>NC_091288.1:185477711-186092295 GCF_032444005.1 Ranitomeya imitator
ACACCTCCACATCATGTGTATGAAGTCGGCCTCCAACTCATGACACCTCGGACATTCCAAGGTATGGGAACGGCCCATTTTATCTAATTTAGCTGGTGTAAGATATGCTTGATGGATTATATATAATTTGGTCATTTTGTTGTTAGCTGATGGGGAAACCTTGATTGAGGACTCCAGCATCTCCTCCCAGTCCTCCTCCTGAATGTTAGGAATCAAGGGTTGCCATTTTCCCTTAACCGCGAAAGGGTTAAGGTACCTTCACACTTAACGATATCGCTAGCGATCCGTGACGTTGCAGCGTCCTGGCTAGCGATATCGTTCAGTTTGACACGCAGCAGCGATCAGAATCCTGCTGTGATGTCGTTGGTCGGGGCTAGAAGGCCAGAACTTTATTTTGTCACTGGCTCTCCCGCTGACATCGCTGAATCGGCGTGTGTGACACCGATTCAGCGAGGTCTTTGCTGGTAACCAGGGTAAACATCGGGTTACTAAGCGCAGGGCAGCACTTAGTAACCCGATGTTTACCCTGGTTACCATCCTAAAAGTAAAAAAAACAAACGCTTCATACTTACCTTCCGCTGTCTGTCCCCGGCGCTCTGCTTCTCTGTACTCACTGTGAGCACAGCGGCCGGAAAGCAGAGCGGTGACGTCACCGCTCTGCTTTCCGGCCGCTGTGCTCACAGCCAGTACAGAGAAGCACAGCGCCGGGGACAGACAGCGGAAGGTAAGTATGAAGCGTTTGTTTTTTTTACTTTTAGGATGGTAACCAGGGTAAACATCGGGTTACTAAGCACGGCCCTGCGCTTAGTAACCCGATGTTTACCCTGGTTACCGGCATCGTTGGTCGCTGGAGAGCTGTCTGTGTGACAGCTCTCCAGCGACCAAACAGCGACGCTGCAGCGATCCGGATCATTGTCTGGATCGCTGCAGCGTCGTTTAGTGTGAAGGTACCTTTAGAGTCCATGTTTGCTGACAATAGATAGGTGTATAGAGTGAAGATAAGACCTTGTGGTCCCTGTGATTTAAGAATGCCGATCAGTGGGAGAGAAGATATCTGCGTGCCTTCACCTATGTGGGATTGGATCACTGACCTAAGTTGTAGGTACCTGAAGAATTGAGCTCTTGGGACTGCGTACTGATTCTGTATCTGTTTATTTAAGTCTTTTACTTTCAATACATTTCTGGAGCTCCAGAAAGCAGAGGAGGGATGTTCTTGTAGAGAAGGGAAGTATGTGTTGTGCCAGAGTGGCATTTCTGCCACAACATCAGTGAAATCACCTACTTTTTTAGCTTGTCTCCAGATTATGCGGGCAAGCTTGAGAGGTAACATTCTAGGAATGTTTGGTTCATCTGTCTCCATAAATCCCAATAAACAGTTCGTCCCTGCCGCTTGTGCCAAGTGATTCTCTGGGTTAGGCAGAGAAGTATCTGGCATCCACGAGTGAATTGCCCTAAGCTGTCCCTCTAGGTAGTATGAAAAGAAGTCTGGTAGCGCCGTCCCGCCTTGCTTTTTGGGCCTTTGTAGAGTAGACAGTTTAAGTTTCGGCCTAGAGTTTCCCCAGATAAATCCAGTGATTAATGAGCTAAGAGTTGAAAAGAACTTAGGACGGGGTACCCCACTATGCTGAAATACATAGCTAAATTAAGGAGTAGAATCATTTAACTGGATTTATCCTTCCAGTAAGTGAAAGTGGTAATTTGCTCCATTGTGTGATTTTAAGTTTAGCGTGGTCAAGCAGAGGGGAGATGTTAGATGGGAACTCATTTCTGTTCTATCTTTCTGTATAATGCCCAGGTATTTAAATTGATACAGTTGGGAGCGGAGATAGCCGCTTCAAATGGACCCCTGCTGAATGTTAGAGGCATAAGTGATGATTTATCCCAATTTATGTAGAGTCTGGAATATTTGATAAATGTGTCTATAATGGATATGACCTGTGGTAAAGTTTATTCAACCTTGTCCATAAATATTACCATATCGTCCGAATATAGGCCAATAGTATCAGTTCGGTCTGCTATGGTAATGCCCATAATTGTTGTTGTGGAGCGTACACTACCGTTCAAAAGTTTAGGGTCACTTAGAAATTTCCTTATTTTTGAAAGAAAAGCAGTTTTTTTCCAATGAAGCTAACATTAAATGATTCAGAAATACACTCTATACATTGTTAATGTGGTAAATGACTATTGTGGCTGCAAACATCTGGTTTGTAATTCACTATTTTCATAGGTTTATAGAGGCCCATTACCAACAACCATCACTCCAGTGTTCTTATGGTACTTTGTGTTTGCTAACTGTGTAAGAAGGCTAATGGATGGTTAGAATACCCTTGAAAACCCTTGTGCATGTATGTTAGCACAGCTGAAAACCGTTTGGCTGATTAGAGAACCTAAACCCACCTAAGTATATCCTACATATAAGGCCATGAAGAAAACAACAAATAAGCCACCAAAAAGAACACCATCACATAAGGCTAATAAAATCCACATAATCTTTATTAAAGGGACACTGTCACCTGAATTTGGAGGGAACAATCTTCAGGAATGGAGGCGGGGTTTTTGATTCACCCTTTCCTTACCCGCTAGCTGCATGCTGGCTGCAATATTGGATTGAAGTTCATTCTCTGTCCTCCGTAGTACATGCCTGCACAAGGTAATCTTGCCCTGCGCAGGCATGTACTATGGAGGACAGAGAATGAACTTCAATCCAATATTGCAGCCAGCATGCAGCCAGCGGGTAAGGAAAGGGTGAATCAAAAACCCCAAAACCCTGCCTCCATGGCTGAAGATTGTTCCCTCCAAATTCAGGTGACAGTGCCCCTTTAAACATGATAAAAACAATGTAAGTGCAAAAGCTATATAACCACAGGCACAGGTAACAAGAGGTGGGTAACCCTGGTAGTAACCCCCAAAAATGGCATATGTATACGCAATAGTACTGTATCTGACAACTGTGTGACCATGTACAATCAAGCACAAAAGTAGAAATAATATAATAATACAAGTGTATAAAGAAACCAATAATATAGTATAATTACCAAGGAGCACTCCTGGGGACCCACCACACCCGACGAGCGTTTCGTGTAGAAATGCTTCGTCCCTGGACGAAGCTTTATCGAAATGCGCGTCAGATGTGGTGGGTCCCCAGGAGTGCTCCTTGGTAAGTGGGATAATGAATCATTATGTATCTCAGTAAACCCTTGCGGCTATTCAAAAAAAAAAAAAAAATAATAATATATATATATATATATATATATAATACCCGATGCGTTCGAATCGGGCCACCAGCTAGTATATATATATATATATATACACTAGCTGAAGAGCCCGGCGTTGCCTGGGCATAGTAAATATCTGTGGTTAGTTATAGCACGTCACTTCTCTTATTTTCCCATCACGCCTCTCATTTTCCCAATCACATCTTTAATTTTCCCCCTCACATCTGTCATTTTCTCCCTCACACCTCTCATTTTCTCCCTCACTCCTCTCATTCCCCCCTAACACTTGTCATTTCGACCTCACATCTGTCATTTTCCGATCACTACACTATTTTCCCTCACTCCTCTCATTTTGCACTCACACCTTTTCATTTTCACCTCACACCTCTCATTTTCACCTCAGTATATACATGTTTGTCATCTCCCTTATATATAGTATACACCTGTATGTCATCTCCTGTATATAGTATATACCTGTATGTCATCTCCTCTGTATATAGTATATACCTGCTGTGTGTCATCTCCCCTGTATATAGTATATACCTGTATGTCATCTCCTCCTATATATAGTATATACCTGTATGTCATCTCCTCCTATATATAGTATATACGTGTATGTCATCTCCTCCTATATATAGCATATACCTTTATGTCATCTCCTTCTATATATAGTATATACCTGTATGTCATCTCCTCCTGTATATAGTATATACCTGTGTGTCATCTCCCCTGTATATAGTATATATCTGTGTGTCATCTCCTCCTGTATATAGTATATACCTGTAGGTAATCTGCTCCTGTATATAGTATATACCTGTGTGTCATCTCCTCCTGTATATAGTATATACCTGTATGTCATCTCCTCCTGTATATAGTATGTACCTGTATGTCATCTCCTCCTCTATATAGTATATACCTGTGTGTCATCTCTCCTGTATATAGTATATATCTGTGTGTCATCTCCCCTGTATATAGTATATACCTGTGTGATCTCCTGTATTAGACCTCGTTAACACGTTATTTGCTCAGTATTTTTACCTCAGTATTTGTAAGATAAATTGGCAGCCTGATAAATCCCCAGCCAACAGGAAGCCCTCCCCCTGGCAGTATATATTAGCTCACACATACACATAATAGACAGGTCATGAGACTGACAACTGCTGTATTTCCTATATGGTACATTTGTTGCTCTTGCAGTTTGTCTGCTTATTAATCAGATTTTAATTTTTGAAGGATAATACCAGACTTGTGTGTTTTAGGGCGAGTTTCGTTTTTCAAGTTGTGTGTGTTGAGTTTTGTGTGGCAACATGCGTGTAGCAACTTTTTGTGTATCGAGTTGCATGTGACAGGTTAGTGTAGCAAGTGGTGTGCAGCAAGTTTTGCGCATGGCGAGTTTTGCGCGTGGTTAGTTTTATGTCTGGTGCCTTTTGAGTATGTGCAAGTTTTGTGTGAGGCAACTTTTGCATGTGTTGCAAATTTTGTGCATGTGGCAATTTTTCCGCGTGTGCAAGTTTTGCGTGTGGCGAGTTTTCCATGAGGCGAGTTTTGCGTGAGCCTAGTTTTTGCATGTGGCGAGTTTTGTGCGTGGCGAGTTTTGTGCGTGGCGAGTTTTGAGCGGCGACTTTTGTGTTTCGACTTTTATGTGGCGAGGTTGGTGTATGTGTGGTGAAATGTGTGCTGAGGGTGGTATATGTGTTCAAACACGTGGTAGTGTGTGGCGCATTTTGTGTGTGTGTTCATATCCCCGTGTGTGGTGAGTATCCCATGTCGGGGCCCCACCTTAGCAACTGATCGGTGTATACTCTTTTGCGCCATCGCTCTCATTCTTTAAGTCCCCCTTGTTCACATCTGGCACCTGTCAATTTGCCTCCAACACTTTTCCTTTCACTTTTTCCCATTATGTAGATAGGGGAAAAATAGTTTGGTGAATTGGAAAGCGCGGAGTTAAAATTTCACCTCACAACATAGCCTATGACGCTCTCAGGGTCCAGACGTGTGACTGTGCAAAATTTTGTGGCTGTAGCTGCGACGCCTCCAACACTTTTCCTTTCACTTTTCCCCATTATGTAGATAGGGGAAAAATAGTTTGGTGAATTGGAACGCGCGGGGTTAAAATTTCACCTCACAACATAGCCTATGACGCTCTCAGGGTCCAGACGTGTGACTGTGCAAAATTTTGTTTTTGTAGCTGCGACGCCTCCAACACTTTTCCTTTCACTTTTTTCCCCATTATGTAGATAGGGGCAAAATTGTTTGGTGAATTGGAACGCGCGGGGTTAAAATTTTGCCTCACAATATAGCCTATGACGCTCTCGGGGTCCAGACATGTGACTGTGCAAAATTTTGTGGCTGTAGCTGCGACGGTGCAGATGCCAATCCCGGACATACACACACACACACACACATACAGCTTTATATAGTAGATATATATAACAGTAGCAGCCTGCTGAAAGGGATAATAGATCGCTATATATATCTAAATAAACCCTTGCGGCTATTTCCAGACAGCCCACTGAAGCGCAGTAAATGTCAAATCAAAGAATGGAATGGATAATATAAGCAGTGGCTGTTGAAAGCTTTAGGCTATGTTCACACTTTGCGGATTTTGCTGCGGATCCGCAGCGGATTTGACCGCTGCGGATCTGCAGCAGTTTCCCATGAGTTTACAGTACAATGTAAACCTATGGGAAACAAAAAACGCTGTGCACATGCTGCGGAAAAAAACGTGCGGAAACGCAGCGGATTACATTCCGCAGCATTTCACTTCTTTTCTGCGGATTTTCACCTGCTCCAATAGGAAACTGCAGATGAAAATCCACAGAAGAAACCGCAGTAGAAACTGCGATAAATCCGCAGTAAAAACCGCAACGGGTTTTCACTGCGGATTTTGGAATTCTGCTGCGGAAAAATCCGCAGTGGAATCCGCAAAGTGTGCACATAGCCTAAAAATCCGGACGTGTGAACATACCCTAAAGTTGTAAAAGGAATCTGGTCTTAGAAACATCTCTTTACCTGACGTTAGATGCTGAAGTAATATGCAGTGTGGAAGGAGGACTGTACCAAAACCCTGCACCCGATGAGCACCGTTTCACTATTCAGCTTCTTCACACAGGGGGCGTTTCACATCCAGAAATTGGGCGTGTTGTTTTCGTAGGCCCACCGAGAAGTCATGAAATATTGAGATTGTGGCGTTATCATGCTTGATGGGGATTTTTTGTGTCGTCAAGCGTAGAGTGGTATCTCGGTCCTTACAATTTAGAATACATGCAAGGAATGGATGTAGAGGGCACCGGGTGGGAGAGGTCTGGTCGGGATTCTATGCTCTTTCTACCGCAAATTTGAAAATTTGTCCCCAAGTGTGTTCTAGAGCTACTCCTCCAGAAAACACTGATTGTTGCGCTTCAGTGCGCTCTGGTAATCCGATGTTGCGCAAATTATTGCGGCGCAGATGATTTTCTAAGTCATTCGCTTTTTGACGCCAGGCGTTTATTGATCCCGACTAGTGATGAGCGAATATACTTGTTGCTCGAGTTTTCCCGAGCACACTCAAGTGCGGTCCCCGAGTATTTATTAGTGTTCGGAGATTTAGTTTTCATCTCCGCAGCTGAATGATTTACAGCAACTAGACAGGGTGAGTACATGTGGGGGTTGCCTGGTTGCTAGGAAATCCCCACATGTAATCAAGCTGGCTAACAGATGTAAATCATTCAGCTGCGGCGATGAAAACTAAATCTCTGACCACTAACAAATATTCGGAGAGCACCAGAGCAACGAGTATACTCGCTCATCACTAATCACAATGTTTCATGAGCTGTACACTTGTTTTTTCGTGAATCATCTTTTCTTGTAAAGTGGAATTGTCAATTTTGGCAACGTCTCAGAAATCGTACAAAAATAGGGGAGTCCTGTCCAACCTCGCTGAATGTTTTTCTTTATGTGCTATTGGGTTGTCCCATCATTAGAGCTCTGCTATCTAAGAACATCTAGGGTGCGTGGAGGGGCGATCACTGAATATGAGGTGCGGCTGTGAGCAACGAGTATATTCGCTCATCACTAATCCTAACACTTTTGTTAGTTTAGTGGCCATCCACCCTGTCCTCCAAGCTCCACAACCTATTTTCGGCCTCTGTTATACAGCCTCTCAGGGCCTGCACATCTTGCCGGAGAAGCCCCACTTCAGAATGTACCTCCTGAATCTTCCCTGACAGGGATGTTTTACAGCTAGAGATAGCGTGCAGAAGCTGTTCAGTTACTTGCTTCAGAGTCATATCCTCTTGATTTTCATTCCCCTCATTATCGCTTATTTGAGATCTGCTCTTGTCTGTATTTTTAGCTGTTGAGGTATGTTGTTCCCTTGAGGCTCGGGGGAGTCAGCTTGTTCAGTCCTGGCATATTTTTTAAGCTTTTCTGCCACATTTGAACTCTTCCCAGGACTCATTTTGTAGGCGGTGTGAGAAGTCTTTTAATAAAGTGAGTTCAGTTAATGGCTTAGGCCTCTTTCACACTTCAGTCTTCTGGCGTCAGTCAAAATCCATCGTCGCGACGGAGCCGTCAAAAATAGTGAAAAACTGATCCGGTTTTTCAACAGATCCGTATAGCGGATCTGTCGAAAAACCAGATCCGTTGCACCAGTCTTTTCAACCGTTTCTTCAACAGATCCGTTGGCTGGCAGGCCTCTTGCTGGCTGGCAGGCTTCTTGTATACTTCTTGCTGGCACATTGAGTAATGGAGCCACATGGCAGGTTTAGATTTGGGGCTGTCTGGCCAATTGGCTACTAAATACAGATTTGGAGCATGCTCAGTGTAAAAAAAAAAAAGGAATCCGTCGCTGAATTCCGTTATTTGACAGACAGCAACGGATCCTGTGCCCATAGGCTTCCATTCCAGCCAATGACGGGCGGCACTGGATCCGTCGCTGTCCGACGTAGACAAAAAACGTTATTTTTCCGTCCTCTCCAGACGACGGATAAACAAATTCCGACGGATCTAGTGCAGCACAGATGAAACGTGAGGCCATCCGTCGTAATCCGTCGCTAATACAAGTCTATGAGAAAAAGACGGATCCAGCGGGCAAATTAGCTGGATCCGTTTTTTTTCACAAAACAACGGATTTTTACTGAAACAAAAAGACTGAAGTGTGAAAGAGGCCTTAGGGTACCGTCACACAGTGGCATTTTGATCGCTACGACGGCACGATTCGTGACGTTCCAGCGATATACTTACGATCTCGCTGTGCCTGACACGCAGCAGCGATCAGGGACCCCGCAGAGAATCGTACGTCGTAGCAGATCGTTTCAAACTTTCTTTCGTCGTCAAGTGTCCCGCTGTGGCGGCATGATCGCATCGTGTAACAAAGGTGTGCACGATATTGTATACGATGTGCGCATAGTAACCAACAGCTTCTACATCGCAAACATGTCATGAAATTATCGCTCCAGCGTCGTGCATTGCGAAGTATGACCGCAGTCTACGACGCTGGAGCGATAATGGTGCGATGCTGGAGCGTCACTGATCGTGCCGTCGTAGCGACTAAAGTGCCACTGTGAGACGGCACCCTTAGGCGATATAGGCCTTTGCTCACTGTTTGGGGTATTCTATATTCCTTGTTAACAGCCTGGTCCATTTATTTGCAATGTGTTTTTTTTATGAACTGTGGGACCTGTGACACTCAGCCTGTGTCTATTGTTTGATAGAGAGTTATAAGGCTTGCTATCAGTTCAGTGAGGGTGAGAGAATCTCCTCACTGAATCAAGATCCCTCCTAAAGGTACCATCACATTAAGCGACGCTGCAGCGATATAGACAACGATGTCGATCGCTGCAGCGTCGCTGTTTGGTCTCTGGAGAGCTGTCACATAGACAGCTCTCCAGTGACCAACGATCCCGAAGTCCCCGGGTAACCAGGGTAAACATCGGGTTACTAAGCGCAGGGCTGCGCTTAGTAACCCGATGTTTACCCTGGTTACCATTGTAAATGTAAAAAAAAAAAAAAAAAAAAAACTACATACTTACATTCCGGTGTCTGGTCACGTCCCTCGCCTTCAGCTTCCCGCACTGACCGAGCGCCGTCCGTAAAGCA
Organism: Ranitomeya imitator; assembly: GCF_032444005.1. NCBI lineage: Eukaryota > Metazoa > Chordata > Amphibia > Anura > Dendrobatidae > Ranitomeya > Ranitomeya imitator. Next base: position 185,487,005 of record NC_091288.1, read on the forward strand.
GAGCGGTGACGTCACCGCTGTGCTCTGCTTTACGACCGGCCGGTGCTCACAGTCAGCGCAGGGAAGATGAAGGCGAGGGACGTGATCAGACAACGGAATGTAAGTATGTAGTGTATTTTTTTTTACATTTACAATGGTAACAGGGGTAAACATCGGGTTACTAAGAGCGGCCCTGCGCTTAGTAACCTGATGTTTACCCTGGTTACCAGTGAAGACATCGCTGAATCGGCGTCACACACACCGATTCAGCGATGTCAGCGGGTGATCCAGCGACGAAATAAAGTGCTGGACTTTCCCCAGCGACCAACGATCTCCCAGCAGGGGCCTGATCGTTGTTCGCTGTCACGCATGTTTGCTACGTCACAAAAAGCAACGATATCGTTAACGATATCGTTATGTGTGATGGTACCTTTAGCTCCTGTGTCCAGCAGAGAAACGCTGGCTGTGGGTCCCTTATTCAGGGCTCTGCACCACAGCTCCCAGGCTGTATCTGAAAAAATTCATATCCCACAGTAGGCTGTGAAAACTTTCACTGCTCTCTCTACCTTAGAGCGTGGACCCAAGATGGTCGCTGACACCTCCAGAGCTGTATTCTGTGTGGTTGATTTGAAGCTCCCTGCCCAACTGAGGCTTGACCAAAACAGCACCTCTGGAGCCAAGCTAAATCCACCCCAGGATGAAGTTTACAGGCTTACCAGAGCCTCAGATGTCAGGTATGATGCAGGATAATGTACGGATGGCTGGAGCTCCTCTCAGATGCAACTTCTCAGTGTTTACATAGCCACGGCCCTGAGACATTCCATCATTATTACTACAAAAAGTGACATGTCAAATTTCAAAAATTAGGTTTGGTCACTAAAGAATTACAATGCATTCTTCCCAATGCGAGTTCTCTGATGTCTAAGAAGTTGAGATTTAGATTAAAAAATATCCCACATTCAGGACATGAAAATGGCTTCTCTCCTGTGTGAACTCTCATGTGTAACAAGAGTTGATTTCTGTGTAAAACATTTTCCACATTCTTAGCATGAAAATGGCTTCTTTCCTGTGTGAATTCTCTCATGTGTTAAAAGATGTGATTTCAGAGTAAAACATTTCCAACAATATGAACATGCAAATAGTTTATCTCCTGTGTGCATTCTCTCATGCATAACAAGAGTTGATTTCCGTGTAAAACATTTTCCACAATCTGAACATGAAAATGGTTTCTCTCCTGTATGAATTCTCATATGTTTAGGAAGAGTTGATTTCTCTGTAAAACATTTTCCACATTCTGAACATGAAAATGGCTTCTCTCCTGTGTGGACTCTCTCATGTATAACAAGACTTGATTTGTTTGTAAAACATTTTCCACATTCTGAACATGAAAATGGCTTCTCACCTGTGTGGATTCTCTCATGTGTGACAAGATCATATTTTCTAGTAAAACATTTTCCACATTCTGAACATGAAAATGGCTTCTCTCCTGTGTGAATTCTCATATGTTTAAGAAGAGTTGATTTCTGTGTAAAACATTTTCCACATTCTGAACATGAAAATGGCTTCTCTCCTGTGTGAATTCTCATATGTTTAAGAAGAATTGATTTCTCTGTAAAACATTTTTTACATTCTGAACATGAAAATGGCTTCGCTCCTGTGTGAATTCTCTCATGTGTGACAAGATCATATTTTCTAGTAAAACATTTTTCACATTCTGAACATGGAAATGGCTTCTCGCCTGTGTGAATTTTCTCATGTCTGACAAGAAGTGATTTTGTGGCAAACCATTTTCCACATTCCGAACATGAAAATGGCTTTTCTCCTGTGTGAATTTTCTCATGTGTAACAAGACGTGATTTTACTGTGAAACATTTTCCACATTCTGAACATGAAAATGGATTCTTCCTTGTGGGAGCTTTTTTATTTTCCACACTTCTTCCGTGACTTTTATTTTGTTTAACAGTCTGTGATGAATTAAGACAGTGTACTTTAAAAGGATCCATGTTTGAGATGTTGGCATGTTCTTCATATGGGTCTTGTGCAATGCTTTTTTGGATTTTGGAGCTGCTGGTACGACCATCTGTCAAGAATATAACTGATGTGATTTTTGAGACAAAAAAACCTTAATACTTATATTTATCTAAATATAAAAAACATTAAATAAATAAAATAGAATTTGCAAAGTGTGTAGCAAAGTTCTATTATTAACCGACTTAGGCTATGTGCGCATGTTCAGGATTTCTTGCAGAAAATTCCTGAGAAAAACCTGAAATTTTCTGCAAGAAATCTGCATGCGTTTTTTGCACGTTTTTGGTGTGATTTTGATGGGTTTTTTCCCGGACATTTTCCAATGCATTTTATAGTGGGAAATCCGCAAAAAAAACCCGCAAAATTAATGAACATGCTGCGTTTTTTACAGTGATGCGTTTTTTTTTCACGGAAAAAAACGCATCATGTGCACAAAACATGCGGAATTCATTCTAAATGATGGAATGCTTATTGTATGCTTTTTTTTGCGGTTTTATAGCATTTTTATCGCAAAAAAAACGCAACAAATCAGCAACGTGTGTACACAGCCTAAAGGTGTAATTTACATGATGTGATGATTTGACAAAGAATCAATTGTGCAATTGTGTGTCATTGGTCGTATATTTTATATCTTAGAATAAAAATGATCGTTATTGACAGCACATCATCCCCTTTGTATAAATTGAGGATATTCTGCAAAAATAAAAAAGCCATGAGATAAAGAAACAAATCATCATTTCTTCATCAAAATGAGAGCTAGCAAGCCCCAATCACCTTCCTATACCATCAATCACTGCTTATTTTTGAGATTATATTTGCCTTGCAGCCACTCGATTTTATTCTTCAGGAGAAGTAGTGGGCAGTAGCAGTCACCTCTCTGTTAGAGCTCCATGCACCACCTCAATTACTTTAACCCCTTAACCCCCAGAGCTTTTTTCAGTTTTGCATTTTTCACTCCCCTTCTTCCCAGAGCCATGACTTTTTTTTTATTTTTCCGTCAATATGGCCGTGTGAGTGCTTGTTTTTTGGAGAACGATTTTCACTTTTGAACGACACCATTGGTTTTACCATGTCGTGTACTAGAAAATGGGAAAAAAATTCCAAGTGCGGTGAAATTGCAAAAAGAAGTGCAATTCCACACTTGTTTTTTGTTTTACTTTTTTACTAGGTTCACTAAATGTTAAAACTGACCTGCCATTATGATTCTCCAGGTCATTACGAGTTCACAGACACCAAACATGTCTAGGTTCTTTAGAATTTAAGCGGTGAAAAAAAAATCCAAACTTTGTTTAAAAAAAATGTGCCATTTTCCTATACCCGTAGCGTCTCCATTTTTCGTGATGTCAGGTAAGGGCTTATTTTTTGCGTGCTGAGCTGACATTTTTAATGATACCATTTTGGTGCAGATAAATTATTTTTATCGCCCGTTATTGCATTTGAATGCAATGTCGTGGCGACCAAAAAAAATGTAATTCTGACATTTAGATTTTTTTTTCTCGCTACGCCATTTAGCGATCAGGTTAATTCTTTTTTTTTTTTATTGATTGAGCGGGCGATTCTGAATTCGGTGATACCAAATATGTGTATGTTTGATTCCTTTTGTTTTATATTGAATGGGGCGATTTGAACTTTTAAAAAAAATTTTTTTTATATTTTTAAAAACATTTTTCTTTTTACTTTTGGCATGCTTAATAGTCTCCATGGGAGGCTACAAGCTGCCACAACCCGATCGACTCAGCTACATAGAGGCGATGAACAGTTTGCCTCTATGTAGCTGAATTACTGACTTGTTATGAGCGCCGACCACTGAGTGGCGCTCACAGCAATCCGGCACTGGCAACCAGAGAGGTCTCCAGGAGACCTCTGGTTGTCATGCTGCCGAACCAGTAACCCTCGATCACGTGACGGGGGTCACCGGTGTGCATATTTCTGGCACGAGTGCAGGAAGCGCCATTTAAATGCCGCTGTCAAGAGTTTGACAGCGGCATTTAACTAGTTAATAGAAGCAGATGAATCGTGATTCCACCCGCAGATATTGCACGCACACGTCAGCTGTTCAAAACAGCCGACATGTCCCGGGAAAGATGTGGGCTCACCGCCGGAGCCAACATCAAAGGGAGGGATACTGACATCGGAGTACCATTACACTCAATGTCAGTAAGGGGTTAAGCGAGCGGCTGCAAGGAACATATTTCCATTTCTCCTGGTAGCCGCTCTCCCAGTAAAACAGCCTAACATGCTTTAAATACTATTTACCTACAGATTACCAATATACCTGCAGGTAAATCACATTTTTGTAGCTGACAGGTTATCTTTAGGGGTTCATTTACACAGGCAGGTAATGACCTGTAACAAGCACTGATTCATGATATGGGAGCAGCTTTGTTCTCTCTCCCCATAGATAATAGATGAATGATTGGCCGAACCGTCATGGCTATGGTGGATTTCAGAGACAGTGCGATCAGCAGACTCAGGTACAAGTAATGTCTATACTAACATCTATAATTACATGTCTATGTCTGTGGTCTGGATTGTTTTAGAATAATAAAGTAAAATTGGTTTCCATATTGCATCCTGTGGTGTGTGCTGTGAAATCTATATCTATCTCTCTCTCTCTCTATCTATCTACAGTCATGGCCAAAAGTATTGACACCCCTGCAATTCTGTCAGATAATACTAATTTTCTTCCTGAATATGATTGCAAACACAAATTCTTTGTTATTATTATCTTCATTTAATTTGTCTTAAATGAAAAAACACAAAAAGAATTGTACTAAAGCCAAATTGGATATAATTCTACACCAAACATAAAAAAGGGGGTGGACAAAAGTATTGGCACTATTCGAAAAATCATGTGATGCTTCTGTAATTTGTGTAATTAACAGCACCTGTAACTTACCTGTGGCACCTAACAAGTGTTGGCAATAACTAAATCACACTTGCAGCCAGTTGACATGGATTAAAGTTGACACAACCTCTGTCCTGTGTCCTTGTGTGTACCACATTGAGCATGGAGAAAAGAAAGACCAAAGAACTGTCTGAGGACTTGAGAAACCCAACTATGAGGAAGCATGAGCAATCTCAAGGCTACAAGTCCATCTCCAAAGATCTGAATGTTCCTGTGTCTACCGTGCAAAGTGTCATCAAGAAGTTTAAAGCCGGGGGCGTGGACGGCAGCCTAAGGAGCAGGACGCCTTCTCCATGAGCTCCCCTGCTGGTTTTCCTAATCCAACCTAATTTCTGCCATAGACGACCCATCTACTAACCTAGGGGTCGCGGACTGTCAGTACATCATCCAGGGAGCACTCCCTGTCCGTTTGGAGCGTGGACTCCTGTGCTGAGCCGCAGTAATTAACGGAGCTACACAGGCGGTCTGGGGGCCTGCTGGGAGATCGCTCCCCCCCGCTGGCTGGCTGTCTGTTCTGGAGACCGGATTGAGGAGGACAAGAGCGGCGAACTCCCCCCTTACCGCGGAACACAGGGGATCGGCTGAAGCGTGCACCAGTGCCTGAGGAGCGGTTCTCTCCTGCACCCAGGCGGCCGTGAGAGGTGAGAGGAGTGAAGAGGCGCCATCTTGGATTCGCCGCGCGGTGAGGGGAGCCGCTGAGAGGAGGCGCCATCGCAGAGAGACATCCCTGCTCCCGTCGCCCAGAGGTTAGTGGTGCCGGCGCCCTGAGCCTGAGGTGTGCGCCCTGGTGCCTGATCTCTGCAGTTGTGCCCGCCGCTGTTACCTGTGGCCTCCCCCATCACTCACCTGGGTGCTCCTGCATCGGTGGATCCAGAGTCCTGGTCGGCCCTCGGCCATCTGAGGAGAAGGTTGGCGATCTGTCTGCTGGGGTGCGTGCTGCCTTTTTGGGCCCGGCTTTGGGCCCTGGTGGAGAGTGGTCTGCAGAGACGCAGGGGTTTCTTCTTCTCCCTCCCGGCCCTCTTTTCCCGCCATACGCCGCCATCTTGGGTCCTCTCTCTGGCTGCCTGTGACCCCTTGGTGGAAGAGACTGTTCGGCCTGGTCGGGGTGCTTATCACCTGCTGCCCAGGTCAGGATTGCTTCCCCTCTGTGGCTTTCCCCTGGGCCTCACTCCCTGCTGTCCCATACCCTCAAGACCAGTTTAACCCTCACATAATCTCAATCTAGCTGGGAGTAGTATAGAGGGGACAGACTGACATTGCGCCCTGGATCTGGCTGCATTGACACCCAAGCCACACTCCTGCAACATAATTAAGAGACCTAGCTGGCTCCTTTAGTTCTACAGGCATCATCTTTTATTCTATATCTTGGATTTTTCAGTGATTGTTGAAATGCTGAATCTAACATAAAGACACTGAAATAATCATTAATGTTCTTTGCTGCCATCTTGTGGCGAAATCTGGAACAACACCAGACTCCTATTACTTCCATTACCCTTGGATTCGGGGATCCAGCTCACGGGGCCTGGCCTACGGCCCCCTTGAAAATTGGGAACTCGGCCCGGGGTTGGCTTGCTAATGGGGTGCTAGGCTCTATGGAGTGACCGCCCCACCCCCCATATCCCACCACTACCTTGGACACACTGTGCTTACTATAGACATCTATGGGAAAAACCACAAAGATCCCTGAACAGAAAACAAAATCGGTCGGGGAAATTACCTCTGAAGACATGAAACGTTATCTAAATTCAACTCCCCAGACTAGAAATACAAGGTCTGCAATGACTTCTACTACTAACCGTGATAACTCCCCGTCCGTGGATTCAGTGGGCGCACGTAGCTCGTCGGCTGACGGCTTCGATGAGGACACCGCGGATTCGGAGGAAATGAACATCGCAGAAATGAGCAAGTACATCAAAGCCCTACCTACCAAAAAATACCTTGAAGGATTCGCCTGCAGGCTCGAAAATACATATAAGCAAGAAATCCACAACTTGCAGAAAGAATTTACCACACGAATAGAGGACGTGGAAAAAACACACGAGAATATCTTTCGAGAACTGCAGGCCCATAGGGACCTCTTAATAGACCACACTCTCAAATTAAAAGATATCTCATCTGGAATGGAGGACCTCGAAAACCGCAATAGACGGAATAACATTCGTATACGAGGCCTCCCAGAATCGGTCGGTTTTTCCGATCTGGACCGTACAGTACAAAATATCTTCTTAGACCTGCTGGACGACAAAGATGGTGGCTCTATCGAGTTCGATAGGATTCATCGCGCTTTGGGTCCCAAACCTACTTCCGATTCTCGACCACGTGATGTTATATGCAGAATCCACTACTATAGAATCAAAGAAGCCATAATGGCGGCTGCCAGGAAAAAAAGAAGTCATCAGATTTGAGGATTACCCAATCTTAATCCTTTCTGATCTATCTAGACGTACTTTATTACTGCGCAGAGCTCTAAAACCATTACTGGAGGAACTCAAGAGGAGAGACATCCCATATAGATGGGGGTTCCCGTTCTAATTAACGGCCTCTAAGGGAGGCAAGTCGGCTTCTTTTCGAAGGCTTTGTGACTTATCTACTTTCCTGGGCACCTTCGAACTTCCTATGGTAAATCTTCCCGAGTGGCCCGTGAGCCCAACACTCCCTGAAGCTCCACCAAAATGGCTCAAGGTTCAACAAACCAAGAAACGAGACAACAAGCGGGTTCCATCTGATCCGCCTTGAGAACTTAGCATTCTGGTTTGGTGGTACAGAAAGGCGAGCTCGGCCTACTGATGGAGGGGGTTTCGTTTGAAGGCTTTTATAGTCTGGTTTTTCTCTTTTTTGTATTTCCGTTATGTCGGTTATGATAGTCTGGCATTTATTGCTTAGTTTTATTATGTTTGCACTTTATTCTCATGTTCTCAGTGTTTTAGGTGCAGGTGTTGCAGATTGTGAGAAGTCATAGGCCCGTAGCAGGAGCTCTCCCTCCAGACCCTTCCCTTCCTCCTCTCCTAGACATCCCTTTCCCTTCCCTTCTTCCACCTCTCCTCCCTCCCCTCACCACCCTTTATCCCTACCTCTCCCACCCTCTCTTCCTATCCCTCCCCTCTTTCTCCTTACCTATTTGGAGGATTCGCCTGCACAAATGGGTCTGTGCTTACATTTTCCACGATTTATATTCAGACTTGACTTCACACTTGGGTTCATGCACTGACAATTAATTGCCTTGTTACTTTATATGACATATTTAATTTGATGTTTTGACATGTGTCCTACAGATATTTCTTATGTTTTCTTGGGTGGGGTGGGAGGGGGTCATGGTTCCTCCTTGGGCTTCCTTCCCTTTGGTTGGGTTCTCAGGTAGTATACTACCAAAACTTGTCTTACGGTAGTTAGAGCTACAAAGCTCTGGCTTTAGAGCAATTATAGATATGTTTTCTTTTTTCTTTGTTTCTCTTCTCATTTTTTTCTCTACTCCCGTTCCTTTTCTTCCCCTTTCTAAATACTTCCTCTCCATGCGGGTACTCCTTCCGGGCAGATCAATAAAAATTTGCTGCACAGCAGCGCATTCAGATTATGGGTAAATTAAAGTTTTGCTCCTTTAATGTAAAGGGGCTAAATATTCCTGAAAAAAGGAGACAGGTCCTATACACAATTCATAGACAGCAGGTTTCGGTCCTGATGCTCCAGGAGACGCATTTTAAAACTGGGGTTCTCCCCCCCTGTGTTTCAAAATATTACCCCAAATGGTACCACAGTTCCAATCCGCATGCCAAATCTAAGGGGGTCTCGATAGCTTTTCATAAAAACTTTGTGCCTGAAGTGCTAAGTTCCTCTATAGACCCAGATGGTCGTTATGTGTTTTTAAAAATTTCCTGTGATGCACGTCAATTGGTCTTGGCTAATGTCTATTTTCCGAATCAAGGTCCGCAGAGTTTCGGTGCGGAGTGTGGGAGGCGCCTCGGGGAATTTGCTGGCTCCTCTCCTGTGATACTGGGGGGCGATTTCAACATTCCCATGAATCCAGTGGTAGACGTCTCTTCGGGTAAGACTTCATACTCACTTTCTTCTATTGCTCGGATTAGGAAACAAATGCGCGACATGAGATTAGTTGACATATGGAGGGTACTTCACCCAGGTACAAGGGATTACAGTTTTTTCTCACAAGTGCATAACACTTACAGCAGAATTGACTACTTTTTTATCTCACACAACATGCTGGATCTCCCAGTGGAAGCAGAGGTGGGTTCGATTCTGTGGTCGGACCATGCCCCGATATTTCTTTCAATTCTGTTCCATTCTAATACAAAACCGGGCTTCTCGTGGCGCCTGAATGAGAACTTACTCCAGGACGCCCAATGCAAAACCGATGTGGAAAAGACGATATCCAATTTTGTAGCGGACCATGGGGGGGACACCACATCTTCTCCCATGAAATGGGAGGCCCTGAAAAGCGTGATACAGGGAGTTCTTATTTCACATGGTGCACGTTTGAAGAGGGAGAGGGTCGCAGAAATAATTAAACTCTCAGACCAAATTCATAAATTAGAAACACAACACAAAAAAGATCTTAATGAGGTTACATTCGCACACTTGTCCACAACCAGGCAAAAGTTGCTCGCCTTACTGGACCAAAAATCATGCTACCTCAGGGAAAGGCTCCGAAATCGCTTTTACCAATATGGAAACAAAAGTAGCAAGATCTTGGCTAGATACATTAACCCACGAGGGCCAAATACATTTATTCCCTTCATTAAAAATGGGAAAGGGGAAAAGTTACATAATACCAGAGACACCATCTCGAGCTTCAGTGATTACTACAAAGACTTATACAACATAGATGGCCACTACAAAGATCTGTCCATATCCGCTCTCCATAACAAAATTAATACGTATTTACTTCAAAACAATATACCCCTTCTACCGGAGGACGAGATTCTGGGCCTAGAGAGGGAGTTTACATTGGAGGAGGTTGTAGAAACTATCAAAGATCTGAAGCAAGGGAAAAGTCCAGGTCCAGACGGGTACTCAGCTGGTTTTTATAGATCATTCTCCTCATTATTGAGCCCGATTTTTCTTGAAGTGTGTAATTCGGTCTCCTCAGGAGGTTCCTTTCCCCCTCAGGCTTTGGCCGCTCATATCACGGTCATACCAAAACCAGATAAAGACCCCTCATTACGTAATAATTACCGTCCAATATCTCTTATAAATTTAGACATTAAAATCTACGCGAAGATGATTGCAAATAGATTGAGCCCTCTCCTTCCATACGTGATAAACCAAGACCAAGTGGGTTTTGTTCCAGGCAGAGAGGCTCGCGATAATACCATTAGGACCATTTCTTTAATAGACGGCGCGGGACGGGAGGGGGGTGATCCCATGTGTATCCTGTCGATCGATGCTGAAAAGGCCTTCGACAGGGTGCACTGGGAGTTTTTGTTCCGGGCTCTGGGGGGGATTGGTCTAGGAGAAAACATGATGCATAGAATAAAGGCCTTGTATACCTTCCCTAGCGCCCAGGTGAGGGTGAATGGCACCCTTTCGGACGCATTCGAGATACGGAATGGTACGAGGCAGGGGTGCCCCCTTTCCCCTCTCCTATATATCCTGTCAATGGAATACCTGGCCACCGCCATACGCAATAACCCCTCCATAAGAGGAGTTAAATTAAGATCGGAGGAACACAAGTTGGCGCTTTTTGCCGATGATATCCTCTTATATGTTACCTCCCCCATAACTAGCATACCCAATATTATATTAGAATTATCGAAATTCGGCTTCCTAAGCAATTTCAAAATTAATTCCCATAAATCCATGGCCTTAAACATATCCCTACTACCATCTGAGGTGAGTAGACTGCGAGCCTCTTTCCCGTTTGGTTGGCGCTTTGATTCACTTCCATATCTGGGGATCAGAATAACAGCCAAAACATCTGGTTTGTACTATGCAAACTTTAAAAAGGCGTTGCAAAAAGCGGAGCTGGACTTAGAAAAGTGGCATAAACTTCAACTGTCTTGGTTTGGTAGAGTTAATGTAATTAAAATGGACTTGTTGCCTCGCCTTGTATATTATTTCCAGATAATCCCGTTATATCTTCCCGCGTCCTTTTTCTCACGACTCAAGAAAGCGGTCATCCGATTGGTCTGGTCTCATGCTAGATCAAGAATATCTCATTTTGTATTAAGCAGGTCCAAGAGGAGGGGGAGAATTGGCCTACCAGACTTCCTGGTATATAGTCGTGCCTCAATAGGTACCTGCATTTTAGACCTATACCATAGCAGTAACAACAAGAAATGGGTGGGCCTGGAGGGTGATCTTGTTGGCGGGGATCCTCAGACGATATTGTGGAACACAGGGGGGGGGGGGGGGAGGTCGAACCTTCCATTCATGACTAGGAACATGCTTCTACTTGTGCGACAGAGTGGCAGAAATACTATAACCTCTACAGCCCCGGGTCCACTAACCCCAATCTACGACAATCCTCATTTCCCCGCAGGTCTCCGTAGGGAAAATTTCCTGAGTAAAAACAGAGCTTCAAGACCCATTATATTTGACTTCATAAATCAGACAGGTATTAAATCCCTACACGAGATACAGTTAGGGCCAGAAATATTTGGACAGTGACACAATTTTCGCGAGTTGGGCTCTGCATGCCACCACATTGGATTTGAAATGAAACCTCTACAACAGAATTCAAGTGCAGATTGTAACGTTTAATTTGAAGGGTTGAACAAAAATATCTGATAGAAAATGTAGGAATTGTACACATTTCTTTACAAACACTCCACATTTTAGGAGGTCAAAAGTAATTGGACAAATAAACATAACCCAAACAAAATATTTTTATTTTCAATATTTTGTTGCAAATCCTTTGGAGGCAATCACTGCCTTAAGTCTGGAACCCATGGACATCACCAAACGCTGGGTTTCCTCCTTCTTAATGCTTTGCCAGGCCTTTACAGCCGCAGCCTTCAGGTCTTGCTTGTTTGTGGGTCTTTCCGTCTTAAGTCTGGATTTGAGCAAGTGGAATGCATGCTCAATTGGGTTTAGATCTGGAGATTGACTTGGCCATTGCAGAATGTTCCACTTTTTGGCACTCATGAACTCCTGGGTAGCTTTGGCTGTATGCTTGGGGTCATTGTCCATCTGTACTATGAAGCGCCGTCCAATCAACTTTGCAGCATTTGGCTGAATCTGGGCTGAAAGTATATCCCGGTACACTTCAGAATTCATCCGGCTACTCTTGTCTGCTCTTATGTCATCAATAAACACAAGTGACCCAGTGCCATTGAAAGCCATGCATGCCCATGCCATCACGTTGCCTCCACCATGTTTTACAGAGGATGTGGTGTGCCTTGGATCATGTGCCGTTCCCTTTCTTCTCCAAACTTTTTTCTTCCCATCATTCTGGTACAGGTTGATCTTTGTCTCATCTGTCCATAGAATACTTTTCCAGAACTGAGCTGGCTTCTTGAGGTGTTTTTCTGCAAATTTAACTCTGGCCTGTCTATTTTTGGTATTGATGAATGGTTTGCATCTAGATGTGAACCCTTTGTATTTACTGTCATGGAGTCTTCTCTTTACTGTTGACTTAGAGACAGATACTCCTACTTCACTGAGAGTGTTCTGAACGGGTTCTTCTTCACCAAATTAAGTATGCGGCGATCATCCACCACTGTTGTCATCCGTGGACGCCCAGGCCTTTTTGAGTTCCCAAGCTCACCAGTCAATTCCTTTTTTCTCAGAATGTACCCAACTGTTGATTTTGCTACTCCAAGCATGTCTGCTATCTCTATGATGGATTTTTTCTTTTTTTTTAGCCTCAGGATGTTCTGCTTCACCTCAATTGAGAGTTCCTTTGACCGCATGTTGTCTGCTCACAGCAACAGCTTCCAAATGCAAAACCACACACCTGGAATCCACCCCTGACCTTTTAACTACTTCATTGATTACAGGTTAACGAGGGAGATGCCTTCAGAGTTAATTGCAGCCCTTAGAGTCCATTGTCCAATTACTTTTGGTCCCTTGAAAAAGAGGACGCTATGCATTACAGAGCTATGATTCCTAAACCCTTTCTCCGATTTGGATGTGGAAACTATCATATTGCAGCTGGGAGTGTGCACTTTCAGCCCATATTATATATATATAATTGTATTTCTGAACATGTTTTTGTAAACAGCTAAAATAACAAAACTTGTGTCACTGTCCAAATATTTCTGGCCCTAACTGTATACCAAGGGGGGGAGCCTCCTGAGGGCTCTTGGTTCTTTTACGAACAACTAAAGAGCTTCATAGGCACATCATTTAAACTTAATAAGTCCATGGGGGTGTTAACCCCTTTCGAGAAAAATTCCCTCGCGGAGGTGCCCCCATCTCGTAAGGTGTCCCTCCTATATAATCTTTTCCAGGAGAGTCAGACGCCAACACAAGACTTCGCAACATTTTTCTCAAGATGGGAGAGTGACTTGGGGATTTCATTGTCCCAAGAGGAAAGAGATAAGGTTTTGCTGTTCACCCTTAGGACTTCGCGGTCGGCCGTGTCACAGGAGAGGAGTTACAAGGTTCTGTCGAGGTGGTATAGATGCCCCTGCCAGGTTCACACTATGTTCCCGGTGATACCGGATATTTGTTGGAGATGCACATCAGAAAAAGGGACGTATGTCCATATCTGGTGGGAATGTCCACCCATAAAGAAATTCTGGTTGCTAGTTTTCGATCTCCATAACAAATTATCCTTTTGCAAAATACAACCCACAGTGGAACTAGCCCTCTTGTCTCTGTGTGACATGTCGATATCTGGTTTTAAGAGGAGTCTTCTCAGACATTTTCTTACGGCTGCCAGGAATTTCCTAGATACTGGAAGCAGGATCGTTACCCCTCAGGCTCCGATTTTGTTGCGGAGCTTAACAACATTTACAGAATGGAACAATTGATAAGTGAATCCATGGGGGACTCGGCAAAATTTTTTAACACTTGGGCTTCATGGATTGTATTCAGGGAGACCCCAGAATTGGACGTACGGTTGTCCAGGTCCTAATTCATATCTGGAGCCGATTTGGGAGCGTTCGCGTAATGGATGTGGCCCCTACCCTCTGATTTGCTGTTGTGGCCTAGAGCCAATGTTGGTGACTCAATGTTCTTCTCTCCATTACATGGGGCCTGGGATCAGCCCGAGAGGGGTGTCGCACTCCTCATACCTAGTGTGCCCTCTTACTTTCACCCGCTTTCCTTCCCCCCCTCCTCCCCCCCTTTTTTTTTTCTCTTCTCTCTTCTTTCTTTCCCCCTCTCTCCGTTTCTTTAATTCTTTCTACTTTTGCTTACTTTTTATATATAGTGACATTCTATACTAATATAAACGATTAATATAGCTAGTAATGCTTGTTTGCCTTTGATGCTGCTTATTTGTTTCAACTGTGAAAAGTATCATTGCTAATCTGAAAGTGTTATCGTTGGCAGTGGCCAACTACATTTAATACTTGCTGAGACTCTCTTTTTATACGATCTACGGGCTGTACCCCGTTGAGTTTAACAATTGTTTCAGCACTGTACTATTGTTTGTATTGTTTATTTGCTTCAATAAACCTGATTTATACAAGAAGTTTAAAGCCCATGGCACTGTGGCTAACCTCCCTAGATGTGGACGGAAAAGAAAAATTGACAAGAGATTTCAACGCAAGATTGTGCGGATGTTGGATAAAGAACCTCGACTAACATCCAAACAAGTTCAAGCTGCCCTGCAATCCGAGGGTACAACAGTGTCAACCCGTACTATCCGTCGGCGTCTGAATGAAAAGGGACTGTATGGTAGGAGACCCAGGAAGACTCCACTTCTTACCCCGAGACATAAAAAACCCAGGCTGGAGTTTGCCAAAACTTACCTGAAAAAGCCTAAAACGTTTTGGAAGAATGTTCTCTGGTCAGATGAGACAAAAGTAGAGCTTTATGGGTAAAGGCATCAGAGTTTACAGGAGAAAAAGAAAGAGGCATTCAAAGAAAAGAACACGGTCCCTACAGTCCAACATGGCGGAGGTTCCCTGATGTTTTGGGGTTGCTTTGCTGCCTCTGGCACTGGACTGCTTGACCGTGTGCATGGCTTTACAAAGTCTGAAGACTACCAACAAATTTTGCAGCATAATGTAAGGCCCAGTGTGAGAAAGCTGGGTCTCCCTCAGAGGTCATTGGTCTTCCAGCAGGACAATGACCCAAAACACACTTCAAAAAGCACTAGAAAATGGTTTGAGAGAAAGCACTGGAGACTTCTAAGGTGGCCAGCAATGAGTCCAGACCTGAATCCCATAAAACACCTGTGGAGAGATCTAAAAATGGCAGTTTGGAGAAGGCACCCTTCAAATATCAGGGACCTGGAGCAGTTTGCCAAAGAACAATGGTCTAAAATTCCAGCAGAGCATTGTAAGAAACTCATTGATGGTTACCGGAAGCGGTTGGTCGCAGTTATTTTGGCTAAAGGTTATGCAACCAAGTATTAGGCTGAGGGTGCCAATACTTTTGTCTGGTCCATTTTTGGAGTTTTGTGTGAAATGATCAAGGTTTTGCTTTTTGCTTCATTCTCTTTTGTGTTTTTTCATTTAAGACAAATTAAATGAAGATAATACCAAATAATTTGTGATTGCAATCATTTTCAGGAAGAAACTGAGTATTATCTGACAGAATTGCAGGAGTGTCAATACTTTTGGCCATGACTGTATCTATCTAATATGAGTGTGTGTGTGTGTGTGTGTGGGCAACCAATCACTAAGCGTGTGTGTGTGTGTATCAGCCACGCCCACTCCACATAGCAACCAATCACTAAGCAGCTTTCATTTCACCAGAGCTGTTTATAAGAAGCTGAGCTGTGATTGGTTGCTATGAGCAACAGTTTTCCTTGCAGACAGTTACCAAAGATATATGACAAAAAAACATGGTAATATAATAATCATTCATAAATTAGTCACCATGTAAATAACGGATTACTATAGCCTATCATCAACTACTACATAGATGCTTGAAAAACGATGATCCAAAGGCGCATGGTGTCCAGCAGTGGGGACCCCTTTTCCATACGGTAATTACCATGTTCCCTTCTATTATTTAGGCCTATGATAGGTTCGATAGGGGTGGTGCTAGGGGGTATGCATATTGGCTCAATTAGTGGCACATTGAGGCAGGTATCGGCCGGTATTCTGTCTATATGTACTATCGCTGGATATTGTTATCCATAATTTAAGTATGCTGGAGCACTATGCGTGGACATTGGTGTTGGTGTGATGTTTGTCGGTTGTTCTGTTTCCCCAATGATTGGCAGAATGTGTCTTTTAAATCAATTTATGTATTAATAAAATTTTGGCTTTTATATGAAACCATTGCCTTTGGATCATCGTTTTTCTTGCAGACAGTTGTGGTAACAGAGGCCTATTATTCTTATCATTTCTATGGTGTTAGGCTATGTGCACACGAAGCGTCGGGTCCCTGCGGGTTCTCCTGCAGCGGATTTGATAAATCTGCAGGGCAAAACCGCTGCGGTTATCCCTGCAGATTTATCACGGTTTGTCTTGCGGTTTCCGCTGCGAGTTTTAATCCTGCACTAGTTTTACTATTGATGCTGCATATGCAGTACCAATAATAATGTTAAAGGGAACCTGTCACCCCGTTTTTTCAGATTGAGATAAAAATACTGTTAAATAGGGCCTGCGCTGTGCGTTACAATAGTGTATGTAGTGTACCCTGATTCCCCACCTATGCTGCGAAATACATTACCAAAGTCGCCGTCTTCGCCTGTCAATCAGGCTGGTCAGGTCAGGTGGGCGTGGTGACATCGCTGTTTCTTCCCCAGCTTTCCGTTGGTGGCGTAGTGGTGTGCGCATGTCCAAGTGCCGAATCCACTGCGCGCAGGTGAAGAAAAGCGCGCGATCTGCGCTATTACCCTCGTCATCGGTGGGGGCGGCCATCTTCCTGAGGCCGCGCGTGCGCAGATGGAGTACTCTGCTGCATGGGGCTTCAGGAAGATCTCCATCTGCGCACGCGCGGCATCCCGCGGCGGCCATTTTCTTTAAGCCGAGTTTGCATCTCGGCTTCAGGAAAATGGCCGCCGCGATCTCCATCTGCGCACGCGCGGCATCCCGCGGCTATTTTCCTGAAGCCCCGTGCAGCAGAGCACTCCATCTGCGCACGCGCGGCCTCAGGAAGATGGCAGCCCCCACCGATGACAAGGGTAATAGCGCAGATCGCGCGCTTTTTCTTCACCTGCGCGCAGTGGATTCGGCACTTGGACATGCGCACACCACTACGCCACCAACGGAAAGCTGGGGAAGAAACAGCGATGTCACCACGACCACCTGACCTGACCAGCCTGATTGACAGGTGAAAACGGCGACTTTGGTAATGTATTTCGGAGCATAGGTGGGGAATCAGGGTACACTACATACACTATTGTAACGCACAGCTCAGGCCCTATTTAACAGTATTTTTATCTCAATCTGAAAAAACGGGGTGACAGGTTCCCTTTAAAAAAAATAATGGTTATACTCACCCTCTGACGTCCCGATCTTCTCGGTGCTGCAGGCGGCGGTCCGGTTCCAAAGATGCTGTGCGAGAAGGACCTTCGTGACGTCACGGTCATGTGACTGCGACGTCACCGCAGGTCCTGCTCGCATAGTAACCCTGAGACCGGACGGCCGCATGCAGCGCTGAGAGGTGAGTATATCATTTTTTATTTTAATTCTTTTTTTTTTTACCACAAATATGGTTCCCAGGGCCTGGAGGAGAGTCTTCTCTCCTCCACCCCAGGTAGCAACCGCACATTATCCGCTTACTTCCCGCATGGTGGGCATAGCCCCATGCGGGAAGTAAGGGGATCAATGCATTTCTATGTGTGCAGAATCGCTGCGATTCTGCACAAAGAAGTGACATGCTGCGGATTGTAAACTGCTGTTTCTGCACGGTTTTTCCCGCAGCATGTGCACAGCGGTTTGCGGTTTCCCATTGGTTTAGATGTTTACTGTAAACTCAATGGAAACTGCTGCGGACCCGCAGCATCAAAATTGCTGCGGTTCCGCGGTAAAAACCGCAACGTGTGCACATAGCCCTCTGTAAAGCTGGAAATAAAACACAATTTATTACCGTGCTGACACAGACCACGCCCAGTATCACACAGGATATGATTAGATAAACAGCTCAGCAATCAGTATCACACAGGATAGGATTAGATACACAGCTCAGCAACAGAATGTGCCAAAGGAGAGGACATTTTCATTCCAAGAATTCCTCTCATTCCATCTGAATTGACTTTAAACACCTCCAGTTTCCAGTTGGACTGGCATTTGCAATGTCCATTAACAAGGCTCAGGGACAGTCCGTGAAAGTAGTAGGGATCGATTTGCAATCTCCATGCTTTTCTTATGGTCAACTTTACGTGGCCTGTTCAAGAGTTGGAACTGCCAAAAATCTATTAATCTTTGCACCGGAAGGAAAAACCAAAAATGTTGTTTATCCAAAAGGCTCTTGAATGAGTTGAAAATAAAATACTATCAATGCTTGTGTAATCGTTTAGTTAATTTGTGTTGCAAATCTGTATATATTGAGTATATGATGCAAAATGTTTTTATGTGCAAAATAATCATTGTAATTTGTTATAACTAACCATAGTTAGTTACTGTGCTCGGGCAACGCCAGGTTCTTCAGCTAGTCATATCTATTCTTCAGTGAACACTACACATCGATTACTGGCACCCCATCTTCCATGTGACAGAGTGCAGAACTTGCTCATAACGTGTTACTTGTGTCTAGAGAAATGCTCAGATGTCAGTACGACTAGGTGGTGTATTAGGAAGTCATGGCCATGGAGCAAATATAAAGCTGGATAAGCCCAGGCAATTCTCTGCTTTCTCTTATAATCTACTAATGGCTGCGACTATGAGACAATTGTCATAAAACAGTTTTTTTTAATCTCCAGCTAGTTCAGTATATCAAATAGGTTACTTAGGTTATATATTAATCCTGAAACCAGAACTCTGATGGATATGATGTAAAATACTAAACTAGATACTTTGCCAGCAAGGTTTGTCACGTGTCTTTGATGATCTATCATCCCAGTCTATTCTTAAATCTAAATTATAGCTACACAGCCGAACTTATTACATATTGCACCATTACATTGTCAGCCCTATATAATCTGTATTTTAGCTGAATAGGGAAATCTATGGCCAAAAAAGCTGAGAAAACACATAACACAAAACTTCAATTGTCCAGTCCGGTCAATGAGGAGAATGTGACTATTCTCTACTTTATTTAGTGGTGACTCCTCACTGGCGCAGTTACCTGTAGGAACGTCCTCTTTGCACCACTCATCATCCCACACATCACTTTCTCCTTTCTCCATTATGGCTTCAGCTCTGATATTCTTCAGATATTTGCCTGGATGTCAAAGCTGTGAAAGTAATAATGTAAAAGTCACATACAGAAGGAAAACTCACATGGTATTCCGATACAGTTGAAGGTAATAATGAATGAGGAATCTCAGCCATAATTCTCCTTCTGCGTCTGATGTCTCAGTGCAGCGGGTGCGATAACATCACTATTACACTCCAGCTATGCTGAGCAGTGACGAGCTTCAGAGTACTCGCTGTCGAGTCTGGAGCACTGGGGAGAGCTGAGTATTTTTATTTTTAATGTGGGAAACATTATGCCATATGGAGTATTTCTTGGGGACATTATACTGTATGGAAGGATATGTGGGGCCTACTGTACTGTATGGAAGATGTGGGGCCATTATTCTGTGTGGAGGAGTGTGTGGGGCTCATTATATTGTATTGAGGACTGTGGGGCCCAATACACTGTATAGAGGACTATGTGGAGTCATTACACTGTATGGATGACTATGGGGGGCCCATTATAATGTATGGACTAAGTGCGGCCATTATACTGTATAGAGGACTATGTGGGGCCATTACATACTGTATTGAAGACTATATGGAGGTATTACACTGTATGAAGGACAATTTGGGTCCCATTATACTGTATGTAGGTGTCACTCTGTGACAGACATAAGAGAGAGGTGCCTAAAACTGTCCCTGGAACTGGGACCCTAACTATCCCTGTCTCAGGGGTTCTCTTGATGGTATAGAGGCCTGGGTCTCCAACCTTACTATGATCTTGTTAAACCCTATGGGGCTTGGTACAGAAATGAAAAGATAACCAAAACACAAATACAAAACAGGGATAACTGATTACTACTATCATACAACAGCATTTACAAAAATAGGCATAAGGAAAGGAAGGAATACACAAACAATTTTATTCATTCATCAATCTAATCCCTATTCAGAGCAATACTATATTCACTATGACTGCAGTTTATGGGTTAGAGTCTCTATCCCTAGGATACACAGGCATCACTTTTGCTATCTAAAACTAACACATAGCTTCCACAACAAGTTTTGCCTAACAAGCTTCCTCATAGGGTTGGGGCTATACATTTTTTTTAAAGAGATTATAATAATGAGATTTAACAGGCACACTGCTGGGTGTGTTTTTTTTATTTATGTACCACCATTTTTTAACAAAGCATAATAAAATCCATGTTTTAATGCATCCCTTAATTAGGGCTTATTTACCCTCTGGGTAATTTGGTATTCTGAATTTGCCATCCCTATGGGCCTCATATAATGCTCCATACAGAATAATGGCCCCATATAATGTGCCATACAGAATAATGGACCAGATACTGTATATTGCTCCATACAGAATGGACCCCATATAATGCTGCATACAGTATAATGGCCCCATATATTTCTCAATACAGAATAATGGGTCCCATATATTGCTCCATTTATTAAAAAAAAAAAAAAAAAAAAAAAACAAATACCATATATACTCGAGTATAAGCCGAGATTTTCAGCCCACTTTTTTGGGCTGAAAGTCCCCCTCTCAGCTTATACTCGAGTCATACCCAGGGGGTCGGCAGGTGAGGGGGAGCGGGGCTGTCTAATTTTACTTACCTGCTCCTGGCATGGTCCCTGCAGGTCCCTGGCTTCCTGGCAACAGCAGCTTCCTCCTGTACTGAGCGGTCACATGGTACCGCTCATTACAGTAATGAATATGCGGCTCCACCTCCTATAGAGGTGGAGCCGCATATTCATTACTGCAATGAGCGGTAACGGTGACAGCTCACTACAGATAATAATAATACTCCTAAATGTCACTCATCTTCCATTGAAATTAGCTTTCTAATGGGTCTACGCTTGGGCTAGCTATTCCACACGGTTCAGGTGAAATCCATTTCTCGTGTTCCTGGGGGGTTTAGGAGTTTATCAAACGACGCCGCAACGAAGCTCTATCAAAGCCCGTTCCGAATATGTATCTGTCATATCTCTATCATTGATTGGGCCTGAGATATGCCCTTTTTACTATCTCCCTTATATACAAAGGAAAGCACGTTTGTTTTTGGACAAAGGAATTCCTTCCTAATTAACATTACTAGCTTGGAGGAGGAGGAGGAGGGGGGTCAGAGCCCCACACTGAGTTTCAAGTTAAACACGGATTGTGCCTAGCCAAGCGAAGGTTTGAGAAAAGAGGAAGGGCAGGTCGGAGCACGCAGCGTGTGTGGTAAAAAGGGAGAATGAAACATTGTCCGCGATTTTATACATTAACGTGACACCTCCCCCTTTTGGACTGCACTACGGAGGCATAACCTCTCGGTACTCCTCCATGCGCATCTCAGCAGGTTCACCCCAGCGGGATAACCCATCCGCATTGCCATGCTCCCTGCCTGTTTGGTGCTCAATGGTAAAGTCATACTGCAGGAGGGCAAGGCTCCAGCGTAGCAACCTTCCGTTGGTCCCACACATGGTGTGTAGCCAGCGCAGAGGGTTGTGAGGGCCAGGCACTCCTTCTCGATGGTGGAGAAGGCCATTTCCGTCGGCAGAAGTTTCAGGCTCAGGTACAACACAGGGTGCTCTTGATCCTCCGAGTCAACCTGGCTGAGCACAGCACCGAAGCCAAACTTGCTGGCGTCGGTCTGCACCAAGAACAGTCGACTGCTGTCAACTGCTTTCAACACAGGGGCATTGCACAGTGCTGTTTTCAACGCCTGGAAGGCCCCCCTCACAGCCGTCGGTCCAGTTGATGATGTGAGGCAGCTTCTTCCTGGTGAGGTCCATCAAGGGTTTTTCAAGGCTACTATAGTTCTGTACGAAGCGCCTATAGTAGCCTGCAGTGCCCAGGAAGGACATCACCTGTTTCTTGGTCCTGGGGGTGGGCCAATTCACGATCGCATCCACTTTCCCAGGTTCCGGTTTTATGGTCTTCCCACCTGTTATGACCTGGTGGTCAGGACAATAATGGACCTGGTGGTTAAGAGCACACGGAATGACCTGATAATTACTGATAATAAAGGACGAGCTCTGGGACGTGGGAACTCTGCTGACCGCAATCCCTAATCCTATCACACACACTAGAAATAGCCGTGGATTGCTCCTAACGCTCCCTATGCAACTCGGCACAGCCTAAGGAACTAGCTAGCCCTGAAGATGGAAAAATAAAGCCTACCTTGCCTCAGAGAAATTCCCCAAAGGAAAAGGCAGCCCCCCACATATAATGACTGTGAGGAAAGATGAAAATACAAACACAGATGAAATAGATTTAGCAAAGTGAGGCCCGACTTACTGAACAGACAGAGGATAGGAAAGGTTGCTTTGCGGTCAGCACAAAAACCTACAAAAAGACCACGCAGAGGGCGCAAAAAGACCCTCCGCACCGACTCACGGCGCGGAGGCGCTCCCTCTGCGTCCCAGAGCTTCCAGCAAGCAA
This sequence comes from Ranitomeya imitator, assembly GCF_032444005.1. Taxonomy (NCBI): domain Eukaryota; kingdom Metazoa; phylum Chordata; class Amphibia; order Anura; family Dendrobatidae; genus Ranitomeya; species Ranitomeya imitator. Next base: position 185,509,716 of record NC_091288.1, read on the forward strand.
GACAACAATAAAAATAGCAAGCTGGACAGAAATATAGCAAACCAAAGAAATACAAGCAGGAACTTAGCTTCTGCTGGGAAGACAGGTCACAAGAACGATCCAGGAGTGAACTAGACCAATACTGGAACATTGACAGGTGGCATGGAGCAAAGATCTAAGTGGAGTTAAATAGAGCAGCCAGCTAACGAATTAACCTCGTCACCTGTGGAAGGAAACTCAGAAACACCCACCAGAGGAAGTCCATGGACAGAACCAGCCGAAGTACCATTCATGACCACAGGAGGGAGCCCGACAACAGAATTCACAACAGTACCCCCCCCCCCCTTGAGGAGGGGTCACCGAACCCTCACCAGAGCCCCCAGGCCGACCAGGATGAGCCAAATGAAAGGCACGAACCAGATCGGCAGCATGAACATCACAGGCAAAAACCCAGGAATTATCTTCCTGACCATAACCCTTCCACTTGACCAGGTACTGGAGTTTCCGTCTCGAAATACGAGAATCCAAAATCTTCTCCACCACATACTCCAACTCCCCCACAACCAACACCGGGGCAGGAGGATCAACGGATGGAACCACAGGCGCCACGTATCTCCGCAATAACGACCTATGGAACACATTATGGATGGCAAAAGAAGCAGGAAGGGCCAAATGAAATGACACAGGATTGATAACCTCAGAAATCTTATACGGACCAATGAAACGAGGCTTAAACTTAGGAGAGGAAACCTTCATAGGAACATAACGAGACGACAACCAAACCAAATCCCCAACACGAAGTCGGGGACCCACACAGCGCCGGCGGTTAGCGAAACGTTGAGCCTTCTCCTGGGACAATGTCAAATTGTCCACCACATGAGTCCAAATCTGCTGCAACCTATCCACCACAGTATCTACACCAGGACAGTCCGAAGACTCAACCTGCCCTGAAGAGAAACGAGGATGGAAACCAGAATTGCAGAAAAACGGCAAAACCAATGTAGCCGAGCTGGCCCGATTATTAAGGGCGAACTCAGCCAACGGCAAAAAGGACACCCAATCATCCTGATCAGCAGAAACAAAGCATCTCAGATATGTTTCCAAAGTCTGATTAGTTCGTTCGGTTTGGCCATTTGTCGGAGGATGGAAAGCCGAGGAAAAAGACAAATCAATGCCCATCCTAGCACAAAAGGATCGCCAAAACCTCGAAACAAACTGGGAACCTCTGTCAGAAACGATGTTCTCCGGGATACCATGTAAACGAACCACATGCTGGAAAAATAATGGCACCAAATCAGAGGAGGAAGGCAATTTAGACAAAGGTACCAAATGGACCATCTTAGAAAAGCGATCACAAACCACCTAAATGACCGACATCTTTTGAGAGACGGGGAGATCCGAAATAAAATCCATAGAAATATGCGTCCAGGGCCTCTTTGGGACCGGCAAGGGCAAAAGCAACCCACTGGCACGAGAACAGCAGGGCTTAGCCCGAGCACAAGTCCCACAGGACTGCACAAAAGAACGCACATCCCATGACAAAGACGGCCACCAAAAGGATCTAGCCACCAAATCTCTGGTACCAAAGATTCCAGGATGCCCAGCCAACACTGAACAATGAATCTCAGAGATAACTCTACTAGTCCATCTATCAGGGACAAACAGTTTCTCCGCTGGGCAACGGTCAGGTCTATCAGCCTGAAATGTTTGCAGCACCCGCCGCAAATCAGGGGAGATGGCAGACAAAATTACCCCCTCTTTGAGAATACCCGCCGGCTCAGGAATACCCGGAGAGTCAGGCACAAAACTCCTTGACAGGGCATCAGCCTTCACATTCTTAGAGCCCGGAAGGTACGAAACCACAAAATCAAAACGGGAGAAAAATAACGACCATCGAGCCTGTCTCGGATTCAACCGTTTGGCAGACTCAAGATAAGTCAAATTCTTGTGATCTGTCAAGACCACCACGCGATGCTTGGCTCCTTCAAGCCAATGACGCCACTCCTCGAATGCCCACTTCATGGCCAACAACTCTCGATTACCAACATCATAATTACGCTCAGCAGGCGAAAACTTTCTAGAAAAGAAAGCACATGGCTTCATCACCGAGCCATCAGAACTTCTTTGCGACAAAACAGCCCCTGCTCCAATCTCAGAAGCATCAACCTCAACCTGAAACGGGAGCGAAACATCTGGCTGGCACAACACAGGGGCAGAAGAAAAACGACGCTTCAACTCCTGAAAAGCCTCTACAGCTGCAGAAGACCAACTGACCACATCAGCACCCTTCTTGGTCAAATCAGTCAACGGTTTAGCAACACTAGAAAAATTAGCGATGAAGCGCCGATAAAAATTAGCAAAGCCCAGGAACTTTTGCAGGCTCTTCACAGATGTCAGCTGAGTCCAATCGTAAATGGCCTGGACTTTAACAGGGTCCATCTCGATAGAAGGGGAAAAAATGAACCCCAAAAATGAAACCTTCTGAACTCCAAAGAGACACTTTGATCCCTTCACAAACAAGGAATTCGCACGAAGGACCTGGAACACCATTCTGACCTGCTTCACATGAGACTCCCAATCATTCGAAAAGACCAAAATATCATCCAAATACACAATCAGGAATTTATCCAGGTACTCTCGGAAGATGTCATGCATAAAGGACTGAAATACTGATGGAGCATTGGAAAGCCCGAATGGCATAACCAGGTACTCAAAATGGCCCTCGGGCGTATTAAATGCTGTTTTCCATTCATCGCCTTGTTTAATACACACAAGATTATACGCCCCTCGAAGATCTATCTTGGTGAACCAACTAGCCCCTTTAATACGAGCAAACAAATCAGACAGCAACGGCAAAGGATACTGAAATTTGACAGTAATTTTATTAAGAAGGCGGTAATCAATACAAGGTCTCAAAGAACCATCCTTCTTGGCCACAGAAAAGAACCCTGCTCCTAACGGTGATGACGACGGGCGAATATGGCCTTTCTCCAAGGATTCCTTTATATAACTCCGCATAGCGGCGTGTTCTGGCACAGATAAATTGAACAATCGGCCCTTAGGAAACTTACTACCAGGAATCAAATTAATTGCACAATCGCAATCCCTATGAGGAGGTAGGGCACTGGCTTTGGGCTCATCAAATACATCCCGATAATCCGACAAAAACTCTGGAACTTCAGAAGGAGTGGAAGACGAAATAGACAAAAATGTAACATCACCATGTACCCCCTGGCAACCCCAGCTGGACACAGACATAGATTTCCAGTCCAATACTGGATTATGAACCTGTAGCCATGGCAACCCCAAAACGACCACATCATGCAGATTATGCAACACCAGAAAGCGGATATCCTCCTGATGTGAAGGAGCCATGCACATGGTCAATTGGGTCCAGTACTGAGGTTTATTCTTGGCCAAAGGCGTAGCATCAATTCCTCTCAATGGAATAGGATACTGCAAGGGCTCCAAGAAAAAACCACAGTGCCTAGCATACTCCAAGTCCATCAAATTCAGGGCAGTGCCTGAATCCACAAATGCCATAACAGAATAGGATGACAAAGAGCAAATCAGAGTAACGGACAATAGAAATTTAGACAGTACCGTACCAATGGTGGCAGACCTAGCGAACCGCTTAGTGCGCTTAGGACAATCGGAGATAGCATGAGTGGAATCACCACAGTAAAAACATAGCCCATTCCGACGTCTGTGTTCTTGCCGTTCAGCTCTGGTCAAAGTCCTATCACATTGCATAGGCTCAGGCCCATGCTCAGATAGTACCGCCAAATGGTGCACAGCTTTACGCTCACACAAGCGTCGATCGATCTGAATGGCCAAAGACATAGACTCATTAAGACCAGCAGGCATGGGAAATCCCACCATGACATCCTTAAGGGCTTCAGAGAGACCCTTTCTGAAGATTGCTGCCAGGGCACATTCATTCCACTGAGTGAGCACAGACCACTTTCTAAACTTCTGACAATATATCTCCGCTTCATCCTGGCCCTGACACAGAGCCAGCAAGACTTTCTCTGCCTGATCCACTGAATTAGGTTCATCATAAAGCAATCCAAGTGCCAGGAAAAACGCATCAACATCACGCAATGCCGGATCTCCTGGCGCAAGGGAAAATGCCCAGTCTTGAGGGTCACCACGTAACAAAGAAATAATGATCTTTACTTGTTGAACAGGGTCACCTGAGGAGCAAGGTTTCAAGGCAAGAAACAATTTACAATTATTTTTGAAATTCAAGAACTTAGATCTATCACCAAAAAACAAATCAGGAATTGGAATCCTAGGCTCTGACATCGGATTCTGAACCACAAAATCTTGAATGTTTTGTACCCTTGTAGTGAGATTATCCATCCAAGAGGACAGACCTTGAATGCCCATGTTTACACCTGTGTCCTGACCCACCCAGAGGTAAAAGGGAAAAGAGAGACAAAACACACTGCAAAGAAAAAAAAATGGAAAATGGAACTTCTCTTATCCCTCTATTGAGATGCATTAGTACTTTGGGCCACCTGTACTGTTATGACCTAGTGGTCAGGACAATAATGGACCTGGTGGTTAAGAGCACACGGAATGACCTGATAGTTACTGATAATAAGGACGAGCTCTGGGACGTGGGAACTCTGCTGACCGCAATCCCTAATCCTATCACACACACTAGAAATAGCCGTGGATTGCTCCTAACGCTCCCTATGCAACTCGTCACAGCCTAAGGAACTAGCTAGCCCTGAAGATAGAAAAATAAAGCCTTCCTTGCCTCAGAGAAATTCCCCAAAGGAAAAGGCAGCCCCCCACATATAATGACTGTGAGTAAAGATGAAAATACAAACACAGAGATGAAATAGATTTAGCAAAGTCAGGCCCGACTTACTGAACAGACTGAGGATAGGAAAGGTTGCTTTGCGGTCAGCACAAAAACCTACAAAAAGACCACGCAGAGGGCGCAAAAAGACCCTCCGCACCGACTCACGGTGCGGAGGCGCTCCCTCTGCGTCCCAGAGCTTCCAGCAAGCAAGACAACAATAAAAATAGCAAGCTGGACAGAAATATAGCAAACCAAAGAAATACAAGCAGGAACTTAGCTTCTGCTGGGAAGACAGGTCACAAGAACGATCCGGGAGTTTACTAGACCAATACTGGAACATTGAAAGGTGGCATGGAGCAAAGATCTAAGTGGAGTTAAATAGAGCAGCCAGCTAACGAATTAACCTCGTTACCTGTGGAAGGAAACTCAGAAACACCCACCAGAGGAAGTCCATGGACAGAACGAGCCGAAGTACCATTCATGACCACAGGAGGGAGCCCGACAACAGAATTCACAACACCCACCTACCCGGTGCCCCAGGTAGTGGACCTCTCTCATGCCCATCTGGCACTTTCCTAAGCTTGCTGGTCAGACCGGATCGGTGAAGTCACCTGAGCACCTCCTCAAGATGCTGCAGGTGTTCACCCCAAGAGGAACTGAAGATGGCAATGTCATGCAAGTACGCCGCCGCGTACTTCTCCAGACCCTGAAGCAGGTGGTTGACCTTCCGCTGGAAAGTGGCAGGGGCATTCTTCATGCCAAAGGGCATGACCGTGGACTCATACAGTCTGAAGGGTGTGATAAATGTAGACTTCTCCTGCACCTCGGGGCTCAGGAGAATTTGCCAGTATCCTCGACTCAGATGCATTATGGTCAGGTATTTTGCGCCAGCTAACTTCTCAAGCAGCTCCTCGATGCGCGGCATTGGGTGCGCATCAGAGGCTGTGATGGCATTGAGCCCCCTGTAGTCCATGCAGAACCTGGTGGTCCGATCCTTCTTTGGCACGAGGACTACAGGTGAGACCCACGCGCTCTTTGACAGTTGAATCAACCCCAGCTGTAACATCTCATCGATCTCCTGAAAAACAAAAAGAACAAGAGACATAACAAAGACTGGGGATCACCCTTAATATAAGGTTATAAATGCGAAAAAAACATTTAATTTATTTATTTATTTATTCTTGAAGTCTAAACAACATATACCACATAGAAAATAGATGCATAAAAACATGAATATTAAAAACACTTGTGTTAAAGACCACCCCAAAAAGAGAGAGGCAGAAAGAAATAAAGACCCCTAGGACCCCGAACAATGGGTCTTGTACACTTAACAAATATAGCATCGTGCAATTAGATAATAATGCAGCACATAATTATAGGACATGATAACAAATACTGGTAACGCTGGTGTGGGGAAAGACAATGTTCCATCCACAAAGCATAAACAGGCCGACACACCAAATGCCTAATAATTCACTAGCATAGAAAATCCACAAAAAATAGTAAGTAGACACTGTATAACCAGCCAAACTTGTATAATAGCTTATCTAGTACCTTAACATTGGCAAGACAATATTTTGCCCAGAGATAGGACTATAATGTCCAGCAACCAGAAAACACACATAAGCACCACAGACCAATAACCGTGGTGAAAATGGTGTATGAGACCAAAACCCACTGCTAGATAGATATGTACTATATCTGACACCGAAAGGTGCAGAAGTATTAAGATCGCAGTGGGAATAGGTACATGTAGCCACCAAAGCCAACCATGCAAATGAGATACTAAAAAAGAATACAAATGGAACAAAATAGAAAAAAAAAATTATATATATATATAATAATAATAAATAATAAATAGTACCTCAGTAGCAAAAAAATACAGCTGCAAACTGCAGCACAAATATATGGAGCAGAGGTGGATACATGACCATAATGAGCGTGGCAGCAGGCCCACGATAGATGATGAACACTGCCTGCCTATATATTTACACTCCAGGTCCCATGACACATGTCCAAACAATAGGTACACAAAACCCAGAGAGGAGTCCGAGGGGGGTTAGGAACCCGACGCGTGTCGCCACAGCCGTGGCTTCATCAGGGGTAAAAAATGGTATGAGCTATTAGACTCCAGTACGAGCTTAAATACTATACCTAATGCCGCAGAAACTCCGACAGCTGTGTGATCATAACGTGCGATCCGGAAGTGACAAAATACCGGAAGTGGGGAGAAGGTGTCTATACCCGCGGCCGGGTGTACAAAGATGGCGGCTAAAGCTCATACGGCGCATGCGCGTAATGCGTCACCGGCAATCACAGGCAGAAACAATGAGCTCCGCCCACCTGCACTAATACACTGAACAGAATGGCCCAGGCAAGCTGTATCCGCGCCAAATGCAAACATCAAAATATATATAAAGCCTACGCTACTACATAAGTAGGATGTTGAATATAGCAAAGGCATTATAAATAAGCAGAAACACACAGTGTGCCGATGAGGAGAAACTAACCATTATAGCGCATGCGCAGATGAGCAAGGGCACAAGCCAGGTTGTCATAGAAATGGCTTGTCCAATGAGTTAATAGATGGCCATCTGCATATACCAATATAGAAAATCTATTGGTATCAAGCTGGAACAGCCGCTTAACCATGGCACAAATTATATATAACTACCCCATTACGGCGCGCAATTAGCACAGATATACACATGTACTGAACCTAACACCGCTCATACAAAAAAGACACCAAGGAGAGATGACACTAAATGGAAGCAGAGATTATGACCCCGAGGACCAAAAATGCATGTATAAATAAACCAATAAACTTTATTATGAAAAGCTAAGAGACTCATAGAACGATATATATTTAACAATAAATATCCACACATATGGAATCAAAACCATAGGAGAAATATAAAAATCCCCAATCACACAATTTGTGTAAGAAAAGGTATAAGCAAACTGTAAGAATGGTAACAAAAGCTTATACACAAAGACAGGCCAATACAACGACCATAGAAGGCACCAGATATTTAGGCGGTACAGGTCCGTAATATAATAGTAAAAATCAAAAAAAAAAAAAAAAAAGGGGAAAAGGAGAAAAGGGTTATATTGACACCACATTTCACTAATGCACTGCAAAGGTGGTTCAAAATCAATTCTAAGTCTGTGGATATAAAGAAAATGATAAGTAACAACACTACTACTACGAGGCATAATGCCCTAATGGTAGATTCTCCGAACCAGTAGTTCTACAGTATTGCTTACACTTAGCCTATAGACGGTAGTCCGAACAGGGGATAGGAGGAAAAACGACCCATCCCACCGAACGGGAGTTTGGCTGGTTATACATGTTGTACAGAAAAAGAAAAAACAAAAAATCAAAAAACAATAAATAAACATACAAACCCAAACCACCCAACCGAAATACGGCTGGTCCCAAATATATATTCAAGGGAATAGACACAGACAACACCAGTAGGGGATAATCAGAGTAAGGGAATATACCAAAAGCACAGCAGAGTCTTATCAAAAGACAATATCTGGACAAAGAGACACGAGAAAATCTACAGTTGTTTATAATGTCCCGTGAACAAAAATTCTTCATTCAGGCCTTTAGGCGAGAGACTTTGAAGTTCATATATCCACTTTGTCTCGCAGCGAAGCAGATGGTTATGAATGTCACCTCCCCTAATGTTCATTCTGATGGATTCCAGACCCATCACTTTAAAACTGGAGGTCTTGCCACGATGCTTATCCAAAAAATGTGCAGCAACTGATGTTAATGTCTTATTCTTATCCCGATCTCTCTGGGCCATAGAAATGTTAGAAAGGTGTTGTTGCATCCTTCTCCTTATTTCCTGCGTCGTCTGTCCGACATAAATTTTTGGGCAATCACAGAATATGGCATAAACAAGGTTACGAGACCTACATGTAAAGAATTCCCTTGGCTGGATCTGAAAAGACAAAGTCGAAACTGAAAAACCGTCCTGTGCAATCATAAACTGACAAATATTGCAGTTTCCACATGGATATGACCCAAAGGTCCTCTTGCCTCCCCCAAGACGAGTCACCGGCCTCTGATAGTGACTATGGCACAAATTATCCTTCAAGTTTTTAGCTCTCCTAGCCACGAGACAGGGTGAAGGAGAGATGAATGGAATAGTTCTAGTATCACTCATCAGTATGCCCCAGTTCCGTTCCAACACATCCCGAATATCAGACCACTGATTATTATAAGTCGTGATCAACGAAAGTGGGCGCGAAGAGTCACGTACCTTCTTTTGAAATAAGCTTTTCCTGTCTTGTTGGCGTGCATACTGATATGCTTTCGAAATGCTCTTTTGTGGATAGCCCCTACTTTTGAACCGTTCCGAGAGATCCCTGGATTGCTGCACAAATTCAACCTCCTTACTACAATTTCTCTTCAAACGAAGGAATTGACCTTTTGGTATGCCATTTTTAAGATGCTGTGGGTGAAAGCTAGAGTAGTGGAGGAGACTGTTTGTAGATGTCGGCTTCCGATACAAAGTGCAGATGATACTCGACCGTTCGATGGAAAGTCTGATGTCCAGAAATTCGATTGTCCGGTCTGAAATGGTAGATGTAAGCCTGATATTATGAACATTACAATTAAGATCCACAATAAAGTCATTACACTTTTCCAGAGGGCCAGTCCACAACATCAGAATGTCGTCTATGTATCTTTGCCAGACCAAGACGTTTGGATTGAATGCCTGATGTGTATAGACCACAGTCTCCTCCCACCACCCGAGAAAAAGATTGGCATACGAGGGTGCACATCGTGCACCCATAGCAGTGCCGGAGGTCTGCCTATAGAACTTTCTGTCGAACACAAAATAATTTTTGTCTAGAATGAAAAACAGAAGTTTCAAGATGAAACTATCCAGCTCCCGAGGTCGATCTGACATTTTGTTAAAGAAGTACCCAACAGCCTGCATACCTGATTGATGTGCAATGCTTGTATACAGGGACTCGACGTCCATAGTAACAAGGAAAGTCCCATCTGGTATCACGAGCTCCTCCACAAGTTGCATGAGATGGGTAGAGTCCCTGGTGAAAGATTTCAAATTGGTGACCAATGGCTGTAAAAAGTGATCCACGTAAATGCATGGCCGTTCGAATATGCTGCCAATACCGGACACAATTGGTCTCCCAGGAGGTTCTACCAGAGATTTATGAACCTTGGGCAGTGCGTAAAAGGTAGGAACGATGGGAGAGGGGGTGGTCAGGAAATCAGCCTCTTTTTTCAAAATGATACTTTCTTGGACTGCCACTCCAATAAGTGAATCAATTTGCCCTTTAAAGAAAACAGTGGGATCGGAGGGCAATTGGGAATAGTATTGAGCATTGCTCAATTGGCGGGCGATTTCCCTCTGGTATTGATCATGGGGCCACAACACAACATTACCCCCCTTGTCTGCTTCACGGATGACAAAAGCAGTATTTCTTTTTAAATTAAGCAGAGCAAGATTTTCCTTCTTACCAAAGTTATTATGCTTGAGACGGTCCAATTTCAATTTATCAATGTCATGACAGACTCTGTCGAAAAAGATCTGGACCGCAGGAAATAAGGAGAAGGACGGGGTGGCCTGGGAGGGCAATCTCCTGGTAAACCTGCCGTTTCCGTTAGATGCCTCATTATCCTCCAACAGTTCCAGGAGATCACAGAAGACCTGTCTCTCATCATCCGGAAGAGAGTCTATAAGAGAAGGTTGATGGTAAAGTAATTTGAACGTAAGCTGCCGACAAAAAAGGTATACATCTTGGCATACTTCTGGGTAGATCCCCTTGTAGTATATTCAGTCTTGTTATTATTGATGGTGCCCTCCTTTGTTGTTTGATCCCTGGTTCGTTTTGGGTGGCATTTTGTCTTTCCCGTTTCTGGAGTTGTGGCACATCTTGATAGGTACTTTACCTGGTATTTATTACTATTACTTATATATATTTTTCTTATATACCTAAGTAGCATGGATCTCTCTAGCAGGGAGACTGCTTGGAGTAACAGGGCCCTTGGCCTGTTTGATGGCACTAGTGACTCTACCCTTGTGGGTTCTAATAAGGAATCGGACTTCCATTCCCTTTCCTCTAGGATCATTGATTTACATAAGAATTTGACTAAGATCTGGTGGAACATCAGTAGTCTTGAGGAGTATAAAAAGGCGGGATTTATTCCCCGCGGGTTGCGTGTACAAATATTTCCAGCATGGGAAGTCACCCCGGAATTTCAGAAGACCTGGGAATCTGGACTCTCGAAATGCTCCACTATTCTAATTGATATGCTTATTGAACACGACCAGATCCTGCTTAGTAAAACCAAAGAAGAAATTAAGATCTGCGAGGGCAAACTTAATGACTTTGATAAGGACACTCTGGTCGCAACATTTCAATTGAAACTTAAAAACATCATTGATTTATTTGAGAAAGATATCATTGCACGTAAAAGGAGCAAGTTCCATAGGGACAAATCAGATTTTTTGAATGGTAGAGCTTTCAAATGGTCTCATCGTGGCAATCGCCGTTCCTTGATGGACGGTCCCAAAAATTCAGAAGCAACACCTCTCAGAGATGAAATTCCATCAAGTGATTTTTTATCCTCGGACCCCAGCGACGCCGAAGGCACCAGCGGAGGGGCCGTAGGAAAAACAGGGTACAACAAAAGAAAGGGCAAAACTTATCGGAACTGGTCACCGTCGTACAGGAGGGAAACCAGATTCAACAAAAAACACTGAATATGGCACCTCAAGACAACACTGTGGAAGGTAATCTTCAGATCATTAATTTATCTTCATATGAGTTATCCGATGTTGAACGAGAGGTACTATCTAAGGGTCTGTCTTTTTCTCCTATGAGTCCTCTGAATAAATTTATTTTGATCAAGGATGTATGCCTTTTTTGTCGGCAGCTTACGTTCAAATTACTTTACCATCAACCTTCTCTTATAGACTCTCTTCCGGATGATGAGAGACAGGTCTTCTGTGATCTCCTGGAACTGTTGGAGGATAATGAGGCATCTAACGGAAACGGCAGGTTTACCAGGAGATTGCCCTCCCAGGCCACCCCGTCCTTCTCCTTATTTCCTGCGGTCCAGATCTTTTTCGACAGAGTCTGTCATGACATTGATAAATTGAAATTGGACCGTCTCAAGCATAATAACTTTGGTAAGAAGGAAAATCTTGCTCTGCTTAATTTAAAAAGAAATACTGCTTTTGTCATCCGTGAAGCAGACAAGGGGGGTAATGTTGTGTTGTGGCCCCATGATCAATACCAGAGGGAAATCGCCCGCCAATTGAGCAATGCTCAATACTATTCCCAATTGCCCTCCGATCCCACTGTTTTCTTTAAAGGGCAAATTGATTCACTTATTGGAGTGGCAGTCCAAGAAAGTATCATTTTGAAAAAAGAGGCTGATTTCCTGACCACCCCCTCTCCCATCGTTCCTACCTTTTACGCACTGCCCAAGGTTCATAAATCTCTGGTAGAACCTCCTGGGAGACCAATTGTGTCCGGTATTGGCAGCATATTCGAACGGCCATGCATTTACGTGGATCACTTTTTACAGCCATTGGTCACCAATTTGAAATCTTTCACCAGGGACTCTACCCATCTCATGCAACTTGTGGAGGAGCTCGTGATACCAGATGGGACTTTCCTTGTTACTATGGACGTCGAGTCCCTGTATACAAGCATTGCACATCAATCAGGTATGCAGGCTGTTGGGTACTTCTTTAACAAAATGTCAGATCGACCTCGGGAGCTGGATAGTTTCATCTTGAAACTTCTGTTTTTCATTCTAGACAAAAATTATTTTGTGTTCGACAGAAAGTTCTATAGGCAGACCTCCGGCACTGCTATGGGTGCACGATGTGCACCCTCGTATGCCAATCTTTTTCTCGGGTGGTGGGAGGAGACTGTGGTCTATACACATCAGGCATTCAATCCAAACGTCTTGGTCTGGCAAAGATACATAGACGACATACTGATGTTGTGGACTGGCCCTCTGGAAAAGTGTAATGACTTTATTGTGGATCTTAATTGTAATGTTCATAATATCAGGCTTACATCTACCATTTCAGACCGGACAATCGAATTTCTGGACATCAGACTTTCCATCGAACGGTCGAGTATCATCTGCACTTTGTATCGGAAGCCGACATCTACAAACAGTCTCCTCCACTACTCTAGCTTTCACCCACAGCATCTTAAAAATGGCATACCAAAAGGTCAATTCCTTCGTTTGAAGAGAAATTGTAGTAAGGAGGTTGAATTTGTGCAGCAATCCAGGGATCTCTCGGAACGGTTCAAAAGTAGGGGCTATCCACAAAAGAGCATTTCGAAAGCATATCAGTATGCACGCCAACAAGACAGGAAAAGCTTATTTCAAAAGAAGGTACGTGACTCTTCGCGCCCACTTTCGTTGATCACGACTTATAATAATCAGTGGTCTGATATTCGGGATGTGTTGGAACGGAACTGGGGCATACTGATGAGTGATACTAGAACTATTCCATTCATCTCTCCTTCACCCTGTCTCGTGGCTAGGAGAGCTAAAAACTTGAAGGATAATTTGTGCCATAGTCACTATCAGAGGCCGGTGACTCGTCTTGGGGGAGGCAAGAGGACCTTTGGGTCATATCCATGTGGAAACTGCAATATTTGTCAGTTTATGATTGCACAGGACGGTTTTTCAGTTTCGACTTTGTCTTTTCAGATCCAGCCAAGGGAATTCTTTACATGTAGGTCTCGTAACCTTGTTTATGCCATATTCTGTGATTGCCCAAAAATTTATGTCGGACAGACGACGCAGGAAATAAGGAGAAGGATGCAACAACACCTTTCTAACATTTCTATGGCCCAGAGAGATCGGGATAAGAATAAGACATTAACATCAGTTGCTGCACATTTTTTGGATAAGCATCGTGGCAAGACCTCCAGTTTTAAAGTGATGGGTCTGGAATCCATCAGAATGAACATTAGGGGAGGTGACATTCATAACCATCTGCTTCGCTGCGAGACAAAGTGGATATATGAACTTCAAAGTCTCTCGCCTAAAGGCCTGAATGAAGAATTTTTGTTCACGGGACATTATAAACAACTGTAGATTTTCTCGTGTCTCTTTGTCCAGATATTGTCTTTTGATAAGACTCTGCTGTGCTTTTGGTATATTCCCTTACTCTGATTATCCCCTACTGGTGTTGTCTGTGTCTATTCCCTTGAATATATATTTGGGACCAGCCGTATTTCGGTTGGGTGGTTTGGGTTTGTATGTTTATTTATTGTTTTTTGATTTTTTGTTTTTTCTTTTTCTGTACAACATGTATAACCAGCCAAACTCCCGTTCGGTGGGATGGGTCGTTTTTCCTCCTATCCCCTGTTCGGACTACCGTCTATAGGCTAAGTGTAAGCAATACTGTAGAACTACTGGTTCGGAGAATCTACCATTAGGGCATTATGCCTCGTAGTAGTAGTGTTGTTACTTATCATTTTCTTTATATCCACAGACTTAGAATTGATTTTGAACCACCTTTGCAGTGCATTAGTGAAATGTGGTGTCAATATAACCCTTTTCTCCTTTTCCCCTTTTTTTTTTTTTTGATTTTTACTATTATATTACGGACCTGTACCGCCTAAATATCTGGTGCCTTCTATGGTCGTTGTATTGGCCTGTCTTTGTGTATAAGCTTTTGTTACCATTCTTACAGTTTGCTTATACCTTTTCTTACACAAATTGTGTGATTGGGGATTTTTATATTTCTCCTATGGTTTTGATTCCATATGTGTGGATATTTATTGTTAAATATATATCGTTCTATGAGTCTCTTAGCTTTTCATAATAAAGTTTATTGGTTTATTTATACATGCATTTTTGGTCCTCGGGGTCATAATCTCTGCTTCCATTTAGTGTCATCTCTCCTTGGTGTCTTTTTTGTATGAGCGGTGTTAGGTTCAGTACATGTGTATATCTGTGCTAATTGCGCGCCGTAATGGGGTAGTTATATATAATTTGTGCCATGGTTAAGCGGCTGTTCCAGCTTGATACCAATAGATTTTCTATATTGGTATATGCAGATGGCCATCTATTAACTCATTGGACAAGCCATTTCTATGACAACCTGGCTTGTGCCCTTGCTCATCTGCGCATGCGCTATAATGGTTAGTTTCTCCTCATCGGCACACTGTGTGTTTCTGCTTATTTATAATGCCTTTGCTATATTCAACATCCTACTTATGTAGTAGCGTAGGCTTTATATATATTTTGATGTTTGCATTTGGCGCGGATACAGCTTGCCTGGGCCATTCTGTTCAGTGTATTAGTGCAGGTGGGCGGAGCTCATTGTTTCTGCCTGTGATTGCCGGTGACGCATTACGCGCATGCGCCGTATGAGCTTTAGCCGCCATCTTTGTACACCCGGCCGCGGGTATAGACACCTTCTCCCCACTTCCGGTATTTTGTCACTTCCGGATCGCACGTTATGATCACACAGCTGTCGGAGTTTCTGCGGCATTAGGTATAGTATTTAAGCTCGTACTGGAGTCTAATAGCTCATACCATTTTTTACCCCTGATGAAGCCACGGCTGTGGCGACACGCGTCGGGTTCCTAACCCCCCTCGGACTCCTCTCTGGGTTTTGTGTACCTATTGTTTGGACATGTGTCATGGGACCTGGAGTGTAAATATATAGGCAGGCAGTGTTCATCATCTATCGTGGGCCTGCTGCCACGCTCATTATGGTCATGTATCCACCTCTGCTCCATATATTTGTGCTGCAGTTTGCAGCTGTATTTTTTTGCTACTGAGGTACTATTTATTATTTATTATTATTATATATAATTTTTTTTTTCTATTTTGTTCCATTTGTATTCTTTTTTAGTATCTCATTTGCATGGTTGGCTTTGGTGGCTACATGTACCTATTCCCACTGCGATCTTAATACTTCTGCACCTTTCGGTGTCAGATATAGTACATATCTATCTAGCAGTGGGTTTTGGTCTCATACACCATTTTCACCACGGTTATTGGTCTGTGGTGCTTATGTGTGTTTTCTGGTTGCTGGACATTATAGTCCTATCTCTGGGCATAATATTGTCTTGCCAATGTTAAGGTACTAGATAAGCTATTATACAAGTTTGGCTGGTTATACAGTGTCTACTTACTATTTTTTGTGGATTTTCTATGCTAGTGAATTATTAGGCATTTGGTGTGTCGGCCTGTTTATGCTTTGTGGATGGAACATTTTCTTTCCCCACACCAGCGTTACCAGTATTTGTTATCATGTCCTATAATTATGTGCTGCATTATTATCTAATTGCACGATGCTATATTTGTTAAGTGTACAAGACCCATTGTTCGGGGTCCTAGGGGTCTTTATTTCTTTCTGCCTCTCTCTTTTTGGGGTGGTCTTTAACACAAGTGTTTTTAATATTCATGTTTTTATGCATCTATTTTCTATGTGGTATATGTTGTTTAGACTTCAAGAATAAATAAATAAATAAATTAAATGTTTTTTTCGCATTTATAACCTTATATTAAGGGTGATCCCCAGTCTTTGGTATGTCTCTTGTTCTTTTTGTTTTTCATATTACTTCTTGGCATACTTCTGGGTAGATCCCCTTGTAGTATATTCAGTCTTGTTATTATTGATGGTGCCCTCCTTTGTTGTTTGATCTCATCGATCTCCTGGCACATAGCCTGCTGCACCTCGTCAAGAGATCCGATAAGGTGCTCGCTGTAGTGGGGCATGATTCCCGGTGTCCACCTCGTGGACCGCTAACTCAGTCCTTCCAGGTCGGTTGGAGAACATGGCCCGGTTCCAGCTTGGTACGCAACTGCAACCGCTGAGGTTCGGTTAGCGAGGCGCTTACCTCCATGTCCTCAATGGACCCACCGACCTTGGCTTGGGCCAGCATGTCCAGGAGGGGGTCTTCCTCCGTGTCTTCGGGCAGGCTGCAGACCGGTAGGACAAAAGGTTCACGTTCGTGATGAGCCTTCATCATGTTGACGTGAAAGGCGTTTCGCCTACCCCGAGCGTGGTCAAGCGTGACCACGTAGGTGACCGGGTTGAGCCGTTGGTGGACGACGTATGGGCCTTCCCAGGCTGCCTGAAGCTTATCCTTTGGTACAGGGACCAGCACCCACACCGTTTGACCCACGTGGTAGGTCCGCTCCCGGGCGTTCTGGTTGTACCAGTGCTTTTGATCAGCCTGAGCCTGTGTCATGTTGTCATGCACCAACTGCGTCAAGGTCTGCATCTTGTCACGGAAGCACATGACATACTCCACTATGGACACTTCAGAAGGGTATGGCTCCTCTCCCCAAGATTCCCTTACCAACCCAAGGGGTTCCCGGACTCGCCTGCCGTACAGGAGCTCGAAGGGGGAGAACCCAGTCGAGGCCTGCGGAACCTCTCGGTAAGCGAACAGCAGGTGTGGGAGGTACCGCTCCCAGTCACATCTTTGGGTCTCAACCAGCATGCGGAGCATCGGTTTGAAGGTACGATTGAAGCGTTCACACAAACCATTGGTCTGTGGGTGATACACACTCGATACCAGACGCTTCACCTGCATTCTCTTACAGAGAGCCTCCATTAGGCGAGACATGAATTGGGTCCTTTGAAGCATCTCCCTGGGAAATCCTACATGTGAAAAGTTAGCCAACAGTGCATCCGCCACCTTATCTTCCCTAGTTGAGGACAGAGCCACTGCCTCTGGGTACCGGGTAGCGTAGTCTACCACAGTAAGGATGTATTGCTTTTCAGAGCTGCTAGGGACGGCCAGCGGGCCCCACAATGTCCACCGCGATCCTCTGGAAAGGCTCCTCTATCACTGGCAACTGCAGGCCCTGCCTTCCCCACTCTTTGACAGGTGACACAGGAGCAGCAGTAGTTTGGCACATCTGTCCCCATCTTGCGCCAATAAAAGTGTTGAGACAGCTGGGCCCTAGTTTTGCTGATCCCCAAGTGTCTAGCGACCGGGATCTCATGGGCACTCCGCAACAACTCACTCCGGAATTGCTGCAGGACGACCAGCTGTCTTTCCATCAACCACTCCTTTTGCGATTTTCCGGGTACTGTCTCCCGCTACAACCTCCCTTGTTCCCAGAATACCCTCTCCTTATCAGTCACGGAGGTGGGCGTCTCAGCAAGTTGTCTCAAATTCTCTAGTCTCGCATCTGCGCGCAGAGCAGCCTGAAACTCCTGGCTAGGGGAAGAAAGAAGCAACGTCAGGGTCCCTTCCCCACGGGAACCCTCTGGGACCTGCTCTGGGTCCATCTCTGGTTCAGTCACAGCGGTGACTGAGGAGAGTCAGGAAAGCAGACCGTTATCTGCGTTCCGGGCACTCTGACTGCGGGTGACAGCAGCTACGTAGGCTGTCTCCCCGGGGATTTCCACAGACCCATCAGCCGATGCTGCTATGGGTACTACCTCCCCATCCACCCTCATCACCTCAGGAGCAGCGCTACTAATGGGCCAGTTACCTTCCTCGGTGGCACTGATCAATTGCATGGCATCACCTTCCTCCCGGTTCCCATGCACCTCCCCATTTCCTTGAGCACCAATGCTTGTTCCTGTTAGGGGTTCCTCAGCCATCCCACCCCGCGGAGTGACGTGGCTGACCACTCCTGCACCTGTGGACACATCAACCTTTGTGGAAAAATGGCTATCAGGTTCAGCAACATCCCTAGGGAAAATACGGTTAACACTAAGTCCCAGAAATTTCGAACTCCCCCCGGTTACAATGGTAGAAATGTTAAATGACCCCTCTCTGGGACTTCTAGTGATGCATCATTACTAGATAAAGCATGGTCAGGTAACACATGCGATTTCTCATTGCTATCATCAGCATTCGATCGGGGAGAGGAGCCAGGGACACACTATGCAACCATTCTCCCCAAATCAGTCCCCAATAAGACATCAGTGGGCAAGTTATCGGACAGCCCTACTTCCTTCACCCCGACCCCGGCACCCCAATCTATATGCACCCGGGACATTGGCAAGGGACAGCGGATGCCCCCAATCCCGGTGACAGTCAGGGTTTTCCCCACAATAATCTCTTCAGGGCCCGCCAGTTCGGGTCGGATGAGGGTTCGTTCAGCCCCGATGTCCTTGAGGCCTGTAGCAACATGGCCCCCTACGGTGACATGCTGCACATTGTCACACACCCTCCCAACTGTCCCACCCACCAAAAGAACGGCTGCATTAGGCCATGGGGCCTTGGCTGGGGGGGTTCCTCTGCTTCTCTGGACACAGGGCGCTGATGTGACCAGTTCGCTTGCAGGAAAAACACTGGCAAGGGTTGGTGGTAGGTCTGATGCTGTTGGCAACGGGAACAGGGCCTCTGGTGTGTTGGCTGGCAGAGGTACTGATGTTGGTTGCAGGTTTACCCCCTTTCCAGCTGGCGGTGACTGGCTTCCGCACTTTGGATTTACATCTGCGCTGCTTTCGTCACATCTTTGGGCTCTCTGTCCATCACGAACTATCCCACCTCAGCTGGGCAAAGATTTAAGAACTGGTCTTTGATCATCAGGTCCCGCAGCTGTGCAAAGGTGGTCACTGACAGTCCTTGGGTCCACTGGTCAAAGTGGGTCCCGAGTCCATGCGCCACATAGCTGTAACTGTCGTGTGGGCTACGTTGGAGGTTCCGAAACTTTCTATGGTAAACCTCAGGTGTAATCTGGTACTTGGTTATCAGGGCCTGCTTGATGGCCTCATAGTCACCATCTTGCTCTTGAGAGAGAGCAGCAAACACCTCCAGAGCTTTGCCACTTAGCCCTGTGGTCAGGTATCGGGCCCATTCTTCAATAGGCAGCTGTTACTGTCTGCAGGCTTTCTGAAAGGCCCGCAGAAAAGTGTCCCCGTCCCTTTCCATCACCGTTAAGTTCTCTGGCCGGGGTTTTGGGATCTGGGCACTGCTGGACTCACGGCTGGACTGGAATGACCCCTGCATTTGGAGTCGGGCTAACTGCAGCTGATGCTCCCGCACCGCTTGCCGCTCGGCTCTGTCAGCCTCCCGCTGGGCTCTCTCCGCCTCCCGCTGGGCCACTTTGAAATGCAGGACCAGCTGCAGACGTCTGTGTCATCTGGGGAGCATTGTTGCAGAGCCAGCTGCAGGCGGAGGTCCGCGCTCCCCTGGTTGCAAGCAGGGCCAGCATGTAGCGGTTGGACCTCGTCAGCAGTACCACCTGCGCTGGTGCTGGCTTCTGCGTCTCCTGGGCTCTGAGGGCCAACTTGATCGGCTTCGAATTGCACCAGTGCCGTGACCATTTGAGCCTTGGTTTTGCCCTGGGGGTCCAGGCCGTGGTACATGCATACTCCAGCAAGAGTGTCCTCCTTCTGCTGGGTGTACCAGGCTTCTCCTTTTGCAGCCATGGTTGCCAAATAAAAAATAAGATAGAAAAACAAAGAGAAGGGTAGGGGATAATTACGAGTACACACAATTGTCTCAGGACTAATAAACACTGAGTTTGTTCTCCAAACTATTGCTGCAGGGTCCTTGGAAGAATCGTGCTAGTTTTAGTGAGAGGAATGATTGCTCAAACCAGATCACTAATGCTCTATGATCCCACCGCTCTGCCACCAATATGTCACGGATCGGGGGTGACCTTTGGCCAGAACATGGCTATCACATGTGCAGGGGGGCTTATCTTTGTTATCCCTCCACTGCTACAATGTGATGAAAACACAACCAAGGCTATTGACCTATCAATTTACCGCATGAGCTTATTTTAGTTATCCCACTGCTGCAACAATATATCACAAATTGCAGGGATTTATGTATATCTTGCTTTTCAGTTTCGCTTCAGAACTTGCAGCTCTCCGGCGCCCCCCTAGCCCTCAGGTCAGTCAGTGAACTACACTTAGGATAATTAGTCGCCGGATGGGCCACTTCACTGTGGACTGGCTAGCAGGCACGCTGCAGTGAGGGAATTATAAATGCTCCAGCCGCAGCCAGACAATAGCTTATAAAACCCTGTTCCATCGCTGCCAGCTGTCCCCACCTAGCCCAGAAAGAAGAGGAAGGGGGGGGTCGGAGCCCGCAGCGTGTGTGGAAACAAGGGGGAATGAAAAACCGTCTGCGATTTTATACATTAACGTGACACCCCCTCTAACATCAATGACAGCTTGAAGTCTTTTGTGGTAGTTGTGGATGAGGGTCTTTATTTTCTCAGATGGTGAAGCTGCCCACTCTTCTTGGCAAAAAGCCTTCAGTTCCTGTAAATTGCTCATACAGGTATTGTACATATGACCAGGTTTTAAATACATCAGATAGGGATTACATACATTAGCTAGGACTGCTCTGATACGGGTATACCTTGACGTTTGGTAGAGCGGCTTAATATACATTTTTTGCAAAAAACGTATCAACCAAATACCCTGTTTTTTCCATCTTTTTACCAGCACTTGCTGTCCACTGTGATTTTTTTGCAACAGAGTGTTTTTGGTTTTACTGTGCTTTTTTGTGTTTTCAAGTCTCTTGGTGGTGTGAACATGTCTCTACGGGCTTGTTCACTGTGCGCGCAGCTCATGTGTTCTGGTTTTACAATACTGATAGGGAATGTAGATTGTGAGCCCCATCGGGGACAGCGATGATAATGTGTGCAAACTGTACAGCGCTGCGGAATATGTTAGCGCTATATAAAGATTATTATTAGCTCCGATTTATCAAACCAGCAATTTTTTCGCTGATCCTGATGAATAGGGGAATTGGAGCAAAACGCTCCTGATTCATTAACCCCTTCAAGACCTTGCCCTTTTTCGGTTTTACGTTTTCGTTCCCCTCCTTCCCAGAGCCATAACTTTTTTACTTTTCCGTCAATGTGAGGGCTTGTTTTTTGCGGGACGAGTTGTACTTTTGAACGACATCATTGGTTTTAGCATGTCGTGTACTAGAAAACGGGAAAAAAATTCCAAGTATGATGAAATTGCAAAAAAAGTGCAATCCCGCACTTGTTTTTTGATTGCCATTTTTGCTAGGTTCACTAAATGCTAAAACTGATCTGCCATTATGATTTTCCAGATCACTACGAGTTCATAGACACCAAACATGTCTAGGTCATGTTTTATCTAAGTGGTAAAAAAAAAATCCAAACTTTGCTTAAAAAAAAAAAAAAAGCGCAATTTTCAGATACCCATAGCGCCTCCATTTTTCGTGATCTGGGGTCAGGTGAGAGCTTATTTTTTGCATGCCGAGCTGACGTTTTTAATGATACCATTTTGGTACAGATACTTTTTTTGATCGCCCGTTATTACATTTTAATGCAATGTCATGGCGACCAAAAAAACGTAATTCTGGCGTTTCGAGTTTTTTTCTCGCTACGCCATTTAGCGATCAGGTTAATCCTTTTTTTTTATTGATCGGGCGATTCTGAACGCGGCGATAACAAATGTGTAGGTTTGATTTGTTTTTTTATTGTTTTATTTTGAATGGGGCAAAAAGGGGGGTGATTTAAACTTTTATATATTTTTTTTAATTTTTAAAACTTTTTTTTTTTCTTTTGCCATGCTTCAATAGTCTGCATGGGAGACTAGAAGCTGGCATAGCCTGATCGGCTCTGCTACATAGGAGCGATGCTCAGATTGCTTCTATGTAGAATTGTAGATCTGCTATAAGCGCCGACCACAGGGTAGCGCTCATAGCAATCCGGCATGAACCACCATAGAGGTCTCAAGGAGACCTCTGGTTGTTATGCCAACGCATCGCTGACCCCCGATCATGTGACAGAGGTTGGCGATGCGCGCATTTCAGGCCGCGGGGCTGGAAGCGGTAGATAAATGACGCTGTCAGTGTTTGACAGCGGCATGTAACTAGTTAATAGTGGCGGGTGAATCGTGATTTCACCTGCCACTATTGCGCGCACATGTCAGCTGTTCAAAACAACTGACTTGTCGCGGCTTTGAGGTGGGCTCAGTGCTGGAGCCCACATCAAAGCAGGGGATCCGACCTCTGCCGTACTAGTATGGTGGAGGTCGTGAAGGGGTTAAGGGGGTACTTCATAAATCAGGTGAGGTGCGTAGCGGTGTGCACCTCACTGCAAATATTACTCCAGTCCCTGCTTGAGTAAGACTTGTGGAGAAGCGACCGCTACAAGTCATGAATTTGATGAGTGGGGGGCAGCCGCTTCCCCACCCAATCCCACTGTTTCAGAGTCGGGTGACAATGGAATGAGGACGCCAAAAGTCACAATTTTATTTTTTTTTAACAATACTTTGACGAATCATCTCCTTTGCTTGAGAAGCCATTTCTGAGACCAGAGGTCCCAGCCTGATCCAGGTGATTGACAGGACTCATGTGCTACATAGGGAGAGACCTGTCAATCATCTGAAGCTGGGTGGAGTCAAACTAGATTTGTCAGAAACGCAGCAGCATTTTAGAGTAAAATATACCTGGATACAATCATGTAGCCATACTTATGCTGCTTGTGGTTCAGGCAGCATGAATCTAAGGACAGGTTCTCTTTAAAAGGGGTACTCCCATCTCCAAGACACTATCCCAATATATAGTAGGTGTAATAATAATATTAGCAAATACCTCCAATTAGAAATGTAGTATAGTTCTTCTGATTTGCTATGTTGCAGAGCATTGCAGTAGCTTTGGTATCCATGGTCATGACCACTAACAACGCACTACATGAGTGGTCGTAACCATGGATACCTACACTACTGCAATGCCTGCACATGAGCTATGCCCTGCGACATAGCTAATCAGAAGAACTGTACTATATGTCTAACTGGACGTATTAGCTAATATGACTCCATATTGGGGCAGGCTCTCGGAGCCGGGAATACCCCTATAATCAGGCTCTAGCCCCCCACATGGAGAATACATTACTAGCAGATGGCAGCAGTGTATGGGGCACAGAACAGACGGTGAAACAGCACAAATCCGCGCTAATATCCGCCCACAGCTGTGAGGAGAGGCCTCCAGATTAGATGGCGCTTATTACTGCAGCATTTCCTTCTTCACACTATGAGGAATACAGCGCCATCTAGTGGGAGCAGCGCGGTGTGGGGGGAGATCCGGCCAGGAGGCCCGGGCACCGGCCCCAGCACGTCCCCTGTACAGCCGGGCAGGATGGTGCTGCAGCCCCGGGGAGAGCTCCGGCCTCACGCCCGCCCGCTCAGCATTATCACATCATATGGCGACGAGAAACAGAAAATCCCCGTCACCCCCAGAAGGCGCCATCCATAAATCTCACCGTGGTGATCACCGCATAGCTACCGGCGCGACATTCCACACCGGCACCAGGCACGGATACGGACACTGGAACCTTCCGCCGTCTACCGCCCAGCACACATCCCAAAAGCCGTTGCGCGAGTGACGAGATCTTCTCTACATCCCTCATAAAACCTTCCAATCTAATCGCTCACAAAGCAATAATCACCCAGCTCGCTGATAATAATCGTCACCATCTCCGTTATTAGTACGTTAAACCTCTGCAGTAAAGCGATGTGCATTGAGGGACTATATTATGTAGCGGAGGGCTACTACATATATACCATCTCTATAGTTTGTCTAATGATGTCATCAGCCTGCGACGGCAGCGTGAGAATGACGTCCTGCAATCCCATTGGCTCTCGCTGATTCTGGTTACTGAGCGCTAATAAAGCTTGGTTGCAGAGTGATAAAGTTCTTTATATAATCAGTGATGATCGAGAATCAAAAATCATTAACCATTTAATTTCTTCTGACTTTATTAACCATATCGTGACCAGACACTTTTTTTTTCTATTTTTTAGATTTTTTTTTCCTGACATGCTTTAATAGCTCTAAAATATTTTTTTTCATTTCAGCATCCAAATAATTTTTGCCTCTTTATTTCATGACTCCTTGTTTGAACCTTATTTTAATCTATTTTTTTTTTTCATTTTTATATTCTTATCTTTTTAATCTATTTTTTTCTTCTAGCGAGGGAAAGTGTAAAAACAAAAAGAGGAAATATCTGGCTTGTTTTTCACACCTTATTTTCACGGTTTTATTGTTAGGCACCAAATGGGAGCCCTATCATATAGTCTGAATTGGGTTTCCCGTTAGGTTACAATTATTTTTATACTTTGAATAGTTTGAGGACGGGGGGGCTAGAAACAGGGATACAGATTGGCCTTTCTTTATTATTTTGTTAGCATTTTTTTCTTTATTTTTTCATTATTTATTTACTTGCTAATATTGCACCTTTAATTTCACAGCACTTTACAGACATTATTATTTTTCATTTATTTCATACATTGTACCCCATTAGGTCATAAAAGACCTTTGTGGGGTGGACAATTCAATATTTATACATTTCATGTAACTGGTGATTTCCCCTGTAACTGGTGCTGGCACATTAGGGTCGGTTACAGGGGTAATTCAGTCTGCAGCCTGCACTTGTAGAGATAATCTGGGATTAATAACACCACACAGCTCCGGGGTCCGGCGATCGTATGATCTCTGTGGTCCGGAGGAGGAAGCGCTGTTTCTGCTTCCTATACTTGTTTAGTGCTGTCTCTGCAGTGACGAGGAAGGCAGAGATGGTAATAAGTCATCTCTGCCTTCTCTATGGGGATTCTGGCTGTTACTGACAGCAGCTGTATGATTTCCCTGCAGCTGCTAACTCTGCAGTTTACTTTTAAAAAGTCCTTGCAGTTATATGCAGACCGCCCTGAGATTTTAAGAAGTTGGGTAATTTGCAAGTATTTAAAAATAATTCTTACTTGATGTCTCTTTTTGTAGATTTATCGATTCCTTCAAAACCAGAATTTTCATCTGAGCACTTCCCATGGATCTAACGGAGCATTTGTGAGGTGAGCTGTAAGTGCATAATATTTTCTACTCGTGAATACATAGAGAAAGGCGTCACAATGTTTCATGAGCTGTACACTTTTTTTCGTGAATCATCTTTTCTTGTAAAGTGGAATTGTCAATTTTGGCAACTTCTCAGAAATCGCACAAAAATAGGGGAGTCCTGTCCGACCTCGCTGAATGTTTTTCTGTATGTGATATTGGGTTGTCACATCATTAGAGCTCTGCTATCTGAGAACATCCAGGGTGCGTGGAGGGGCGATAACTGAAAATGAGGTGCGGCCGTGGGGAATACAGATCGATCAATGTTTCTAGAGCGACATCGCTAAAAGTACGTTGTAACCTATGGGCCTGATTGGGACAGAAGTCAGGAAAATACACACCAAACATAAGATAAAAGCAAGATGTGAACCCGTGCTGTGATTTTGGCAGATCAGTACCTATTCTCTGTAATTCTTGGGTATATTCACACTTTGCACTTTTTAAGGTCATGTGATACTTTTTTTACACACACATTTTCCAAATCCGCTAGGTTTCACCTGTCCTCAAGAGAGGCTATAGTTGTATGATTGCTGGGGGTCTCACTGCTGGGACGTCCACCATTCTCGAGAGTGAGGATCCAAAAGTCACCTGTGTAAATGTAATAGTAGCGATTATGTACCACTATTGTACCATTCACTGTCTGTAGAAGTGGTGGTCACGTATGCCAACTCCTGCCCCATTCACAGAGGGGGCTTCAGGTCTTTGCCGACTAGTGGGAGTCTCAGCAGCCGTACATGAAATGAGAGAACTTTTATGATGGCTTACAGTCGTATATTCCGTACCCTCTTGCCTAAAATGACTGTTGAGAAGTTTCCAGTCTGCCCGCAATGACTATCTCTGGGTCTTGCATAGAAATATTAGGCTAATAGTTCGCTCACAAAAAGTGCCAGATGCTCTACTTTTCAGGGTCTCTACAAGCCTTGTGTCAAACTTCTTGGCCTCCAGCCCACCATCTCTCCTGCAATGGACAAGCCAATCTAGCCTGTGGCCACCAATGCTACCGTGAGGAACGAGCTCACTTAGGCCGTCAGTTCACAAGCGCTCCTCCAATGAACAGGCCGAAAGTTGGCCATACCCATTAGAAGCTGACAAACGATCGTTCAGCTGACATCTTCCTCCCGTCTCCTAAATACACAACACTCAGCTCAGCCTTCCTGTGTTTCTATATGAGGGAACCGCTGCTGAAAATCATCTCCCCAGTAAACAAAAGCATCAGGAGAATAATTTTCAAACACCCGATCCTTATTTACCCCAACATCATCTGTTCATGTAGATTTTCAGTGGAAATCAACCATTTTTGGAACAGGATTCTTAGGATAATGTGTAACATAGTAACATAGTTAGTAAGGCCGAAAAAAGACATTTGTCCATCCAATTCAGCCTATATTCCATCATAATAAATCCACAGATCTACTGGGGTAACTCTCGCACCTTGGCTGGTTGGCGCGAGCATGGGAGGTGTGGCCACACTGGACCACTAACCTGACTACCCTGGGAGGGCGTAACTAAGCAGCTATCTTGAGCTGCCAGGTGCCACTCCAGGGTGCTGTTTGGCTGTGGCTACTGATCCCATCGGGGGACGGAACACAGGCAAGAAGGCAGTCACAGCTGAGACACTGGCAGGCAGATGGGTACGGCTGAGACACTGGCAGGCAGATGGGTACGGCTGAGACACTGGCAGGCAGACGGGCACATCTGAGACACTGGCAGGACAGGGCTGGTACTCTGGCAGGACAGGTAGGCACTGGAATTCAGGCAGGTATATGGAAACATTTAGAAAGCTCTTCAGATAGGAGGGTATATGGGAACAGGTAGGAACCTGACCCGCAAGTTACTGAATGGAGGAAGAGCAAAACCGCAAGAGCGGATGCAAAGCAGAAACACAGGAGGCAGAGCCAAGAGCTGAGAAGAAGGAGGCAGAGCCAAGAGCAGAGAAGGAGGCGGAGCAAAGAGCTGAACCGCTGGAGGCAGAGCCAAGAGCTGAACCGCTGGAGGCAGAGCGAAGAGCTGAACCGCTGGAGGCAGAGCCAAGAGCTGAATAGCCGAAAGCAGAGCCAAGAGCAGAACCACCGGAGGCGGCGGAGAGAGCAGGAAGGCACAGAGCCACAGGTGGCGGCGAGCAGAGCAGCGAGGTGCAGAGCCACAAGTTGCGGCGAGCGGAGCGGTAAGGCGCAGAGCCACAGCTGGTGGCGAGCAGAGCAGAGAAGCGCACAGCCACAGGTTGTGGCGAGCAGAGCAGAGAGGCCCAGAGCCACAAGTTGAGCATAGCAGAACACAGAGGTACGTACAGCAGAGTGGGAAAGGTAAACAAGCAAGGAACAACAGGAACGGACATAGACCAGAGTACTGACAGGGACAGACACGGATACATGAACTCGACATGGATATAGGCCTGGGTATTGAAGCCCCCAGAAAGCAGAGACAGGACCTGGCAGCTCAGTAGCAAGATACTGAGAGAAATCATTTTGCTCAGGCATCCTACAATGGGTGAGGATGCCTTAAGTACCAGAGGCCTCTAGGCAATTGGCCGGGGACACCTTAGGGAGGTGCACAGAGTCTCAATAAGAATCTGGAATTGCCAGTGCCGTCCCCTATGCACACAGCCAGGAAGCATGCACAGAGCAGGCAGACGACATGAGGCACACAGCATGGAGCTGGCAGCAGACAGCATGGCCCGGAGTGAGTAAGTTGATGTATCAGGCAGGTGGGGGATGGGAGGCCATGCAGTGATGCCAGCAGGGTTGTTACAGATTGCCATCTGAGAAAAGTGATGCAAATCATTAGAAATATCACGGCACCTATTACCAGCCATCAAACCCATCATCTATTTTTACAATCATCCATTGCATCAGCTTCTGAATTGTAATGACCTGGGGATGAGAGCACCAAGATGCACTATGGTGAGGAGCCATACTGCTGCACTAGATAAAGCTCTGCTGCGAAACCTTGGATCCTGGCATTCACATGGATGTGACATATATCAGCTACCTAAATAATGGACAGACCGAGTAACACCCTTTGTGGTAGCAGAGACCTCTTCTAGCCAGATAATGTAACATACCGCTCTGAAAAAAATGCTCAGAAGCCATTTGAGGATCACGACAAAGGATTTAAAGGGACACTGTCACCTGAATTTGGAGGGAACAATCTTCAGCCATGGAGGCGGGGTTTTTGGGTTTTTGATTCACCCTTTCCTTACCCGCTGGCTGCATGCTGGCTGCAATATTGCCTTGTGCAGGCATGCACTACGGAGGACAGAGAATGAACTTCAATCCAATATTGCAGCCAGCATGCAGCCAGCGGGTAAGGAAAGGGTGAATCAAAAAACCCCAAACCCCGCCTCCATGGCAGAAGATTGTTCCCTCCAAATTCAGGTGACAGTGTCCCTTTAAGGTTTCTCAGACCGATAGAACATCTGTGAGATGTGCTGGAAGAACAAGCCCTGCCTGTCACAGCTGGCACCAGCACCTGGCATACCGGGTCAAGTGTCAGGGTCCACTGTACCAAGGGGTGGAGGGGCGGACACTCAGCCCAAACTTCCACTCATGATACATGCTGTATACGCGCACTGCATCTATGTAGCAAGCTGTGTTATACAGTGTAACTGCTGCAATCAAATTTATTTGAACCCTCCAGAAGCCTCTGTCAGTAGTGAGATTGACATTTATGAGTATCGGAATAATTACAGCAAAGCAGTGTAGTGTACAAGCCATCGATGGATCGCAGGTTAGAGGCCCATTGGGTGATCCAATAAAAACATACAAAAAACAAAAAAAAAATGTTTTAAAAAAATAATTTGGATATTTAGTGTTACGTGTTACGGAACCCCTCAGCACCCAGAATATGTTGTGCAGTTATATGTATGTGTAATAGGTTCCATGTGAGATGCATGTCCCTAGTACATCAGCCCACAGGCTGCGCCCCTGGGCAGAGCGGACAAGATATCCCCCTTCTGACCTCCCCCACCTTTGTAATTCCCACAGTAAATATCGGCAGGCTCCGGCCACCTGCAGCTATTGTAATATATGTCTGGCCTGCCGCTTTTCAATTGGCTTGCCCTCTGTATCTGTGTGATATATTCTGTGTCCTGTGAGTAAAGTGTTGTCAGACTGGAAATAAGTGGAGAAGCAGTGAGATTTTATAAGCGCCCATGTAACCAAGGAATTCCAGCCAGCGTCCTTCATTCAGACTCCAGCCAAAGCAGAGTGAACCTCCTGAAACACGGGGTGGTACTGAAAGAGGTACTCCAGCACGGTAGATCCCGTTACATTTAGTATCACCACATATATACAGTACAGATCAAAAGTTTGGACACACCTTCTCATTCAGAGATTTTTCTGTATTTTCATGACTAAGAAAATTGTACATTCACACTGAAGGCATCAAAACTATGAATTAACACATGTGGAATTATATATTTAACAAAAAAGTGTGAAACAACTGAAATAATGTCTTATATTCTAGGTTCTTCAAAGTCGCCACCTTTTGCTTTGATGACTGCTTTGCACACTCTGAAATTCTCTTGATGAGCTTCAAGAGGTAGTCAGTGTAAATGGACTTCCAACAGTCTTAAAGGAGTTCCCAGAGATGCTTAGCACTTGTTGGCCCTTTTGTCTTCACTCTGCGGTCCAGCTCACTCCAAACCATCTTGATTTGGTTCAGGTCTGGTGACTGTGGAGGCCAGGCCATCTGGTGTAGTACCCCATCACTCTCCTTCTTGGTCAGATAGCCCTTACACAGCCTGGAGGTGTGTTTGGGGTCATTGTCCTGTTGAAAAATAAATGATGGTCCAACTAAACGCAAACCGGATGGAATAGCATGCCGCTGCAAGATGCTGTGGTAGCCATGCTGGTTCAGTATGCCTTCAATTTTGAATAAATCCCCAACAGTGTCACCAGCAAAGCACTCCCACACCATCACACCTCCTCCTCCATGCTTCACGGTGGGAACCAGGCATGTAGAGTCCATCCGTTCACCTTTTCTGCATCGCACAAAGACACGGTCATTGGAACCAAAGATCTCAAATTTGGACACCTCAGACCAAAGCACAGATTTCCACTGGTCGAATGTCCATTCCTTGTGTTCTTTAGCCCAAACAAGTCTCTTCTGCTTGTTGCCTGTCCTTAGCAGTGGTTTCCTAGCAGCTATTTTACCATGAAGGCCTGCTGCACAAAGTCTCCTCTTAACAGTTGTTGTAGAGATGTGTCTGCTGCTAGAACTCTGTGTGTCATTGACCTGGTCTCTAATCTGAGCTGCTGTTAACCTGCGATTTCTGAGGCTGGTGACTCGGATAAACTTATCCTCAGAAGCAGAGGTGACTCTTGGTCTTCCTTTCCTGGGGCGGTCCTCATGTGAGCCAGTTTCTTTGTAGCGCTTGATGGTTTTTGCAACTGCACTTGGGGACACTTTCAAAGTTTTCCCAATTTTTTGGACTGACTAACTTTCATTTTTTAAAGTAATGATGGCCACTCGTTTTTCTTTACTTAGCTGTTTTTTTCTTGCCATAATACAAATTCTAACAGTCTATTCAGTAGGACTATCAGCTGTGTATCCACCAGACTTCTGCACAACACAACTGATGGTCCCAACCCCATTTATAAGGCAAGAAATCCCACTTATTAAACCTGACAGGGCACACCTGTGAAGTGAAAACCATTCCCGATGACTACCTCTTGAAGCTCATCAAGAGAATGCTAAGAGTGTGCAAAGCGGTAATCAAAGCAAAAGGTGGCGACTTTGAAGAACCTAGAATATAAGACATATTTTCAGTTGTTTCACACTTTTTTGTTAAGTATATAATTCCACATGTGTTAATTCATAGTTTTGATGCCTTCAGTGTGAATGTACAATTTTCATAGTCATGAAAATACAGAAAAATCTTTGAATGAGAAGGTGTGCCCAAACTTTTGGTCTGTACTGTAAGTTCAAAAGAATAAAATATAATATTTATCCCATAAGGTGAGCGCCAATAATAAAATGAATACAATGAAAAATAAAAGTGAAACCACTATTTTTCAGTCATTTCACCTCCCATAAAGACAAAGCAGTAAGAGATAAGAAAGCACATGGGCCCCAAAATAGTGATGGTAAAAACTACAGATTGGGCCTAAAAAAAAAATCAAGCCCAGATGCAACTGTATGGAACAAAAAATGAAAAAAGGTACAGATGTTGGAAAACAAGGAGGAAAAATCAAAAGTGAAGAGGGGCCCAATGAGACATATAAACCTGAAAACTGTAAGTTAGGAAGCTTCAAATTTCCAGGATCTCCTCTTGGGGCCAGATATCACGGGACACCATGAGACGTCTGGTGGAGTCCCTGCCTTGATAGATCACAGCAGTTTTCGGAGCATTAGGCGGACCTACACAATATTAGTCAGGTGGTGTTAATGTTGTGAATGATCAGCCTTACTATTGGTTTACTTTGCCCATGCATTACCATTGACAGTCCCGCCTCTGAGGGGTCTTACCACCATTATATATGTACTATAATGCAGTTCAATTGATTTTTTTTTTTAATGGAATTAACTTTTTTAAAACCTGATCTACAAGATTATGCGGTGGAAACCTAATTTCAGCATATTAAATTAAAAAAAACAAAGTTATTACAAGGAGTTTTGCCTCTGTCCCAATGTCTCTGTGCAGTTCCACCTACTTCCACTAGAGGGTGACAGCACCCTGGTACAGAGGAGGAAGGTGATGCTGTCATATTATGTGACTGCACAAAGCTGCTCCTGATCTTCCCTGCTCCCTACATAGGGGCGTCATGGCCTCCAGCTTCACGCCTGTGATCCACTGCCTTCTTTTCCTGACTGCTGCCACGTTTGGATGTAAGTAACCCATTGATACCCTGGGGATGCGTTGCTGGCTGTCGGGTATATTGTAGGGGCTGTCACTGCTGTATCTGGGAATGGCTATGTCGTGCAATTGTATTTATAGGGAGAAAATCTAAGTAACGTAAGATCAGGTAATTACAAATATTCTGCCCCCCGAGGGCCGGGGATGTGTGGAAGATTTCATTGGCATTTTGCTGCATATTTCGGCCTGATGTGGGAATATCTCAGCTGTCATTGATATATTGCAGTATCATTTACCTGTTGCCATTTTTAGGGAGTTTTGGTTTATTAAAGGGAACTGGCCAGTTCCCCAGACCGCCACCGTAGGCTGCACAGCTTTATTCCTTCATTATAATGATGTGATTCTTGCATTATATAAATTCACCTCCTTGTGTATATAGCACACAGACGATCTGTGGACTAGTCCGGGGGGCGTTTACTCCCCCAAATTAACCCTCCCCTCAGTAGGTTCATCCACACCCCAGTGGGCCTGATTGAGGTTCCTTACTCCGCCTGCGTCCTCTCGTCGGCCCCTGTATACACATATTACTATGATATTTGTATACACAGAAGGGAACACTAGTGGCTAATTAGTGGCATCAGCGCCAAACACGTTTTACAAGACTATTGATCTTGGGTTCAGAGACCCGCGACCGGTCCGTACACCACCGTCCATACTGTTTTATGCCGCATTGAGACTGATGTATAATTAGGAATCTATATTGAGACACAAATATATTGGAAGAATAAGATAGCCAAGGAAAATGTTTCACTTCCATATAACTCATAGGAAAATTGTCAGCAGATTTTTGCTATGTATTCCGAGAGCAGAAAAATGTAGGGGCTGAGAGCCTGATTCCAGCGATGTGTCACTTACTGGGCTACTTGCTGCAGTGTTGATAAAATCAGTTTTTTTTTCTGCAGCAGATCTACCAAGTCTCTAACCCCACCCACACCACTAATTGGCAGCTTTCACAAAAAGCTGCCAATCAGTGGTGTGGGTGGGGTTATACAGAGCTTAGCATTCTGAGAAGGCGGTTCCCCAGCCAGGCTCTAATGGCATGTGTCCAGATCTTAGGATCTATGGATACGTCCTTTCTATACGCTGGTGGATTTTCCCGGTGTATATGTTGGATGTACAGTATACACAAGCAGCCTTAAAGGGTTATTCCCAAAATATTAATTTACCTCCAATCCATAAGATGGTGGCTAGCTTTCTAATCACTGGGGGTCCGACCATTGGGACCCCCAGTGATCCTGAGAACGGTCGTCTTGAACCCTGGAACCTAACTCTTCAACTCTAATGAATTGGAAGGAGGAAATCAGCTCCTCCATCCAAGAATAGATCAATTTATTAAAAATGAATTGGAAAACTTTTAAAAACATGAATTCCAAGCTGCTCTTCCAGGTTTGTGTCGGCCAGGAGAGGGGAGCATTCAACTTTTTGTCATAAGTTTTGTAAATCATATACATTACATAGGAGACGCTGAGACAGCTGTAAATACACCACATAGGAGACGATGAGACTGCGGTATATACTATACATCATATAGGAGAAGCTGGGACTGCTGTTCAAAAAGACAAATAGCGCTCCTTCCCTTGCGAGCCCTGCCATGCACCCAAACAGTACTATTCAATCACATATGGGGTGTAGGCGTGCTCAGGAGAAATTGCACAAACACATTTTGGACTGCATTATTTCTCTGTTACCCTTGTGAAAATAACATTTGGGTCTAAAGTAACATTTTTGTGAAAAATTTTAAAATGTTAATTTTTTACTTCCACATTCCATTAATTCCTGCGTAGCTCATTAAAGGTTAATAAACTACTTGAATGTGGTTTTGAGCACATTGAGGGGTTCAGTTTTTAGAATGGTGTCACTTTTGAGTAGTTTCTGTCATATAGACTCCTCAAAGTCACTTCAAAGGTGATGTGGGCCATAAAAAAAGGTTTAGAAAACTTTATTGTAAAAACTAGAACTCGCTGGTCAAATTTTAACCCTTCTAACTTCCTAACAAAAAAAACTAATGTTTCAAAGATTGCGCTGATGTAAAGTAGACATAAGGAAAATGTTATTGTTAACTATTTGGTGTAACATGACTCTGATGTAAGGGAATTTAAAAAATAAAAGTTTGAAAATTTGAAAAATGTTCTACATTTTTTCCATTTTTTTTCACAAATAAATGCAAGTCATATCGAAGAAAGTATACCTCTATCATGAAGTACAATACAGTGGGGAAAATACTTATACACTCATAGGCCGGACTCACACACAGTGTATAAAAAATCTGTCCGATTTTGTCTGCTGAGATTAGCACAAATGTTCTCCGCATGGTGATCCGTAAGTCATCCGTGTGCAATGCGATGATGCGATTTTTTTCTGTGTGTGTCATCCGTATGGTGAGATTTTCTCACACACTTGCAAAATGAGCAAATGAAGGATCCCTGGCCTGAAAATCATCACAAAATTAATGTTGGACCCTATTTATTGGCTCAATTACAAGTCCTCTCCTCCTTGCTTGGCTTGAGTTTTTGATGGTGTATTTTGTGAGCTGATTTGTCTGCAACATGTCATATAGGCTAACCTTTAACCACACTGAACAGGTGCTTTTACACTGGGTTTTGTCACAGCGTTTTGGGGCACCTTACCCTGTGATTGTGGATCCGAGGAGGCGGAGAAGAATGTGGGTCCATCCACTTATGAGGAAACGTGTGACAATAGGCCATTTTCATCGTCTCTACACTTCACTCCGCAGCCATCCAGACAAATTTTACCAATATACTCGGATGAGCCTGGCCACATTTGATATTCTTCTTGAGACTTTGCGGCCTGGTATCACCTATAAGGACACCTTGATGCGCAAGGCTATTTCCACTGAGGAGCGGCTTCTACTTACTTTACGGTATGTTCAAAAACTGTATGTTTCCTATGTATTTGATTTATTTTATATACATGCATTGTTTTTTTTTTGTTTGGCGGCTTATTTTAAAATTTAAACAAGATAATTATGGCTTTCATATTACTTGCTCATTGTTTTTATTCTATGTTCCTTAGGCATTATATACCTGCTGTAACTTGTTGAGGCAGGGCTTAGTGTGCACTCTCCATTGTAAATGTTATGTTGACGTAACCTTTGTAGGATGTTGGCTGGATATGTCCTAAAATGTTTTAATTTTTTCTTCTAGCTTTCTAGCAACTGGCCTGTCCTATGCGGCACTACATTTGGAGTTCCTAATCGGAGAATCAACAATTTCAGGCATTGTACGGGCTCACAAATTTGGTCACGATTGCATCAGTCGGTCATGCCTGAGCCAAAACAGCAAGACTGGCTGCATATTGCCCATGGGTTTGAGGAGACATGCCAGTTAACTAACTGTATTGGTGCCCTGGATGGCAAGCACATCCGTGTCCGGAAACCACCCAACTCTGGCTCACATTATAATTTTAAAGAATACTTTTCGGTGGTGCTGTTGGCTCTGGTCGACAGCACATACATGTTTCGAATAGTTGATATTTTTGGGCCCATGGTCGAACAGGAGACTCACAAGTGTTCCATACTTCCATTATGGGTCGTCGTATGCGCAGTAATCAGTTGCACCTCCCACCCCCACGGCAGCTTCCACAGTCTAATCTTAAAGCTGTCCCTTATGTAATGGTTGGTGATGAGGCTTTCCAATTATCTAGGAACCTCATGAGGCCCTATCTGCGCCGAATTCTGGACCACCGGCGTCGAATCTTTAACTTCCGCCTTTCCCGTACCCGACGCCTGGTGGAGTGTGCCTTTGGGATTCTGAGTGCAAAATGGCGTGTTCTACAGTCTGCAATACAATTAAGTGAAGAAAATGTGAATCTAGTTATCAAATCATGTGTTGTTCTTCACAACTTCATAAGAATTCATGACTGTAGTGCAAATGTTGGTGATGATTTTGACGATGCAAATAATGTCCAGGCTCCTTCACATGGACATCAGGCCCGTCGTCCACCGTCTGGATTGAAGGTGCAGGATGTCTTTACAAACTATTTTGTATCTCCAGAGGGATCTATTGCGTTGCAAGAGAATGCAGTGTACATGTTATAATTCTTTTTGGTTATGTGTGTAAAATAAACTGATGTTACATTTTAAAAACTGTGTTTTTTTGTGAAAAATGTGTTAACTACAGTACAGACCAAAAGCTTGGACACTTTCTAATTTAAAGATTTTTCTGTAGTTTCATGACTATGAAAATTGTACATTCACACTGAAAGCATCAAAACTATGAATTAACACATGTGGAATTATATACTTAACAAAAAAGTCTGAAACAACTGAAAATATGTCTTATATTCTAGGTTCTTCAAAGTAGCCACCTTTTGCTTTGATGACTGCTTTGCCTCCCGGACATACACTGCAGATTTTGCAAGTTTTCCCACCTACAAAGAATGGAGAGATCTGTGCAATTAATACAGTTTGTAATAATAATCTATAATATAACGCTGGGAGCGTCACTCTGTCCGAAGCCTTTATAGACTGCGCAAGCGCCGGCGCAGTCTGGACCTCACAGAGTGACGCTCCCAGGAGATCGCGGTATGTGTAAACACTGAACGCACACCGCGATCTCCAACGGAGAGGCAGGGACAGCCAGGATGGTAAGTATATTCACCTGTCCCCCATTCCAGCGCTGCGCGCCGCTCCATCTTCCGGGTCCTCTGCCTGTGACATTCACAGTTCAGAGGGCGCAATGACGCACTTAATGCGTGCCGCCCTCTGACTGAACAGTCACAGCCAGAGGACCCGGAAGAAGCGGCGGGCAGCGCTGGAATGGGACAAACAGGTGAGTATAGCAAGTGCTGGGGGGCCTGAGCTGGCGGCGATACCGGCACCTGACCCCCACAGCGCGCCGGTGTCCCTGCCTGCTCAGGCCCCCCAGCACTCGGCGCCCAGCGAGGATAGGTGAGTATGGTATTTTTTTTTTTTTATATATCGCAGCAGCATACGGGACATATACAATGGAGCATCTTATGGGGGGCATATAATACTATGGAGCATCTTATGGGGGCATATAATACTATGGAGCATCTTATGGGGGGCATATAATACTATGGAGCATCTTATGGGGGGCATATAATACTATGGAGCATCTTATGGGGGCATATAATACTATGGAGCATCTTATGGGGGGCATATAATACTATGGTGCATCTTATGGGGGGCATATAATACTATGGAGCATCTTATGGGGGGCATATATTATGGAGCATCTTATGGGGGGCATATATTATGGAGCATCTTATGGGGGGCATAAACCATAATGGAGCAGTGTACGGGGGCATATTATGGAGCATCTTATGGGGGCCATAAACCATAATGGAGCAGTGTATGGGGGCATATAATATGGAGCATCTTATGGGGGCCATCAACCTTTATGGAGCAGTGTACAGGGGCATATAATATAGAGCATCTTATGGGGGCCATAAACCTTTATGGAGCAGCATATGGGGCATATGGATGGGAGCAGCAAATTACAGAACGGTGGCGCAAGATGGGAGCAGCACATGACAGAACGGGGGCGCAGGATAGGAGCAGCACATGACAGAACGGGGGCGCAGGATGGGAGCAGCACATGACAGAACTGGGGTGCAGGATGGGAGCAGAACATGACAGAACGGGGGCGCAGGATGGCAGCAGCAGCACATGTCAGAATGGGGGCGCAGAATGGAAGCAGCACATGACAGAATGGGGGCGCAGGATGTGGGCAGCACATGACAGGATGGGGGTGCAGGATGGGAGCAGCACATGGCAGGATGGAGCAGCACATGTCAGAATGGGGGCGCAGAATGGAAGCAGCACATGACAGAATGGGGGTGCAGAATGGAAGCAGCACATGATAGAATGGGGGTGCAGGATGGGAGCAGCACATGGCAGGATGGAGCAGCACATGACAGGATGGGGACGCAGGATAGAGCAGCACATACCAGGATTTAGACCATATACCAATATAAATGCTCGCCACCCGGGCGTAGAACGGGTTCAATAGCTAGTAATCTTTATTTATATGGTGCCAACATATTCCGCTGCACTTTACAATTAATCAATAATAATGTAATCAGTGCAGAGAAGGAGGAATTCTTAAAGAAAAGTGAACAGATCTGTGAGAGTCAGGCTGGTTGGTAGTTGATCAAACACTTATTTTATGCAATATAATTATTTAAAAACCATACAATGTGATTTTCTGGTTTTTATTTTTAGAATCTATCTCTCACAGTTGAAGTGTACCTACGATAATTACAGACCTCTCCATTCTTTGTAGGTGGGAAAACTTGACAGATCAGCAGTGTATGAAATACTTATGTTCTCCACTGTATGTCAGTATGTCTCAGAATCCGTGGGATCCATTGAAGCATTCCATTATTACCTCAAAGTGACACTGGTCAGAATTGAAAAAAATTGTTCTGGTCAGGAAGGTGAAGACAGTCATGTGGGTGAAAGGGTTAAAATAGCATCACTTTAAGAGGAATCCCCAATATATTAGTCCCTCAAAGTCACTTCAAAACTGAATAGGTCGCTAAAAAACTTGAGTTTTGCACATGGCCTTAAAATAATTAAAAATTACTAAACTACTAAACTTTTAACCCTTCAAACAAAATAAAAAGATGTTTGAAAAATTACTGACATCGAAGGCATAAGGTAAATGTTTTTGTAATTTTTTTATGTAGTATAACTATACGGTTTACAGATATCAACATTCAAAGCTGGAATAATGCATATTTTTACTTACATTGATTACCAAAATAAATAACAACATATTAGGCCTCTTTCACACTAGCGTCGTGGGGCATCCGTTGCAATCCGTCGTTTTGGGCAAAAAACGGATCCTGCAAATGTGCTCATAGGATGCATTTTTTGCGCATTGACTTGTATTGCAGATGGATCGCTACGTATGGACATAGGTCGCGTCCGTCGTGCACTGGATCCGCCGTGTTTTGGCGGACCGTCAGCACGAAAAAACGTTCAAGTGAACGTTTTTTCGAACGTCGCGTCCGCCATTTTCTACCGCGCATGCACAGCAGAAACTCCACCCCCACCTCCCTGGACTTCAGACTGGGCAGAGCATGCGTTGAAAAACTGCATCCGCTGCCCACGTCATGACAAATTTTCACAACGTGCGTCGGGACGTCGGCCCGATGCATAGCAAAGGACCCGTACCGATGCTAGTGTGAAAGAGGCCTAAGGAAAAAAATATTTTCAGAATTACTGGGATGAGACATTCCATCATTTTTTTTTACTTTGTTAACCCCTTCCCGACCTTTGACACACCGTATGCGTCATGAAAACCTGTGCCATTCCGACCTGTGACGCAGCATATGCGTCATGGCCGGATTGGGCTCCTGCAGGCCGGGGAAAGGGTTAACTGTAATTTCACCCGGCCTGCAGGGACAGGAGTTGTACTTTAGCCCCGTGGCTACGATCGCTCTCATTGGCTGTTGAAAGTGACGTTTCACTTTCACTTTCAATCAGAGCGATAGTAATATTTCACCAATGAAAATTGGTGAAATATTACAATCCAGCCATGGCCGATGCTGCAATAGCATCAGCCATGGATGGAGATCACGATCTGCCCCCCCTGTTATGGCTGGCAATCAGGCAACACAGCGTGCAGTAATCAGCGCACATACAGAGATCTGGCAATAACCAAAAACAATAGGACGAGCTCTGAGACGTGGAATCTCTGTAGACTGCAGTACCTGATCTATCCTCACACAACTATAAGCAGCAGTGGATTGCGCCTATCACTACCTATGCAACTCGGCACTGCCTGAGGAGCTGACTAGCCTGAAGATAGAAATACAAGCCTGACTTACCTCAGAGAAATACCCCAAAGGAATAGGCAGCCCCCCACATATAATGACTGTTAGCAAGATGAAAAGACAAACGTAGGAATGAAATAGATTCAGCAAAGTGAGGCCCGATATTCTAGACAGAGCGAGGATAGCAAAGAGAACTATGCAGTCTACAAAAAACCCTAAAACGAAAACCACGCAAAGGGGCAAAAAGACCCACCGTGCCGAACTAACAGCACGGCGGTGCACCCCTTTGCTTCTCAGAGCTTCCAGCAAAAGTTAATAGCAAGCTGGACAGAAAAAACAGAAAACAAACTAGAAGCACTTATCTAGCAGAGCAGCAGGCCCAAGGAAAGATGCAGTAGCTCAGATCCAACACTGGAACATTGACAAGGAGCAAGGAAGACAGACTCAGGTGGAGCTAAATAGCAAGGCAGCCAACGAGCTCACCAAAACACCTGAGGGAGGAAGCCCAGAGACTGCAATACCACTTGTGACCACAGAAGTGAACTCAGCCACAGAATTCACAACAGTACCCCCCCCTTGAGGAGGGGTCACCGAACCCTCACCAGAACCCCCAGGCCAACCAGGATGAGCCACATGAAAGGCACGAACAAGATCTGGGGCATGGACATCAGAGGCAAAAACCCAGGAATTATCTTCCTGAGCATAACCCTTCCATTTGACCAGATACTGGAGTTTCCGTCTAGAGACACGAGAATCCAAAATCTTCTCCACAATATACTCCAATTCCCCCTCCACCAAAACAGGGGCAGGAGGCTCCACAGATGGAACCATAGGTGCCACGTATCTCCTCAACAACGACCTATGGAATACATTATGTATGGAAAAGGAGTCTGGGAGGGTCAGACGAAAAGACACCGGATTGAGAATCTCAGAAATCCTATACGGACCAATAAAACGAGGTTTAAATTTAGGAGAGGAAACCTTCATAGGAATATGACGAGAAGATAACCAAACCAGATCCCCAACACGAAGTCGGGGTCCCACACGGCGTCTGCGATTAGCGAAAAGCTGAGCCTTCTCCTGGGACAAGGTCAAATTGTCCACTACCTGAGTCCAGATCTGCTGCAACCTGTCCACCACAGAATCCACACCAGGACAGTCCGAAGACTCAACCTGTCCTGAAGAGAAACGAGGATGGAACCCAGAATTGCAGAAAAATGGAGAGACCAAGGTAGCCGAGCTGGCCCGATTATTAAGGGCGAACTCAGCCAACGGCAAAAATGACACCCAATCATCCTGGTCAGCGGAAACAAAACATCTCAGATATGTTTCCAAGGTCTGATTGGTTCGTTCGGTCTGGCCATTAGTCTGAGGATGGAAGGCCGAGGAGAAAGATAGGTCAATGCCCATCCTACCACAAAAGGCTCGCCAGAACCTCGAGACAAACTGGGAACCTCTGTCAGAAACAATATTCTCAGGAATGCCATGTAAATGAACCACATGCTGGAAGAACAAAGGCACCAAATCAGAGGAGGAAGGCAATTTAACCAAGGGCACCAGATGGACCATTTTAGAAAAGCGATCACAGACCACCCAAATGACCGACATTTTTTGAGAAACGGGAAGGTCAGAAATGAAACCCATCGAAATATGTGTCCAAGGCCTCTTCGGGACCGGCAAGGGCAAAAGCAACCCACTGGCACGTGAACAGCAGGGCTTAGCCCTAGCACAAATTCCACAGGACTGCACAAAAGCACGCACATCCCGTGACAGAGATGGCCACCAGAAGGATCTAGCAACCAACTCCCTGGTACCAAAGATTCCTGGATGACCGGCCAGCACCGAACAATGAAGTTCAGAGATAACTTTACTAGTCCACCTATCAGGGACGAACAGTTTCTCGGCCGGACAACGATCAGGTTTATTAGCCTGAAATTTCTGCAACACTCTCCGCAAATCAGGGGAGATGGCAGACACAATGACTCCTTCCTTGAGGATACTCGCCGGCTCAGATAACCCCGGAGAGTCGGGCAGAAAACTCCTAGACAGAGCATCCGCCTTCACATTTTTAGAGCCCGGAAGGTATGAAATCACAAAATCAAAACGAGCAAAAAATAACGACCAACGGGCCTGTCTAGGATTCAAGCGCTTGGCAGACTCAAGATAAGTAAGGTTCTTATGATCAGTCAATACCACCACGCGATGCTTAGCACCCTCAAGCCAATGACGCCACTCCTCGAATGCCCACTTCATGGCCAGCAACTCTCGGTTGCCCACATCATAATTACGCTCAGCAGCAGAAAATTTCCTGGAAAAGAAAGCACATGGTTTGAACACTGAGCAACCAGAACCTCTCTGTGACAAAACCGCCCCTGCACCAATCTCAGAAGCATCAACCTCGACCTGGAACGGAAGAGAAACATCAGGTTGACACAACACAGGGGCACAGCAAAAACGACGCTTCAACTCCTGAAAAGCTTCCACGGCAGCAGAAGACCAATTAACCAAATCAGCACCCTTCTTGGTCAAATCGGTCAATGGTCTGGCAATGCTAGAAAAATTACAGATGAAGCGACGATAAAAATTAGCAAAGCCCAGGAATTTCTGCAGACTTTTTAGAGATGTCGGCTGAGTCCAATCCTGGATGGCCTGAACCTTAACCGGATCCATCTCGATAGTAGAAGGGGAAAAGATGAACCCCAAAAATGAAACTTTCTGCACACCGAAGAGACACTTTGATCCCTTCACGAACAAGGAATTAGCACGCAGTACCTGGAAAACCATTCTGACTTGCTTCACATGAGACTCCCAATCATCTGAGAAGATCAAAATGTCATCCAAGTAAACAATCAAGAATTTATCCAGATACTCACGGAAAATGTCATGCATAAAAGACTGAAAAACAGATGGAGCATTGGCAAGTCCGAACGGCATCACCAGATACTCAAAATGACCCTCGGGCGTATTAAATGCCGTTTTCCATTCATCTCCCTGCCTGATTCTCACCAGATTATACGCACCACGAAGATCAATCTTAGTAAACCAACTAGCCCCCTTAATCCGAGCAAACAAGTCAGAAATCAATGGCAAGGGATACTGAAACTTAACAGTGATCTTATTAAGAAGGCGGTAATCAATACACGGTCTTAGCGAACCATCCTTCTTGGCTACAAAAAAGAACCCTGCTCCCAATGGTGACGACGATGGGCGAA
Source organism: Ranitomeya imitator (assembly GCF_032444005.1). Taxonomy (NCBI): domain Eukaryota; kingdom Metazoa; phylum Chordata; class Amphibia; order Anura; family Dendrobatidae; genus Ranitomeya; species Ranitomeya imitator. The sequence goes on from NC_091288.1 coordinate 185,553,181, forward strand.
TATGTCCCTTCTCCAGGGACTCCTTCACATAACTGCGCATAGCGGTGTGTTCAGGTACGGACAAATTAAATAAACGACCCTTAGGGAATTTACTACCAGGAATCAAATCGATAGCACAATCACAATTCCTATGCGGAGGTAGGGCATCAGACTTGGACTCTTCAAATACATCCTGAAAGTCCGACAAGAACTCTGGGATGTCAGAAGGAATGGATGACGAAATAGACAAAAATGGAACATCACCATGTACTCCCTGACAACCCCAGCTGGTTACCGACATAGAGTTCCAATCCAATACTGGATTATGGGTTTGTAGCCATGGCAACCCCAACACGACCACATCATGCAAATTATGCAGTACCAGAAAGCGAATAACTTCCTGATGTGCAGGAGCCATGCACATGGTCAGCTGGGCCCAGTACTGAGGCTTATTCTTGGCCAAAGGTGTAGCATCAATTCCTCTCAACGGAATAGGACACCGCAAAGGCTCCAAGAAAAATCCACAACGTTTAGCATAATCCAAATCCATCAGATTCAGGGCAGCGCCTGAATCCACAAACGCCATGACAGAATACGATGACAAAGAGCACATTAAGGTAATGGACAAAAGGAATTTGGACTGTACAGTACCAATAACGGCAGAGCTATCGAACCGCCTAGTGCGTTTAGGACAATTAGAAATAGCATGAGTAGAATCACCACAATAGAAACACAGTCTGTTCAGACGTCTGTGTTCTTGCCGTTCTACTTTAGTCATAGTCCTGTCGCACTGCATAGGCTCAGGTTTACTCTCAGACAATACCGCCAGATGGTGCACAGATTTACGCTCGCGCAAGCGACGACCGATCTGAATGGCCAAGGACATAGACTCATTCAAACCAGCAGGCATAGGAAATCCCACCATTACATCCTTAAGAGCTTCAGAGAGACCCTTTCTGAACAAAGCCGCTAGTGCAGATTCATTCCACAGAGTGAGTACTGACCACTTCCTAAATTTCTGACAATATACTTCTACATCATCCTGACCCTGGCATAAAGCCAGCAGATTTTTCTCAGCCTGATCCACTGAATTAGGCTCATCGTTAAGCAATCCCAGCGCCTGGAAAAATGCATCAACATTACTCAATGCAGAATCTCCTGGTGCAAGAGAAAACGCCCAGTCCTGTGGGTCGCCGCGCAAAAAAGAAATAATAATCAAAACCTGTTGAATAGGATTACCAGAAGAATGAGGTTTCAAGGCCAAAAATAGCTTACAATTATTTCTGAAGCTCAGGAACTTAGTTCTGTCACCAAAAAACAAATCAGGAATCGGAATTCTTGGTTCTAGCATCGATTTCTGATCAATAGTATCTTGAATCTTTTGTACATTTACAACGAGATTATCCATTGAGGAGCACAGAGCCTGAATATCCATGTCCACAGCTGTGTCCTGAAGCACTCTAATGTCTAGGGGAAAAAAAAGACTGAAGACAGAGCTAAGAAAAAAAAATGATGTCAGGATTTCTTTTTTCCCTCTATTGGGAATCATTGGTGTGGCTCCTTGTACTGTTATGGCTGGCAATCAGGCAACACAGCGTGCAGTAATCAGCGCACATACAGAGATCTGGCAATAACCAAAAACAATAGGACGAGCTCTGAGACGTGGAATCTCTGTAGACTGCAGTACCTGATCTATCCTCACACAACTATAAGCAGCAGTGGATTGCGCCTATCACTACCTATGCAACTCGGCACTGCCTGAGGAGCTGACTAGCCTGAAGATAGAAATACAAGCCTGACTTACCTCAGAGAAATACCCCAAAGGAATAGGCAGCCCCCCACATATAATGACTGTTAGCAAGATGAAAAGACAAACGTAGGAATGAAATAGATTCAGCAAAGTGAGGCCCGATATTCTAGACAGAGCGAGGATAGCAAAGAGAACTATGCAGTCTACAAAAAACCCTAAAACGAAAACCACGCAAAGGGGCAAAAAGACCCACCGTGCCGAACTAACAGCACGGCGGTGCACCCCTTTGCTTCTCAGAGCTTCCAGCAAAAGTTAATAGCAAGCTGGACAGAAAAAACAGAAAACAAACTAGAAGCACTTATCTAGCAGAGCAGCAGGCCCAAGGAAAGATGCAGTAGCTCAGATCCAACACTGGAACATTGACAAGGAGCAAGGAAGACAGACTCAGGTGGAGCTAAATAGCAAGGCAGCCAACGAGCTCACCAAAACACCTGAGGGAGGAAGCCCAGAGACTGCAATACCACTTGTGACCACAGAAGTGAACTCAGCCACAGAATTCACAACACCCCCCCCCCCACCGATCACCTCGATTTGTTACAGGTACATTTTGATCGCTGTGATAGGTTTTATCACATAAAAAAAACAATAACCCTCCCCTTTATCACCCCCATGGATAGGGACAATAATAAAATAATTTTTTTTTTCTTTGCCCCACTAGCGTTAGGGTTAGGGTTGGTTCAAACTGCGTCTAAGCAGTCCGTTAGACGGACTACGTTACATCGCGGCATAAACGCGGTGTAACGTAGTCCATTACGGCCGCCATTGACAGCAATGTCGGACGCATCATTAGCGCACACCCACAATGGGCGTGCGCTAGGGATGTGCCGTCATTGAGTGACGGACCCGGAGACGCGGGCTGCAGCGTTTCCGGGTCCGTCACTGCTAGCGCAGATAGAGCTAGCAGATGCTCTATATGCGCTAGCGCGATTCAAACATCGGCACTTGCGCTAGCAGCAGCCCGTTAGCGTATGTGCTGAACGGGCTGCTGCTAGCGCAGTGTGAACCTGGCCTTAGGGTTAGGGTTATGGCTAGAATTAGGGTTAGAATTAGGTTATGTGCACACGGTGCTGATTTGGCTGCGGATCTACAGCGGATTGGCCGCTGCGGATTCGTAGCAGTTTTCCATCAGGTTTACAGTACCTATGGAAAACTAAATCCGCTGTGCCCATGGTGCGGAAAATACAGCGCGGAAACGCTGCGTTGTATTTTCCGCAGCATGTCAATTCTTTGCGCGGATTCCGCAGCGTTTTACACCTGTTCCTCAATAGGAATCCACAGGTGAAATCCGCACAAAAAACACTGGAAATCCGCGATAAATCGGCAGGTAAAATGCAGTGCCTTTTACCTGTGGATTTTTCAAAAACGGTGCGGAAAAATCTCACACGAATCCGTAACGTGGGCACATAGCCTTAGGATTAGGGTTGGAATTAGGGCTAGGGTTGGAAATAGGGTTAAGATTAGGCTGTGGTTAAGGTTATGGTTAGCTTTAGGGGTGTGTTGTGGTTAGGGTTGGGATTAGGGTTAGGATTAGGGTTGGGATTAGGGTTAGGGGTGTGTTGGGGTTAGGGTTATGGCTAGAGTTGGGATTAGGGTTAGGGGTGTGTTGGGGTTGGTGTTGGAGTTAGAATTGAGTGGGTTTCCACTGTTACAGCACATCAGGGGTCTCCAAACGCAACATGGCGCCACCATTGATTCCAGTCAATCTTGCATTCAAAAAGTCAAATGGTGCTCCCTCCCTTCCGAGCCCCGACGTGCGCCCAAACAGTGGTTTACCCAAACATATAATATGGCGTATCAGTGTACTCAGGAAAAATTGCACAACAACTTTGGGGGTCTAATTTCTCCTGTTACCATTGGGAAAATAAAAAATGGGGGCTAAAAACTTATTTTTGTGGGAAAAAAATGAATTTTTATTTTCACGACTCTGCATTATAAATTTCTGTGAAGCAATTGGGGGTTCAAAATGATCACCACACATCTAGATAAGTTCCTTGGGGGGTCTAGTTTCCAAAATGGGGTCACTTGTTGGGGGTTTCTACTGTTTAGGCACATCAGGGGCTCTGCAAACGCAACATGACGCCCGCAGACCATTCCATTAAAGTCTGCATTTCAAAAGTCACTACTTCCCTTCCGAGCCCCGACGTGCGCCCAAACAGTGGTTTACCCCCACATATGGGGTACCAGCATACTCAAGACAAACTGGGCAACAATTATTGGGGTCCAATTTCTCCTGTTACCCTTGTGAAAATAAAAAATTGCTTGCTAAAACATAATTTTTGAGGAAAGAAAAATGATTTATTTTCATGGCTCTGCGTTGCAAACGTCTGTGAAGCACTTGGGGGTTCAAAGTGCTCACCACATATCTAGATAAGTTCCTTGGGGGTCTAGTTTCCAAAATGTGGTCACTTGTGGGGGGTTTCTACTGTTTAGGCACATCAGGGGCTCTGCAAACGCAACATGACGCCCGCAGACCATTACATCAAGGCTGCATTTCAAAAGTCACTACTTCCCTTCCGAGCCCCGACGTGCGCCCAAACAGTGGTTTACCCCCACATATGGGGTATCAGTGCACTCAGGACAAACTCGGCAACAACTATTAGGGTCCAATTTCTCCTGTTACCCTTGTGAAAATAAAAAAATTGTGGGCTACAAAATAATTTTTGAGGAAAGAAAAATGATTTTTTATTTTCACGGCTCTGCGTTATAAAGTTCTGTGAAGCACTTGAGGGTTTAAAGTGGTCACCGCACATCTAGATTAGTTCCTTACGAGGTCTAGTTTCCAAAATGGGGTCACATGTTAGGCAAACAGGGGCTCTCCAAACGTGACATGGTGTCAGCTAACGATTGGAGCTAATTTTTCATTCAAAAAGTCAAATGGCGCTCCTTCCCTTCCGAGCCTTACCATGTGCCCAAACAGTGGTTTACCCCCACATGTGCGGTATCAGTGTACTCAGGAGAAATTGCCCAATACATTTTAGGATCCATTTTATCCCGTTACCCATGTGAAAATGAAAAAATTGAGGCTAAAAGAAATTTTGTGTGAAAAAAAAGTATTTTCATTTTTACGGATCAATTTGTGAACCACCTGGGGGTTCAACGTGCTCACTATGCATCTAGATAAGCTCCTTGGGGGGGTCTAGTTTCCAAAATGGGGTCACTTGTGGGGGAGCTCCAATGTTTAGGCACACAGGGGCTCTCCAAACGCGACATGGTGTCCGTTAAAGATTGGAGCCAATTTTTCATTGAAAAAGTCAAATGGCTCTCCTTCCCTTCCGAGCCCTGTCGTGCGCCCAAACAGTGGTTCCCTCCCACATATGGGGTATCGTTGTACTCGGGACAAATTGTACAATAACTTGGTGTCCAGTTTCTCTTTTTACCCTTGGGAAAATAAAAAAATTGTTGCTAAAACATTTTTGTGACTAAAAAGTTAAATGTTAATTTTTTCCTTCCATGTTGCATCTGCTGCTGTGAAGCACCTGAAGAGTTAATACACTTCTTGAAAGTGGTTTTGAGCACCTTGAGGGGTGCAGTTTTTAGAATGGTGTCAATTTTGGGTATTTTCAGCCATATAGACCCCTCAAACTGACTTCAAATGTGAGGTGGTCCCTAAAAAAATGGTTTTGTAAATTTTGCTGTAAAAATGACAAATCGCTGGTCAAATTTTAACCCTTATAACTTCCTAGCAAAAAAAAAATGTGGTTCCAAAATTGTGCTGATGTAAAGTAGACATGTGGTCAATGTTATTTATTAACTATTTTGTGTCACATAACTCTCGTTTAAAGGGAACCTGTTACCCCGGTTTTTCAGATTGAGATAAAAATACTGTTAAATAGGGCCTGCACTGTGCGTTACAATAGTGTATGTAGTGTACCCTGATTCCCCACCTATGCTGCGAAATACATTACCAAAGTCGCCGTTTTCGCCTGTCAATCAGGCTGGTCAGGTCAGGTGGGCGTGGTGACATCGCTTTTCTTCCCCAGCTTTCCGTTGGTGGCGTAGTGGTGTGCGCATGTCCAAGTTCCGAATTCCCTGCGCGCACGTGAAGAAACAGGGCACAATCTGCGCTGTTATCCCTGTCATCGGTGGGGGCGGCCATCTTCCTGGGGCCGCGCGTGCGCAGATGGAGTGCTCTGCTGCACGGGGCTTCAGGAAAATGGCCGCGGGATGCCGCGCGTGCGCAGAAGAGATCGCGGCGGCCATTTTCCCAAAGCCGAGATGCCCACCTGACCTGACCAGCCTGATTGACAGGCGAAAACGGCGACTTTGGTAATGTATTTCGCAGCATAGGTGGGGAATCAGGGTACACTACATACACTATTGTAACGCACAGCGTAGGCCCTATTTAACAGTATTTTTATCTCAATCTGAAAACACGGGGTGACAGGTTCCCTTTAACAGAATAAAAATTCAAAATTTGAAAATTGCAAAGTTTTCTAAATTTTAGCCAAATTTACATTTTTTTCACAAATAAGCGCAAAAATTATCGACCTAAATTTACCACTATCATGAAGCCCAATATGTCACGAAAAAACAGTCTCAGAACTGCTAGGATTCGTTGAAGCGTTCCTGGGTTATTACCTCATAAAGGGACACTGGTCAGAATTACAAAAAACGGCCAGGTCTTTAAGGTCAAAATAAAGGCACGGATGATTGACCTCGTGGAGACCAAAACATCCAACACCGCGGAGACACACACTGATGAGGGGCAAAAACCCCGAAACAGCTGTCTGTGGATGGATACCATGCTTGGCATAGGTGGTTTTCCTTTATTGGATGCTGCCCTTCCCTTGGTTGTTCCTTCCCAGGGAAAGGCCTGGCTATTCACTGCCTGCGTTGAGAAACACGTGATGGTGTCTCCGCAGCTCCTCTACATGCATTTGCATATTTGGGGGCAGTGTTCTGGATCACTGTGTTGAGAAACACGTGATGGTGTCTCCGCGGTGTTGGATGTTTTGGTCTCCACGAGGTCAATCATCCGTGCCTTTATAGACTTTCTACTAGGCACTGCTCCTGATAGCCAGTTTCCTACTTCACACTGATGAGGGGCAAAAACCCCGAAACAGCTGTCTGTGGATGGATACCATGCTTGGCATAGGTGGTTTTCCTTTATTGGATGTTTTCCTTTATTGGATGCTGCCCTTCCCTTGGTTGTTCCTTCCCGGGGAAAGGCCTGGCTATTCACTGCCTGCGTTGAGAAACATGTGATGGTGTCTCCGCAGCTCCTCTACATGCATTTAAGGTCAAAATAGGCTGGGTCATGAAGGGGTTAAGTGAAAATATACTTAACAACAAACATTTCCATGTCCATAAACAGGAATACACTTTCTTATTACACTGGTTTACAAAATTAAAAGCAACATTGTATGAATTAGTAGGGCTCATTTCCATGTCTGGTCATAAACTGTCCAGCAATGTTACACTATGGTTATATATTTCACATACATCTAGCCATACATTCTACCTTGGTATCTCAGGATACATTTACTGGATCGCATATAACGTCGACCTTGAAACTTGGAGATCAATACCCAATAACTATTTACACAACTAAAAATTCACATTTTTGCTGGAAAAACCGCCGCACCTGTAAATGTGGTTTGGGCACACCACCCACACATTAATATTCTTAGGCTAGGTTCCCATTGCGTTAATGGGACCGCGCTAACGGACAGCGTTGCACGTCGAAATTAATGCCGTGCAACATGTCCGTTAGCGCGCCCATTAACAGCAATGGGGACGCGCATCACTAGCGTGTGCCATTTTCGGCACGCGCTAGCGATGTGCCGGTGTTTTGTGGCGCACCGCGGACGCTGCTTGCAGCGTCCGAAGCGCGCCCGCGGTCCGTTCCCCGCTCTCGCAGATCAGAGATCTGCGAGAGCGGGGACGTTTAACGCGACCCCTTTACAACACATTGCGTTAGTGCAATCCGTTTAGCGCCTAGCGCTAGCGGATTGCGCTAACGCAATCTGAACCTAGCCTTAGCCACTTGTTGGATAGTGATGAGTATTGAGTTACAGAAGTCCCTAATTTTATAGAATTTCCCATGGCACCCTCTATTTTGATAGACCGTGCTTTTATATGGAATCAGTGAATTGACAAGTTCTACCCAAGATCTCAGTGTTGGGTGTGAACTACCCATCCATCTCAGAGCAATTAATTTCCTGGCCAAAAATAGCATCTCTTGGAGAAATATTTTAATATAAATGGTCCCAATTATCTTCTTCCACAACCCCAAACAGGCACACCAAGGGATCCAGTAGAATTGGTATTACTATTAGCGATGACAAGAAGGTGGTAATCTCCTACCAGAATGTATATATTACTGGACACCTCCACATCATGTGTATGAAGTCGGTCTCCAACTCATGACACCTCGGACATTCCGAGGTGTGAGAACGGCCCATTTGATCTAATTTAGCTGGTGTAAGATATGCTTGATGGATTATATATAATTGGGTCATTTATTTGTTAGCTGATGGCGAAACCTTGATTGAAGACTCCAGCATCTCCTCCTGAATGTTAGGAATCAAGGGTTGCCATTTTCCCTTAACCACCAAAGGGGTAGAGTCCATGTTTGCTGACAATAGATAGGTGTATAGAGTGGAAATAAGACCTTGTGGTCCCTGTGATTTAAGAATGCCAATCAGTGGGAGAGAAGATATCTGCATGCCTTTACCTATGTGGGATTGGATCGCTGGCCTAAGTTGTAGGTACCTGAAGAATTGAGCTCTTGGGACTGCAGTACACAGATTCTGTATCTGTTCAAAAGACATTACAATGTTTTGATTATATAAGTCTTTTACTTTCACTACATTTCTGGAGCTCCAGAAAGCAGAGGAGGGATGTTCTTGTAGAGAAGGGAAGTATGTGTTGTGCCAGAGTGGCATTTCTGCCACAACATCAGTGAAATCACCTACTTTTTTAGCTTGTCTCCAGATTGTACAGGCAAGCTTAAGTAGAGGTAACATTCTAGGAATGTTTGGTTCATCTGTCTCTAGAAATCCCAATAAACAGTTTGTCCCTGTTGCTTGTGCCAAGTGATTCTCTGAGTAAGGCCATGTTTCCACCTTCAGTATTTGGTCAGTATTTTTTGTGTAAATCAGGTTTATTAAATGAAATCACATATACAGATACTATCAAAGTGAAATAGTAGCAGATTGATACAACTTAGGATAACATTTGGATTGTTAACACTGTAACCAAAAGAAAATGCAATAAACGTTACCATACAATCCCATATAATGGCTCCTTTGTCTCCTTTAGAATAAAGAGCTATTCTAGTAACTCTTCAAAGAGAATCATAAATCAGTGAGTTAATTCTTGAGTGAGAAACCAAGAACACCCACCCATTAACCATGTATTGAGTTATTACGATTGGCGATGAGATATATTGTTATTAAGAATCCATATCTCCGAACCCGTATTATTAACTAGGATCGGGTATATTGCCAGAGTAGGGTATCCGAGTTGTTTCCTATTCATAGCCATAACAAAATTTTAACCAGTACTACAATTAACAGACAAGGAGATGAAAGTAAGGGAAAACAGAGAGAGAAGAAGAAACAAGAGGGGGGGTCCGGCTTCCGCTATCCCATCCAACTCAGCCTGAGATTAATATTAATGCATATTTGTTCACTGCCCAAGAGACCATGCCTGAAGAAATTAATGGTATGAACCAGAGATTTAGCTGAGCCATATGGTCTCTCTAAACACTATCCAAGGGGTCCATATGTTTAGGACTTTGTCCAAGGTCCCGGTGTCCTGACCAACTAGTTGCTCCATTCTAAAGAGGTGGTTTAATTCTGCCACAAGCTTGGATCTTGAAGGGAAATTTGTTTGCTTCCAGTAACGGGGTATTAAATTGTGTGCAGCCGTCAAAAAATGTCTGAGGAGGCCTTTGTTAAATTTGGCTATGGAAAGATCACAAATAGACAGCAAAGCCACCTCTATTGTGGGTCGAGCTTTGTGTATAGACAACTTATTATGAAGGTCGAAAACATCCTCCCAAAAACCCCTGATGGGCAAGACCACCAGATGTGTGTACAATCCCTTCTCCTTCCAACATCTCCAGCACATATCTGGAGTATTTCGGAACATAGTATGAATGCTATCTGGACATCTGTACCAACGAGCCAAAAGTCTATAACCTCGCTCTTGATAATCCGCACATAATGAGGATCTGAGCGTATAGAGAAGACTCTTATTCCTGTCATCTGGCATTAACGATTTATTCAAGTCAGTTTCCCATTTCAGAAAGAAAGCTGGAGGATCAAATGTAGATATCTGGTACCCCTGGAACATTTTATATAAGAGTGATACTGTGTGTGATGGAGGGTCCTCACCCAGGCAAGCCGACTCGAAAGAAGTAAGCGGTTGGAATAGATCAACCTGTCTGGATATTTTGAGAACATAGCTTCTGATTTGTTCGTAGAATAGCCATACCCCAGGGGGAATTTCTGACCCCTCAAAGAGGGAGTGCAAAGGTTTTACAGATGAAGGGGTAATGTAATCATAGACTATTGGATGGCTATCCTTATGTTTATGAAGGAATATAATTTTATCTAGGCCAGCAGGGAAGTCCGGATTGTCAGAGATCGGGGTCAAGGGACCTGGTATATAATTGATATGATAGGCGAGGGCGCCTGCCCGACCATATATATCTTGTAATTGCTGTCTTGAGTCTGGAGAAAAAGGAAGCAGGTAGAACCATAGGGATGGTCTGAAAAAAATAGAGAAGACGTGGCAATAAATCCATTTTTATCGTGTTGATGCTTCCAAGCCAGGACAAGTGTAGTTTATTCCATCTCTCCAGATTAAGCTCAGCTTTACGAAGGGCCATTTTATGGTTAGTTTCGTATAGTTGTGACATCTTGGCAGTCAGAGCTTTACCCAAGTATCTGAGGGAATCAGAGCGCCATTTAAATGGGAAGGATCGTAACTGAGAAGCTAGTGCAGGAGATAGAGAAATATTTAGCATTTCAGATTTGTGCGAATTAATTTTAAAATTGCTCAATTGGCCAAAGCGATGCAACTCCGATAAAACATTGGGTATAGTAGTTATAGGTGAGGTAATATGCATGAGCACATCATCAGCAAATAGAGCCAACTTGTGTTCTTCTGAGGAGATCTGCACCCCCTTAATTGATAAATTATTACGAATCGCATTGGCCAAGTGTTCCATAGTTAATATATACAACAAGGCTGACAGAGGGCACCCCTGCCTTGTACCATTTCGTATGTGTAGGGAATCTGATAGGGAGCCATTAACTTTGATCTGTGCAGATGGGGACTCAGAGAGCCATGATGCTCCTCAGCATTTTCCGTTTTAATCCAATACCCTCTAACTTTTGGTACATAAAATCCCAGCCCACCCTGTTGTCAGGCCGTGGATAAATCTGACAGGGTAACTGGGGAAAGGTCTTGTTTATGCTGTGTCTTGAGTTTAGAAATCTTAGAGGAGAGATCAACTATTTCTGCTATGCAGATCTTCTTGAGGCGGGCACCGTGTGAAATAAGAACGCCCCTCAGAACACTCTTCAGGGCCTCCCATTTTATTGCAGGAGACGTGGGGTCCGATGCATGATCCGCCACAAAACCCTCTATAGATCGTTTCACCTCCGAGGCACATAACAGATCTCGCAGTAGGTTCTCATTTAGACGCCAAGAGAATCCAGGCATCGCTGAGGGGTCCAATTTTATTGAAAAATGAATGGGTGCGTGGTCGGACCTCAGCATCGACACCACCTCCGCCCCCACCCCCGAATCCAGCAGGGAATGGGATACAAAAACAATCAATTCTGCTATAGATGGAATGTGCCTGTGAATAGAAGCTATAGTCTCTCGCAACTGGATGGAGAGCTCTCCACACATCAACCAGACGTAGATAACTCATCTGCTTTCTTACCTTTTTGATAGCAGATAGGGGATAAGAGGACTTACCCGATGACACGTCAATTAAGGGGTTCATTGGAAGATTAAGGTCACCTCCCAGGATAATCGGCGAGTCGCCTGCAAAATTCTCCAGGAGCTTTTTGCACGTGTAGCCAAATTTCTGCTGATCCTGGTCAGGAAAATAGACATTCGCCAAGGTGAGCTCACGAGATCCCCAAGTCAACTTCAAGAAAATAAATCTCCCCTCTGTATCAATCATCGAGTCAAGGACTTCCGGAAGAAAGGATTTGTGAAAGCCTATAGATACTCGTTTGGACTTAGCATGGGGGTTTGTACTATGAAACCATTTCGGGTAGTAGAGGGACGTACAGTCAGGAGTCACCCCAGTCTTAAAGTGGGTCTCCTGAAGTAACAAGATTGAGACACGTTGCTTATGGCTGGAGTATAGGATGTTTTCTTTTTTTCTGTAACGTTGAGCCCCTTAACATTATATGAACAAAATTTGACCTCAGCCATAGTCAAGGTGTTTTTTGAGGAATTGGTAATGTGGGAGCGGAAACCGAGCCCCTTGGATACTCATGAGTGATTCCAGGGTTGGGGATAGGCTAGGGAATTGAGAATTGAACAACAAAGAGGAAGGGGAAGAAAGAGAGACAAACAGGTAGAGAGTAAGAAAGAAAAATTCAATGTGTGGTGAATGCACACCCACAGGAAGAAGTCGTGACGTGGTGATGTGTCTCGAATCCATCAAGCACGTCTATTTGAGGAAAAGCCGATGGTCAGAACCGACCTCCACCCACCACCCCCACGACCCAGACACCACAATAACAGATAGTAAACAATTTTTAGGTCTACCAAAATAAACCAATATCTAGTTCCTCTTAATTCAAATTTAAGCTCTAACTACATAATACAAACTGTTTGAAGGAAGATTAGACCTTATATAACATAAGTAATAAACTGGAATGTCCACTTAGATGACGACCAACCGTACTATTAAGCATTGGTAAACCAAGTGCACATGGGACCAAAAGTCCGAGTATCCTGTTGGAACATGAGCATGTCAGACAGTAAACTTAGAATATAAAAGAGCATGGGTGCCCCCTCAGGTTTGACAGGAAGCTGAACCAATCCTCTTATGTTGTTTGGAATGAGGGGCTTTCAGCCATCTAGGCGGAATGTCTGGTAGCTGAGGGGGCCTTGGCCAGTCAGGGAGCTCAGTCAGAGGTAATTCAAAAGTTCCCAAAAAAGTGGCCAGGTCTCCCAAATTACGAAAAATTGCTGATTTCCCAACTTTAAAAGCTATCAGCTGGAACGGAAATCCCCATTTATAAAGAATGTTTTTTCTTTGAGGAGAGATACGAGTGGTCGCAGAGCTCTTCTTACTTGTAGAGTCCGCCTAGACAAATCTGATAGTATTAAGATCTGGGCTCCACAGAAGGTAATGGAGCCTTTCTGTCTAGAGGCTAACATAATGGTTTCTTTGACTTTGTAATAACGTATTCTGCAGATGACGTCTCTGGGTCTTGAGTCTGATTGCGGTTTAGGTCCAAGGGATCTGTGGATCCGGTCAAATTCTATGGAGCTTGCACCTTTGTCATTTAAGATCTCAAGGAACAGTATTTGGACTGTAATATCTAGCTCAGTTGGGCTGACAGACTCAGGGAGGCCACGTATTCTAATGTTGTTACGTCTGTTGCGGTTCTCCAAGTCCTCTAACCCTGTAGCCATGTCCTCCAGCCTCATAGTGTGATTTGCTAGAACCTCTCTGTGAGTTTGAAGTTCTTGTAAGATAAGTTCTTGAGATTTCTCAACATCTTCCACTCTAGAGGTAAATTCTGATTTTAGGATCTGCAGTTCCTTCTTGTAAGAGTTTTCAATTCTGCAGGCAAATGTCTCTAAGTCGTTTTTAGTGGGGAGGGTTCTAATAAATTTACTGAGGTCCTGAATAGTCAAGTCATCTGAAAATTCAGAGTTATCATCTCCCTCATATGTGTCATGCAGCTGCAGTGCAGTACAGCGCAACCTCCACCAGGGGGAGCCTGGTAGTGAAGCCAGACTGCACACACAGAACAACTGAACAGACGCCACCTAGTGGCGAGAGTAAGGTCAGGAAAACCAAGTCAGAGCACAACAGTACAAACGGATTCAGACAGAACGGATAGTCAGGATATAGCAAGGGATCAATAAACCAGGACGGGCAAAATACGGTACCAAAGGGATAAACTGAAACAGAGTCAAAGAGCCAAGCCAAGACATCATAACCAGGGAGTCAAGCAGATAAACAGACAGACAAAGAGACACTGGGAAAGGGCAGGCGGGGGGATAACAGACACAGGACAAGTCAGGGTTCAGTAGGACAAACCAAGGGCTTCCAGAGTCACGCCAAAGACAGAGCTATAGCTGACACCACACTCAGGATACCTGGGAGCTAAATAGCAAACCCGAGTCCAGAATGAGGCAGATCAAAGTTAACCCTTGACATGATCCACCCAGAGAAAAGGCAGACAGAACTAAACTCCGGAACGGATCATGACAATATGCTTCTCTATCAGGGGAGCTGTGAGAGGTTAAGGAGTCCTGTGAAGAGGAATATTCCCCAGGGATCTTGGAAGAGGACTGGGATCTAGTATTCCTTTGCTGTTTTTTTGTGGTTATGAAGCGATCCATGTCTTCTGAGAGAGCTATAGGATCTAGAGGCTGTCCAACACGCTTTTTGGTTCTGCCCATAGATATAAGCGGGTTTTGGCTGGTCACATATGGCCGCGGGGGGGCACATGGAGCAAGGACAGCTACATCACGCAGCCTAATCCCCCATCAACAAACTCCCCTAGTGAGACTTCCACCCCATATGCAGAGATGGCCTGGAGTCTTTCAATTGCCCAGCAGATCCCGTGCTGCAGCGTTGTCGTAAGGGGTGAGCTGGGCCTCTGACTTTGCCTCTCGGCAAGATGGCGGCATTTGGCGCCAAAAGGAACCAGGGAGGACGCGTCAGGAGCCTTCGAAGACCTGCTGATGCCGGATCCGGTCGCCCCGCTTCGGGTAGGTAAGGCTGCTGTAGGTGGCTAATAGGTGAGGGGCTGCTGAAGGAGTGGAGCGGGGCCTCACCGTAGGTGGACAGAGCCGCAGGCCGCCTGCTTTGCAGCGCTCCGGAACTAAGATGGCCGCCGCGTCCTCTTTAGGTGGCTTCCCTCCTGCTCCACCGTCGCTCCCTCACTCACCGAGTCCTCCTTGGAGTGTGCTGCAGTCCCGGGCACCGTCCCTCACGCCGACAGTCTCGCCGCAACGCCTTCGCCACTAGGACAGCGAACCTCTTCCTGTCTCAGGCCGACGGGCGGAAATGGCGTCTCTCAGCGGGAGCGTTTCTGCTCCCGTCGGCACCGGGCCTCGTCAGGTGTGGCGTCCCGGTTATGTGAGGTGATGCAGGCCTTTTGATCCGGGGTCCGTATCGAATTAAGGCTGATTTTGGGGGTTAAATCCGAAAGGCACCGAGGAGCTCATCTGAAGCACGTCTGCTCGGCTCCAAGTCCAGGCCACGACCCCTTGGTCAGTATTTTTTAACAGTTGTGTAAGCCAAAACCAGGCTGCAACAATCAGAGGAAAAGTATAATAGAAACACGTCACCACTTCTGTATTTATCACCCATTCCTGGATTGGCTTACACAACTGAGAAAAAATACAGACCAAATACTGAAGGTGGAAACGTGGCCTTAAGGCACCGTCACACTAAGCGACGCTGCAGCGATACTGACAACGATCCGGATCGCTGCAGCGTCGCTGTTTGGTCGCTGGTGAGCTGTCACACAGACAGCTCTCCAGCGACCAACGATGCCGGTAACCAGGGTAAACATCGGGTTACTAAGCGCAGGGCCGCGCTTAGTAACCCGATGTTTACCCTGGTTACCATCGTTAAAGTAAAAAAAACAAACACTTCATACTTACGTACCGCTGTCTGTCCCCGGCGCTGTGCTTCTCTGTACTGGCTGTGTGACGTCACCGCTGTGCTTTCCGGCTGCCCGGCGCTCACAGCCAGAGCAGAGAAGCACAGCGCCGGGGACAGACAGCGGTAGGTAAGTATGCAGTGGTTGTTTTTTTTTACTTTTAGGATGGTAACCAGGGTAAATATCGGGTTACTATGCGCGGCCCTGCGCTTAGTAACCCGATGTTTACCCTGGTTACCAGCGAAGACATCGCTGAATCGGCGTCACACACACCGATTCAGTGATGTCAGCGGGACGTCCAGCGACGAAATAATGTTCTGGACTTTCTTCCCCGACTTTCTGTCTAGAGGCTAACATAATGGTTTCTTTGACTTTGTAATAACGTATTCTGCAGATGACGTCTCTGGGTCTTGAGTCTGATTGCGGTTTAGGTCCAAGGGATCTGTGGATCCGGTCAAATTCTATGGAGCTTGCACCTTTGTCATTTAAGATCTCAAGGAACAGTATTTGGACTGTAATATCTAGCTCAGTTGGGCTGACAGACTCAGGGAGGCCACGTATTCTAATGTTGTTACGTCTGTTGCGGTTCTCCAAGTCCTCTAACCCTGTAGCCATGTCCTCCAGCCTCATAGTGTGATTTGCTAGAACCTCTCTGTGAGTTTGAAGTTCTTGTAAGATAAGTTCTTGAGATTTCTCAACATCTTCCACTCTAGAGGTAAATTCTGATTTTAGGATCTGCAGTTCCTTCTTGTAAGAGTTTTCAATTCTGCAGGCAAATGTCTCTAAGTCGTTTTTAGTGGGGAGGGTTCTAATAAATTTACTGAGGTCCTGGATAGTCAAGTCATCTGAAAATTCAGAGTTATCATCTCCCTCATATGTGTCATGCAGCTGCAGTGCAGTACAGCGCAACCTCCACCAGGGGGAGCCTGGTAGTGAAGCCAGACTGCACACACAGAACAACTGAACAGACGCCACCTAGTGGCGAGAGTAAGGTCAGGAAAACCAAGTCAGAGCACAACAGTACAAACGGATTCAGACAGAACGGATAGTCAGGATATAGCAAGGGATCAATAAACCAGGACGGGCAAAATACGGTACCAAAGGGATAAACTGAAACAGAGTCAAAGAGCCAAGCCAAGACATCATAACCAGGGAGTCAAGCAGATAAACAGACAGACAAAGAGACACTGGGAAAGGGCAGGCGGGGGGATAACAGACACAGGACAAGTCAGGGTTCAGTAGGACAAACCAAGGGCTTCCAGAGTCAGGTTCACACGCCAAAGACAGAGCTATAGCTGACACCACACTCAGGATACCTGGGAGCTAAATAGCAAACCCGAGTCCAGAATGAGGCAGATCAAAGTTAACCCTTGACATGATCCACCCAGAGAAAAGGCAGACAGAACTAAACTCCGGAACGGATCATGACAATATGCTTCTCTATCAGGGGAGCTGTGAGAGGTTAAGGAGTCCTGTGAAGAGGAATATTCCCCAGGGATCTTGGAAGAGGACTGGGATCTAGTATTCCTTTGCTGTTTTTTTGTGGTTATGAAGCGATCCATGTCTTCTGAGAGAGCTATAGGATCTAGAGGCTGTCCAACACGCTTTTTGGTTCTGCCCATAGATATAAGCGGGTTTTGGCTGGTCACATATGGCCGCGGGGGGGGGGGGGGGGGGGGGCACATGGAGCAAGGACAGCTACATCACGCAGCCTAATCCCCCATCAACAAACTCCCCTAGTGAGACTTCCACCCCATATGCAGAGATGGCCTGGAGTCTTTCAATTGCCCAGCAGATCCCGTGCTGCAGCGTTGTCGTAAGGGGTGAGCTGGGCCTCTGACTTTGCCTCTCGGCAAGATGGCGGCATTTGGCGCCAAAAGGAACCAGGGAGGACGCGTCAGGAGCCTTCGAAGACCTGCTGATGCCGGATCCGGTCGCCCCGCTTCGGGTAGGTAAGGCTGCTGTAGGTGGCTAATAGGTGAGGGGCTGCTGAAGGAGTGGAGCGGGGCCTCACCGTAGGTGGACAGAGCCGCAGGCCGCCTGCTTTGCAGCGCTCCGGAACTAAGATGGCCGCCGCGTCCTCTTTAGGTGGCTTCCCTCCTGCTCCACCGTCGCTCCCTCACTCACCGAGTCCTCCTTGGAGTGTGCTGCAGTCCCGGGCACCGTCCCTCACGCCGACAGTCTCGCCGCAACGCCTTCGCCACTAGGACAGCGAACCTCTTCCTGTCTCAGGCCGACGGGCGGAAATGGCGTCTCTCAGCGGGAGCGTTTCTGCTCCCGTCGGCACCGGGCCTCGTCAGGTGTGGCGTCCCGGTTATGTGAGGTGATGCAGGCCTTTTGATCCGGGGTCCGTATCGAATTAAGGCTGATTTTGGGGGTTAAATCCGAAAGGCACCGAGGAGCTCATCTGAAGCACGTCCGCTCGGCTCCAAGTCCAGGCCACGACCCCTTGGTCAGTATTTTTTAACAGTTGTGTAAGCCAAAACCAGGCTGCAACAATCAGAGGAAAAGTATAATAGAAACACGTCACCACTTCTGTATTTATCACCCATTCCTGGATTGGCTTACACAACTGAGAAAAAATACAGACCAAATACTGAAGGTGGAAACGTGGCCTTAAGGCACCGTCACACTAAGCGACGCTGCAGCGATACTGACAACGATCCGGATCGCTGCAGCGTCGCTGTTTGGTCGCTGGTGAGCTGTCACACAGACAGCTCTCCAGCGACCAACGATGCCGGTAACCAGGGTAAACATCGGGTTACTAAGCGCAGGGCCGCGCTTAGTAACCCGATGTTTACCCTGGTTACCATCGTTAAAGTAAAAAAAACAAACACTTCATACTTACGTACCGCTGTCTGTCCCCGGCGCTGTGCTTCTCTGTACTGGCTGTGTGACGTCACCGCTGTGCTTTCCGGCTGCCCGGCGCTCACAGCCAGAGCAGAGAAGCACAGCGCCGGGGACAGACAGCGGTAGGTAAGTATGTAGTGGTTGTTTTTTTTTACTTTTAGGATGGTAACCAGGGTAAATATCGGGTTACTATGCGCGGCCCTGCGCTTAGTAACCCGATGTTTACCCTTGTTACCATTGTTAAAGTAAAAAAAACAAACACTTCATACTTACGTACCGCTGTCTGTCCCCGGCGCTGTGCTTCTCTGTACTGGCTGTGTGACGTCACCGCTGTGCTTTCCGGCTGCCCGGCGCTCACAGCCAGAGCAGAGAAGCACAGCGCCGGGGACAGACAGCGGTAGGTAAGTATGCAGTGGTTGTTTTTTTTTACTTTTAGGATGGTAACCAGGGTAAATATCGGGTTACTATGCGCGGCCCTGCGCTTAGTAACCCGATGTTTACCCTGGTTACCAGCGAAGACATCGCTGAATCGGCGTCACACACACCGATTCAGTGATGTCAGCGGGACGTCCAGCGACGAAATAATGTTCTGGACTTTCTTCCCCGACCAGCGATATCACAGCAGGGGCCTGATCGCTGCTGCCTGTCACACTGGACGATATCGCTAGCCAGGACGCTGCAATGTCACGGATCGCTAGCGATATCGTTTAGTGTGACGGTACCTTAAGGCAGAGAAGTATCTGGCATCCACGAGTCAATTGCCCTAAGCTGTCCCGCTAGGTAGTATAAAAAGAAGTCTGGTAGCGCCTCCCTGCCTTGCTTTGTGGGCCTTTGTAAAGTAGACTGTTTAAGTTTAGGCCTAGAGTGTCCCCAGCTAAATCCAGTGATTAATGAGCTAAGAGTTGAAAAGAAGGACTTAGGAATGGGTACCCCACTATGCTGAAATATATAGCTAAATTTAGGGAGAATTTAGTAGAATCATTTAACTAGATTTCCTGAAAGTGGTAATTTGCTCCATTGTGTGATTTTAAGTTTAGCGTGGTCAAGCAGAGGGGAGATGTTAGATGGGAACTCATTTCTGCTCTATCTTTCTGTATAATGCCCAGGTATTTAAATTGATACAGTTGGGAGCGGAGATAGCCGCTTCAAATGAACCCCTGCTGAATGTCGGAGGCATTAGTGCTGACTTATCCCATATTATGTAGAGTCCGGAATATTTGCTAAATGTGTCTATAATGGATATGACCTGTGGTTAAGTTTATTCAACCTTGTCCATAAATATTGCCATATCATCCGTGTATAGACCAATAGTATCGGTTTGGTCTGCTATGGTAATGCCTATAATTGTTGTTGTGGAGCATACACTACCGTTCAAACGTTTAGGGTCACTTAGAAATTTCCTTATTTTTTAAAGAAAAGCAGTTTTTTCCAATGAAGCTAACATTAGAATGATTCAGAAATACACTCTATACATTGTTAATGTGGTAAATGACTATTGTAGCTGCAAACATCTGGTATGTAATTCACTATTTTCATAGGTTTATAGGGGCACATTACCAACAACCATCACTCCAATATTCTTATAGTACTTTGTGTTTGCTAACTGTGTAAGAAGGCTAATGGATGGTTAGAATACCCTTGAAAACCCTTGTGCAAGTATGTTAGCACAGCTGAAAACAGTTTGGCTGATTAGAGAACCTGTAAACCTGACCTTCCTTTGAGCTATTAATCCCATAATCCTATTTAAATTGGCATCAAAAGCAGTTCAAATTGTCAATATATCACAAAAGGTATGAAGTGACTAAGAGGTAAATGAATAAAAGAATTCTTTATTGAAACAAAGATTAAAATAGTTTAAAAAGACAGGGAAAAGATGGAAAAAGGGACCTCCAAATGATATCAGGGAATGGTACCGTCATATGGAAAATATACAAATTATCTGCATTTAAGATAGTATTTTCCTGAAAAGTTATATGGGCCTGTTAAATAGAATTGACTACAGTGTCATATTATCCTTTTTTGCACCCCTTTTCAGAAAATATAAATGTAAATACAGTCACATAACAGGAATGAAAAGTGTATATATATATATTAAGATGTCTGACCAGTAGCAGCCTAAGTGGGATAATGAATCATTATGTATCTCAGTAAAAAAAAAAAAAAAAAAAAAAAAAAAATATATATATATATATATATATATATATACATACACACTATATAATTGTCTAAGGGTCACTTCCATCTGTCCTTTCTGTCACGGATATTCATTGGTCGCAGCCTCTGTCATGGAATCCAAGTCGCTGATTGGTCGTGGCAAAACGCCCACGACCATTGCCAGGACCAATCAGCGACGGGCACAGTGTGTGTCCCCAACTTTTTACCATTGATGCTGCTTATGCGGCATCAATAGTAAAAAATGTAATCTTAAAAATAATTTAAAAAAAACCTGCTATACTCACCCTCCGTTGTCCGCTGAGCCGCTCACGCCGGCCGCCATCTTCCGTTCCCAGCGATGCATTGCAAAATTACCCAGAAGACTTAGCGGTCTCGCAAGACCGCTAAGTCATCTGGGTAATTTCGCAATGCATCCTGGGAACGGAAGATGGCGGCAGCCGCGCAGATATAGCTGGAGCTTCGGTGGATCCCAGGTGGTGAGTATATAACTATTTTTTATTTTAATTATTTTTTTTTAACAGGGATATGGTCCCCACACTGCTGCATACTACGTGGGCAGTGTTAGATACCGCGTGACTGCTATATACTACATAGGTAGTGTTATATACTCTGTGGGCAGTGCTATATATTACGTGGCCACTGTATATACTGCGTGGGCAGTGTTATATACTATGTTACTGAGCAATATACTACATGGCTCTGTGCTGTAGACTACGTTACTGGGCAATATGCTACGTGGCTGGGCAATACACTACGTGACTGGGCAATATACTACGTGGCTGGGCAATATATTACGTAGCTGGGCAATATATTACGAGGCTAGGCAATATATTACGAGGCTAGGCAATATACTACGAGGCTGGGCAATATACTACGTGGCTGGGCAATATACTACTTGGCTGGGCAATATACTATGTGGCTGGGCAATATACTACGTGACTGGGCAATATACTACGTGGACATGCATATTCTAGAATACCCGATGCGTTAGAATCGGGCCACCATCTACTGTGTATGTATATATATATATAGAGAGAGAGAGATCTCTGAACAGTAGCAGCCTGCTAAAAGGGATAATAGATTGTTATATATATCTCAATAAACCCTTGCAGCTATTTCCAAACAGCCCACTGGAGGGCAGTAAATGTCAAATCAAAGAATGGAATGGATAATATAAGCAGTGGCTGTTGAAAGCTTAAAGCTGTAAAAGGAATCTGGTCACAGAAACATCTCTTTACCTGACGTTAGATGCTGGAGTAATATGCAATGTGGAAGGAGGACTGTACCAAAACCCTGCGCCCGAGGAGCAGTTTCGCTATTCAGCTTCTTCACACAGGGGGCGTTTCACATCCAGAAATTGGGCGTGTTGTTTTCGTAGGTCCACCGAGAAGTCATGAAATATTGAGATTGTGGCGTTATCATGCTTGATGGGGATTTTTTGTGTCGCCAAGCGTAGAGTGGTATCTCGGTCCTTACAATTTAGAATACATGCAAGAAATGGACGTGGAGGTCACCGGGTGGGAGAGGTCTGGTCGGGATTCTATGCTCTTTCTACCGCAAACTTGAAAATTTGTCCCCAAGTGTGTTCTAGAGCTACTCCTCCAGTAAACACTCAGGTTATTGCCCTTCTGTGCGCTCTGGTAATCCGTTGATGTGCAAATTATTGTGGTGCAGATGATTTTCCAAGTCATCCGCTTTTTGATGCCAGGCGTTTATTGTTCCCGACTAGTGATGAGCGAATATACTCGTTGCTTGCGTTTTCCCGAGCACGCTCAAGTGGTCTCCGAGTATTTGTTAGTGTTCGGAGATTTAGTTTTCATCACCGAAGCTGAATGATTTACAGCTACTAGCTAGGCTGAGTACATGAGGTTGCCTGGTTGCTAGGAAATCCCCACATGTACATAATCAAGCTGGCTAACAGATGTAAACCATAAAGCTGCGGCAATGAAAACTAAATCTCCGAGCACTAACAAATATTCTGAGACCACCTGAGCAACGAGTATACTCGCTCATTGTCATGATATGTACTTTTGCCCTGTCCTGTATTTGAATAATATGCCATTTGATGTATGTAACGGTTCTCTGGTTTCTATTAGCTGTAATTTACCGTATGTATTTTCTTGTGCTGGGAGTTCACCTGTAACAATATGTCTCCTTCCCCCAATACTTGCAGCCCTAAGCTATAATGTAATTAAGCTTTGTCAACACCACTAGTGAAAGAGTAGCCAATTTGTACATACTACATAGACTACGCGGAGCCCACCAGTCTAGAATCTTCTGGTGGACCCAACCATTGAATAGAATGTGTGACCCCTACCCCCCTTCATGGGCGGATCCCAGGAGCTCAGACAATCCATTCTTATTTTGAGATCAGATGTGAGTTAATCCTTGAAGGAGAAGGAGTGGGGATTCTTAGCTGAGGCAAGACCCCACGTCCAGCTGTGACTGCGGAAGCGAACGGGGCGAGACTTGAGCTGAGGACATATCTCGTCATTCGTGGGATTGTTTTGGGATCCCTTGGACTAATTGTGGACTATTGCTTTCTTACCTGGCACAAGGATTATCGGGAGGTGCCCCCGAATATGTTCCGTTGGACTAATTGTAAGCACAACGCCCAAGCCCATAATCCCTCCTGGGAAGTGGGCAACATCTCATATATCAGTTATATCATATCAGGAGCACAGATATTAAACTGTGATCCAAGAAGTGCCACTAAATACATTTATTTAAAAACCAAGTACTTTTATTAAACACTAAAATACAAAACACACATACATAAACAAGGTGCCTCAAGAACAACCCTATGGCGGTCAGCAGAGAATAAGGATACTGGAGCCAGGTGAATACACTATAGGTATATCGAATTACCATATAGCAAGTCTATTAGACTAGTTGAAAGCCATATAGGCCAGAACCACACCATATCTCATGTAAATGGAGGCTAAGACAATTACATTTGTAACACCTCTAATCTATGCCATACGGCTAAAGTATAATAAGCGGTGCGTCCCGTCCCCCATACATGTTACCTGCTCCGTGCCTTCTCCTAAAGTGCTCTGCGCAGTGGCGTGCTGTGTCCGCAAAACCTGCTTTGTTACCTGGCACAAGGATTATCAGGAGGTGCCCCCGAATATGTTCCGTTGGACTAATTGTGGACTCTGTAGATCTACCTGCATGTGTTGTTCTAGCGTTCTTGATAATAAATCTGTAGAATCATCCCTCGGCCTGTTGTCCCTTCTTGCTCTGCCATACACCCCGTCACAAACATCACTAGTCATAATGTTTCATGAGCTGTACACCTTTTTTTTCGTTAATCATCTTTTCTTGTAAAGTGGAATTGTCAATTTTGGCAACTTCTCAGAAATCGCACAAAAATAGGGGAGTCCTGTCCAACCTCACTGAATGTTTTTCTGTATGTGATATTGGGTTGTCCCATCATTAGAGCACTGGTATCTAAGAACATCTAGGGTGCGTGGAGGGGCGATCACTGAAAATGAGGTGCGGCCGTGAGCAACGAGTATATTCGCTCATCACTAATCCCAACACTTTTGTTAGTTTAGTGGCCATCCACCCTGTCTTCCAAGCTCCACAACCTATTTTCGGCCTCTGTTATACAGCCTCTCAGGGTCTGCATATCTTGCCAAAGAAGCCCCACTTCAGAATGTACCTCCTCAATCTTCCCTCATAGGGATGTTTTACAGCTAGAGATAGCGTGTAGAAGCTGTTCAGTTACTTGCTTCAGAGTCACATTCTCTTGATTTTCATTCCCCTCATTCTCGCTTATTTGAGATCTGATCTGCACTGCTCTGTATTTTTAGCTGTTGAGGTATGTTGTTCCCTTGAGGAATGGGGGAGTCAGCTTGTTCAGTCCTGGCATATTTGTTATACTTTTCTGCCACATTTGAACTCTTCCCAGGACACATTTTGTAGGGGGTGTGAGCAGTCATTTAATAAAGTGAGTTCAGTTAATGGCTTAGGCCTCTTTCACACTTCAGTTTTTTTGCGTCAGTCAAAATCCGTCGTAGTGACAGAGCCGTCAAAAATAGTGAAAAATGGATCCGGTTTTTCGACAGATCCGTATAGCGGATCTTTCGAAAAATCATATCCGTTGCACCCGTCTTTTAATCCGTTTCTTCAACAGATCCGTTGGCTGGCAGTCCTCTGGCTGGCAGGCCTCTTGCGGGCTGGATGGCTGGCAGGCTTCTTGCTTGTATATTTCTTGCTGGCACATTGAGGAATGAAGCCACATGGCAGGTTTAGATTTGGGGATGTCAGGCCAATTGGCTACTAAATACAGATTTGGAGCATGCAGTGTAAGAAAAGGAATCAGTCGCTGGATTCCGTCATTTGACGGAGAGCCATGGATCCTGCGCCCATAGGCTTCCATACTAGCCAACGACCGGTGGCACTGGATTCGTCGCTTTCCGACATTTCGACGCAGACAAAAAAATATTACTTTGTCCGTCCTCTCCAGACGACGGATAAACAAATTCCAACGGATCCAGCGCACGACAGACGAAACGTGAGGCCATCCGTCGTAATCCGTCGCTAATACAAGTCTATGAGAAAAAGACAGATCTAGCGGGCAAATTAGCTGGATCCATTTTTTTCACAAAACAACGGATTTTGACAAACAAAATAACTGCAGTGTGAAAGATTAGGCAATATAGCACTTTGCTCACTGTTTGGAGTATTCTATATTCCTTAACAGCCTGGTCTATTTATATGTAATGCCTGTGTTTTTTTTATGAACTGTGGGTCCTGTGACACTCAGCCTGTGTCTATTGTTTGTTAGAGAGTTTTAAAGGTACCTTCACACATAACGATATTGTTAACGATATCGTTGCTATTTGTGACGTAGCAACGATATCGTTAATGAAATCGTTATGTGTGACAGCGACCAACGATCAGGCCCCTGCTGGGAGATCGTTGGTCGCTGAAGAAAGTGCAGAACTTTATTTCGTCGCTGGACTCCCTGCAGACATCGCTGGATCGGAGTGTGTGACACCGATCCAGCGATGTCTTCACTGTTAACCAGGGTAAACATCGGGTAACTAAGCGCAGGGCCGCGCTTAGTAACCCGATGTTTACCCTGGTTACCATGCTAAAAGTAAAAAAAAACAAACACTACATACTTACCTTCAGCTGTCTGTCCTCCAGCGCTGTGCTCTGCACTCCTCCTGTACTGTCTATGAGCCGGAAAGCAGAGCGGTGACGTCACCGCTCTGCTTTCCGGTTCACAGCCAGTACAGGAGGAGAGCAGAGAAGCAGAGCGCAGCGCTGGAGGACAGACAGCGGTAGGTAAGTATGTAGTGTTTTTTTTTTTTTTTACTTTTAGCATGGTAACCAGGGTAAACATCGGGTTACTAAGCGCGGCCCTGCGCTTAGTTACCCGATATTTACCCTGGTTACCGGCATCGTTGGTCGCTGGAGAGCGGTCTGTGTGACAGCTCTCCAGCGACCAAACAGCGACGCTGCAGCGATCCGGATCGTTGTCGGTATCGCTGCAGCGTCGCTTAATGTGAAGGGGCCTTAAGGCTTGCTATCAGTTCCTTATCACAAGGCTTTTAATGCAGCTTACCTCTGTGCCTGCTGAGAGTCACAATCAAAGTTTTTCACTGCCAGTGAACTAATCTCTGGGAGGAGGGTGAGAGAATCTCCTCACTGAATCAAGATGAGAGAGAGAGAGAGAGACACACACTTTTTCCCAGTCTTGAAAATCCTTTCGGGCATGCTCAGAGGGGAAAAATGTGATACGTCGCTGGATTTCTGTGTGTGACGTTCAGCGATGGATCCTGCATCCATAGGCTACCATGATGCGTCGCTGACCGATTTTCCAACGTGCACAAAAAACGTTCCTATGAACATTTTCTCTGCAAGACAGACCGCTATTTTACGACGGATCCAGGTCACGACGGATGAAACGGATGGCCATCCGTCACAATCCGTTGCTACCACAAGTCTATGGGAAATTTTTTTTGCAGGATCCTGCATTCACAAAAAACGACGGATTACGACGGATTCAAAAAAACTTAAGTGTGAAAGTAGCCTTGACTCCTGTGTCCAGCAGAGAAATGCTGGCTGTGGGTCCCTTATTCAGGGCTCCGCACCACAGCTCCCAGGCTGTATCTGAAAAAGTTCATATCCCATAGTAGGCTGTGAGCAATTTCACTCCTCTCTCTGTCCCTTAGAGCATGGACCCAAGATGGTCACTGACACCTCCAGAGCTGTATTCTGTGTGGTTGATTTGCAATTCCCTGCCCAACTGAGGCTGAACCAAAACAGCCCCTTTGGAGCCAGACTAAATGCACCTCAGGATGAAGTTTACAGGCTTACCAGAGCCTCAGATGTCAGGTATAATGCAGGATAATGTACGGATGGCAGGAACGCCTCTCAGATGCAACCTCTCAGTGCTTACATAGCCACGGCCCTGAGACATTCCATCATTATTACTACAAAAAGTGACATATCAAATTTCAAAAATTAGGTTTGGTCACTAAAGAATTACAATACATTCTTCCCAATGCGAGTTCTCTGATGTCTAAGAAGTTGAGATTTAGAAAAAAAAATATCCCACATTCAGGACATGAAAATGGCTACTCTCCTGTGTGCATTCTCTGATGTGTAACAAGACTTGATTTCTGTGTATAACATTTTCCACATTCTGAGCACGAAAATGGCTTCTCTCCTGTGTGAATTCGCTCATGTGTAAAAAGATGTGATTTCAGAGTAAAACATTTCCCACAATCTGAACATGAAAATGGTTTCTCTCCTGTGTGCATTCTCTCATGTGTAACAAGACTTGATTTCTGAGTAAAACATTTTCCACATTCTGAGCACGAAAATGGCTTCTCTCCTGTGTGAATTCGCTCATGTGTAAAAAGATGTGATTTCAGAGTAAAACATTTCCCACAATAAGAACATGAAAATGGTTTCTCTCCTGTGTGCATTCTCTCATGTGTAACAAGAGTTGATTTCTGTGTAAAACATTTTCCACATTCTGAGCATGAAAATGGCTTCTCTCCTGTGTGAATTCTCTCATGTGTAACAAGAGCTGATTTGTCTTTAAAACATTTCCCACATTCCGAACATGAAAATAGCTTCCCTGCTGTGTGCATTCTCTCATGTCTAACAAAAGTTGATTTGTCTTTAAAACATTTCCCACATTCCAAACACGAAAATGGCTTCTCTTCTGTGTGAATTCTCTCATGTGTAACAAGATGATATTTATCTATAAAACATTTCCCACATTCAGAACATGAAAATGGCTTTTCGCCTGTGTGAATTCTCTCATGTTTAACAAAATGTGATTTATATGTAAAACATTTCCCACATTCTGAACATGAAAATGGCTTCTCTTCTGTGTGAATTCTCTCATGTGTGACAAGATGATCTTTTTTAGTAAAACATTTTCCACATTCTGAACATGAAAATGGCTTCTCACCTGTGTGAATTCTCTCATGTGTGACAAGATGATCTTTTTTAGTAAAACATTTTCCACATTCTGAACATGAAAATGGTTTCTCTCCTGTGTGCATTCTCTCATGTGTAACAAGAGTTGATTTGTGTGTAAAGCATTTTCCACATTCTGAGCATGAAAATGGCTTCTCGCCTGTGTGAATTCGCTCATGTGTGACAAGATGATCTTTTTTAGTAAAACATTTTCCACATTCTGAACATGAAAATGGTTTCTCACCTGTGTGAATTCTCTCATGTGTGACAAGATGATCTTTTTTAGTAAAACATTTTCCACATTCTGAACATGAAAATGGTTTCTCTCCTGTGTGCATTCTCTCATGTGTAACAAGAGTTGATTTGTGTGTAAAACATTTTCCACATTCTGAGCATGAAAATGGCTTCTCGCCTGTGTGAATTCTCTCATGTGTAACAAGATGATCTTTTTTAGTAAAACATTTTCCACATTCTGAATATGAAAATGGCTTCTTTGAGGGAGCTTTTTTATTTCCCACACTTCTTCTGTGACTTTTATTTTGTTTAACAGTCTGTGATGAATTAGGACAGTGTACTTTAAAAGGATCCATGTTTGAGATGTTGGCATGTTCTTCATATGGGTCTTGTGCAAAGCTTTTTTGGATTTTGGAGCTGCTGGTACAACCATCTGTCAAGAATATAACTGATGTGATTTTTGAGTCAAATAACCTTAATGCTTATATTTATCTAAATATAAAAAACATTACGAAAACCAAAAATAAAAAAATACATAGAAATTGTAAAGTGTGTAGCAAAGTTCTATTATTAACTGACTAAAGGTGTAATTTAAATGATGTGATGATTTCACAAAGAATGTTCATTCTCAATTATTGGCCAGTGCAAACATCAAATAATAAAACATTTGTCATTGGTCGCATATTTTATATCTTAGAATAAAAATGATTGTTATTGACAGCACATCATCCCCTTTGTATAAATTGAGGATGTTCTGCAATAATAAAAAAGCCAAGAGGTAAGGAAACAAATCATCATTCCTTCATCAAAATGAAAGCTAATAAGCCCCAATCACCTTCCTATACCATCAATCACTGCTTATTGATGAAATTATATTCCCCTTGCAGCCACTCTATTTTATTCTTCAGAAGTAGTGGGCTGTAACAGTCACCTCTCTGTTAGAGCTCCATGCAACACCTCAATAACTTTAACTCCTTAACCCCCGGAGCTTTTTTCGGTTTTGCGTTTTCATTTTTCGCTCCCCTTCTTCCCGAGCCATGACTTTTTTTTTTATTTTTCCGTCAATATGGCCGTGTGAGTGCTTGTTTTTTGCAGGACGAGTTTTACTTTTGAACGACACCATTGGTTTTACCATGTCAGGTACTAGAAAACGGGAAAAAAATCCCAAGTGCAATCCCACACTTGTTTTTTGTTTGGCTTTTTTTTTTACTAGGTTCACTAAATGCTAAAACTGACCTGCCATTATGATTCTCCAGGTCATTACGAGTTCACAGACACCAAACATGTCTAGGGTCTTTAGTATTTAAGTGGTGAAAAACAAAATACAAACTTTGTTAAAAAAAAAGCGCCATTTTCCTATACCCGTAGCGTCTCCATTTTTGATTATCTCGGGTCGGGTGAGGGCTTATTTTTTGTGTGCCGATTTTTATTTATTGATACATCGGGCGTTTCTGAATTCGGCGATCCGAAATAGGTGTATGTTTTTTTTTTTTTTTTTTTATATTGAATGGGGCGAAAGGGGGGTGATTTGAACTTATTTTAACCCCTTTACCCCCAAGGGTGTTTTGCACGTTAATGACGGGCCAATTTTTACAATTCTGACCACTGTCCCTTTATGAGGTTATAACTCTGGAACGCTTCAACGGATCCCAGTGATTCTGACATTTTCTCGTGACATATTGTACTTCATGATAGTGGTAAAATTTCTTTGATATTACCTGCGTTTATTTGTGAAAAAAACGGAAATTTGGTGAAAATTTTGAAAATTTCGCAATTTTCCAACTTTGAATTTTTATGCAATTAAATCACAGAGATATGTCACACAAAATACTTAATAAGTAACATTTCCCACATGTCTACTTTACGTCAGCACAATTTTGGAACCAAAATTTTTTTTTGTTAGGGAGTTATAAGGGTTAAAAGTTGACCAGCAATTTCTCATTTTTACAACACCATTTTTTTTTAGGGACCACATCTCATTTGAAGTCATTTTGAGGGGTCTATATGATAGAAAATACCCAAGTGTGACACCATTCTAAAAACTACACCCCTCAAGGTGCTCAAAACCATATTCAAGATGTTTATTAACCCTTCTGGTTTTTCACAGGAATTTTTGTAATGTTTAAATAAAAATGAACATTTAACTTTTTTTCCAAAAATTTACTTCAGCTCCAATTTGTTTTATTTTACCAAGGGTAACAGGAGAAAATGGACCCCAAAAGTTGTTGTACAATTTGTCCTGAGTACACCGATACTCCATATGTGGGGGTAAACCACTGTTTGGGCGCATGACAGAGCTCGGAAGCGAAGGAGCGCCATTTGACTCTTCAATGCAAAATTGACTGGAATCGAGATGGGACACCATGTTGCGTTTGGAGAGCCCCTGATGTGCCTAAACATTGAAACCCCCCACAAGTGACACCATTTTGGAAAGTAGACCCCCTAAGGAACTTATCTAGAGGTGTGGTGAGCACTTTGACCCACCAAGTGCTTCACAGAAGTTTATAATGCAGAACCGTAAAAATAAAAAATCTTATTTTTTCACAAAAATCATCATTTCGCCCCCAATTTTTTTACTTTCCCAAGGGTAAGAGAAGAAATTGGACCCAAAAAGTTGTTGCACAATTTGTCCTGAGTACACCGATACCCCATATGTGGGGGGAACCACTGTTTGGGCGCATGGGAGGGCTCAGAAGGGAAGGAGCGCCATTTGGAATGCAGACTTAGATGGAATGGTCTGCAGGTGTCACATTGCGTTTGCAGAGTCCCTAATGTACCTAAACAGTAGAAACCCCCAAGAAGTGACCCCATATTGGAAACTAGACCCCCAAGGAACTTATCTAGATGTGTTGTGAGAACTTTGAGCCCCCAAGTGTTTCACTACAGTTTATAACGCAGAGCCGTGAAAATAAAAAAATCTTTTTTTTCCCACAAAAAGTATTTTTAGCCCCCAGTTTTGTATTTTCCCAAGGGTAACAGGAGAAATTGGACCCCAAAAGTTGTTGTCCTATTTGTCCTGAGTACGCTGATACCCCATATGTTGGGGTAAACCCCTGTTTGGGCACACGGGAGAGCTCGGAAGGGAAGGAGCACCGTTTTACTTTTTCAACGCAGAATTGGCTGGAATTGAGATCGGACGCCATGTCACGTTTGGAGAGCCCCCGATGTGCCTTAACAGTGGAAACCCCCCAAATTATAACTGAAACCCTAATCCAAACACACCCCTAACCACACCTCTAACCCTGACACTCCCCTAACCCTAATCCCAACCGTAAATGTAATCTAAACCCTAACCGTAACTTTAGCCCCAACCCTAACCTTCGCCCCAACAGTAACTGTAGCCTTAACCCTAGCCCCAACCCTAACCCTAGCCCTAACCTTAGCGGGAAAATGGAAATAAATACAATTTTTTAATTTTTTTTTAACTAAGGGGGTGATGAAGGGGGGTTTGATTTACTTTTATAGCGGGTTTTTTAGCGGATTTTTATGATTGGCAGCCATCACACACTGAAAGACGCTTTTTATTGCAAAAAATATTTTTTGCGTTACCACATTTTGAGAGCTATAATTTTTCCATATTTTGGTCCACACAGTCATGTGAGGTCTTGTTTTTTGCGGGACGAGTTGACGTTTTTATTGGTACCATCTTGGGGCACGTGACATTTTTTGATCGCTTTTTATTCTGATTTTTGTGAGGCAGAATGACCAAAAACCAGCTATTCATGAATTTCTTTTGGGGGAGACATTTATACTGTTCTGCGTTTGGTTAAATTGATAAAGCAGTTTTATTCTTCGGGTAAGTACGATTACAGCGATACCTCATTTATATCTTTTTTTATGTTTTGGTGCTTTTATACAATAAAAACTATTTTATAGAAAAAATAATTATTTTTGCACCGCTTTATTCTCAGGACAATAACTTTTTTATTTTTTTGCTGATGATGCTGTATGGTGGCTAGTTTTTTGCGGGACAAGATGACGTTTTCAGCGGTACCATGGTTATTTATATCCGTCTTTTTCATCGCGTGTTGTTACAGAACCCCCAGCACCAAGAATATGTTATGCTATATACAGTGGGGCAAAAAAGTATTTAGTCAGTCAGCAATAGTGTAAGTTCCACCACTTAAAAAGATGAGAGGCGTCTGTAATTTACATCATAGGTAGACCTCAACTATGGAAGACAAACTGAGAAAAAAAAATTCATAAAATCACATTGTCTGTTTTTTTAACATTTTATTTGCATGTTATGGTGGAAAATAAGTATTTGGTCAGAAACAAACAATCAAGATTTCTGGCTCTCACAGACCTGTAACTTCTTCTTTAAGAGTCTCCTCTTTCCTCCACTCATTACCTGTAGTAATGGCACCTGTTTAAACTTGTTATCAGTATAAAAAGACACCTGTGCACACCCTCAAACAGTCTGACTCCAACTCCACTATGGTGAAGACCAAAGAGCTGTCAAAGGACACCAGAAACAAAATTGTAGCCCTGCACCGGGCTGGGAAGACTGAATCTGCAATAGCCAACCAGCTTGGAGTGAAGAAATCAACAGTGGGAGCAATAATTAGAAAATGGAAGACATACAAGACCAATGATAATCTCCCTCGATCTGGGGCTCCACGCAAAATCCCACCCCGTGGGGTCAGAATGATCACAACAACGGTGAGCAAAAATCCCAGAACCACGCGGGGGGACCTAGTGAATGAACTGCAGAGAGCTGGGACCAATGTAACAAGGCCTACCATAAGTAACACACTACGCCACCATGGACTCAGATCCTGCAGTGCCAGACGTGTCCCACTGCTTAAGCCAGTACATGTCTGGGCCCGTCTGAAGTTTGCTAGAGAGCATTTGGATGATCCAGAGGAGTTTTGGGAGAATGTCCTATGGTCTGATGAAACCAAACTGGAACTGTTTGGTAGAAACACAACTTGTTGTGTTTGGAGGAAAAAGAATACTGAGTTGCATCCATCAAACACCATACCTACTGTAAAGCATGGTGGTGGAAACATCATGCTTGGGGCTGTTTCTCTGCAAAGGGGCCAGGACGACTGATCCGGGTACATGAAAGAATGAATGGGGCCATGTATCATGAGATTTTGAGTGCAAACCTCCTTCCATCAGCAAGGGCATTGAAGATGAAATGTGGCTGGGTCTTTCAACATGACAATGATCCAAAGCACACCACCAGGGCAACGAAGGAGTGGCTTCGTAAGAAGCATTTCAAGGTCCTGGAGTGGCCTAGCCAGTCTCCAGATCTCAACCCTATAGAAAACCTTTGGAGGGAGTTGAAAGTCCGTGTTGCCAAGCGAAAAGCGAAAAACATCACTGCTCTAGAGGAGATCTGCATGGAGGAATGGGCCAACATACCAACAACAGTGTGTGGCAACCTTGTGAAGACTTACAGAAAACGTTTGACCTCTGTCATTGCCAACAAAGGATATATTACAAAGTATTAAGATGAAATTTTGTTTCTGACCAAATACTTATTTTCCACCATAATATGCAAATAAAATGTTAAAAAAACAGACAATGTGATTTTCTGGATTTTTTTTTCTCAGTTTGTCTCCCATAGTTGAGGTCTACCTATGATGTAAATTACAGACGCCTCTCATCTTTTTAAGTGGTGGAACTTGCACTATTGCTGACTGACTAAATACTTTTTTGCCCCACTGTATATATATTATGTATAATAGGTTCCATGTGAAATGCATCAATCCACAGGCTGCATCCCTAGGCAGAGGCTGACCTCCCCCACCTTTGTAATTCCCACAGTAAATACCAGCAGGCTCCGGCCCCCTGCGGCTATTGTAATGTATGTCTGGCCTGTTTTTTTCTATTGGCCTGCCCTGTGTATCTGTGTTATATATTCTATGTGTTGAAAATAAAGTGTGTTCTTTTAGACTTTAAATACGTGGAGTAGCAGTCAGCTTTTATATGCTCCCATGTAATCAAGAAATTCTAGCCAGCGTCCTCCATTCAGAATCCAACAAAAGCAGAATGGACCTCCTGAAACACGGGGGGTGCTGAAAGAGGTACTACAGCACAGTAGACCCCGTTACACGTGTTATTCCACTTTTTCTTCGGCGGTATGATAATAAAGTGTTGCTTTTTGCCTCTTTTTTTTTTTCTTCTACTTACGGTGTTTACTGAAGGGGTTAACTATTGGGCCAGTTTTATAGGTAGGGTCGTTACGGACGCGGCGATACTAAATATGTGTACTTTTATTGTTTTTTTTATTTAAAGAAATGTATTTATGGGAATAATATATATATATTTTTTTTATTATTATTTTTTTTTCATTATTTAGGATTTTTTTTTTTTTTTTTTTTACACATTTGGAATTTTTTTTTCTTTTTACTTTTTTTACTTTGTCCCAGGGGGGTACATCACAGATCGATGATCTGACAGTTTGCATAGCACTCTGTCAGATCACCGATCTGACTTACAGCAGTGCAGGCTTCACAGTGTCTGCTCTGAGCAGGCGCTGTGAAGCCACCTCCCTCCCTGCAGGACCCGGATGCCGCGGCCATCTTGGATCCGAGCCTGGAGCAGGGAGGGAGGTAGGGAGACCCTCGCAGCAACGCGATCACATCGCGTTGCTGCGGGGGTCTCAGGGAAGCCCGCAGGGAGCCCCCTCCCTGCGCGATGCTTCCCTAAACCGCCGGCACACCGCGATCATGTTTGATCGTGGTGTGCCGGGGTTTAATGTGCCGGGTGCGGTCCGTGACCGCTCCTGGCACATAGTGCTGGATGTCAGCTGCGATAGACAGCTGACACCCGGCCGCGCTCCCCCCGTGAGCGCTGCCGATCGCATATGACGTACTATCCCGTCGGTGGTCATACGGGCCCACCCCACCTCGACGGGATAGTACGTCTGTCAGAAAGGGGTTAAAAATGTTTTTATATTTTTAAAAACATTTTTCTTTTTACTTTTGGCATGCTTCAATAGCCTCCATGGGAGGCTAGAAGCTGCCACAACCGGATCGACAGCTACATAGAGGCGATGATCAGTTCGCCTCTATGTAGCTGAATTACTGACTTGTTATGAGCACCGACCACCGAGTGGCACTCACAGCAATCCGCCACTGACAACCAGAGAGGTCTCCAGGAGACCTCTGGTTGTCATGCTGACGAATTGGTAACCCCTGATCACATGACGGGGGTCAACGGTGTGCGTATTTCTGGCACGAGTGCAGGAAGCACCATTTAAATGCTGCTGTCAAGAGTTTGACAGCGGCATTTAACTAGTTAATAGAAGCAGGTGAATCGCGATTCTACCCACGGATATTGCAGGCACACGTCAGCTGTTCAAAACAGCTGACATGTCCCGGGAAAGATGTGGGCTCACCGCCGGAGCCAACATCAAAGGGAGGGATACTGACATCGGAGTACCATTACACTCAGGGTATGTGCACACGTCAGGATTTCTTGCAGAAATTTTCCTGACAAAAAACGGATATTTCTGCCAGAAATCCGCATGCGTTTTTACCGCGATTTTACGTTTTTGACGCGTTTTTCCCAAATGCATAGAATAGCGGGGGAAAACGCAGAAAATCCACAAAATTAATGAACATGCTGCTTTTTTACCGCGATGCGTTTTTTTCGTGGAAAAAAACGCATCATGTGCACAAAACATGCAGAATACATTCTAAATGATAGGATGCATAATGTATGCGTTTTTAATGAGTTTTATAGCATTTTTACCATGAAAAAAACGCGAAAAAACCTGAACGTGTGCACATAGCCTCAATGTCAATAAGGGGTTAAGCAAGTAGCTGCAAGGAACATATTTCAATTTCTCCTGGTAGCCGCTCTCCCAGTAAAACAGCCCAACGTGCTTTAAATACTATTTACCTACAGATTACCAATATACCTGCAGGTAAATTGCATTTTTGAAGCGGACAGGTTATCTTTAGGGGTTCATTTACACAGGCAGGTAATGACCTGTAACAAACACTGATTCATTATATGGGAGCAGCTTTGTTCTCTCCCCCCATAGAAAATAGATGAATGATTGGCCGAACCGTCACGGCTATGGTGGATTTCAGAGACAGTGCGGTCAGCAGACTCAGGTACAAGTAATGGCTGTACTAACAACTATAATTACATGTCTATGTCTGTGGTCTGGACTGGTTTAGAATAATAAAGCAAAATTGGATTCCATATTGCATCCTGTGGTGTGTGCTGCGGAAATCTATATCTATCTAATGAGTGTGTGTGTGGGGGCAACCAATCATTAAGCATGTGTGTTTGTGTGTGTATCAGCCACACCCACTCCACATAGCAACCAATCACTAAGCAGCTTTCATTTCACCATAGCCGTTTATAAGAACCTGAGCTGTGATTGGTTGCTATGAGCAACAGTTTTCCTTGTAGACAGTTGTGGTAACTGAGGCTTATTATTCTTATCATTTCTATGGTGTTATTGTCCCTCTGTAAAGCTGGAAATAACTTATTACCGTGCTGACACAGACCACCCTCTGAGGCCTTTCCCGCACGTCCAGATAATTCCGGTACCGGAGTTATCCGTGTCCGTGTGCCGACTGGGTACCACACGCACCGTCCAGGAGACAGCGCTACAGTAAGCGCTGTCCCCTGCTTTGGGTGCCGAATCCAGAATTCATTCCTTCTTCACAGCAGCGTTTGCTGGAGAGAAGGAATGAAAAATCAGGTTTTTTTAAATTTTTTGTTGTTGTTAAAATAAAGTTCCCGGTAATCTCACCCCTCCCTCCCCCTGTGCGCCGCCCGCAGGCATTAAAATACTTACCCAGCTCCCCCGATGCTTCCTCTCAGTGTCGCAGCTCTTCCTGTATGAGCGGTCACGTGGTGCAGCTTATTACAGTGATGAACATGCAGCTCCACCTCCCAACAACAAAAAAAAATAAAATTATTTTTCATTCCTTCGCTCCAGCGAACGCTGCTGGAGAGAAGAAATGAATAGGCTTCAGCACCACAAGCTGGGGGGACAGCGCTTACTGTAGCGCTGTCTCGTGCACGGCACACCGACTGCACACGGACAGCATCCGTGTGCGGTACGTGTTTTACACAGACCCATTCACTTTAATGGGTCCGTGTGATCCGTGCGCTCCCACGAACACTGATATGTCTCCGTGTTTTTCAAACGGACACACGGTCCGTGAAAACACGCTGACATGTGCAGAGACACATTGATTTTAATGTGTCTACGTGAGTCAGTGTCTCCGGTACGTGAGGAAACTGACACCTCAGGTACCAGAGCCACTGATGTGTGAAACCGGCCTGACACAGACGCAGGCGGAGCCCAGTATCACACAGGATAGGATTAGATACATGGCTCAGCAGACAGTATCACACAGGATACGATTAGATACACAGCTCAGCAATCAGTATCACACAGGATATGATTAGATACACAGCTCAGCAGACAGTATCACACAGGAGAGGATTAGATACACGGCTCAGCAATCAGTATCACACAGGATAGGATTAGATACACAGCTCAGCAATCAGTATCACACAGGATAGGATTAGATACACAGCTCAGCAGACAGTATCACACAGGAGAGGATTAGATACACGGCTCAGCACACAGTATCACACAGGATAGGATTAGATACACGGCTCAGCAGACCGTATCACACAGGATAGGATTAGATACATGGCTCAGCAGACCGTATCACACAGGATAGGGTAATTCCATATCAAGTGATCCAAATATAAATATTTTTTTTTTACCTGACGTCTATAGGTTATTTTTTTATTTATTTTTTTATGAAGTACAACTTTAGTTCATTACAAATTAAAAGTTTGGATTTTTTTTCTTCATTATTTAATTTTTTACAGATTTCTAAAGTTTTGAAAAAGCGCAAATTTTGGCCTGGTGTGGCTTTACATTTGTTATCATATCTCAGGCTAGAATTAAGATAAAGAGGTGGGAGAGGCATCATTTTTCTCAGAACGGTACCGGCTTTCGTTTGATATGTCACAAGACTATGTATCTTTATATTTTGTTTTGGAGAAATCAAATTCAAAATTTTCAAGCGCAATTGTGAAAAAAAGTATGTTTTAAATTTATGAAACATGCATGTGTGTTACTTGTGTTCTTTTTTATATTTGTACAGGGATTCAACTTGGGATCTATCAAATTTTTATATTATTTTTTAAGCCTTGAATCATCTGATTTTATGTTTGTGTGAGTTTCTTCCCTTTTTCTTTTCAAATTACAACTTATTGAATTCAACATTTATATGTAACAATAAAGAAACACAAAAAAACAAATTCCGAAGTGCCAGAATAAATACATCTTGATCATCATAACACAACTTGCTCAGCATTTTTAATCAGGATGCATTGAACAAACCAAAAGAAAAAAGGCGATCATATCCTCAAGTGTGATTTTCGATGTTCAGTCTCATCCTAATTATATGTTAAAAACAAGATTAAAAGAACCAATATTTTTACCACCTATTTATACATGTACATTTTTTTCTACTATATCACTAAACATGTCATTTATGAAGTGTTTAAGAAGAATAGTACAGTAGTTAAATCCTCGTTCTATAAAATATGAACTAATCAAACAATTAATAGTACGTTTTTAAACTGGCCTTTTATCATCAACTAGATAGTGGCCCGATTCTAACGCATCGGGTATTCTAGAATATGTATGTAGTTTATTTATGAAGTTATCAGAATAATGCAATTTATACACGATTCGGCCGGCCGGGTGCGACCAATTAGCAAAGCGTGGTTCAAATTCTGCGCCAATTCGCGGCCGGACTGCACCTGTCACTGACTGGTCACGCCCGGCTGCGAACAATCAGTGAAGCCAGGGCCTGCTCCAGGTTTTTGAGGGCCCCGGGCAAAAGAGTCTCAGTGGGCCCCCCCTCTTTAACACATACCACGATTCATGATGCACAGATACAGCAGAGAAATATAGCACAGCCAAGTAGCATACAGCCCACGTAGTATATAACACAGCCCACGTAATATATAACACAGCCCACGTAATATATAACACAGCCCACGTAATATATAACACAGCCCCGTAGTATATAGCACAAACACGTAATACATTGCACAGCCACGTAATATATTGCAAAGCCATGTAGTATATAGCACAGCCACATAGTATATAGCAGAGACGTAGTATATAACACAGCCCATGCAGTATATAACACAGGCCACGTAGTATAAAGCACAGCGATGTAGTATATTGCCCAGTAACGCAATATATTTCACAGGCACGTAATATATTGCACAGCCACGTAGTATATAACACAGGCCACGTAGTATAGATCACAGCGATGTAGTATATTGCCCGGCCACGAAATGTATACCACAGCCACATAGTATATAGCACAGAGATGTAGTATATAACACAGCCCATGCAGTATATAGCAATGTGGGCACCATATCCCTGTTTAAAAAAAAAATAATAATAATTAAAATAGAAAATAGTTACACTCACCTTCCGTCGGCCCCCGGACCCAGGCCAGGCGCTTCCGTTGCGAGGAGCAGCAGGAAAGGCGACGGAAGGTGAGGATATAATGATTTTTTATTTTGTTTATTATTTTTAACATTAGATATTTTTACTATTGATGCTGCATAGGCAGCATCAATAGTAAAAAGTTGGTCACACAGGGTTAATAGCAGTGTTAACGGACTGTGTTACACCGCGGCATAACGCGGTGTAACGCAGCCATTAACCCTGTGTGAGCGCTGACTGGAGGGCGCACTGACAGAGTAGGAAGGTGCGAATTCGCGGCTGGACTGTGCCCGTCGCTGATTGGTCGTGGCCGGCAGAGATGCGGGATTTCTGTGACAGACAGAAAGACAGACAAATAGACGGAAGTACCCCTTAGACGATTATATATATATAGATGTGTCCCTTCTAGTGGGTGAAATGTAATCTTGTCCATAAGCGCTTACTATCAATGGCCATTTCCTTTTGTGTCGGAGTATGCACGGCCTGTCATGGTGCTCGGCTCCACTTGAGTTATATCTGATTTTTGTTCACTTTTAAAATGTCTGCCTTTCTTGGATACACAAAGGACCAGAAGGTGCAGAAAAGTCACTTCTACTTCTTCATTTACACAATCTTTGGAGAGTCCAGTAGCTGCCACCAGTGCCAATCATATTCACAGGTCACATAACCAGTTATGTCAGTCATTGCCGATCTTGTGCCGCCTTCTACCACTTCATGGACTTTATGGTCTTTGCTGAATGAAAAAATTCTTTATTTTTATTTCTGTTTCACTACATGGAATGACAGTGCAGTATTGCTGAGTCCGTGATGGGTTCTGCTTCCTGTAACCGATGTTTTCACAAACTCTCTTCCTCCTCGTAGTCCTGGTTTGTACAATACATGAACTGGATGTTAAGAATATTTTTCTCCCTCCATTTGAAGAGTTGCATAGGTGTTAAGATTTGGTCTGAATATTGCCTGTGGAGGCCCGAGCTACCGGCCTCTCATCTGCTCTGCATTAATTGTCTACCCATTGTCATTCTCAGGTTGAGCCCTAACAAAGCTTTCTCCTCTGTCCTCTCCTGCTTCTAAACTGTAACATAATAAAATAATACAGTAATATCTAAAAATCATGGATTATTTGGGAAATATAGACCCCACACTTTTAGACCACAGGCTGAACAGATCTGAATTCAAGATTTTTGATCTGACACTGTAATAGTTTTATTTTTTTAAATATGATCCAATCACGATCCCAGCTTGTATTTTGGTACAGATGTGACTAGGAGCATAGCAGGCACATGTGCAGTTTTCAACATTTTTAAATTAAACGTTTTTTTTTTCGGAAATGCGGTTTAAAGTTTTGTGTTTGCATTTGGATGGGTAAAATATTATCAAAGATACTCTTGTGACATATCTGGTGAAAGACTGTACAGTTCTGAGTAGAATGGTGTCTAATTTGTTTCGCTATCTTTTTTCTAGCCCGAGTTATGAGGAGAAATGTAACGGCAGGCAACACCAAAATTAGCACTTTTTCCGAACTTTGAAAATCAATAAAAGAAAAAAATTAATAATAGGTCTACACACTATTACCAAATAACAAAATCTCAAAAGAGTTAAAAATATAGGGGTAAAAATCACTTGACATGGAATGACCTGATGGGATTAGATTCACGGCTCAGCAAGACAGTATCAGTATCACACAGGACAAAATTAAATACACAGCTCAGCAACAGAATGTGCCAAAGGAGAGGACATTTTCATTCCAAGAATTCATCTCATTTCATCTGATTTGACTTTTGATTTTAAACACCTCCAGTTTCCAGTTGGTCTGGCATTTGCAATGTCCATTAACAAGGCTCAGGGACAGTCCTTCAAAGTAGTAGGGATTGATTTGCAATCTCCATGCTTTTCTCATGGTCAACTTTACGTGGCCTGTTCAAGAGTTGGAACTGCCAAAAATCTGTTAATCTTTGCACCGGAAGGAAAAACCAAAAATGTTGTTTATCCAAAAGGCTCTTGAATGAGTTGAAAATAAAATACTATCAATACTTAGGTAATCGTTTAGTTAATTTGTGTTGCAAATCTGTAGTGTTGAGTATATGATGTGAAATGTTTTTATGTGCAATATAATCATTGTAATTTATTATAACTAACCACAGTTAGTTACTGTGCTCGGGCAACGTCGGGCTCTTCAGCTAGTCATATCTAATCTTCAGTGAACACTACACATCGACCACTGGCACCCCATCTTCCATATGACAGAGTTCAGGACTTGCTCATATTGTGTTACTTGTGCCTAGAGAAATGCTCAGATGTCAGTACTACTAGGTGGTGTAATAGGAAGTCATGGCCATGGAGCAAATATGAAGCTGGATAAGCCCAGGCAATTCTCTGCTTTCTCTTATAATCTACTCCTGGCTGCGACTATGAGACAATTGTCATAAAACAGTTTTTTTTCTTATCTCCAGCTAGTTCAGTATATCAAATAGATTACTTAGGTTATATATTAATCCTGGAACCAGAACCATGATGGATATGATGTAAAACACTAAACTAGATACTTTGCCAGTGAGGTTTGTCATGTCTTTGATGATCTATCATCCCAGTCTACTCTTAAATCTATATTATAGATACACAACCAGTCTTATTACATATTGCACCATTACATTGTCAGCACTATATAATCTTTATTTTAGCTGAATGAGGAAATCTATGGCCAAAAAAACTGAGAAAACACATAACAAAACTTCAATTTTCCAGTCCAGTGAATAACAAGAATGTGACTATTCTCTGCTTTATTTAATGGTTACTCCTCACTGCGGCAGTTACCTGTAGGAACGTCCTCTTTGCACCACTCATGATCCCGCACATCATTTTCTCCTTTCTCCATTATGCCTCAACATCAATATTCTTCAGATATTTGCCTGGATGTCAAAGCTGTGAAAGTAATAATGTAGAAGTCACAAACAGAAGGAAAACTCACATGGAATGTTCTAGATGGTGTGGTATCACCACAGAACAAGCGGCGGACACCGCGTTCCTGACGGACATCACTGCCTAACCTGGACAGGGAAATCACCCTGGTCCACCTATCTGGTCCACCCATCACCACTGCCAATTCTGGGTAGGGAGTTTACTCAGATCCACCAATCGGATCCATACATTATCTTTGTCTCCATAGATACACTGAAGAAGGTCAACAACACTGACCGAAACGTTTGTACAAGTGGCTGCCAATAAAATACTTACGATTTACTAAAAGTTGAGTGCCAAAGTTTATTTCATATAGTTTCTGGTTTGGGAACCTTCTTTGTGCACCTCACAACTGTGCCACGTTACACTGTAACTTATGGCCAAAAGTATTGACACCCCTGCAATTCTGTCATGTCAGATAATACTCATTTTGTTCCTGAAAATGATTGCAAACACAAATTCTTTGGTATTATCTTCATTTAATTTGTCTTAAATGAAAAAAAAAACACAAAAAGAATTATCCCAAAGCCAAATTGGATATAATTCCACACCAGACATAAAAAAGGGGGTGGACAAAAGTATTAGCACTGTTCGAAAAATCATGTGATGCTTCTCTAATTTGTGTAATTAACAGCACCTGTAACTTACCTGTGGCACCTAACAGGTGTTGGCAATAACTAAATCACACTTGCAGCCTGTTGACTTGGATTAAAGTTGACTCAACCTCTGTCCTGTGTCCTTGTGTGTACCACATTGAGCATGGAGAAAAGAAAGAAGAC
The DNA here is from genome assembly GCF_032444005.1 of Ranitomeya imitator. Taxonomy (NCBI): domain Eukaryota; kingdom Metazoa; phylum Chordata; class Amphibia; order Anura; family Dendrobatidae; genus Ranitomeya; species Ranitomeya imitator. The sequence goes on from NC_091288.1 coordinate 185,596,717, forward strand.
CAAAGAACTGTCTGGGGACTTGAGAAACCAAATTGTGAGGAAGAGTGAGCAATCTCAATGCTGCAAATCCATCTCCAACGACCTGAATGTTCCTGTGTCTACCGTGCGCAGTGTCATCAAGAAGTTTAAAGCCCATGGCACTGTGGCTAACCTCCCTAGATGTGAACGGAAAAGAAAAATTGACAAGAGATTTCAACGCAAGATTGTGCGGATGTTGGATAAAGAACCTCGACTAACATCCAAACAAGTTCAAGCTGCCCTGCAGTCCGAGGGTACAACAGTGTCAACCCGTACTATCCATCGGCGTCTGAATGAAAAGGGACTGTATGGTAGGAGACCCAGGAAGACCCCACTTCTTACCCCGAGACATAAAAAAAGCCAGGCTGGAGTTTGCCAAAACTTACCTGAAAAAGCCTAAAACGTTTTGGAAGAATGTTCTCTGGTCAGATGAGACAATAGTAGAGCTTTTTGGGCAAAGGCATCAACATTGAGTTTACAGGAGAAAAAAAAGAGGCATTCAAAGAAAAGAGCACGGTCCCTACAGTCAAACATGGTGGAGGTTCCCTGATGTTTTGGGGTTGCTTTGCTGCCTCTGGCACTGGACTGCTTGACCGTGTGCATGGCATTATGAAGTCTGAAGACTACCAACAAATTTTGCAGCATAATGTAGGGCCCAGTGTGAGAAAGCTGGGTCCCCCTCAGAGGTCATGGGTCTTCCAGCAGGACAATGATCCAAAACACACTTCAAAAAGCACTAGAAAATGGTTTAAGAGAAAGCACTGGAGACTTCTAAGGTGGCCAGCAATGAGTCCAGACCTGAATCCCATAGAACACCTGTGGAGAGATCTAAAAATGGCAGTTTGGAGAAGGCACCCTTCAAATATCAGGGACCTGGAGCAGTTTGCCAAAGAAGAATGGTCTAAAATTCCAGCAGAGCATTGTAAGAAACTCCGCTGCATGAAAATAGAAGAAATGCGGGCACTCACCATCCAAATAAAATCCAAACTTTATTCTGACATCATGTCAAATGCAGGACAGGCAGGGAAACACGGGCTTCCACAAGACGACGGCTGTTTCGCGCAGCTGCGCTTCCACGGGTCTTCTATTTTCATGCAGCGGTGATTTGGACTTATTTTCAGCGTGAGCACCTGATTTCCAATTCAGCTTCTTGGTATCTAAATCATGCTTAATTTATCCAGGTGATAGAACCAGCTGTTAGTGCGGTCTTCTGTTTTTCTTTGGTTTTTGGATTTCATTTTAAGAAACTCATTGATGGTTACCGGAAGCGGTTGGTCGCAGTTATTTTGGCTAAAGGTTGTGCAACCAAGTATTAGGCTGAGAGTGCCAATACTTTTGTCTGGCCCATTTTTGAAGTTTTGTGTGAAATGATCAATGTTTTGCTTTTTGCTTCATTCTCTTTTGTGTTTTTTCATTTAAGACAAATTAAATGAAGATAATAATACCAAAGAATTTGTGATTGCTATCATTTTCAGGAAGAAACTGAGTATTATCTGACAGAATTGCAGGGGTGTCAATACCTTTGGCCACAACTGTATAGTGCTGCACAAACCTTGATTATGGCCCCATAAGATGCTCCATACAGACACCTACCCCATATAATGCTCCACAAACGTTGATTATGGCCCCAAAAGATGCTCCATACAGACACTTGCCCCATATAGTGCTGCACAAACCTTGATTATGACCCCATAAGGTGCTCCATACAGACACTTGCCCCATTTGCTGTTGCTGCGTTAAAAAAATTAAATAAAAAACACCGGATTACGTACCGGTAATGCTCTTTTATAGAGCCACGACAGCACCCACTTGAGAGAGGGGATCCGCCCCTAGGAACAGGAAACCCCTATGGAGAGAATAAAAGGGGCGGTCCCCCTCGCTCCCACAGTTGGGTTTACAGAGATTGCGAGGAACCGCCCAACAGATTTTAGTAGGTCATTCAATATCATCGTTTATAATTAGTTAACTTAAGCATGGCTAACTACAAGAACCAAACACCCTTAACCGTGCTCCTAATAAAAAACCTATAAGGGTGGGAAGTGAAGGGGTGCTGTCGTGGCTCTATAAAAGAGCATTACCGGTACGTAATCCGGTGTTTTCTCTTCGCCACGACAGCACCCACTTGAGAGACTTTCAGAGATAGTCATTTGGGAGGGATCACCGTGTTAAGGACTGATCTACCGAAGGACAAGTCAGATGAGGAAGACAAGTCTAATCTATAGTGATTATAGAAGGTAGTAGGCGAAGACCAGGTTGCGGCCTTACATATCTGTTCTATCGGAACCTCCGCTCGCTCAGCCCAGGATGATGCAATCGCCCGGGTGGAATGTGCTCTTACGTTCTCAGGCGGATTCTCCCCTTTGGATGAATAGGCCAGACATATTGCATCTCGAATCCACCGAGATAAAGTACCCTTCGTGATTCCAGCTCCTTTTCTATGACCCTGGAAGGAAACAAAGAGAGCCCTGCTCTTCCTCCAAGCACTAGTCCTATCCAAATAAGCTAATATGGCTCTCCTCACATCTAATGTGTGGTATTTTTGTTCCTCCTGACTTGTAGGGTTATCATAGAAGGAGGGAAGGTAAATTTCTTGCGATCTGTGAAATTTAGTACATACTTTGGGTAAGTATGAAGGGTCTGTTTTTAGGACAACTCTATCTGGGAAGATTGACATAAAGGGAGGATCTATCGATAGTGCCTGTATGTCACTTACTCTTCTTGCTGATACTAAGGCGACGAGAAGAGCTGTCTTGAGGGAGACATGTTTTATGTGAGCTGAATGTAGTGGCTCAAAAGGGTGGTCTGTAAGAGCTTCAAGAACTAAATTAACATCCCAAGGTGGTACATGGGGAATGTGAACTGTCTCTGACCTCTGGCATGCTGCAACAAACCTGGCTACCCACTTATTACCTGCAATATCGTGACCATATAAAGCCCCCAGCGCAGAAATGTGTACTTTTAAGGTACTGACCGCCAGACCTAGATCGCGCCCTTTTTGGAGAAATTCTAGAATCCTAGGGATATGAATTTCGTTTGACAGGGCTGTTGGGTAGAGGTTTAGAAATTTTCTCCACACTCTTGCGTAGATGGAGGTAGTGGAATTTTTCCTACTTAATAGTAGAGTGTCAATAACTTTGTTTGAGAACCCTCTGATCTTTAGCAGCTGCCTCTCAAATTCCAGGCTGTTAGTCGTAGACCCTTCACATGAGGGTGGTTGAAGGGGCCCTGGAAAAGAAGATCCCGATCCTCCGGAAGGATCCATGGGTCTGAAATTGACATGGCTCTCAGCCAGGAAAACCATGGCCTCTTGGGCCAGAACGGAGCAATTAGGATCACGTTTGCTCTGTCCTCCCTTATCTTCCTGATCACTGTCGGAAGTAGTATCAGCGGGGGAAAGGCATAAGCCTTTTTGAATACCCATGGCACTTGTAGGGCGTCGAAGATATCTGGATTGTCAGATCGGAATAAAGATGCAAATTTTTTGACTTGCCTGTTTTGTTTGGTCGCAAAGAGATCTATCTCGGGAGTGCCCCATTTTTTTTACTATCATGCAAAAGATACGATGACTTAGAACCCATTCTCCTTGATGGAGAGTGTGGCGACTGAAGAAATCTGCTCTCGAATTGTCGATCCCTCTCACATGTAGTGCTGATAAAGACAGAAGGTGCTCGTCTGCTATGGCTAGAATGTTGTCGGCTATAGACATGAGTGCTTCTGATCTTGTTCCTCCTTGGTGGTTTATGTATGCTACTGCTGTCATGTTGTCTGAAAGGACTCTTGTATGTGTACCGTGTAGCTGCGGAAGAAATTTAGACAAGGCATGATAGATAGCCTTCAGTTCTTTTTTATTAGAAGAATCATCTGATTCTCTAAGAGACCACAGACCTTGCACTACTTGATCTCCTAAGTGTGCTCCCCAACCACTAGGACTGGCATCAGTGAAGATAGTTTTTGAAGGTTTAACCACCCAGGGAACCCCACTGGTAAAATGATCCGGATCTAACCACCAAGTGAGAGATTGTACCACATCTGATGGTAAGGAAATACGACTATCTAATCGGCCCGGCAGTCTTTCTTCCTCACGAAGTATCGTGTACTGTAATTTCCTGCTATGGAATTGGGCCCACGGAACAGCTGGAATACATGATGTGAAAGAACCAAGAAGGGACATACCTTCTCTTATGGAAATTAGGGGGTTGTTAATTACTGATTGTACTTTATTTATGATTGCTATTTGTTTTGACTCGGGAAGGAAGCACATCTGATTTGTAGAGTCTAGAATAATCCCTAAAAATTTTTGATTAGTTGTAGGGGACAATCTAGATTTTTCCCAATTTACTAACCACCCCAACCTCTGTAGGGCCGAAATTGAATCGGATATACGTTGATGACATTGAGAAAGGGAATTCCCGACTATCAATAGGTCGTCTAAATATGGTATTATGAGGGTGTCTTTTAACCTCAAATATGACATTACCTCTGACATTAGTTTTGTGAAAACTCTAGGGGCTATTGATAGTCCAAAGGGCATTGCTGTGTATTGATAATGTCGAACCTGACCTTTGATCATAACTGCCACCCGCAGATATTGTTGATGCTCCCTGAAGATTGGAAGATGATAGTATGCGTCTTTAAGGTCAAGAACTGCCATGAAGCAATGGGGAAACAGAAGCTTAATAGTTGACCGAATGGATTCCATTTTAAAGGTTTGGTTCTCTAAGAAGATGTTTAGTCTCTTAAGGTTAATTATTGTTCTATATGTCCCGTCTGGTTTCGAAATCAAAAATAAAGGGGAATAAAATCCCCTTCCTCTTTGATGAAAGGGGACTTCCACCAATACTCCTTTGGACAGGAGAGTTATTTCCTGTTCCAAGGCTTGTTGTTGTGATGGTGACCCTAAGGAAGTCAGAAAAAAAGAGTCCGGGGGGACTTGGAGAAATTTTAATCTTAGGCCTGTAGTTATAAGGCTAGCTGCCCATGGATTTGAAGTTATTGCCAGCCATTGAGTAGGGAAGAAGGACAACCTACCACCAACAGGTAGATCTGTCCTAGCGGGGTTTATCCTCAGGTTTGAAAGGGCGTTTTCCGAAGAAGGCTCCTTTTTGCTTAAAGTCCTTGTTATCCCAACGGTTCTGGTTTTTATAGTCCAGTCTTCTGTTGAACATGGGCTTTCGGAATGCTCTCCTATAAGATGGAAGATAAGTGTTATTGGGGAACCCTTTCTTCCTCTCACCCGCTTTGGTAAGAATGTCATCCAATTGAGTACCAAATAGGTACTCACCCTGGCATGGCAGACCACATAACTTAGATTTCGTTTGTGGATCCCCTTTCCATCCTTTTAACCACAAAGCGCGGCGAGCCGCGTTGGTTAGACCTGCTGATTTGGCTGCTAAACGGATGGAATCAGCCGAAGAATCAGCCAAAAAGGCAGTAGCTCCTCTAATTAATGGAATAGAGGACATTAGTTTATCGTGGGAAAGACCACCTTTCAGGCCCTCTTCAAGATCATTTAACCAGACCAGCATGGATCTAGCCGTACATGTGGCCGAAATAGCCGGTCTGAAAGCTCCTGTACAGGATTCCCACGCTCTTTTCAAAAGGGAATCAGCTTTCCGGTCAAGCGGGTCTTGCAAGGATCCTGAATCTTCAACAGGCAATAAAGATTTTCTAGAAGTGGACGCCACTGCCGCATCCACTTTTGGGGCTTTTGACCATTTGGAGAAATCCTCGTCATTAAAGGGATAGCGACGTTTTGAGGAAGACGGCAACCCTTTTTGTCCCTGGCTTTCCCACTCCTTTTTGACTAATTCTTTTATTGCTGGAATAACAGGGAAAGACGCTCTTTTTCTTTCAGATAGGCCTGCAAACATCACATCCTGTGGCGTTTTAAGGGTTTTAGCATCTTCTATACCCATGGTGTTACGTACTGAATTGACTAAGTTGTCAATGCTATCTGTAGGGAAGCATGAATCTTGCTCACTCTCCGAAAATATAACCTCTTGAGACCCGTCCGAATCCTTATCCTCCACCCCAGAGGATTGTTCAGATGTAGGAGAGGTATATTTCTTCCTACTTTCAGGAACTTTCTCAGAGCTTCTAAAGGCTCGTAATTCCTCTCTGATCATGCTACGTATGTCTTCCGACCTTACTGATGACTCCTCACGTAAGGTGGATTCAATGCATGACTGGCATAGCTTTTTTAAATAGATATCCGGGAGCGGCTGAGAGCATAAGGCACATTGCTTATGTCTGGATTTCCCTGTTCTTTTAGCCTAGGGAATTAGATGAAAGAGGGGAACGTAATCAGCTTAAAATAGGGTAGGCAACACTCACCCCTGAAGCTGTCATCATAATACCGGCTGACGAGGAGGAGACGGAGGCACAGAGGGAAGAACCGACCAGTCCGATCTCTTGCTCTTGGAGGAAGATCTGCGGCTGCTGCTTGTCCGGCTTCCAGGAGTGACAGCGGTGACCTCCACTGAAGGCAACGCTGTGTCCTGGGGAGATGCCATGATGGACGCCGGGAATCAGCGCCAGCGTTCTCTTGTACTGGGGGCCGCCATCTTCTTCCTGCCGCACCCGGAAGTGACCACTACATCCGGGTTGCGGCTCTGCTGTGCGCGCCTGCCTCCACATCCAGCGCGCAGGCGCCGTCCTCCTTCAGCCTCACCCCGGAAGTTGTAACAATACTTCCGGGGGACAATCACTGGGTCACACGCTGCCTGTGCGCCACCCGAAGATGGCGACACAGGTTCTTACTGCAGCGATCCAGACCCTGCAGGCATGCTGGATGAAAACTCCTGTGAGCCAGGCGACTCCCCGATCCTGGCCTCACGGTACCTGCCGGCAGAGGGGGGAAGCTGCCATAGAACCCCCGACGCCGCTTCCAGCTCTGGAGCCCTTGCCGTCCCTATAAGGTAAACTGCGCAAGCGGCATCCAGGCTGGGAATCCTCTTCTCTCCAGGTGTCTCCCGTAGGAACAGGAAACCAACTGTGGGAGCGAGGGGGACCGCCCCTTTTATTCTCTCCATAGGGGTTTCCTGTTCCTAGGGGCGGATCCCCTCTCTCAAGTGGGTGCTGTCGTGGCGAAGAGAAAAATCACATACTCACCTCTGCGTCGCTCAGGCCCCCGGCACTTTCATTATTCACCTGACTTCGTTCCGGCGCCACTCCATCTTCAGCGTCTTCTGCACTGATGTTCAGGCAGAGGGTGCGCACTAATCACGTCACTGCGCCCTCTGACTTGAGCATCACTGCAGAAGACGCTGAAGACGGAGCGGCGCCAGAACGAGGAGCAGGTGAATATCGCGCAGCGCTCCCCTCCCCGTTATACTCACCTGCTCCTGGCGCGGTGCAGTCCCTGCTTCCCCGGCGCCGCAGCTTCTTCCTGTAATGAGCGGTCACCGTTACCGCTCATTATAGTAATGAATATGCGGCTCCACCCCTATGGGAGGTGGAGCCGCATATTCATTACTGTAATGAGCGGTACCATGTGACCACTCAGTACAGTCAAATAGACACAGGAGAAAAACCAGGTATTATGGAGAGAAATAGCTAAAATTAAAAGGATACACCCATTAACCAATATCGATAAAAATACCGGTCACCACCTGTGTCAAAGCAATATAGTGAGACCACTAAAACGACAAGAGGAACGAGCACCAAGCATGGACCAAAACCAGTAAAAAGAATGATGATGGCAGGGAATAATATTTAAAATGATAATTTTTATTATATAGCAAGAGCAATAATTATTAAAAATGAGGAAATAAAACAACTGTGTATATGTATGTTTTTTTACATTTATATGTATATGCACACATCACACACTATATAAATAATGCAATATACAATTAGCACATGGCAAGTCAAAAATGTATATGCTCTGGATACCCCAGTGGACAGAAAAAAAAATATATATATATGTATATATATATATAAGTATAAGTACCAAAAAAAGCCATATGTAAAAAATAATAAAATAAAAAGGACCAATTTATGTGAAACAAAAATTGAAAATAATATTAACCCCTTCATGACCTTGGGATTTTTCGTTTTTCCGTGTTAGTTTTTCACTCCCCTCCTTCCCAGAGCCATAACTTTTTTATTTTTCCGTCAATTTGGCCATGTGAGGGCTTATTTTTTGCGGGACGATTTGTACTTTTGAACGACATCATTGGTTTTAGCATGTCGTGTACTAGAAAATGGGAAAAAAATTCCAAGTGCGGTGAAATTGCAAAAAAAGTGCAATCCCACACTTGTTTTTTATTTGGCTTTTTTGCTAGGTTCACTAAATGCTAAAACTGACCTGACATTATGATTCTCCAGGTCAGTAAGAGTTCATAGACACCTAACATGTCTAGGTTATTTTTTATTTAAGTGGTGAAAAAAAATTCCAAACTTTGCTAAAAAAAAAAAAAAAAAAAAAAATTTGCGCCATTTTCCGATACTCGTAGCGTCTCCATTTTTCATGATCTGGGGTCGGTTGAGGGCTTATTTTTTGCGTGCCGAGATGACATTTTTAATGATAGCATTTTGGTGCAAATACGTTCTTTTGATCGCCCATTATTGCATTTTAATGCAATGTCACGGCGACCAAAAAAACGTAATTCTGGCGTTTGCATTTTTTTCTCGCTACGCCGTTTAGCGATCAGGTTAATGCTTTTTTTTAATTGATAGATCGGGCGATTCTGACCGCGGCGATACCAAATATGAGTAGATTTGATTTTTTTTTATTCATTTATTTTGATTGGGGCGAAAGGGGAGTGATTTAAACTTTTATATTTTTTTCACATTTTTTTTTACTTTTTTTTTTTTTTTACTTTTGCCATGCTTCAATAGCCTCCATGGGAGGCTAGAAGCTGGCACAGCACCATCGGCTCTGCTACATAGCAGCGATCTGCTGTTCGCTGCTATGTAGCAGAAATGCAGGTGTGCTGTGAGCGCCGACCACAGGGTGGCGCTCACAGCTGCCAGGGATCAGTAACCATAGAGGTCTCAAGAACCTCTATGGTTACTATTCTGAAGCATCGCCGACCTCCGATCATGTGACGGGGGTCGGCGATGCGATCATTTCCGGCCGCCCGGCCGGAAGTGGTAGTTAAATGCCGCTGTCTGCGTTTGTCAGCGGCATTTAACTAGTTAATAGGTGCAGGCAGATCGCGATTCTGCCCGCGCCTATTACGGGCACATGTCAGCTGTTCAAAACAGCTGACATGTCCCGGCTTTGATGCGGGCTCACCGCTGAGCCCTGCATCAAAGCAGGGGATCTGACCTCGGACGTACTATCCCGTCCGAGGTCAGTAAGGGGTTAAAAAAGAATATATAAAAAATATATATGTATATAAAAGGATTATATACAATATATATTAAAAATGTGTATCACATAACAATGAACATGTGTATAAGAACATGCAAGAAGTGCTAGGAAAAAGTCCTGTACAATAACTATATAGGAGGCAGCTTGTCGTGCATGCCGTGCTTGACCCACACTGAAAAAAAGTGCTATTTGAACATATGATCCAATCTGATCTGATGCCACTTACTTATAAAACTGGGGAGAATACTTCCAGGACCGCCAATGTGTGGTGATATGTACCCCGACGCGCGTTTCGGACCCAAAGAAAAGTTCCTTCGTCAGGGGGTGTGATGTTATGACCTGGTGGTTAGGACAATAATGGACCAGGTGGGTAAGAGCACACGGAAAGACCTGATAGTTAATAATAATACAGGACAAGCTCTGGGACGTGGGAACTCTGCTGACCGCAATCCCTAATCCTATCACACACACTAGAAATAGCCGTGGATTGCTCCTAACGCTCCCTATGCAACTCGTCACAGCCTAAGGAACTAGCTAGCCCTAAAGATAGAAAAATAAGCCTACCTTGCCTCAGAGAAATTCCCCAAAGGGAAAGGCAGCCCCCCACATATAATGACTGTGAGTTAAGATTAAAATCACAAACACAGAGATGAAATAGATTTAGCAAAGAGAGGCCCGACTTACTGAACAGACAGAGGATAGGAAAGGTGACTTTGTGGTCAGCACAAAAACTACAAAAAAACCACGCAGAGGGCGCAAAAGACCCTCCGCACCGACTCACGGTGCGGAGGCGCTCCCTCTGCGTCCCAGAGCTTCCAGCAAGCAAGACAAAAATCAAAATAGCAAGCTGGACAGAAAAATAGCAAACAAGAGAAAAACAAGCAGGAACTTAGCTTCTGCTGGAGAAGACAGGTCACAAGAACGATCCAGGAGCGAACAGACCAATACTGGAACATTGACAGGTGGCATGGAGCAATGATCTAAGTGGAGTTAAATAGAGCAGCCAGCTAACGAATTAACCTCGTCACCTGTGGAAGGAAACTCAGAAGCCGCAGCCCCACTCACAACCACCAGAGGAAGCCCATGGACAGAACCAGCCGAAGTACCATTCATGACCACAGGAGGGAGCTTGACAACAGAATTCACAACAGTGTGACATCAGGGGGTGAAAATATATATATATATATATACACACACACACACTGGATTGTGGCCCGATTCTAACGCATCGGGTATTCTAGAATATGCATGTCCACGTACTATATTGCCCAGCCACGTACTATATTGCCCAGCCACGTACTATATTGCGCAGCCACGTACTATATTGCGCAGCCACGTACTATATTGCGCAGCCACGTACTATATTGCCCAGCCACGTACTATATTGCGCAGCCACGTACTATATTGCCCAGCCACGTACTATATAGCACAGCCCACGTAGTACGGTATATTGCCCAGTCACATAGTATATTGGACAGCCACATAGTATATAGCAGAGCCACGTAGTATATTGCCCAGTCACGTAGTATATTGGCCAGCACAGAGCCATGTAGTATAGAGACTTAAAAAAAAAAATAAACATATACTCACCTATAGCCCGTTGAAGTCCTGCTATACTTACCGGCCGCCGCCTTTCGCAATCCTCGTCACACTCCCGGGATCACTCCATTGCAAGTCCCAGGGCTGGTGTGAGCAGGACCTATGATGACGTCGCGGTCACATGACCGTGACGTCACAGCAGGTCCTTGTTGCACACCAGCCCTGGGACGGGACAGGAAGCTGCCGCTTGCAATGTAGCGGTCCCGGGAGCGTGGCGAGGAGCGAGAAAGGCGGTGGATGGTGAGTATAGCAGGGTTTTTTTTTTTTAAATTATTTTTAACATGACATATATTTACTATTGATGCTGCATAGGCAGCATCAATAGTAAATAGTTGGGGACACACAGGGTTAATAGCAGCGGTAACGGAGTGCGTTACACCGCGGGCTGTTACCGCTGCCATTAACCCTGTGTGAGCGGTGAGTGGAGGGGATTACGGAGCGGGCGCCGGGCAGTGAGTGCAGGGGGAGTAGGGGAGGGACTAATCGGACTGTGGCCGTCGCTGATTGGTTGCGGCAGCCATGACAGGCAGCTGCCGAGACCAATCAGCGAACGAATAACCGCGACAGAAGGACAGACAGAAAGACGGAAGTACCCCTTAGACAATTATGTATATAGATTATATGCCGCGTACAGTAAAATCACAGTGTGGCAGGTTAGAATAGAAAAGATATACACATAACATAGGCAGATATAAAGATGTCGCTGACGCGAATACTGACTAGAAAGGTGAAGGGAGTTCATTGGCTGTGAACCCGCACGACCTTTCTGATAGCACCATCAGACAGGGAATAGGAGTTCACCTGGAGACACTGAACAGGGAGACATGTGATGCTATGGCTCCAATTAGATGTGGCGGGGCGGAGTGAAATATGGTTGCCCTCTGCAGCTTGATCCCTTCCATGGGAGCTGCAGAGCAATGTCCCTTCTGCTGGCCTGCTGCCACATCATCGCCGCCTGACCACTGCCACTGCTCACCACACATCTAGATAAGTTCCCTGGGGGGTCTAGTTTCCAAAATGGGGTCACTTGTGGGGGAGCTCCAATGTCTTGGTACACAGGGGCTCTCCATACGCGACATGGTGTCCGCTAACGATAAGAGCTAATTTTCCATTCAAAAAGTAAAATGGCGCTCCTTCCCTTCCGAGCCCTGTCGTGCGCCCAAACATTGGTTCCCCCCACATATTGGGTATCGGCATACTCAGGACAAATTGTACAATAACTTTTGGGGTCCAGTTTCTCCTTTTAACCCTTGGGAAAATAAAAAAAATTGTTGCTAAAAGATAATTTTTGTGACTAAAAAGTTAAATGTTAAATTTTTTTCTTCCATGTTGCTTCTGCTGCTGTGAAACACCTGAAGGGTTAATAAACTTCTTGAATGTGGTTTTGAGCACCTTGAGGGGTGCAGTTTTTAGAATGGTGTCACTTTTGGGTATTTTCAGCCATATAGACCCCTCAAACTGACTTCAAATATGAGGTGGTCCCTAAAAAATGGTTTTCTAAATTTTGCTGTAAAAATGAGAAATCATTAGATAATTGGTATCCTTTATAACTCCCTAACCAAAAAAAATGTTGTTTCCAAATTTGTGCTGATGTAAAAGTAGGCATGTGGGAAATGTTATTCATTAACTATTTTGTGTCACATAACTCTCTGGTTTAACCCCTTCCCGACCTGTGACACAGCGTATGCGTCATGAAAGTCGGTGCCAATCCGACCTGTGACGCATATGCTGTGTCACAGAAAGATCGCGTCCCTGCAGATCGGGTGAAAGGGTTAACTCCCATTTCACCCGATCTGCAGGGACAGGGGGAGTGGTAGTTTAGCCCAGGGGAAGTGGCTTCACCCCCTCGTGGCTACGATCGCTCTGATTGGCTGTTGAAAGTGAAACTGCCAATCAGAGCGATTTGTAATATTTCACCCATTATAACGGGTGAAATATTACAATCCAGCCATGGCCGATGCTGCAATATCATCGGCCATGGCTGGAAATACTAGTGTGCCCCCACCCCACCCCACCGATCGCCCCCCCAGCCCCCCGATCTGGCCGGTACACTGCTCCGGCTCCCCTCCATCCAGTGCTCCGCTCCCCCCCGTGCTCTTGTCCGCTCCCCCCGTGCTCCAATCACCCCCCCGTGCTCCAATCACCCCCCCCTGCATTCAGATCCACCCCCCCGTGCTCCGTTCCACCCCCCCATGCTCCGTTCCAGCCCCCCCGTGCTCCGTTCCACGCCCCCCGTGCTCCGTTCCACGCCTGCCGCGCTCCGATTCCCCCCCCCGTGCTCCGATCCCCCCCCCCGTGGTCCCCCCCCACCCCATCATACTTACCGATCCAGCCGGGGTCCCGTCCGTCTTCTCCCTGGGCGCCGCCATCTTCCAAAATGGCGGGCGCATGCGCAGTGCGCCCGCCGAATCTGCCGGCCGGCAGATTCGTTCCAAAGTGCATTTTGATCACTGAGATAGATTATATCTCAGTGATCAAAATAAAAAAAATAATACATGACCCCCCCCCTTTGTCACCCCCATAGGTAGGGACAATAAAAAAATAAAGAAAATTTTTTTTTTCCACTAATGTTAGAATAGGGTTAGGGTTAGGGGTAGGGTTAGGGTTAGGGTTAGGGCTAGGGGTAGGGTTAGGGGTAGGGCTAGGGTTAGGGCTAGGGTTAGGGCTAGGGTTTCGGTATGTGCACACGTATTCTGGTCCTCTGCGGATTTTTCCGCTGCGGATTTGATAAATCCGCAGTGCTAAACCTCTGCGGATTTATGGCGGATTTACCGCGTTTTTTCTGCGCATTTCACTGCGGTTTTACAATTGCGATTTTCTATTTGAGCAGTTGTAAAACCGCTGCGGAATCCGCAGAAAGAAGTGACATGCTGCGGAATCTAAACCGCTGCGTTTCCGTGCAGTTTTTCCGCAGCATGTGTACAGCGATTTTTGTTTCCCGTAGGTTTACATTGAACTGTAAACTCATGGGAAACTGCTGCGGATCTGCAGCGTTTTCCGCAGCGTGTGCACATACCTTTAGAATTAGGCTATGTTCACACGGTGCGGATTTGGCTGCGGATTGGCCGCTGCGGATTCGCAGCAGTATTCCATCAGGTTTACAGTACCATGTAAACATATGAAAAACTAAATCCGCTGTGCCCATGGTGCAGAAAATACCGCGCGGAAACGCTGCGTTGTATTTTCCGCAGCATGTCAATTCTTTGTGCGGATTCCGCGGCTTTTTACACCTGTTCCTCAATAGGAATCCGCAGGTGAAATCCGCACAAAAAACACTGGAAATCCGCGGAAAATCCGCAGGTAAAACGCAGTGCCTTTTACCCGCGGATTTTTCAAAAATGGTGCGGAAATATCTCACACGAATCCGCAACGTGGGCACATAGCCTTAGGGTTAGGGTTGGAATTAGGGTTGTGGTTAGGGTTGTGATTAGGGTTATGGCTACAGTTGGGATTAGGGTTAGGGGTGTGGGGGGGTTAGTGTTGGAGGTAGAATTGAGGGGTTACCACTGTTTAGGCACATCAGGGGTCTCCAAACGCAACATGGCGCCACCATTGATTCCAGCCAATCTCGTATTCAAAAAGTCAAATGGTGCTCCCTCACTTCCGAGCCCTGAAGTGTGCCCAAACAGTGGTTTACCCCCACATATGGGGTATCAGTGTACTCAGGATAAACTGCGGAACAATTACTGGGGTCCAATTTCTCCTGTTACCCTTGTGAATCTAAAAAAATGCTTGCTAAAACATCATTTTTGAGGAAAGAAAAATGATTTTTTATTTTCACGGCTCTGCGTTGTAAACGTCTGTGAAGCACTTGGGGGTTCAAAGTGCTCACCACATATCTAGATAAGTTCCTTGGGGGGTCTAGTTTCTAAAATGGGGTCACTTGTGGGGGGTTTCTACTGTTTAGGCACACCAGGGGCTCTGCAAACGCAATGTGACGCCCGCAGACCATTCCATCAAAGTCTGCATTTCAAAAGTCACTACTTCCCTTCTGAGCCCCGACGTGTGCCCAAACAGTGGTTTACCCCCACACATGGGGTATCAGCGTACTCAGGAGAAACTGGACAACAACTATTGGGGTCGAATTTCTCCTGTTACCCTTGGGAAAATAAAAAATTCTGGGCTAAATAATTATTTTTGAGGAAAGAAAACGTATTTATTATTTTCACGGCTCTGCATTATAAACTTCTATGAAGCACTTGGGGGTTCAAAGTGCTCACCACACATCTAGATAAGTTCCTTTGGGGGTCTAGTTTCCAAAATGGGGTCACTTGTGGGGGGTTTCTACTGTTAAGCCACATCAGGGGCTCTGCAAACGCAACGTGACGCCCACAGAGCATTCCATCAAAGTCTGCATTTCAAAACGTCACTACTTCACTTCCGAGCCCCGGCATGTGCCCAAACAGTGATTTACCCCCACATATGTTGTATCACCGTACTCAGGAGAAACTGGACAATAACTTTTGGGGTCAAATTTCTCCTGTTACCCTTGGGAAAATAAAAAATTGCAGGCTAAAAGATCATTTTTGAGAAAATAATTTTTTTTTTTATTTTCATGGCTCTGCGTTAAAAACTTCTGTGAAGCACTTGGGGGTTCAAAGTCCTCACCACACATCTAGATTAGTTCCTTTGGGGGTCTAGTTTCCAAAATTGGGTCATTTCTGGGGGATCTCCAATGTTTAGGCACACAGGGGCTCTCCAAACGTGACATGGTGTCCGCTAATGATTGGAGCTAATTTTCCATTTAAAAAGCCAAATGGCATGCCATCCCTTCCGAGCCCTGCCGTGCGCCCAAACAGTGGTTTACCCCCACATGTGGGGTATCAGCGTACTCAGGACAAACTGGACAACAATATTTGGGGTCCAATTTCTCCTATTATCCTTGGCAAAATAGGAAATTCCAGGCTAAAAAATCATTTTTGAGGAAAGAAAAATTATTTTTTATTTTCATGGCTCTGCGTTATAAACTTCTGTGAAGCACCTGGGGGTTTAAAGTGCTCAATGTGCATCTAGATAAGTTCCTTGGGGGGTCTAGTTTCCAAAATGGGGTCAATTGTGGGGGGTTTCTACTGTTAAGCCACATCAGGGGCTCTGCAAACGCAACGTGACGCCCACAGAGCATTCCATCAAAGTCTGCATTTCAAAACGTCACTACTTCACTTCCGAGCCCCGGCATGTGCCCAAACAGTGATTTACCCCCACACATGGGGTATCAGCGTACTCAGGAGAAACTGGACAACAACTTTTGGGGTCAAATTTCTCCTGTTACCCTTGGGAAAATAAAAAATTGCAGGCTAAAAGATCATTTTTGAGAAAATAATTTTTTTTTTTATTTTCATGGCTCTGCGTTATAAACTTCTGTGAAGCACTTGGGGGTTCAAAGTCCTCACCACACATCTAGATTAGTTCCTTTGGGGGTCTAGTTTCCAAAATTGGGTCATTTCTGGGGGATCTCCAATGTTTAGGCACACAGGGGCTCTCCAAACGTGACATGGTGTCCGCTAATGATTGGAGCTAATTTTCCATTTAAAAAGCCAAATGGCATGCCATCCCTTCCGAGCCCTGCCGTGCGCCCAAACAGTGGTTTACCCCCACATATGGGGTATCAGCGTACTCAGGACAAACTGGACAACAATATTTGGGGTCCAATTTCTCCTATTATCCTTGGCAAAATAGGAAATTCCAGGCTAAAAAATCATTTTTGAGGAAAGAAAAATTATTTTTTATTTTCATGGCTCTGCGTTATAAACTTCTGTGAAGCACCTGGGGGTTTAGAGTGCTCAATGTGCATCTAGATAAGTTCCTTGGGGGGTCTAGTTTCCAAAATGGGGTCACTTGTGGGGGAGCTCCAATGTTTAGGCACACAGGGGCTCTCCAAACGCGACATGGTGTCCGCTAACAATTGGAGCTAATTTTCCATTCATAAAGTCAAATGGCGCGCCTTCCCTTCCGAGCCCTGCCGAGTGCCCAAACAGTGGTTTACCCCCACATATGAGGTATTGGCGTACTCGGGAGAAATTGCCCAACAAATTTTATGATCCATTTTATCCTACTGCCCATGTGAAAATGAAAAAATTGAGGCAAAAAGAATTTTTTTGTGAAAAAAAAGTACTTTTTCATTTTTACAGATCAATTTGTGAAGCATCTGAGGGTTTAAAGTGCTTACTAGGCATCTAAATAAGTTCCTTGGGGGGTCTAGTTTCCAAAATGGGGTCACTTGTGGGGGAGCGCCAATGTTTAGGCACACAGGAGCTATCCAAACGCGACATGGTGTCCCCTAACGATGGAAATAATTTTTCATTCAAAAAGTCAAATGGCGCTCCTTCCCTTCCGAGCCTTACCATGTGCCCAAACAGTGGTTTACCCCCACATGTGAGGTATTGGTGTACTCAGGAGAAATTGCCCAACACATTTTAGGATCCATTTTATCCTGTTGCCCATGTGAAAATGAAAAAATTGAGGCTAAAAGAATTTTTTTGTGAAAAAAAGTACTTTTTCATTTTTACGGATCAATTTGTGAAGAACCTGGGGGTTCAAAGTGCTCACTATGCATCTAGATAAGTTCCTTGGGGCGTCTAGTTTCCAAAATGGGGTCACTTGTGGGGGAGCTCCAATTTTTAGGCACACGGGTGCTCTCCAAATGTGACATGGTGTCCGCTAAAGAGTGGAGCCAATTTTTGATTCAAAAAGTCAAATGGCGCTCCTTCCCTTCCAAGCCCTGCCGTGCGCCCAAACAGTGGTTTACCCCCACATATGAGGTATCAGCGTACTCAGGACAAATTGGACAACAACTTTCGTGGTTCAGTTTCTCCTTTTACCATTGGGAAAATAAAAAAATTGTTGCTAAAAGATAATTTTTGTGACTAAAAAGTTAAATGTTCATTTTTTCCTTCCTTGTTGCTTCTGCTGCTGTGAAGCACCTGAAGGGTTAATAAACTTCTTGAATGTGGTTTTGAGCACCTTGAGGGGTGCAGTTTTTAGAATGGTGTCACTTTTGGGTATTTTCAGCCATATAGACCCCTCAAACTGACTTCAAATGTGAGGTGGTCCCTAAAAAAAATGGTTTTGTAAATTTCGTTGTAAAAATGACAAATCGCTGGTCAAATTTTAACCCTTATAACTTCCTAACAAAAAAAAATTTTGTTTCCAAAATTGTGCTGATGTAAAGTAAACATGTGGGAAATGTTATTTATTAACTATTTTGTGTCACATATCTCTCTGGTTTAACAGAATAAAAATTCAAAATGTGAAAATTGCGAAATTTTCAAAATTTTCGCCAAATTTCCATTTTTATCACAAATAAACGCAGAATTTATTGACCTAAATTTACCACTAACATGAAGCCCAATATGTCACGAAAAAACAATCTCAGAACCGCTAGGATCCGTTGAAGCGTTCCTGAGTTATTACCTCATAAAGGGACACTGGTCAGAATTGCAAAAAACGGCAAGGTCTTTAAGGTCAAAATAGGCTGGGTCATGAAGGGGTTAACAAAATAAAAATTTAAAATTTGAAAATTGCAAAATTTTCCAATTTTTTCACGAAGAAACTCAAAAATTATTGACCTAAATTTACCACTAACATGAAGCCCAATATGTCACGAAAAAACAATCTCAGAATCCCTAGGATCCGTTGAAGCGTTCCTGAGTTATTACCTCATAAAGGGACACTGGTCAGAATTGCAAAAAATGGCCAGGTCATTAAGGTCAAAATAGGCTGGTAAGCTCCATGGGTATTACCCCCTTTCCAGGCTATAAACATTAGCTCCCAGCCGTCAGCTTTCCCCCTGCTGGTTATGTAAATTACACGGGAGCCCACGCCATTTTTTTTCAGAAAAATAATCTTTTATTTACATGTGCAGTAAGCAGCACACACACTGCACTAATTGTATATGTCACTAACATCTATATATCTACTCTATGTGTATATAATGTATGTAATCCATCTAAGAGACGCCTCAGTCCGATACTGGCAGCACTGATTTTCCAATGTCAGAGCACTAAGGACCTGCATCCAGCTGTCTTTTTGCTCCAAAATTTCCAAGAAGAATAAGAGATGTCATGAGAAAAGTTGCTCCACAATTTCTGATTAATATTTACTAAAGCAGATATGTCAGGAGTGAGGACGGGTCCTCTTTAAAGGCAGCATTCTGTACTACGGGGTGATGGAAAATCTGCACTCTGCACTCCGTAGATCTGGGGATTTATTCTGAATAAAGCCTGACCTGGATGGACAAATGTCTTTTTTTCAGCCTTGCTAACTATGTTACCCCCTGTAAATTGTGCCTCTATCCTGGTAATGATTCTAACAGCACTTTTGGGACCCCCAAGCAGGATCAGGGTGGGGGGACAGGAGCTCCATCCCCATTCTACCCTCTGGGTTCAGGGACTGTTTCATATACAGCTTTTTATTATTTGTCATATAGATTTAGTCACCATCAGTATCTGGTATGGGGGTCTGACTGCAGGATTTGGGGGCAGCGCTCAGTCTGACGCTGGGGTTAAGTGGCCATTTTCCATTATATGGATATAGAACAGCCCAGCTACAGCCTGCAGTGAAGAAATTGTTACTGCCCCTCCAATTAAAGGACATGTAAGAGCCCTGTAACCAACCAGTCATCACAAGTGCATTGTGGGATTTGTAGTCCCACAGCCCTAGAACACTACAGGCACCAGAATCCGTATTAAACAGCAATGTTCACGTCATGACAGCTGAAGCATACGCTGAGCTCAGCAGGCACGTTACCACAGCAACCAACACTACAAGTCCCAGCATACTCACCAGATGAACCTAATCAGCAGCTCAAAGGCTCCGGGAAACACCAGATCATCACTGGCCGTGGCCCAGCGCCGGGCGAAGAGCTGCAGCCCCGGCTTGGTGATGGCTACTGGTCCAGTTCACACAGGACGGAGCAAGAGCTCTGCCGCCCACGAACCGCTCCTTTCTCAAAGCCTGACTGACACAACAGCTTCCATATCCGCCCGTGTGCACCGCTCAGGACATTCCGACCGGAAACAGAGGGGCCTGCGCCAGGCGGCCGCTGGGAGACGTGCAGCGTCGTCACGTGACACCAGACATTGCTCCCTTGACTCCTCTTCCTCCTACTACTTGTTCCGTTGTTTGATTTTCCAAAATCTTTAATTGCATTTATATTAATTGGGAAGTTGTAAACCTAAACCAAAACTACGAAATCTAGCATATAACCTGTCCGTTGCCCATAGCAACCGGCCACACAGCATCCATGTTTGTTAACTCTTTCTAGTATAGTTGTTCGGGGTGGGTTGTCAAGTTATTTTCTGCCCCCCCAAACTGGTGGAGCATTATCACTGCCAAGTCCCCACCACTTGTCCAGTATCGACCCCTGATGAAAACCCTCTTCCCGCAGCACATGAATAGTAAAGTTCTTGTTCATTCTTATTTTTACCGTCCCAGGCTAAAAATGGCCCTCAGCTCCCTCAGAAATAGCACTTCATATGTGAAACGCCAGTTCCAGCACTTAGCCCAGGCTCTTCCAATACGGGCTGTCTCACACGTCCAGATAATTCCGGTACCGGAAAAATCGGTACCGGAATTATCCGTGTCCGTGTGCCCGTGCGTTTCTGTGGCACATCAGTGTGGCACACGTGTGCCGACTGGGTACCACACGCACCGTGCAGGAGACAGCGCTAGAGATAAGCGCTGTCCCCTGCATCTGGTGCTGAAGCAGCCATTCATATCTTCTCTGCAGCAGCGTTTGCTGTAGAGAAGATATGAAAAATCCTTTTTTTTTTTGTTTCTCGTGTTTAAAGGGAACCTGTCACCCCGAAAATCGCGGGTGAGGTAAGCCCACCGGCATCAGGGGCTTATCTACAGCATTCTGTAATGCTGTAGATAAGCCCCCGATGTTACTTGAAAGAGGAGAAAAAAACGTTATACTCACCCAGGGGCGGTCCCGCTGCTGGTCAGGTCGGATGGGCGTCTCTGGTCCGCTGCGGCGCTTCCCATCTTCTTTCCATGACGTCCTCTTCTGATCTTCAGCCACGGCTCTGGCGCAGGCGTACTTTGCTCTGCCCTGTTGAGGGCACAACAAAGTACTGCAGTGCGCAGGCGCCAGAAAAGGTCAGAGAGGCCCTGCGCACTGCAGTACTTTGCTCTGCCCTCAACAGGGCAGACAAAGTACGCCTGCGCCGGAGCCGTGGCTGAAGATCAGAAGAGGACGTCATGGAAAGAAGATGGGAGGCGCCGCAGCGGACCAGAGACGCCCATCTGACCTGACCAGCAGCGGGACCGCCCCTGGGTGAGTATAATCTAACGTCTTTCTTCTCTTTCAGGTAACATCGGGGGCTTATCTACAGCATTACAGATTGCTGTAGATAAGACCCTGATGCCGGTGGGCTTACCTCACCCGCGATTTTCGGGGTGACAGGTTCCCTTTAAAATAAAGATCCCTGTCCCCACCCCCTGTGCGCCCGCCCGCTGTTATTAAAATACCCGGCTCGCTCGCAGTGTCCTGTCCTCGCCGCACCTTCTCCTGTATGAGCGGTCACGTGGGGCCGCCCATTACAGTAATGAATATGCGGCTCCACCCCTATGGGAGGTGGAGCCGCATATTCATTACTCTAATCGGCGGCCCCACGTGACCGCATACAGGAGAAGCTGCGGCCAGGACAGGACACTGCGAGGGAGCCGGGTGAGTATTTTAATAACAGCTGGCGGGCGCACATGGGGTGGGAGGGGGGTGTGGACAGGGTTCTTTATTTTAATTTCGAAAAAGAATTTGGCAATCCAGAATATGATGCAAATAGATTTATTTCACATAGTGTTAATTGTGTTGCAAGAAAATATTTTTGAGGTTTCGGCCCAAGGGCCTTCCTCAGAACTACAAAAAGATATTACAATAAGTGTATTATAATATAGAAATAAACAACACAAGAAATAACTGTAGCCATTATAAAGCAATAGAAGAAAAATCAAATAACAGAATAGAAATAAATATAAGTATTGTGCCAAGAGAGGGACTATACATATCGATAGACCAAAGTGCAGAAAGAAGATTAGAGTTATACAAAAGTTGGCACCAGAGACAAATATATTCCTATAGTTGTTTACCAGGGTACTGATATCAATCAATCGGATTTAAAAGCAGCACAAATCCTGAAAGGAAAAATATTGATCGTGCGCATAGCACTTCAGGATTCTCATTGACTTTGCTGTCATAAGGAATCCCTACCATTTGGGGGCTAATTCCGCTCAGAATAAATGCAGCAAAACTGCACCGTGTGGACACAGCCTTACTAGAAGAAGGTGTGAATGGTTAGCGGTTACTGTTCATCCTTTGAGTGTAGGACTACTGCACTCAGCCACTGACATCTCATATCCATGTCAAACACTAAGGCCACATTCACACGTTCCTTTTTATTCTGCGGGTTCTCCCGCAGCGGATTTGATAAATCTGCAGGGCAAACCCGCTGAGGTTATCCCTGCAGTTTTATCGCGGTTTGTCCTGCGGGTTCCGCTGTGGGATTTACCCCTACTATTGATGCTGCATATGCAGCAATATGCAGCATCAATAGTAGTGTTAAAAATAATAAAATCATGATGATATACTCACCCTCTGACGTCCCGATCTCTTGGGCGCTGCAGGCGGCGGTCTGGTTCCAAAGATGCTGTGCGACCAGGACCTTCGGTGACATCACGGTCATGTGACCGCGACGTCACCGAAGGTCCTGGTCGCATAGCAAACCTGAGACCGGACGGCCGCGTGCAGCGCTGAGACTTCCGAGGGTGAGTATAACATGATTTTTTGTTTTTATTCTTTTTTTTTTTAATACAAATATGGTTCCCGGGGCCTGGAGGAGAGTCTCCTCTCCTCCACCCCGGGTATAACCCGCACATTATCCGCTTACTTCCCGCATGGTGGGCACAGCCCCATGCGGGAAGTAAGCGGATCAATGCACTTCTATGGGTGCAGAATCGCTGCGATTCTACACAAAGAAGTGACATGGTCCTTCTTTTTTTCCGCAGCAATTCAGCGCGGTTTTTTTCGGGATTTTCCGCATCATGTGCACTGCGGTTTCTGTTTTCCATAGCGTAACATTGTACTGTACCCTGCATGGAAAACAGCTGCGGACCCGCAGCGGCAAAATCGCCGCGGTTCAGCAGTAAAAACCGCATAGTGTGAACATGGCCTAAGGCACAGTATGTAACAGACTATGGTTTCATGGAGTCATCTGGCACATTAAATTTTCCATCACCCATTTACACATTCTCCTTTGCGAGTTCATTCAGGCATTCTGTCATAGTAGATTGCATCCGAGTGTCGCCTCCAGTAGGCGTATAAATCCGAAAAGTATGCACATCAGAGCCAAGTATCTTCTATCCCACCATTATAGTCTCTGGCCCCGTCAGTGCCTACGTCCAAATTCTGTTTTGCAGGGGTTCAGATGGAGACCCCAAGGGACCCCTGAAATTCTGCAAGAATGCAATGTGAAACGAGCCTAAGAATCTTTTTCAGTAGATGATAATACGGAATTAGTTTAGTAAAAACTTATTGAAGAGGTTACCATGGGAAGAATCTCTGGCCCCTTTTCCTTATCACCAATAGATAATTTGAGGGTCTCGACGCTAGATTTGGTCCTCAAAATGGAGAATGGAAAATTTTATTTGATCCACTATTTGTCATCTCCTAAAGGGGTATCTGTAAATGATGATATTGATGAATCCTTGTCAAATGTAAAAAAAAAACTTCGACAAGCATCCACGGTTGCGGAGCGGCGTTTTAAGAAAACACGCCTGCCAGACGACTTCACTGCTTTCAAACAAGCTACATTTGACTTCAAATTAGCCCTCACCTCTGCTAAACAGACCTATTTCACTAACCTTGTATTTTCACTATCCTACAACCTAAAACAACTATTCAGCACATTTACCTCCCTCCTCCGCCCACCACTGCCACCTCCAACTCCCCTCATCTCCTCCGAGGACTTTGCCACCTACTTCAAAAACAAGATCGACCAAACAAGGCAAACCTTTACTGTTCCATCACCCCAACCACTCCATATACCAGACCGCTGCCCTTCCCTAATAACTTCCCTCTCCAACATCACTGAAGGAGAGCTTACTCGCCTCTTTTTCAAATCGCACTTCACCACCTGTGCACTTGACCCCATCCCCTCTACCTGCTCCCCAACCTCACTAACATGCTCATTCCAGCCCTAACTCATCTCTTCAACCTATCGCTATCTTCTGGTACCTTCCCCTTGGCCTTCAAACATGCCACCATCACACCCATCCTCAAAAAAACTAACCTTGACCCAACTGCTATGCCCAGCTACCACCCCATATCACTGCTCCCGTTTGCTTCAAAACTCCTTGAGCAGCATGTCCATGCTCAAATTTCCTCCCAACTCTCATCTAACTTTCTCCTTGACAACCTCCAATCTGGCTTCCGCCCCCACCACTCCACCGAAACTGCCCTGACAAAAATTACTAATGACTTACAGCCAAAGCTAACAGACAGTTCTCCATCCTCCTCCTTCTTGACCTGTCCTCTGCTTTCAACACAGTCAATCAATGCCTACTGCTACAGATTCTTTCTTCCCTTGGCATCAAAGACCTTGCCCTGTCCTGGATTGCCTCATACCTTTCTGACCGCATATTTAGCGTTTCCCACTATCACACCACCTCCTCATCCCGCCCTCTCTCTGTCGGAGTCCCTCAAGGCTATGTCCTAGGGCCCCTACTTTTTTCCATCTATACTCTTGACCTAGGACAACTCATAAAGTCCCACGGCTTCCAGTACCACCTGTATGCGGACGACACTCAGATCTACCTCTCTGGCCCAGATGTCACCTCTCTGCTGTCCAGAATCCCGAAGTGTCTGTCAGCCATATCCTCCTTCTTCACCTCTCGCTTCCTAAAACTCAATGTAGACAAAACCGAACTCATCTTTCCCCCCTACCTGACCTATCTATTATGGTAAACGGCATCACGCTCTCTCCCGCACCTGAAATCCGCTGCCTCGGGGTAACTCTCGACTCTGCCCTGTCCTTCAAACCGCACGTACAAACTCTTGCCACCTCCTGTCGCCTCCAACTCAAAAATATTGCCAGAATCCGTTCCTTCCTCAGCCCACAATCTACCAAAACTCTTGTGCATGCCCTCATCATCTCCCGCCTCGACTACTACAACACCCTCCTCTGTGGCCTCCCCGCTAACTCTCTTGCACCACTCCACTCTGTCCTCAACTCTGCTGCCCGGCTAATCCACCTCTCTCCTTGCTACTCCCCTGCTTCTCCCCTCTGCAAATCCCTCCACTGGCTCCCAATTCCCCAACGAATCCAGTTCAAACTACTAACACTGATCTACAAAGCCATCCACAACCTGTCCCCTCCCTATATCTCTGAACTAATCTCCCAATATCTTCCCTCACATAATCACCGATCCTCCCAAGACCTCCTACTCTCCTCCACACTTATTCGTTCCTCACACAACCGCCTCCAAGATTTCTCCCGAATATCCCCTATCCTCTGGAATTCCATGCCTCAACACGTCCGACTATCGACCACCCTCAGATCCTTCAGATGGAACCTGAAAACCCATCTCTTCAAGAAAGCCTACAGCCTGCAATAACGATTCTGCCACCTCACCATCGCCAGAGCCGCTGCCTCGCCCATACCTTCTGCCTCTTCCCCATTATCCCATAGAATGTAAGTCCGCAAGGACAGGGTCCTCTCCCCTCTGTACCAGTCTGTCACTGTAAATTTGTTTACTGTAAACAATATCTATAACTCTGTATGTAAACCCTTTCTCCTGTACAGCACCATGGAATTAATGGTGCTATATAAATAAATAATAATAAAATGTTACTTACACATCACGTGATGAGGCAGTAAAACTGGTTCAGCAGGCAAGTCAGGGTGCTTTATTTTCAAAGGCGGATGTTGAATTGGGATTCCGCCTCCTCCTGGAACATGCCAGAATATGTTGACTCCCTATAGACTGATCCACTTCATGCGCTTATTTTGAGGCTTTTAGAACATGTGTGTCTGGGTCCAGTTCATCGTTTCACAAGTGGTACTAACTTGAAATATTTGACTCTCATTTTTGCTCATTTTGGAGTTCCATTGGAAGTAGTAAAAACTCAGGGCCCGATGAGTTCACATTTTTTTAGATGTTTTGAAATCGATTCCCAGAGTATAGAATATCGCTTACCTGAGCCAAAGCTTCTTGATTTGCAGCGAGCAGTAAAAGCAATGGTGAAGACAGAGATAACTTTGCAATGTCTTAGATCTCTGCTTGGAAAACTGAACTTCGCCTGTAGAATAATGCGCACAGGGAGGATATTTTGCAGGTGGATGGCACAAGTGATGGCGGGTAAAAGACGACCGCAACATTTCATGCTCTTATGAAGCAAATACAAATGAAATTTGCACATTTTGGACACCTTTTGTCAAGCTATACTAGAAAAACATTGTGGAGATCAGAAGCAGTTTCTACTCTTGATCTACACTGGGTAACGGATGCGGCTTAGTTAACTATGGGGCATTTTTTTTTTAAAGAAGTATGGAGTGTGGGTCTGTGGCCGGGGGACTGGCATATATTGAGTATTAGGCTGCCGTCACACTATCAGTATTTGGTCAGTATTTTACATCAGTATCTGTAAGCCAAAACCAGGAGTGGGTGATAAATACAGAAGTGGTGCATATGTTTCTATTATACTTTCCTTTAATTGTTCCACTCCTGGTTTTGGCTTACAAATACTGATGTAAAATACTGACCAAATACTGATAGTGTGACGGCAGCCTTACAGTTAACACTTCCTGAAGTACTTGAATGAACAAGGAAATTACTACCATATAGTCACTTTTCTATTGGTCCTATTTATTCTGTTTCCATAACACACCAGTATATAAGACGCACTCCAAATTTTGGGAAGGAAAATAGGAAACAAATATTTTTCTAATTAAATAGTGGTATGTGTTATAATCCGCTTTTACGGTAGCTTACCTGAGGGGTGGCGGTGGAACGGGATTCCAGGTGGCAGGGTCGCTGGTGCAGGAAGCTGGCGGAGGCAGGAGATGCTGCAGGCCCTAGGCTTGTATGACAGGGAGTTTGGCAGAGGCAAGAGTGGGGTGATGGTGCAGGTCCCAGGCTCGTAGAATGGGGCGTTCAGTAGTCTGGAGGGCTCTGCTGGCATTTTGTGAAAGCCCACAACCCCACACTTTCTATATTTTTTAATGCAGTGGACTCTTGGAAAATAGCCGCCAGAGGTAGTGCATGTGCAATTGAGATCTTGGGAGCCGAGATCTCTGGTGCCAAGATCTCAATGTGGGCATGCTCTGCCTCCAGCTCCAGGCTTTCATAAAATGTCAGCAGAACCCTTGCAGTCCTACCAGCCTGGGACCTGCAACATCGCCCCACTCCTCCCGCCGCCGCCAGTAGCTTCCTGCAGCAGCGAGCCTGGCACCCCACTCCACCGCACCAATAATCTCCAGCGCAGCTACAATTTGGATTATAAGACTCACCCCCAAGTGCATTTTATAATCCTAAAAATACAATCTTTACCATTCACTTACCTTTTCTACCTTCATACACTTTTTTGATATATACACTGAATAAAAATATAAACGCAACACTTATGTTTTTGCTCCCATTTTTCATTAGATGAACTCTAAGATCTAAGACTTTTTCTTTGTACACAAAATAACTTTTCTCTTAATTATTGTGCACAAATTTGTCTAAATCTGTGTTAGTGAGCTCTTCTCCTTTGTTTAGATAATCGATCCACCTCACTGGTGTGGCATAGATTAGATTGCTGATTAGACACATGATTACTGCACAGGTGCCGTAGGCTGGACACAATAAGTGGTCACTGTAAAATATGCAGTTTTACACTGTTTTGGGAGGGTCAGGTGGGGTGGAGTCAGAAAACCAGTCAGTATCTGGTGATCACCATTTGCCTCACGAAGAACAACACATCTCCTCCACATAGAGTTGATCAGGGTGTTGATTGTGGCCTGTTGAATGTTGTTCCATTCCTCTTCAATGGCTGTGTGAAGTTGCTGGATATTAGCAGGAACTTGAACACACTGTCATATACAACGATCAAGGGCATCACAAACATGCTCAATGGTGGGCACGCCCAGTGAGTATGCTGAATATGTAAGAACTGGGATGTTTTCAGCTTCCAAGGATTGTGTACAGATCCTAGCAACATGGGGCCGTGATTTATGATGCTGCAACATGAAGTGAATGTAGTAGATGAATGGCAAAACGATGGGCCTCAGAATTTCATCACATTATCTCTGTGCATTCAAAATGGCTTCAATAAAATGCACTTGTGTTTGTTGTCCATAACATTTCTGTGGCCATACCATAACCCCACTTGATTGACAATAATGACATCGGCAAATTGCTTACACGATGCAATATATGCAGTCAGCTATCTGCCCTGTAGAGGGAAAATCAGGATTCATCCATGAAGTGAAGACCTCTCCAATGTGCCAGTCACCAACGAATGTATTTTCCCACTCAAGTCAGTTACAATGACAAACTGCAGTCAGGTGGAGACCCTGATGAGGACAACGAGATTACAGTTGTGCTCAAAAATTTACATACCCCAGCAGAATTTTTGCTTTCTTGGCCTTTTTCCAAGAGACTATGAATGATAACACCAATACTTTTTCTCCACTCATGGTTAGTGGTTGGGTGAAGCCATTTATTGTCAAACTACTGTGTTTTCACTTTTTATATCATAATGACAACCCAAAACATCCAAATGATTAAAAGTTCACATACCCCGGTGATTTGGGTCTGATAGCATACACAGAAGTTGACACAAATGGCTACTAAAGGTAACATCCTCACTATTTCTCTGTTACCCTTCTGAAAATAAAATTTGGGTCTAAAGTAACATTTTAGTGAAAAAAAGTTAAATGTTATTTTTTTTTTTACTTCCACATTCCATTAATTTTTGTGTAGCTCTCTAACAGTTATGTGGGTACTATGGAGCTGAGGCAAACAGGTGTATTTAAGAAAATCAGAAGTGTAAGAAAACTAACAGAGATCTTCCTGCAATTGTAACGAAGTGCACAGCATGATATAGAAATGTTCAGCAAACAATAGTGGGGCGTGACCGCTAATACAAACCAGTCCAGCAGTAATATGATGCAGGAGTGCACACGGCACTTTAAACATAGAAGTCCAGCAATAATATGAGTGAGAATGCACACAGCACTAAACGTAGAAGTCCAGCAATAATATGAGTGAGAATGCACACAGCACTAAACGTAGAAGTCCAGCAATAATATGAGTGAGAATGCACACAGCACTAAACGTAGAAGTCCAGCAATAATATGAGTGAGAATGCACACAGCACTAAACGTAGAAGTCCAGCAATAATATGAGTGAGAATGCACATAGCACTAAACATAGAAGTCCAGCAATCATATGAGCGAGAATGCACATAGCACTAAACGTAGAAGTCCAGCAATAATATGAGTGAGAATGCACATAGCACTAAACGTAGAAGTCCAGCAATAATATGAGCAAGAATGCACACAGCACTAAACGTAGAAGTCCAGCAATAATATGAGCAAGAATGCACACAGCACTAAACGTAGAAGTCCAGCAATAATATGAGTGAGAATGCACACAGCACTAAACATGGAAGTGTTAATGTACCTTTTGGGCTGAAAAGTCTTGCACAAGTCCAGCTCCGCAGCCCAACAGACACAGTCCAATAATGATGTCAGGATTTCTAACTGACCATAGCAGTTCCAGAGGCGAGTAGCTCCTCACCTGAAGTCTGGACAAAAGATAACCCCAGTCAGAATCAGGGAGCTGCACAGAGGAATGAAGGTGCCTGAATGTAGACGAGGCTGAAGTTGGTTTCTTATTCGTTCAGTTTCTTATTCGGAGCTGAAGTTGGTTTCTTATTCGTCAGTTTCTTATTCGGCCATTTTTTATTTTCTGTTTTTTATAGGTTTAACAACAAAAAATAATTATCACAATAATAAAACACAATGCAGCGAGGAGCCCTGATGTGAATACACTTAAAAAAGGCTACAAAACAATAAAACTGGCACAAAAATGGGCATCAAAGTGGGCAACAAAGAGCGCTGAAGAAAGGGTTAAATGCCTTTGGGCAACTGATCTCACGTTGCAGACATATAGAACAGGGCGCCCCAAATCAAAACCTGTTATTTCCAGCCTGGCCCAAATGGGTTCTGGGCCCCAAAATTGGCATCAAAGTGGGCAAAAAACCCATTTTCACAGATTTGAATAAGTAACTGATGTTTTTAAGGGGTTAAATGCCTTTGGGCCACTGATACGACACTTAAAATACACAGAAAGTGATGCCCTGCATCAAACCCATGTCCCTCCAGCCTGGCCCAAATGGGTTCTGGGCACCAGAACTGGCATCAAAGTGGGCAAACAGCCCATTTTCACAGATTTGAATAAGTAACTGATGTTTTTAAGGGGTTAAATGCCTTTGGGCCACTGATACGACACTTAAAATAAACAGAAAGTGATGCCCTGCATCAAACCCAGGTCCATTCAGCCTGACCCAAATGGGTTCTGGGCACCAGAACTGGCATCAAAGTGGGCAAACAGCCCATTTTCACAGATTTGAATAAGTAACTGATGTTTTTAAGGGGTTAAATGCCTTTAGGCCACTGATACGACACTTAACCCCTTAGTGACAGAGCCAAATTTTTGAAATCTGACCAGTGTCACTTTATGTGGTAATAACTCTGGAACGCTTCAACAAAGCCAAGTGATTTTGAGATTGTTTTTTCGTGACACATTATACTTTATGATAATGGTAAGTTTAGGTTCATATGTTTTGTGTTTATTTATGAAAAATATCAAAAATTTGAGAAAAATGTTAAAAAATTACCAATTTTCAAACTTTAAATGATTATCCCTTTAATCCAGATAGTCATACCACAGCAAAACATTAATAAATAACATTTCCCACATGTCTGCTTTACATCAGCACCATTTGCAAAATGTTATTTTATTTTGTTAGCATTTTAGGAGGTTTAAAAATTTAGCAGCAATTTAAATTTTTTTCAAGGAAATTTACAAAATGTATTTTTTTAGGGACCTATCCATGTTTGAAGTGAATTTGGGGGTCCTATATATAGGGAAACCCCCAAAAGTGATACCATTTTAAAAACAGCGCCCCCTGACATATTGAAAACTTCAGTCAGGTAGTTTGTTAACCCTTCGGGTGATTTTCAGGAATTAATGCAAAGTGGCATGAGGAAAATGAAAATGTGTATTTTTACCACCTAAATGCCGCTAACTTCTGAACAGAACACTATAGCCGTCAGACTCTAAAGCCGCTATTTGGTCGTGAATTGCCATGGCAAACATCAGGACCACAAAATCAAGATCTGAGGGCACCAATTGGGATAAAGAGGGAGCCCCCACGCTCTGTTAACCATTTTTAATGATGTAGTCACTACTGACAGCAGCATTTAAGGGGTTAAATAGATTTGGATGGTGCAAACACTGATCATGGCTGATGCAGCAAGTTGTCAGCTATAGTGGACAGCTGACAGCTACTGGATTGTTACCTGTATGGGGATATAAGTCTCTTATATCTCAGGTCAGTTAAAAGGCGTATTGGCGGTCACTAAGGGGTTAAAATTCACAGACAGTGATGCCGTGGCCCAAAAGCATTTAACCCCTTAAAAACATCAGTTACTTATTCAAATCTGCAAAAATGGGCTGTTTGCCCATTTTGATGCCAGTTCTGGTGCCCAGAAACAGTAGCGTAGCTACTGGGGGGGCAGAGGGGGCCATCACCCTGGGCCTTGTCACATGAAGGGGCCCACTGGGAGCCAGGGCGAGCCCATTTCTGTGACGAGGCAGAACACACACCGCTCCCCTCTGACAGAGACGCTGCAAGCTGCTAGTGGCCGGCTGCAGAGTCTCCCTCCTGCAGTGAATGGTATTGTCTGTCTTTTCCTGGGCTGCAGCTCTGAATCTTGACTCTGTGCAGTGTGCACGCTGGGTCCTAGTGCCATTTCACTGACACAGAGACACTTCCTGGTCCTGTCTACAAACTTCATCAGTAAGTGGGGATGGAACTTATTAGCTTTACTAAATTCAGGTATGTCACTGTGAGGTGAATGTGAGACCATTGGGGTATTGTGGGAGAGGGGAGACAGGGTACTGGGGGGGTGAATGAGGCAATGGGGGTATTGTAGGGGCTGAAAGTAGGTGAGGGAGAACAGGGTACTGGGGGGTGAATCTTAGATCATGGGGGTATTGTGGGAGAGGGGAGACAGGATACGGGACATACTAAAAAGAATGAAGAAAAGGAATAAGAAAGAATGAACATAATAACTTTTAGGTCCAAAGAGATGGAGAGATGTTATAGATTTCTTATGAATCTTGGATATGAACTGAACATGAAATATATGTAGAAAATTAGGAAATCAACATAGATACATAAAAACAGGTGTACATTATAGTCCCTGAGGTTGATAGGTGCGGAATGAACATAAAATTTATTTACAGAATAGGAGAATGAACACATATCCCATATAAACAGGTGTATATTATATTCCCTGAGCCTGATAGGTGGGGAATGAACATGAAATATATGTAGAGAATAGGAGAATGAACACATATCCCATATAAACAGGTGTATATTATAATCCCTGAGCCTGATAGGTGGGGAATGAACATGAAATTTATGTAGATAATAGGAGAATGATCACATATCCCATATAAACAGGTGTATATTATATTCCCTGAGCCTGATAGGTGGGGAATGAACATGAAATATACGTAGATAATAGAGGAATGAACACATATCCCATATAAACAGGTGTATATTATAGTCACTGTGCCTGATAGGTGGGGAATGAACATGAAATGTATGTAGAGAATGTCACGGAGTCACCGTGACAGAGCAGTACCAGAAGACATAGTAACATAGTAACATAGTTAGTAAGGCCGAAAAAAGACATTTGTCCATCCAGTTCAGCCTATATTCCATCATAATAAAGACCACGGCGTCTGATGGCTCCTGCTTCGCCGCTGAGAAGAAGCACTTCTCCAGTGTATTAAAAGTGTTTGTTTTCTTTCAGCAGGACAGGGGTTAATCGGCCATGTGGTACTCCCTGCATTCAGCTGTGCTCGGTTAGCCACTCCTCTCTCCTATAAAAGTTACAGGAAAGAAATATATCTTGGTACTGTGTTAGCCAGTGGATAGAAAAATATTTAGAATTGAGAGTCCTGATGAAGAGACCTGTGTAGTCTCGAAAGCTTGCAATTTGTTACCATCTTTTCAGTTAGCCATTAAAAGGTATCAACCACTGAGGACTCTCAATTCTAAATATTTTTCTATAAAAGTTAGGCCTTCTGGTCAGATCCTTGTCTGACTTGCTAGATAGACCTGGAGTAGTAAGAAGCTGGTGTCTGAAGAGCCTGGAAATTCCTCATCCTTACCTGCCTTATTTACTTCCCTCTTCCTTCACTCCCTGGTGAATACCTCTGTTATTTGGGAGAGCATATTTTGTGTGAGTGGAGTTCACTTTTACCCTTGTCGGGTTGGTGTACTGCGGTACACGGTAGCGCCTCTCTTCCCCGGGTGGGGAGGGGGACAGACGCAGGGCTGTAGTTAGGAGACAGGGCAAGGGCGCCGACATCCTCGCCATCTGAGGTATCCCGGGGAACAGGGTGAGTTAGGGCACCCCCTAGTGTTAGGGCCAGGAAAGGTGCCCCTGGTCCCAGTCTACTCGCCAGACCAATCAGGACAGAGAATAGGAGAATAAACTCATATGCCATAAAAACAGGTATATATTATATTCCAAAATAAAAATGATACAGTATATTTGCGCTAAACATGTATCCCTTTAAATAAATGGACCATAATCACATGATTCATAGAGTTATGCACATGAAGTTATACTAAGGTAACAAAGCATCAGTTTGTAATTCATGGGTTACCTTATATAGCAGAGATTTGGGAGTAATCCAGTGTTCGATCTCTAGATAGTCCCGGAGGAGGGAGGGGTTTCGCAGAAGCGTTAGTGGTTGGAGTTCAGGAAGTCTTCTGGAGCGCTGTCCCGGCCGGTGGCAGATTCCCTCTTGCTTCTCTGGTAGGCCCTTGCGCAAGTATGGAGCACTCGCAGTAGAAGCCGGCAGCGCGCGGTGAGCGTGCAGGACCTTGTGTGAAGTCAGAAATCACATGACCAGGCACGTGACAATGTACAGAGCTCTATGTGGACTAATTCCTTCCCATTTCGGAATGCTCGGATTCCTTCGTCAGGGATGGTCCATTGATTGACGGAGCTGTCTTATCTTCAGTGAAGGCTTCGCTGTTGAGACCTCTAGGTATTAGAGTGTCTAGTTCAAATATCCATCTATAATCTGCAAGGGACATTTGTTTAACCCCTTTCTACCATCAGACGCACTATGCCGTTTGTGTGACCTGGGACCTAATTCCCATGGACGGGATAGTACGGGATAGTACATCATCACCGATCAGCCGTGCTCACGGGGGAAGCGCGGCCGGGTGTCACCTGATTATCACAGCAGACATCCGGCACTATGTGCCAGGAGCAGTCACGGACCGTTCCCGTCACTTTAACCCCGGAAACAAGATCGCAGCATTTCGGTGGCATATGGAAGCATCGCGCAGGGAGGGGGTTCCCAGTGTGTTTCCTTGGGACTCTCAGAACAACGCAATGTGATTGCGTTGTTCCGAGGGTCTCCTCCCTACGGGCCCCGAAACCAAGATGGCAGCGGGGTCCTTTTGGGTCCTGTAGGGAGGTGGAGTGCTCTGCAAAGTGTCATATCAGCGATCTGACTTTATTCATTGATGTATAAAAATGAAATAAATTTAAAAAAAAAAAATGTATTTCTTTATGTAAATAAAAAGAAAAGGAAAATAAAATTAGACATATTTAGTATCGCTGCGTCTGTAATGACCCGACCTATAAAACTGTCCCACTAGTTAACCACTTCAGTGAAAATAAAATAAAAAACGAGGCAAAAAACAACGATTTATCATCTTACCGCTGAACAAAAAGTGGAATAACACGCAATCAAAAAGACGGATATAATTAAACATGGTATCGCTGAAAACGTAATCTTGTCCCGCAAAAAACAAGCTTCCATACAGCATCATCAGCAAAAAAATAAAAAAGTTATAGCTCTCAGAATAAAGCGATGCAAAAATGCAAAAATAATTTTTTTTTTTATATATAAAATAGTTTATATTGTATAAAAGCACCAAAACATAAAAAAATATAAATGAGGTATCACTGTAATTGTACTAACCCGAAGAATGAAACTGCCTTATCAATTTCACCAAACGTGGAACGGTATAAAAGCCCCCTGCAAAAGAAATTCATAAATTGCTGTTTTTTGTTCATTCTGCCTCCCAAAAATCGTAATAAAAATTGATAAAAAACGTTACGTGCCCAAAAATGGTACCAATAAAAACATCAACTTGTCCTGCAAAAAACAAGACCTCAAATGACTCTGTTGGCCAAAATATGGACAAACTATAGTTCTCAAAATGTGGTGATGCAAAAAGCGATTTTAGTGTGTGAGAGCTGCCAAGCAAAAAAAGCTATAAAACCCACTAAAAATAGTAAATCAAACCCCCCTTTATCACCCCCCTTAGATAGGGAAAAATAATAAAATCAAAAAGTATTTATTTCTATTTTCCCATTAGGGTTAGGGCTATGGTTAAAGTTAGGGTTGGGGCTAAAGTTAGGGTTAGGGTTGGGGCTAAAGTTTGGGTTAGGGTTGGGGCTAGAGATGAGGTTAGGGTTTGGATTACGTTTACGGTTGGGAATAGTGTTGGGATTAGGGTTAGGTGTGTGTCAGGGTTTGGGGTGTGGTTAGGGTTATGGTAGGGATTAGGGATGTGTTAGGGTTAGGAGTGTGTTAGGGTTAGGAGTGTGTTGGGGTTAGGGGTGTGATTAGGGTTGGGATTAGGGTTAGGGGCCTGTTCGGGTTAGGGGTGTGGTTAGGGGTGTGTTTGGGTTGGAGTTAGAATTAGGGGTTTCCACTGTTTAGGCACACAGGAGCTCTCCAAACACAACATGGCATCCGATCTCAATTCCAGCCAATTCTGCGTTGAAAAAGTAAAATAATAATAATAATCTTTATTTTTATATAGCGCTATCTACATATATTTCATGTTCATTCCCCACCTATCAGGCTCAGGGAATATAATACACACCTGTTTATATGGGATACTAGATTGTGGCCCGATTGTAACGCATCGGGTATTCTAGAATATGCATGTCCTCGTAGCAACCTTTATGACCTCGTCGCCATGGCAACCATTATGACATCTACGTCGATACTTTGCCCGTCGCTGAATCAGAAATGTGGGATTTCTACGTCCTTTATGACATCGTCGCTGTGCCCATTGCTGATTGGTCGAGGCCGCCAGAGACGCGGGATTTCCAGGACAGACAGACAGACAGAAAGACAGACAGACAGACGGAAAAACCCTTAGACAATTATATATATAGACTAGATTGTGGCCCGATTCTAACGCATCAGGTATTCTAGAATATGCATGTCCTCGTAGTATATGGACAATAATGATTCCAGAATTCGCGGCAGACTGTGCCCGTCGCTGATTGGTCGAGGCAACCTTTATGACATCGTCGCCATGGCAACCATTATGACATCTACGTCGATACTGTGCCTGTCGCTGAATCAGAAACGTGAGATGTCTATGTCCTTTATGACATCGTCGCTGTGCCCATCAACAGGGCAGAGCAAAGTACGCCTGCGCCGGAGCCGTGGCTGAAGATCAGAAGAGGACATCTTGTAATGAAGATGGGAGGCGCCGCAGCGGACCAGAGACGCCCATCCGACCTGACCAGCAGCGGGACCGCCCCTGGTTGAGTATAATATAACGTCTTTTTCTCCTTTTTCAGGTAACATCGGGGCTTATCTACAGCATTACAGAATGCTGCAGATAAGCCCCTGATGCCGGTGGGCTTACCTCACCCGCGATTTTCGGGGTGACAGGTTCCTTTTAAGTTCATGGACGGTGTCCTGACAGGCTCTAGTCCAGTCCCTGCAGCTGACCATCCTCCATGAGTTTGTCTACTGTGCTCATTGACAGCATCAGTCAGCACAGCAGC
The DNA here is from genome assembly GCF_032444005.1 of Ranitomeya imitator. Classification (NCBI taxonomy): domain Eukaryota; kingdom Metazoa; phylum Chordata; class Amphibia; order Anura; family Dendrobatidae; genus Ranitomeya; species Ranitomeya imitator. The sequence goes on from NC_091288.1 coordinate 185,633,776, forward strand.
TGCTATGTCCTGAGTCTGACCGGTCTGTGTATCATCATGAAAATAGCAGAGCTGAGTGCCCCTTCCCCCTTCACCTACCCCTGACAGGACACAGCAGCCCCCCCTCTCAAGATTCCCTGCATGTACATCTGAGAACTTCAGTCTTCAGAATGGAGCTGTGGTGTCCTGTCAGGGGGCAGATGGGGAACAGAAGCCTTAGGCTATGTGCACACGTTGCGGATTTTGCTTCGGATCCACAGCGTTTCCCCTGCGTTTACAGTTCAATGTAAACGTATGGGAAAAAAAACCTGCTGTGCACATGCTGCGGAAAAACTGCGCGGAAACGCAGCGGTTTACAATCCGCAGCATGTCACTTCTTTTGTGCGTTTTCCGCATTGGATTTACAACTGCCCTATGGAAAACCGCAGTTGTAAATCCACAGTGGAAACCACAGTAAATCCGCAGCGGTTTACCACTGAGGATTTATCAAAACTGCTGGAATCCGCTGCGGAAAAATCCGCAGTGGACCCAGACTACGTGTGCACATAGCCTTATCCTTCTCTGTTCTCTGGAGGGGGCTCATCAGGAGTTGTAAGCTGCTGAACAGGCTCACCTTCTAGAGATGTTATATAACATGACCACACACTGTATGTATATATATATATATATATATATATATATATATATATATACATACATATATATATATACATACATATATTTATATATATACATATATTTATATATATACATATATATATATATATATATATATATATATATATATATATATATATATACACATATATACATATATATATATATACATATATATATATATATATATATATATATATATATATATATATATACACTAGATTGTGGCCCGATTCTAACGCATCGGGTATTCTAGAATATGCATGTCCCCGTAGTATATGGACAATGATGATTCCAGAATTCACGGCACACTGTGCCCGTCGCTGATTGGCTGAGGCAACCTTTATGACATCATCGTCGCCATGGCAACCATTATGACATCATCGTCGCTGTGCCCGTTGCTGATTGGTCGAGGCCTGGCGGCCTCGACCAATCAGACGCGGGATTTCTACGTCCTTTATGACATCATCGTCGCTGTGCCCGTTGCTGATTGGTCGAGGCCTGGCGGCCTCGACCAATCAGAGACGCCGGATTTCTACGTCGATGCTGTGCCGGTCTCTGATTGGTCGAGGCCTGGCGGCCTCGACCAATCAGAGAGCCGGGATTTCCAGGACAGACAGACAGACAGACAGACAGACGGAAAAACCCTTAGACAATTATATATATAGATATATATATATATATATATATATATATATATATATATATGTATATATATAACACAGTATATGGTAAAAGTATGCAAAAATTCCACAGTACTACAGAAAAGTAATTGAGGCCAGACTTAGCATGAAAGGCTAATGAGAGAAGATCTGCAGGGGAATAAAGGGTCTTAGTCCTCGCTCACACGAATGTATAACCCATCCGAGTGCTATGTGATGTTTATAGGATAACACTCGGCATAAAGTTATACTATAGGGCAAAGCAGATCTGTGATTTTTTTCTACAGACCGAATTCATCTGTGGAAAAATTTATCTGCAGCACGCTGCGAGTGGCTCTGGAATTTGGATTACACGGACCCATTGAAATCTATGGATGTGTGTGAAACTTCAGGCTGTAGATAAAATGGAGAAAGGCGGAGGGCACCACTGAATATACATCTAAGTAATATACTGGGGCTCACCATGGACTTGACAAACTACAATGAAACCAAGAGAAAGAAAAAATCATGTCCATAAAAATGGGAGCACCTCAAGCAAATATCAAAAATACAAAGTTTTTTTATTATTGATCAGCATGACAATATACCACACAAAAAAAGCACACGATTAAAAACATTTAAAAATGCAACACCAAAAAGACACAGCAGTCATATCCTAGTATAGGGAAAATGACGACCCACAACCCTATCTCCTCCCAAGAAAACAGAGATGTATGTATATAAACAAATGTAGTAATCCCAAAACACAGTCACATATTCACATACATAGTATGGAAAAACATAGTATAATATATAGCTCTCAACCTAAATTGAAACAATGCAAAGTATGCAAACGCATAGAACTATTAACCCCTTCATGACCCAGCCTATTTTGACCTTAAAGACCTTGCCGTTTTTTGCAATTCTGACCAGTGTCCCTTTATGAGGTAATAACTCAGGAACGCTTCAATGGATCCTAGCGGTTCTGAGATTGTTTTTTCGTGACATATTGGGCTTCATGTTAGTGGTAAATTTAGGTCAATAAATTCTGCGTTTATTTGTGATAAACACGGAAATTTGGCGAAAATTTTGAAAATTTCGCAATTTTCACATTTTGAATTTTTATTCTGTTAAACCAGAGAGATATGTGACACAAAATAGTTAATAAATAACATTTCCCACATGTTTACTTTACATCAGCACAATTTTGGAAACAAAATTTTTTTTTTTGTTAGGAAGTTATAAGGGTTAAAATTTGACCAGCGATTTCTCATTTTTACAACGAAATTTACAAAACCATTTTTTTTAGGGACCACCTCACATTTGAAGTCAGTTTGAGGGGTCTATATGGCTGAAAATACCCAAAAGTGACACCATTCTAAAAACTGCACCCCTCAAGGTACTCAAAACCACATTCAAGAAGTTTATTAACCCTTCAGGTGCTTCACAGCAGCAGAAGCAACATGGAAGGAAAAAATGAACATTTAACTTTTTAGTCACAAAAATTATCTTTTAGCAACAATTTTTTTATTTTCCCAATGGTAAAAGGAGAAACCGAACCACGAAAGTTGTTGTCCAATTTGTCCTGAGTACGCTGATACCTCATATGTGGGGGTAAACCACTGTTTGGGCGCATGGCAGGGCTTGGAAGGGAAGGAGCGCCATTTGACTTTTTGAATCAAAAATTGGCTCCACTCTTTAGCGGACACCATGTCACGTTTGGAGAGCCCCCGTGTGCCTAAAAATTGTAGCTCCCCCACAAGTGACCCCATTTTGGAAACTAGACGCCCCAAGGAACTTATCTAGATGCATAGTGAGCACTTTGAACCCCCAGGTGCTTCACAAATTGATCTGTAAAAATGAAAAAGTACTTTTTTTTCACAAAAAAATTCTTTTAGCCTCAATTTTTTCATTTTCACATGGGCAACAGGATAAAATGGATCCTAAAATGTGTTGGGCAATTTCTCCTGAGTACACCAATACCTCACATGTGGGGGTAAACCACTGTTTGGGCACATGGTAAGGCTCGGAAGGGAAGGAGCGCCATTTGACTTTTTGAATGAAAAATTATTTCCATCGTTAGCGGACACCATGTCGCGTTTGGATAGCTCCTGTGTGCCTAAACATTGGCGCTCCCCCACAAGTGACCCCATTTTGGAAACTAGACCCCCCAAGGAACTTATTTAGATGCCTAGTGAGCACTTTAAACCCTCAAGTGCTTCACAAATTGATCTGTAAAAATGAAAAAGTACTTTTTTTTACAAAAAAATTCTTTTCGCCTCAATTTTTTCATTTTCACATGGGCAGTAGGATAAAATGGATCATAAAATTTGTTGGGCAATTTCTCCCGAGTACGTCGATACCTCATATGTGGGGGTAAACCACTGTTTGGGCACTCGGCAGGGCTCGGAAGGGAAGGCGCGCCATTTGACTTTTTGAATGGAAAATTAGCTCCAATTGTTAGCGGACACCATGTCGCGTTTGGAGAGCCCCTGTGTGCCTAAACATTGGAGCTCCCCCACAAGTGACCCCATTTTGGAAACTAGACCCCCCAAGGAACTTATCTAGATGCATATTGAGCACTTTAAACCCCCCGGTGCTTCACAGAAGTTTATAACGCAGAGCCATGAAAATAAAAATTTTTTCTTTCCTCAAAAATGATATTTTAGCCTGGAATTTCCTATTTTGCCAAGGATAATAGGAGAAATTGGACCCCAAATATTGTTGTCCAGTTTGTCCTGAGTACGCTGATACCCCATATGTGGGGGTAAACCACTGTTTGGGCGCACGGCAGGGCTCGGAAGGGATGGCACGCCATTTGGCTTTTTAAATGGAAAATTAGCTCCAATCATTAGCGGACACCATGTCACGTTTGGAGAGCCCCTGTGTGCCTAAACATTGGAGATCCCCCAGAAATGACACCATTTTGGAAACTAGACCCCCAAAGGAACTAATCTAGATGTGTGGTGAGGACTTTGAACCCCCAAGTGCTTCACAGAAGTTTATAACGCAGAGCCATGAAAATTAAAAAAAAAAATTATTTTCTCAAAAATGATCTTTTAGCCTGCAATTTTTTATTTTCCCAAGGGTAACAGGAGAAATTTGACCCCAAAAGTTGTTGTCCAGTTTCTCCTGAGTACGCTGATACCCCATATGTGGGGGTAAATCACTGTTTGGGCACATGCCGGGGCTCGGAAGTGAAGTAGTGACGTTTTGAAATGCAGACTTTGATGGAATGCTCTGTGGGCGTCACGTTGCGTTTGCAGAGCCCCTGATGTGGCTTAACAGTAGAAACCCCCACAAGTGACCCCATTTTGGAAACTAGACCCCCAAAGGAACTTATCTAGATGTGTGGTGAGCACTTTGAACCCCCAAGCGCTTCATAGAAGTTTATAATGCAGAGCCGTGAAAATAATAAATACGTTTTCTTTCCTCAAAAATAATTATTAAAAAATTATTTTCTCAAAAATGATCTTTTAGCCTGCAATTTTTTATTTTCCCAAGGGTAACAGGAGAAATTTGACCCCAAAAGTTGTTGTCCAGTTTCTCCTGAGTACGCTGATACCCCATATGTGGGGGTAAATCACTGTTTGGGCACATGCCGGGGCTCGGAAGTGAAGTAGTGACGTTTTGAAATGCAGACTTTGATGGAATGCTCTGTGGGCGTCACGTTGCGTTTGCAGAGCCCCTGATGTGGCTTAACAGTAGAAACCCCCACAAGTGACCCCATTTTGGAAACTAGACCCCCAAAGGAACTTATCTAGATGTGTGGTGAGCACTTTGAACCCCCAAGCGCTTCATAGAAGTTTATAATGCAGAGCCGTGAAAATAATAAATACGTTTTCTTTCCTCAAAAATAATTATTTAGCCCAGAATTTTTTATTTTCCCAAGGGTTACAGGAGAAATTGGACCCCAAAAGTTGTTGTCCAGTTTCTCCTGAGTACGCTGATACCCCATGAGTGGGGGTAAACCACTGTTTGGGCACACGTCGGGGCTCAGAAGGGAAGTAGTGACTTTTGAAATGCAGACTTTGATGGAATGGTCTGCGGGTGTCACGTTGCGTTTGCAGAGCCCCTGGTGTGCCTAAACAGTAGAAACCCCCCACAAGTGACCCCATTTTAGAAACTAGACCCCCCAAGGAACTTATCTAGATATGTGGTGAGCACTTTGAACCCCCAAGTGCTTCACAGACGTTTACAACGCAGAGCTGTGAAAATAAAAAATCATTTTTCTTTGCTCAAAAATGATGTTTTAGCAAGCATTTTTTTAGATTCACAAGGGTAACAGGAGAAATTGGACCCCAGTAATTGTTGCGCAGTTTATCCTGAGTATGCTGGTACCCCATATGTGGGGGTAAACCACTGTTTGGGCACACGTCGGGGCTCGGAAGTGAGGGAGCACCATTTGACTTTTTGAATACGAGATTGGCTGGAATCAATGGTGGCGCCATGTTGCGTTTGGAGACCCCTGATGTGCCTAAACAGTGGTAACCCCTCAATTCTAACTCCAACACTAACCCCAACACACCCCTAACCCTAATCCCAACTGTAGCCATAACCCTAATTCCAACCCTAAGGCTATGTGCCCACATTGCGGATTCGTGTGAGATATTTCCGCACCATTTTTTAAAAATCCGCGGGTAAAAGGCACTGCGTTTTACCTGCGGATTTTCCGCAGATTTCCAGTGTTTTTTGTGCGGATTTCACCTGCGGATTCCTATTGAGGAACAGGTGTAAAACGCTGCGGAATCCGCACAAAGAATTGACATGCTGCGGAAAATACAACGCAGCGTTTCCGCGCGGTATTTTCCGCACCATGGGCACAGCGGATTTGGTTTTCCATATGTTTACATGGTACTGTAAACCTGATGGAACACTGCTGCGAATCCGCAGCCAAATCCGCACAGTGTGCACATAGCCTAATTCTAAAGGTATGTGCACACGCTGCAGAAAACGCTGCGGATCCGCAGCAGTTTCCCATGAGTTTACAGTTCAATGTAAACCTACGGGAAATAAAAATCGCTGTACACATGCTGCGGAAAAACTGCACGGAAACGCAGCGGTTTACATTCCGCAGCATGTCACTTCTTTCTGCGGATTCCGCAGCGGTTTTACAACTGCTCCAATAGAAAATCGCAGTTGTAAAACCGCAGTGAAATGCGCAGAAAAAAACGCGGTAAATCCGCCATAAATCCGCAGCGGTTTAGCACAGGGCCGGCGTCAGCACCCGGCACAGCGGGCAAATGCCGGGGCCCTGGGGAGAGAGGGGGGCCCACTCATGCTTTCATAGATACAGCTGGGAGAGCAGAGCAGGAGATAACATGCTCTCTCCGCCTACAAAGTCACTGCTGGCTGCGTTCTCTTAACCCCTATGTGCCAGCTCTGACACAAGCATCTTATCACTCAGTGAGTGCAGCCAGGCAGGCACACATAGGGGTTAAGAGAAGGCAGCCAGCATGACATTGTTTGTGGGGGGAGAGAGCACTTTCTCTGCTCTGATCTCCGCCCCGTGCTGCTGAAGTTATGAGGCAGATTCAGGAGGAGCTCCTAGTCCTACCAGTGCATGAGTGAGTGGCGCTGCTATATACTATGTGGGCTGCTATATGCTACGTGGGCTGCTATATACTACGTGGGCTGCTATATACTACGTGGGCTGTTATATACTACGTGGGCTGCTATATACTACATGGGCTGCTATATACTACATGGGCTGCTATATACTACGTGGGCTGCTATATACTACGTGGGCTGCTATATACTACGTGGGCTGCTATATACTACGTGGGCTGCTATATACTACGTGGGCTGCTATATACTACGTGGGCTGCTATATACTACGTGGGCTGCTATATACTACGTGGGCTGCTATATACTACGTGGGCTGCTATATACTACGTGGGCTGCTATATACTACGTGGGCTGCTATATACTACATGGGCTGCTATATACTACATGGGCTGCTATATACTACGTGGGCTGCTATATACTACGTGGGCTGTGCTATATACTACATGGGCTGCTATATACTACGTGGGCTGCTATATACTACATGGGCTGCTATATACTACGTGGGCTGCTATATAGTACGTGGGCTGCTATATACTACGTGGGCTGCTATATACTACGTGGGCTGCTATATACTACGTGGGCTGCTATATACTACGTGGGCTGCTATATACTACGTGGGCTGCTATATACTACGTGGGCTGCTATATACTACGTGGGCTGTGCTATATACTACATGGGCTGCTATATGCTACGTGGGCTGCTATATGCTACATGGGCTGCTATATACTACATGGGCAGTGTTATATACTACATGGCTGTGTTTATATGCGATCATGAATCGGGGTATGTGTTAAAGGGGGGGCCCACTGAGACTCTTTCGCCCGGGGCCCTCAAAAACCTGGAGCCGGCCCTGGTTTAGCACTGCAGATGTATCAAATCCGCAGCGGAAAAATCCGCAGAGGACCAGAATACGTGTGCACATACCGAAACCCTAACCCTACCCCTAACCCTAACGCTACCCCTACCCCTAACCCTACCCCTAACCCTAGCCCTAACCGTAACCCTATTCTAACATTAGTGGAAAAAAAAAATTTCTTTATTTTTTTATTGTCCCTACCTATGGGGGTGACAAAGGGGGGGGGTCATTTATTATTTTTTTTATTTTGATCACTGAGATATAATCTATCTCAGTGATCAAAATGCACTTTGGAACGAATCTGCCGGCCGGCAGATTCGGCGGGCGCACTGCGCATGCGCCCGCCATTTTGGAAGATGGCGGCGCCCAGGGAGAAGACGGACGGGACCCCGGCTGGATCGGTAAGTATGATGGGGTTGGGGGGGACCACGGGGGGGGATCGGAGCACGGGGGGGGGGGGAATCGGAGCGCGGGAGGGGTGGAACGGAGCACGGGGGCGTGGAACGGTGCACGGGGGGCTGGAATGGAGCACGGGGGGGGGGGGGGGTGGAACGGAGCACCGGGTGGGGTGGATCGGAGTGCAGGGGGGATGATTGGAGCACGGGGGGGGGTGATTGGAGCACGGGGGGAGCGGACAAGAGCACGGGGGGAGCGGAGCACTGGACGGAGGGGAGCCGGAGCAGTGTACCGGCCAGATCGGGGGGCTGGGGGGGCGATCGGTGGGGTGGGGTGGGGGCACATTAGTATTTCCAGCCATGGCCGATGATATTTCAGCATCGGCCATGGCTGGATTGTAATATTTCACCAGTTATAATAGGTGAAATATTACAAATCGCTCTGATTGGCAGTTTCACTTTCAACAGCCAATCAGAGCGATCGTAGCCACGAGGGGGTGAAGCCACCCCCCCTGGGCTAAACTACCACTCCCCCTGTACCTGCAGATCGGGTGAAATGGGAGTTAACCCTTTCACCCGATCTGCAGGGACGCGATCTTTCCATGACGCCACATAGGCGTCATGGGTCGGATTGGCACCGACTTTCATGATGCCTACGTGGCGTCATGGGTCGGGAAGGGGTTAATATCACAGTACCATATAGCCCTGAAAAAATAATAACAATGTTGTGCTAACCGGTACGTAGCAATCAATGCCTGGGCAACTGTGGTAAAAAGAAACTCATTCCACATGGGTAAAGCACATGCTAGGCAAAGTAGTCACAAACATGTCAGAATATAACAAAATACCCACGCCTGAAGAAAGTCCATATGCGTATAAATGACCAGGTCATATACAGGTAAGAGAGGGAGAGAAATGGGAGAGAGGGAAAAAGGGCTGTGGGGTGCAACCCACGCGTATCGCCGCAGCTGTGGCGGCTTCCTCAGGGAAAAGAATAGCATGCTGTGTGGAACGTTAGACATGAATATAAACTAAATCATAACGACATAAATGGTGTTCACCTGTACAAAAACGTCAGCGGCAAGAGACACATGGAGCAGGATGGACGCGGCCATGTTGTTAGTCCAGAATCACGGCGTCTGACTAATAAAGTTGTGCAAGGGCTCGACGCCGGCGCATGCGCACTTGTGCGCGATAAACCTGCACACTCGCGCTCCTGTAGTAAGTCCCCAGCAACCTGATTCCCATATAGAAAGTATGCCCGCGCGCTGAATGGAAAACGCTGAAGGAAGAACGCACACCTATTAAAGAAACAGTCCCAGACAGACACGGCACCTCCCACAGTAGTCCCACAGTAAGAACAACAACATGCTGAACCGCTACGATCTTAGATATAGCAATGTTTAGAGTCACACTGAATATGTGTAAGACGGCACAAGGAAACAAGTAAACATAGCACCTGCACAGCTTTCCCAGTGCCAGCCCACCTATAGCCACAGACCACCACACTCTTATCCAAATTGTCATACATCCTCCGACACATACTCATGGGACAAGAAAATATACAAACCCCACAGATATCACACAGACTAGATCAGATGGAGATCGGCGATAGTAACATGGACACACAAAAGTATGTACAAAGCTATCTAAACATACAAAGGGTACGGGATGCGGCGCGATCATATATGAATACAAAAGGGCTTGGCAAAAAAATTGAACTCATCGCATAATGATATATTGATGGACGACGCATGATAAACGCACAAGTGACCAAAAACGTACGTATATCCGCATAATTAAGCATGGCCTGAAAAATATGCTATAGCCCAAAAACCAGCAAAAAGGGAAATGACAAGTGAAAAAAACTTAAAAAAGTTGAAACCCCCCCAAAAAAGGAGGGAAATATACACTAAATGCTATAAGGTACTGTGATATCCATCAAGTATTTTATACAATCTTTTTATTTTTATAGTATCTCAAGGTCACATGAACCAGCAACCCTAGAAAAACGATATCCATCTCGTATAATGTACAATATCTGTATTTCTATGGCGTCTCAAAGTCATATTGATAAGCAACCCTAAAAAAACCCTATCAAAAATAGAACAATAATGGGCGCAATGCCGAAAAGACTCAAAACAGGCCCAGAGAATAAGGGTACAGCAGAACTGAGGGTACATATGAAAATGGAAGGGTCAAGCAATTGAAAACACCACATGCCATATGGTACTGTGATATGGACCAAACCCTAATATGCAAAAAGCCAAACTATGCTAAATGCACGATAGGCAAGGCAAAATGTTACAGCGTGCCAAAAAGCACACCCCAATATCCCTATATCCGATACCACCCCAGATTCGAGTATCAGGCATAAAAACCAGTGAACAAAAGTTCTTCATTTAGTCCATTTGGAGATGTAGTCTTCAGGTCATAGATCCAGCGTGCTTCACGTCGTAGGAGTTCCTTAGTTAAGTCCCCTCCACGGATGTTACCCAGAACTTGGTCCACAACCATAATCCGCATGCCTTGATGCCTGCTATTATGGAACTCCATATAATGGGATGCAACAGATGAAACTTCAGGCTGCACTCAGCTGTCATCTGAGTGCAGTCCGACATACATGGCCTCAGACAGTGGGGAAGATGGAGAAATTAAGTGTCCTTGTCTTCTCAATATGCTCCGATTATCTCATGCAAGAGAATCAGCTGACACTCAGATGAGAGTTTGAGCCGAGTGTCAGTGGCACAATTGAGCCGATTCTGTCACATGAGAGAATTATCACTCGTGGGACCCCGGTCTTACACTTTTTTCAGCTGGACAATTCTTTTATATATCTTAATTATTCCTAATATTCCTTATATTATCCTTCTTCCCAAACCCACTGACCTAAGCAGGGCTGCCATCAGGGCCTTACTGCCCTTACAGGATAGGGACCGATGAGTAGAGGTAAAGGCTTCTGCCAGCTCAGCAACTGATCGTGTGTCCTGAGACGCACAGGCAGTTAAAATTTGTTGCTGTGCGGGAGATTGCTACCCCACGGCAACAGTTAACATCCGCCAGCCAATCACAGGCCCGCAGCTGACATCAGCGGGCACTTAGCCGGCATATGACATCACTGTCATACGCCGGAACGAAGGTCCGCGCCTCAGATGCATCTAGTGGAGGACACCGTTGGATCTCAGCCAGGTAAAGAGTAACTTTATTTTTTATTTAAAGCCGCAGTATGGGGCATATTATACACTATGGAGGTGCATTATACTACTATATATAGTAGTATATATACTTGCGAGATCCTCACATCACTTCACCCTGCATAGCCGCCCTTTCTTTGGACAGTAGTGTGCAGCTGCATAGAAAAACGGACGTTTCGGGTGAGGCAATGCAAGGCTCGCGCGTCGCTCTCGCATAATTGGCATATAAGGGGTTGACTTATATAAAGCCCCTCTGCTGTATGGTATTGTAGAATTTACAATAGCTATCACTCGTGTAAGGCCGGGGTCACACTAGACCGTAATACGGCCGAGTGCCGCTGTTACTGCCGGCGCTGACACATTCAGTGTATGCCGGTGGACTCCGGCGGGGGACGTGACAGACATCGGAAGGTAAGTATGTAGTGTTTTTTTTTTTTTTTTACTTTTACAATGGTAACCAGGGTAAATATCGGGTTACTAAGCACGGCCCTACACTTAGTAACCCGATGTTTACCCTGGTTACCGGGTGCTGCAGGGGGACTTCGGCATCGTTGAAGACAGTTTCAGCGATGCCGAAGTCGTTCCCCTGATCGTTGGTCGCTGGAGAGAGCTGTCTGTGTGACAGCTCCGCAGCGACCACACAACGACATACCAACGATCACGGCCAGGTCGTATCGCTGGTCGTGATCGTTGGTAAGTCGTTTAGTGTAACTCCAGCTTTAGGGTGTCGATCAGATTAAAGCGGAAGCGCCGACAATCTGTTAACCATTTATACGATGTAGTCACTATTGACCGCAGCATCTAAGAGGATAACCAGATATGGACGCTGCCAACACTGATCGTCGCTGATACAGCAAGTGGTCAGCTATAGCGGACAGCCGACAGCTGCTGGATTGTCACTTGTATGGGGATGCTAGTCTTTTATATCTCAGATCAGTAAAAAAGATGTTGTAAGGGGGTTAAATGAACTAGCAGTTTTATTTTTTGCATTATTTAAGCAATGTTTTGTCTGGAGATGTTGTATTCTTGGGATCCATGCTATTTTTTCTTGAGGTTGGAAGCATTTTTTTTTTCTTTTTATCGCATTCATTTCTGCTGATATGTCATGTTAGAAAAGTTGTCCACCCATTTTTTAATATTTACATGAAGTCCAGTATGGTTTGAATCACATTATGTCAAACTCTGGCCTGCGGGGTGATTATATTTGGCCCACGATGTTCGCACCAATCCCTGCCCCCTCCCCGGCATCACTCCTTCAACTGTTCAGCATCCTGGATTCCGATACAGTTGAAGGTAATAATGAATGAGGGATCTCAGCCATAATTCTCCTGCGTCTGATGTCTCAGCGTAGCGGGTGCGATAACATCACTATTCCACTTCAGCTGTACTGACCAGTGACGAGCTTCACAGTACTTGCTGTCGAGTCTGGAGCACTGGGGAGAGCTGAGTATTTTTATTTTTAATGTTATTATTATTATTTATTTATATAGAACCATTAATTCCATGGTGCTGTACATGAGAACGGGGTTACATACAGAGTTAGGGTATGTTCACACGTTCCTGATTTCCATCCTTTTTTTTTCAGGACTGAAACCGCAGCTCTTTGCAGAAAACGCAGGTCCTTTTTTTGGTGCTTTTTTTTATGCGTTTTTTTATGCGTTTTTTGATCCTTTTTTTATGCAGTTTTCTATGCAGAGTCTGTGTGTTTTCTAGGAAGTTTTTTAGGGTTAAAATGGCTGAAAATACCCTAACCCTACCCCTACCCCTATTCTAACCTTAGTGGAAAAAAAAAAAAAAAAAAAAAAATTATTTTTTTTTGTTGTCCCTAACTATGGGGGGTGACAAAGGGGGGGGGGTGTCATTTACTATTTTTTTATTTTGATCACTGAGATATAACCTATCTCAGTGATCAAAATGCACTTTGGAACGAATCTGCCGGCCGGCAGATTCGGCGGGCGCACTGCGCATGCGCCCGCCATTTTGCAAGATGGCGGCGCCCAGGGAGAAGACGGCCGGACGGACACCGGGAGGCCGGGTAAGTATAAGGGGGGGAGATGAGGGCACGGGGGGGCATTGGAGCACGGGGGGGGGCATCGGAGCACGGGGGGGGGGCATCGGAGCATGGGGGGGTGGGATCGGGGCAGCCACACTCCGCCCACGCACTTCCGCCCGCTTCCCCGCACTTCCTGCTGCAGCGGTTCTGCACCACGAACCGCAATAAAACCCGCAGATATATTTTTGATCTGCGGGTTTTACTGCGGGTTTGACCTCACAATGGAGGTCTATGGGTGCAGAACTGCTGCGGCTCCGAAAAAAGAAGTGACATGCTCCTTTTTTCCCGCAGCTATTCAGCGCGGCTTTTTTTTTTAAATTCAGGATCGTGTGCACAGTGGTTCCTGTTTTCCATAGGGTACATTGTACTGTACCCTGCATGGAAAACAGCTGCGCAGAAAAAAACGCACTGTGTGAACATGGCCTTATAGATATCGTTTACAGTAAACAAATTTACAGTGACAGACTGGTACAGAGGGGAGAGGACCCTGTCCTTGCGGACTTACATTCTATGGGGAACCATTATGCCATATGGAGTACTTCTTGAGGCCATTATACTGTATGGAGGGATATGTGGGCCTATTGTATTGTATGAAAGATGTGGGGCTATTATTCTCTGTTGAGGAGTGTGTGGGGCTCATTATATTGTATGGAGGACTATGTGGGGCCCAATATACGGTATAGAGGACTATTTAGAGTCATTACACTGTATGGGTAACTATGTGGGGCCCATTATACTGTAAGGTGGACTAAGTGCAGCTATTATACTGGGACATTATACTGTATAGAGGATTATGTGGGGCCATTATATACTGTATTGAGGACTATATGGAGTCATTACACTGTATGAAGGACAATTTGGGGCCCATTATACTGTACGTAGGTGTCACGCTGTGACAGACGTAAGGGAGAGGGGCCTAAAACTGTCCCTGGAACCCTAACTATCCCTGTCTCAGGGGTACTCATGATGGTAGAGAGGCCTGGGTCTCCAGCCTTACTATGATCTTGTTAAACCCTAGTATGTCCCGTCCCCCACCCCATGGGGCTTGGTACAGAAATGTAAGGGAAACAAGACACAAATACAACAGGGATAACCGAGTACCACTATTATATAACAGCACTTACCAAAATAGGCAGGAGGATAAGGAAATGGAAGAATATACAAACCATGGGATTCATTCATCAATCTAATCCCTATTCGGAACAATACTATATTCATCATGACTGCAGTTCAAAGGTTAGAGTTTCTATCCCTAGGATACACAGGCATCACTTGTGCTATCTAAAACTAACACATAGCTTCCCCAACAAGTTTTGCATAACAGGCTTCCTCATAGGGTTGGGGCTATAATTTTTTTTACAGAGATTATAATAGTGAGATTGCACAGGCATACTGTTGTGTGTTTTTAGTTTATATACCACTGTTTTTTTAACAAAGTATAATAAAATCCATGTTTTAATGCATCCCTTAATTAGGGCTTATTTACTCTCTAGGTAATTTGGCATTATGACTTTCCATCCCTATAGGCCCTATATAATGTTCCAAACAGAATAATGGCCCCATATAATGTTCCATACAGAATAATGACCTCATATAATGTTAAATACAGAATAATTGCCCAATATAATACTACATACAGAATAATGGCACTCATATTGCCCCATATAGTATATTGGCCAAATATAATGTTCCATAAAGTATAAAGGCCCCATATAATGCTCCATAAAGTATAATGTATATAAATACAACAATACGAACCAGAGTAACAAAGATACAATGAAAAAAGAAAGGCAACACTAGTGCCACGCACGGACGCAATAATCAGATAAGGAGCAAGTCAATAATAATAGCCGTATAAAAAAAAATATATATAAATATCTATAAATAGCACATGTCGGTAAAATGGTTACTCCGCATACAATAAGATAATATGAGATGGTTATACCAATAAATAGTAAGGCATAAGAGCAACCACACCAATAAAATGGCTCCAGAATAATATACACATATAGGGAGGTTCAAAATGTAACTAAACAAAATGTCTAATGCAATCCTTGTATAATAAAGAACCCCATATAGCTCACCAACAACAGTACATAGTCAGAGGTATCCCGGGAAGTCCCATATCTATATAGTGAGTAAAGCCTAGGCTATACCTGCACAGTGGCAATTTCAATAAAATTGTCAATTTTAGCTCGTGTCCATCTTTTTTGGTTTTCTATTATATATTATGGCGGAGCATTTACTCTGGTTGCCCTTCCCATAGGTTCATTCATAAAGTATAATGGCCCCATATAATGCTCCATACAGTGTATTAGCCCCATATATTGCTTCACACGTATATTGGCCCCATATAATGTTCCACAGTTCCACACAGTATAATGGGTCCAATATGAATCTTCATATAGAATAATCGCCCCAAATAACCAGGGATTGAAGCTTGAAGAGGAAAATCTGTATATTCCAGGCGCCTTCTGGGAAAAGCGAAGTCTCCCTCAGCAATAAGATCGTAGGGTATAGCCGGGACCAACTGCTTGGAAAGCATCGCCAAACCGCGCGCCGTAATTTTGCCTCTAGGACATTATAGTAAGAAAGCTTGGCTGATTGAGTAGATTACACAAGGAAAACAAACAGATTACACAAGAAGGAAGGCACACAGCAAGTCAGCAGGATCTAGGAGCAACATGGCAGATGTGACAACCTACATGGTGAGCTGCAACATGTGCTACATGTTCACAGATCGCCAGAAGAAGAATCCAACTTCACCTACCAGAAGTGTAGACTACTGTCTCTTTTAGAAGAAAACATGCGGGGTCTGGGAGAAAGAATTGCAACTTTCAAACTCAAAGAAAATGAAAACTTCCTAGACAGAACAGAAGCATCTCTACTGGTCACAGAAGGTTAAGAAAGGGTCAGAGAACCTACAAAAGCAGACGAGTGGAAGCATGTGAAAAAAAAAAGGAAGAAGACCATGGAGACATCACCAACCACACAACTGAAAAACTGATACCAAGGCCTTGTGGTGGACAAAGAGGGCACACCTAAGGATGAGGCACTACCAGCAAGCAAAGAAGAAAAGGTCACACAGCTACACCCAGAACGGACAACAAAAAGTACAGCCAAGAAGCGAAGAAGAGTGGTAGTGGTGGGGAGACTCACTACTGAGAGGCACAGAAGCAGCCATCTGCAGACCGAACATAACCACAAGAGAAATATGCTGCCTCCCAGGTGCTAAGATCAAGGATGTGACAGATAGGATACTGAAGCTCATCAGTTCCAAGGACGTCCACCCATTTCTTCTGATACATGTTGGCACCAATGACACGGCAATGAAGGACCTACCGACAATCTGCAAGGACTTTGTAGAGTTGGGGAAGTAAGTAAAGGAACTGGATGCACAGGTAGTTTTTTCTTCTATCCTTCCAGTAGACGGGCATGGCACCAGGAGATGGAACAGGATCCTTGATGCGAACAACTGGCTAAGACGATGGTGCAGTCAACAAGGATTCGGATTACTGAACCTCAATGTGAATTACCTGTACGACAGACTCCTCGCCAGAGACAGACTACACCTCAACAAACCAGGGAAACACATTCGCCAGAAGACTCGCTACACTCATCAGGAGGGCATTAAACTAGAAGAGGGAACGGGAAGAAAAAAAATTAGACTTGAATATGAAGCCAGAAAATATACCGATGAAGGATAATGGGTGCGGCAAAGAAGACCCAAGACAACATACTCGGATGGGAGGTAAGAAAATTTCTAAAACAATCCACAGGGAGGATATTGGAACAAAACAAAATCCTCTAAACTGAATGCTCGTGAACGCCAGAAGCCTGACAAACATGATGGAAGAACTAGAAACATAAATATCTACAGGTAACTATGACACAGTGGGAATAACTGAGACATGGTTAGATGAAAGCTATGACTGGGCAGTTAACTTAAAGGGTTACAGTCTGTTTAGAAGGAATCATAAAAATCGGAGAGGAGGGGTTTGTCTTTATGTAAAGTCTTGTCTAAAGTCCACTTTAAGGGAGCAAATTAGCGAAGGGAATGAGGATGTGAGTCCAAATGGGTTGAAATACATGGAGGGAAAAATAGTAACAAAATTCTCATTGGGGTCTGTTACAAACCCACAAATATAACAGAAATCATGGAAAGTCTACTACTATGGCATATAGATGAAACTGCAACCCATAATGAGGTACTTGTTATGGGGGACTTTAACTACCTAGATATTAACTGGGAAACCGAGACCTGCGAAACCCATAAAGGCAACAGGTTTCTGCTAATAACCAAGAAAAAATATCTTTCACAATTGGTGCAGAATCCAACCAGAGGATCAGCACTTTTAGACCTAATACTATCTAACAGACCTGACAGAATAAATCTGCAGGTCGTCGGGTATCTAGGAAATAGCGACCACAATATTGTAGTTTTACTTGTCTTTCACTAGGGGGACTTATCAGGGAGTCACAAAACCACTGAACTTTAGGAAGGCAAAGTTTGACCAGCTTAGAGATGCCCTTAATCTGGTTGACTGGGACAATGTCCTCAGAAATAAGACTACAGATAATAAATGGGAAATGTTTAAGAACATCCTAAATAGTCACAGTAAGAGGTTTACACCTTATGGGAATAAAATGACAAGAAATAGGAAAGACCCAAGGTGGCTAAACAAAGAAGTAAGAGGGGCAATTTACAGTATAAGAAAAAATGTAAAACTACTAAATCAAGACGGCACCGTTGAAGCTCTGAAAAACTATAGGGAGAAAAATACTTTATCTAAAAAAACTAATTAAAGCTGCCAAAAAGGAAACAGAGAAGCACATTTTTTAAGTAGAGTAAAACTAATCCCAAACGGTTTTTCAACTATATCAATACACCATGTTCCAAATTATTATGCAAATTGGATTTAAGTGTCATAAAGATTTAATTGTTTTGTTTTTCAAAAACTCGTGGATGGTATTAGGGCTCAATGGATCACTGAAATCAATCTTAAACACATGATAATTAGTTTTCCAGGTGATTCTAATTAAAGGAAAACTAATTAAAAATGATGTTCCACATTATTAAGCAGGCCGCAGGTTTCAAGCAATATAGGAAATAAAAAGGATCTCTCGGCTGCTGAAAAGCGTTAAATAGTGCAATGCCTTGGACAAGGTTTGAAAACATTAGATATTTCACAAAAACTTAAGAGTGATCATCATACTGTGAAGAGATTTGTGACAATCAAAGCACAGACAGAAATCTTGCCGATAAAGGCATAATGAGGAAGGTTTCTACTAGACAAATTCATTAGATTAAGAGAGCAGCTGCCAAAATACCATTACAAAGCAGCAAACAGTTATTGAAGCTGCTGGTGCCTCTGGAGTCCCTCAAACCTCAA
Organism: Ranitomeya imitator; assembly: GCF_032444005.1. Taxonomy (NCBI): domain Eukaryota; kingdom Metazoa; phylum Chordata; class Amphibia; order Anura; family Dendrobatidae; genus Ranitomeya; species Ranitomeya imitator. Next base: position 185,652,512 of record NC_091288.1, read on the forward strand.
GGTGTAAGATCCCTCAAAGGCTTGCTGTGGTGCATAAACCTACTATTCGGCCACCCCTAAACAGTGTTCACAAGCAAAAACGGTGCAGTGGGCACAGACATACAGTGTAACGAAAAAAGAAATCCAGCTCACCATAGTAACGATCCCAACAGGCTCGGAGCACGGAAACGCTGTGTCAAGGCGTAAGGAAACCAGAGAAAGAAAAAGAATTCCAGCTCGACGAGGCAGTGAAAAGTAAAAACTTGGTACTTTATTCACTTCTTGTTAGAAGCAGAGGATAAAACATCAGCACAATATAGATAAAAACACTATCTACGCGTTTCAGGTGGCAAAGCACCCTTAATCATGATATCTCAACCTGATATCGTGATTAAGGGTGCTTTGCCACCTGAAACGCGTAGATAGTGTTTTTATCTATATTGTGCTGATGTTTTATCCTCTGCTTCTAACATGAAGTGAATAAAGTACCAAGTTTTTACTTTTCACGGCCTCGTCGAGCTGGAATTCTTTTTCTTTCACAGACATACAGTACAAAAGTTTGGACACGCCTTCTCATTTAAAGATTTTTCTGTATTTTCATGACTATGAAAATTGTAAATTTACACTGAAGGCTTCAAAACTATGAATTAACACATGTGGAATTATATACTTAACAAAAAAGTGTGAAACAACTGAAAATATGTCTTATATTCTAGGTTCTTCAAAGTAGCCACCTTTTGCTTTGATGACTGCTTTGCACACTCTTGGCATTCTCTTGATGAGCTTCAAGAGGTAGTCACAGGGAATGGTCTTCCAACAATCTTGAAGGAGTTCCCAAAGATGCTTAGCACTTGTTGACCCTTTTGCCTTCACTCTGCGGTCCAGCTCACCCCAAACCATCTCGATTGGGTTGTAGAGTTGTTGTAGAGATGTGTCTGCTGCTAGAACTCTGTGTGGCATTGACCTGGTCTCTAATCTGAGCTGCTGTTAACCTGCGATTTCTGAGGCTGGTGATGCAGATAAACTTATCCTCAGAAGCAGAGGTAACGCTTGGCCTTCCTTTCCTGGAGCAGTCCTCATGTGAGCCAGTTTCTTTGTAGCGCTTGATGGTTTTTGCAACTGCACTTGGGGACACTTTCAAAGTTTTCCCAATTTTTCAGACTGACTGACCTTCATTTCTTAAAGTAATGATGGCCACTTGTTTTTCTTTACTTAGAATTTGTATTATGGCAAGAAAAAAGCAGCTAAGAGTCTATTCATTAGGGGGGCGTGGATATGTAGCCAAAGAAGGACGCATCTAGTGAAAGCTCCTTATATCCTGAGCCTATCCTGCCCTTTGTGCCCCATATTAACGAGCGGTACCGACTGGGGCTGGAACCCCATATCCTCAGGAGCCTTGTGGGCCCTCCGGACGGCTGCTGTGATGATCTGAGACGTCGGGAGCTGCGGAGGCCGGGACAGTCAGAGGACACCAAGTGCAGTTGCGGCCATCTTCGGTGTGCGCGCTCCAGGATACAGGACGTGGCGCCGTCTTCTGTTGGTGCCGGGCCTCCTCCTCCTTGGAATTGGCGGTCGCCGGACCATAGCGGTGAGAGCAGTGGAGCGCTTGTGTACAGGAGCAGGGGGACCTGAGGTGGATGGCGGAGCCTGTGGGGGGCAGCGGCCGTTAATACAGCGTGTGCCCTAACAGTAAGGGAAGTGGCGCTTCTTATCACATGTGCGGTGCTGCTTGGAAGTTGAGCGCATAACCTGAGAAAACAAAGGGGTGGTGCGGTGTGTGCCCTTAGAAATTGGGCCCTGCTCCCCCCTATTAGATAGACACTTCGTTTACCAGCGCCATAACATCAGAGGGATTAACCCCCTCCCTGCTGCTCCCCCTGTGGAGGCCGGGGGCCCGCTCAGACATATAGAGCACAGGTGAACATTAAAGCTACTGCCTTTATAACTCTCACTATATGTGCTGCCCGTCCAGTGGCCTCTTTGAAGTATAGTCCAGTACTTAACTCTACGGGATCTGAAATTGGGGCTCGGTCTATTTATAACTACAATTGTGATTACTTTGTGGAGTCCTTTTAACTGCCTACCATGCAACACGCTAAAGGACCAGGGGCTGCTGATAAACTAAGGAAATATGCCAGGGATGATCCCCCTGATAACGTGCGCACTCTCAGAAACAACCCTGCAGCGGCTCAGCGCAAGGGCCATCCTTCTGATAGTAAAGAGGAGGGAGAACAAGACGAACTGACTCAAACAGGCATCTGAGCAGTTAATGCAGGCTATCTCCCTCACTAGATCATTCTCTCACGGAAAAAATAGAGGATGTGCATATTGAGGTGGGCCGTCTGCGGCATGATATGCAAGCCATGAGAGGGCGTATTTCGGAGGTTGAAATAAGAGTGTCTCATATAGAAGATACTATCACTCCTATGGAAGCTAAACTGACAAAAGCTGCTGGCTCCGTAAATGCTTGGAAACAAAAGGCAGATGATTTGGAAAACAGACTGCGTCACAATAATATTTGAATTATCGATCTCCCGGAGCGATCGGAGGGTCAGCAACCCGAACAATTTCTGGAAGACTGGCTTAAGACCTCCCTGGGGGACGAATTCTCCTCAACATTCTCGGTGGAGAGGGCCCATAGGGTTCCAATGAGACCTCTCCTCCCTGGAACTCCGCCTCGACCTTTTCTGGCACGTCTCCTCAATTGTAGGGACAGGGTTTCTATTCTTCGTCTGGCGCGGCAGAAGGGCCCTATCAAATTCAACAATGCCACCATATCGATTTTTCCGGACTTCTCCATGGAACTCCAAAAGCAGCGGGCACGATTTATGGACATCAAGAAGCAACTTAGAGATAAGAATATGATCTACTCCACGCTTTATCTAGCCCGGTTCCGTATTGTCCATGGGGGCTCCTCTTTATTCTTTACCGACCCAGCGGAGGTAGCCGAATGGTTGCAGTCTCACAAGGGGTCCAATGTGGAAGACTCCTAATCTGGGTTCTTTGTCTAATGGCAATATAAATGGAGCTCTTCGTATGGGTGCGAAAGATGTCAACAATACCGGACACTGAATTCAGTGAGGATATCCCCTTTTCTATCTGACTGTAGGGGTATGGAAACATACTCCTCCATTGTTCAAATTTTGCTTGGTTTGGTTTTATATAACGGTTTTGATTGTTTGATGTGTACAGTTGTCGCCAATACTAATTTTTTGCTCTGTGTGACGTCTCTGAACCGCGCCCGAATAACAATGGTCTGGATACACATGATGAGAGCATTATACTGCCTCTGTGCAAATCCCTAGTTAGACCGCACATGGAGTACTGTGTCCAGTTTTGGGCACCGGTGCTCAGGAAGGATATAATGGAACTAGAGAGAGTACAAAGGAGGGCAACAAAATTAATAAAGGGAATGGGAGAACTACAATACCCAGATAGATTAGCGAAATTAGGATTATTTAGTCTAGAAAAAAGACGACTGAGGGGCGATCTAATAACCATGTATAAGTATATAAGGGGACAATACAAATATCTCGCTGAGGATCGGTTTATACCAAGGAAGGTGACGGGCACAAGGGGGCATTCTTTGCGTCTGGAGGAGAGGTTTTTCCACCAACATAGAAGAGGATTCTTTACTGTTAGGGCAGTGAGAATCTGGAATTGCTTGCTTGAGGAGGTGGTGATGGCAAACTCAGTCGAGGGGTTCAAGAGAGGCCTGGATGTCTTCCTGGAGCAAAACAATATTGTATCATACAATTATTAGGTTCTGTAGAAGGACGTAGATCTGGGGATATATTATGATGGAATATAGGCTGAACTGGATGGACAAATGTCTTTTTTCGGCCTTACTAACTATGTTACTATGTATTATTTTTCCTTTTACATATAAATATGGGATCTGAAGTTATATGTATGACCTGGAACATACGGGGTATTAAGACTCCTCGGAAGAAAATCAAGGTATTTTCGCAGATTAAAAGATATTACCCTCATGTGGTGGCACTGGTGGAGATGCACCTGACTAGAGATGCGGTTCGTTGTATGCAAAAGCCGTGGGTTCAACGGTCTCTCCATGCATTTCATACCAGCTACTCAAGAGGGGTCTCTTTGCTGATACACAGGGATGTTAGATGGGAGGCCAGGGAAGCACGGCGAGATCCTGAGGGCCGCTTTGTCTTTGTGCATGCATTCATTAACTCGCGTGAATATGTGATATTGTGTGTCTATAACCCTCCCCTCGCTAACATGTCGGTTCTCGGTATGGCAATGTGCTTCTCCTTAAAAAGCCGGATTACATACCGGTAATGCCCTTTTAATGAGCCATGACAGCACCCACTTTGAGAGAGGGACCCGCCCATAGGAACAGCAAATCTACAGAGATAAAAAGGGCGGTCCCCCTCTCCTCCTCAGTTGTTTTTCAGAGTACGATAGGAACCGCCGTTGTTAAATTAGTGTACATCCTTAATTACAAGTATATCTTATCATATCTATAATCACCCATGCGAATGTTTTAGTATTAACAAACATACATATCTACTAGGGTGGGAAGTGACAGGGTGCTGTCATGGCTCATTAAAAGGGCATTACCGGTACGTAATCCGGCTTTTTACCCTTTGCTACGACAGCACCCACTTTGAAAGATTTGCAGAGAACCTTTACCTGGGTGGGATTACTGTACTAAGGACGGCTCTCCCGAAAGCCAAGTCAGATGTAGAAGACAGATCAAGTCTATAATGTCTATAGAAAGTTGGCGACGACCAGGTTGCGGCCTTACATATGAGCTCGATGGAGATGTCTTTATTCTCCGCCCACGAGGATGATACAGCTCGAGCTGAATGCACCTTTACTCCTTCTGGAGGATCTTTGCCTTTTGACAAGTATGCAAGACAGATGGCATCTTTGATCCATCGAGACAAGGTAGCTTTTGTGACCCCGTAGCCTTTTCGATGACCCTGAAAAGAGACAAACAGAGCCCTACTCTGTCTGTAGGACTGGGTTCTCTCTATGTAGCTCAGGATCGCTCTTTTTACATCCAACATATGTAGCTTCTCCTCCTCTGAATTTGTTGGATTATCATAAAAGGAAGGTAGAAAAATTTCTTGGGATCTATGGTATTTTGTAGCTACTTTAGGGAGATATAAAGGATCAGGTTTGAGAACTACTCTGTCCTGATATGTCATTAGGAACGGAGGGTCTATGGAAAGAGCTTGGATATCTCCCACTCTTCTGGCAGAGGTCAAGGCTATCAATAAAGCTACCTTGTATGTAATATTTTTTAGAGGGATAGAAAGCAAGGGCTCAAAGGGAGGTCCCATTAAGGCATCTAGGACTAAATTCAAGTCCCAGGGAGGTAAACGTGGGACATGTACTGGTGTACATCTTTCACATGCTCTAATAAATCTTTTTATCCATCTATTACCAGCAATATTAGCGCTATAAAGGGCTCCCAAGGCAGATACTTGAACTCTCAAAGTATTAACTGATAACCCCAGCTCATGGCCTCTTTGTAAAAATTCAAGGATGGCTTTAATAGGAACCTTGCTGGAAAAAGGTTTTGTATAGAAGTCGAGGAATTTTCTCCATATTCTACTATATATTATAGTTGTAGATTTTTTTCTACTTAACAGTAGTGTGTTGATTAGCTCTTGAGAGAACCCTCTCAAAGTTAATATCTGCCTCTCAAGTTCCACGCCGTGAGGTGGAGGCCCTTCACTTGTGGATGGTAGAATGGACCTTGAGACAGTAGGTCTGGTGTCATTGGCAGAATCCATGGATCGCAAACTGACATCGCTCGAAGACAGGAGAACCAGGGCCTCTTCGGCCAAAATGGGGCTATCAAAATCACCCTCGATTTTTCTTCTCTTATCTTCTTGACCACCAATGGAATTAGTATCATTGGTGGGAAGGCGTAGGCTAGATCGTAATTCCAAGGATACTGGAGTGAGTCTACTATATCTGGATGATCTGCCAGATTCAGGGATGCAAACATTGGTAGCTGCCTGTTGCTCCTGGTTGCAAACAAATCTATCTGCGGAAGACATCATATGTCCACTATGTTTTTGAATATGCGAGGATTGAGGGTCCATTCTCCCTGGCGGAGCATGTGACAACTTAGGAAGTCGGCCCTTGAGTTTTCTAGTCCTCTGATATGGACAGCCATGAGAGAAAGGAAATTGGGTTCTGCTAGATCAAATGTCTGCCGCTGAACACATCAGACTTCCCGATCGTGTTCCGCCTTGCCGATTTAAATATGCGACGACAGTTGTGTTGTCCGATCGGATCTTGACATGAGAACCACGAAGCTGGGGAAGAAAAAATTTCAAAGCATAATATACTGCATTTAGTTCTTTCCAGTTGGAAGACTGCTGAATCTCTAAAGAATTCCAGCGACCTTGGGCTATATTTTGATCCAGATGGGCTCCCCACCCTTCTGGGCCTGCGTCAGTAGTGAGTAATTTAGAGGACCTAATTGTCCATAATAATAATAATCTTTATTTTTATATAGCGCTAACATATTACGCAGCGCTTTACAGTTTGCACACATGATCATCGCTGTCCCCGATGGGGCTCACAATCTAAATTCCCTATCAGTATGTCTTTGGAATGTGGGAGGAAACCGGAGTGCCCGGAGGAAACCCACGCAAACACGGAGAGAACATACAAACTCTTTGCAGATGTTGTCCAAGGTGGGATTAGAACCCAGGACTCCAGCACTGCAAGGCTGCTGTGCTAACCACTGCGCCACCGTGCTGCCCATACCATGAGACTCCTCTGGACAAATGGTCATTATTCAACCACCAAAGAAGTGATTGAAGCACGTCATCAGATAAGGTAATTTTTGTATTTAGATGCTCCTGGCAATATGACTGGGCATGGAGTATCTGGTGTTGTAAAGCCCTAGTATGGTATTGGGCCCATTGAACCGCAGGAATGCAGGAGGAAAGTGAACCCGAGAGATATGGCCTCTCTAAGGGACATACGAGGACTAGATATTGCTGTAGTGACTTTTGAAATTATGGTTGATTTTTTGACTTCTGGTAAGAGACACTTTTGACTTACAGAGTCCAAGACTAGTCCTAGGAAGGACTGAAGAGTTTCTGGATGCAGCCTTGATTTTTTGAAGTTTACAATCCAGCCTAGAGCCTGTAACGATGAAATGGTATTAGACAAGCGTTCTTCACACTGAGATGCTGAATTACCAATTATTAGGAAATTGTCTAAATAGGGCACAATTAGCGTGTCCTGATGACGTAGATAGGCCATCACCTCTAGCATGACTTTCGTGAAAATTCGAGGAGCCATAGAAAGGCCGAATGGCATGGACGTAAACTGGAAGTGACGGACCCGGCCTTGTAGGTTTACCGCCACTCTGATATATTGTTGGTGGTCTGCATGGATTGAAAGATGGTAATATGCATCCTTTAAATCCAGACCTGCCATAAAGCACCTAGGAAACAAAAATTTTATGGTTGATCTTATTGATTCCATCTTAAAGGTGTGCTCCTGCAAAAAAGAATTTAGTTTCTTTAGATTAATTATAGTACGAAAAGTACCATCTGGTTTCGGAACCAGAAATAAAGGGGAATAAAATCCCCTCCCTTTCTGACTGTTTGGTACTTCGATGAGAACATTCTTAGCCAAAAGGCTCAGAATTTCTAAATGAAGCGCTTCTTGTTGTTCCGGCGCTTTTAATGATGTTACTACAAAGTTATCCTGTGGTAATTTAAAGAAATCTAATCTTAGTCCAGATTTTATTAGACGGAGAATCCACTGATTTGATGTTATATCTTCCCATTTATGATAAAAAAAACTTCAGTCTGCCACCAACTGGGATCTCATTACTGATAGTATCGCCCCCGCCTAGATGTTTCGGGGTTACTATATAAGGCACCTTTCGGCTTGGTTTCTTTTGAATCCCAGCGGTCTTTTTGTGGCTCATACGGTCTCCTCCTATTAAATGGCCGTTTTCTAAACGCTCTCCTGTAAGAAGAAACTGTTTAGGGAAGCCTCTCCTTCTCTCTCCTGCTTTGTTAAGTAGGTCATCTAGGACCTTCCCGAACAAGAACTCACCCTGGCATGGGATTGAACATAATCTGGTCTTTGATTGTGCATCTCCCTTCCATCCTTTGAGCCAAAGGGCACGCCGAGCTGCGTTGACCAGACCTGCTGACCTCACTGCTAAACGGAGGGAGTCCGCTGAAGCGTCAGCTAATAATGCTGTGGCACTTTTAATCAGTGGCAAAGCTTGGAGAATTTTATCTCTTGAGACCTTGCTCTTTACTTGTTGCTCCAGCTGGTCTACCCAGACTAATAGGGACCTGGCTGTGCACGTGCCTGATATAGCCAGTTTGAAAGCTCCTGTATTCGTCTCCCAGGATCTTTTCAGGAGAGCCTCTGTTTTGTGGTCTAAGGGATCTAGTAAGATTCCTGCATCCTCCACAGGGAGAGATGACTGTTTCGAGGTGGATGCCACAGCTGCATCAACTTTTGGGACGTTGGACCATACTGCTAAGTCCTCATCACTAAAGGGGTAACGTCTCTTAGAAGAGGACGGGAGAAACCCCTTCCCCTGTTTGTCCCATTCTTTCTTTACCAGGTCTTTGATGGCAGAGACTACTGGAAAAGCTCGTGTTTTTTTATGACCCAGACCTGCAAACATAATATCTTTAGCAGATTTGACTCCTTTAGTGTCTGGGCACCCCATAGTATTTCTAATGGATTTTATAAGGTTGTCAATGCTTTCAACGGGAAAACATGCTCCACCTTCATCTTCAGAGGAACTAGGAGATGATCCTGAGGTGTTGGATGAACGAATTAAGCCCTCTTCAGATTCTGAACTGGGGTCAGGAGACAGGTGCTTATTATCATGCTTTTTTAAGGACTCTGATCCCAGAGACTGTATTTCTTGCCGTATTATGGCTCTGATACTTGTGGCCGTAACAGCCGCCTCATCCTGTAAGGTTTGACTTATACAGGACTGACACAGCCTTTTAGGATATGTGTCGGGTAAGGGCTGCGTGCACAGAGCACACTCTTTATGTTTAGTTTTATTGGTCTTCTTAGCCTAGGGGAGATCAGAGAAGGAAGGGATCAGCTTATAGGTAGAGGATGTAACACTCACCCAGTGAAGCCATCATTTCCATATCATACCGGTCTTGGAGGAGGAGACGCTGTGCGGGGTCTGAGTAGCGCTGTATCCGTACTCCTTGTTTTACTTCTGTGAGTGTCAGATCCATCCATGGAACAACCACTCTTTTTTGCCGATGACTTTAAACTTTTAGCGCTGCTTTTATCAGCGCTGTCGCGTTCCACTACCAGTGGAAGCTCACTATCTGCCGGGAACGATATACTGAGCACCAGCTCTGCGTCCCGGCCTCACATTTGAATCGTGCGGCTCCCAGCAGCGCGACGTCCACCGCGAACCGGAAGTGCTCCAACCACTTCCGGTTTAATGAAGCAGCGCAGACTTACTTGCGCATCAGGGTCGGCGCCGCTCCTAGTACAGCCGGAACCGGCGCCCCATGCACACGCTCCCTCCATAGGCCGGACTTCCACGCCCGGAACCTGCCGGCCAGTACCCAGACGAGGGGGGAGGCTGCATGCAGTGGCTCCCCGCCGCTGCTTCTGATGCCGCAGCCCCTGCTGTCACCAAGAGAACCATGCAGGCGGGTGCATAGGCTCAGGTAGGAAAAAAGCGGAGGTGCTCCAACCACCTCCATCTGTAGGTATTCCAGGGATTTCCGATAGGCACAGGAAACCAACTGAGGAGGAGAGGGGGACCGCCCTTTTTATCTCTGTAGGTTTCCTGTTCCTATGGGCGGGTCCCTCTCTCAAAGTGGGTGCTGTCGTGGCAAAGGGTAAAATATCCAGATGCTAATGTTATTTGTATAGGGGACTTTAATCTAGTCATGGATCATTGCATGGACAGATTGAGACTAGATGATACAGTATCCGGGGAGTCTTTACCTCAGCCCCCTTCCCAATTGGCACTGTTTATGGATGGCAGCGGTTGGCTGGACTTATGGAGAATGAGTCACCCGGAGGTTAGGGGGTACACTTGCCACTCATCTACTAAGCAATCTTTATCTCGTATAGACTAAATATTTGGATCTAGTGGCTTGGCATTATGGGTGGATAGTGTTGAACATGGCAATAGGGGGATTTCGGACCACAGTCCGGTTACTCTTAAATTTAAATATGTGCAGTCCAATAATAATAGATCCTGGAAATTGAACCCCTTTTGGTTGAAATTAACAGATTCTAGTGATAGGACGATCGACTAGTTAAATTGTTTCATTTTAACACATCTGGAACCCCAGAATCTTGGTTTATTTTGGGATACCATAAAGGCATATTTGAGGGGGTGCTTGTCCTCTACAATCTCCTACATCAAAAGGGTAACGGCGAGGGAGGATGATGAGATGGAGCAGCGATTAAAGGACTCGGAGGCCACATATATAGCTAATCAGACTAGCAGTAACAGGGTTGAATGGCTTACTTCCCAGAGGTTGTATACCCAGCATGCAGACGCTAAGTCGAAACGCAAATTATTTTTCACCCATCAGTCCTACTTTGAGCTGGGGAATCAGGCCAGTACACTCATGGCTTTCTTAGTGCGCCAACATAACACCTCCAATACAAAATTGCAGATTCGTGCACTTGATGGCTCATTAGTATCCTCTACTGATGAAATACTTCAATGTTTTCATGATTATTATAAATCATTATATAAATCTAGTAGCGGTTTTGATGTCCATGAATGTTTGGATTACTTATCAGATATAATGTTCCCCTCATTGAGCCCATCCCAACAAGCCTTTATGGATGCTGAGTTTACTTTGGAGGAAGTTGAACATGCTATAGCGGAAATGGCTACTGGGAAGGCCCCGGGACCTGATGGGTTTCCCAATGAGCTGTATAGAAAATACCGAGATAAGTTGGCACCACTTCTATTGAAGGTACTCAGGGGAATATGGGAGGGAGAGTCTGTGCCTGAAACGTTTTATGATGCCAACATTATTGTGCTCAGGAAAGAGGGGAAGGATCCTCTGGATTGTGGATCGTATCGACCTATATCTCTAGTGAACATAGATTATAAAATCTTTACTAAAATTCTGGCTACCAGGCTGAATACGATCAAATTAGATCTTATACACCCGGACCAAACTGGCTTTATTCCTGGAAAAAGTACTTCCATCAATATTAGGCGGGTTCAGTCGGTCATCCAATATAGCTAGAATCAGATAATAAATGGGCATTGGCATCGCTGGACGCAGCTAAAGCTTTTGATTCCCTTGAGTGGTCCTTCCTCTCTGCATGTTTGCGGAAGTACGGTTTTGGGGACAAATTTCTGAGAGGGATAGTTACCTTATATGTGAAACCCAGGGCGCGTATGGTTGTGATTAACTCTATATCTGAGCCTTTTTCTTTACATAGGGGAACTCACCAAGGATGCCCTCTTTCCCCGGCTCTATTTGCCCTGGCGATAGAGGCTTTGGCAATACGGATGAGGTCCTTGATTGACATCAAGGGGATACACATTGCGGATCGAGTGGACATTATTGGTCTTTATGCTGATGATATGGTGATGTTTATGGATCAAACAGAGGATACGTTGCCAAAAGTAATAACGATCATAGACAAATTTAGAAAATTCTCCGGTCTTTATATAAATTGGGATAAATCTGCCCTGATGCCTCTTTCTCATACCCCAATGTCACGCCTCAAAACTCTCTCGTCATTGCCCATCGTCTCCAATTTCAAATATCTGGGAATCCATATGTCTCAACGTAGTCAACTTGATCTACAATTTAATATTTACCCATTATTGGATTTGGTTAAATCCAAATTTGCTACCTGGGATAAGCTCCCACTCTCTGTAGCTGGTCGTATCAATCTGATCAAAATGATACTGCTCCCCAAATTAAATTACTGCTTTCAACACAGTGCTGTCCCAATACCTAAATCCCTCTTTGCGACTCTAAACTCCCTCATTACGTCTTTCATATGGGGGAAGACTAGGCCTAAACTTAGGCTATCTGCTCTGCAGAGGCCGAAACAGGGGGGCGGGGCGGCTTTGCCGGACTTCTACTTATATTATCTTGCCGGGCAGGCTAAAATGATAAATAAATGGATGCCCAATAACTCTCTCCCTAACTCTGAGAGCCATCTGCTTTATTCTGCCCAGATCGATTGTCCGCTGGGGTTTCTAGAGCTGGAGAAAGTTAGTGTTCCTCGTCTGCTGCCTTTACTCCGGTTGGCACGATCAACATGGAGGCAATTAAAAAAAAATCACTAAATTTGTAGATATAGCAGCGGAAATGCCACTGTGGAATAACAGTTATTTCCCAGGACTATTGGGCCACCCGTTCACGGAATTTTGGATATCGCATGGTGTTCTCTCAGTAGGCAATATACATAACCAGGGGATTTTTACCTCCTTTGAACAATTACAAAATACTTATAATATCCCGAGGTCTCAATTTTTCCGCTATTTACAATTAAGATCAACCTTTCAATCGCACATGCGGAATATGGGTACAGGTCGAGCTATTTCATCTTTACCTTTAATAGGAATTCTCAATTCGCAAGGTCCTCAGGGACCTATTTCCTCTTTATATACTTATCTGTTATCCATAGGAGGGGGGTCTATTATAGATTCTATTAGGGGGAAATGGGAGGGGCTTTTTCCTGATACACTGGGGGAAGAATGGGATGATATTTTGGAATCTCCAACTAAAGTTTCCCCATCAATTAATAATAGGATGACTCAGTTGTACATCATGTACCAATCCTATCTGACCCCGACTCGTCTTTTTAAAATGGGTCGCCTCCACTCGTCAGATTGTCCGAGATGTCATTCCAGTGATGCAGATTTCATTCATATGATTTGGAGGTGTCCTATTATTTTTCACTATTGGAAAGAGGTGACGACATTATTGACATCCTTGTTGTCGATTCCTGTACCACTTGAGCCATTGATCTGTTTATTTGGTGTGTGGGATGCGGAAATCTGGGATCATTACACTGGGATTTTTCTGCGAGAAACACTGTTTATGGCGCAAAAGGTGCTAGCATTGCGATGGATGGGTGGTTCTTGTCTATCTCTTAGAGCTTGGGTTGATTTAGTGAACTCAATTATCCCGTATGAACGAACATTATATCAGAATAGAGGATGTCCAGATAAATTTGAGAAAATATGGGGTAGATAGAAGTCTTCTTATCAAACTCTATAATCTATAACAATTTAATATATATGTAAGAAGTAGGGTCCGTGGCTTTGGGGGCATTGCTTGCAGGGTGAAAGTTATGCGTACTTTTCTTTTTGGTGGCGTTCTATTAGTAGTTAATGTAGTTAAGATTACACAATAGGAGATTTATAGGATACTAGTGATCGACATGCACCATTTGTTATTCTTGTAATATTCCAGTCGTGACGATGTATTGTAATTATTTGTATTTTATGTTATAATTGATAGTTATGGATACGAATGCAAATGTGTGTATTGTATGATTTATTTTGCAATAAACGAATTTTAAAAAAAGAGTCTCTTCAGGAGGACTATCAGCTGTATATCCACCAGACTTCTGCACAACACAACTGATGGTCCCAACCCCATTAATAAGGCAAGAAATCCAACTTATTCAACCTGACAGGGCACACTTGTGAAATGAAAACCATTCCCGGTGACTACCTCTTGAAGCTAATCAAGAGAATGCCAAGAGTGTGCAAAGCGGTAATCAAAGCAAAAGATGGCTACTTTAAAGAACCTAGAATATAAGACATATTTTTAGTTGTTTCACACTTTTTTGTTAAGTACAGTCATGGCCAAAAGTATTGACACCCCTGCAATTCTGTCAGATAACACTCAGTTTCTTCCTGAAAATGATTGCAATCACAAATTCTTTGGTATTATTATCTTCATTTAATTTGTCTTAAATGAAAAAACACAAAAGAGAATGAAGCAAAAAGCAAAACATTGATCATTTCACACAAAACTCCAAAAATGGGCCAGACAAAAGTATTGGCACCCTCTGCCTAATACTTGGTTGCACAACCTTTAGCCAAAATAACTGCGACCAACCGCTTCCGGTAACCATCAATGAGTTCCTTACAATGCTCTGCTGGAATTTTAGACCATTTTTCTTTGGCAAACTGCTCCAGGTCCCTGATATTGGAAGGGTGCCTTCTCCAAACTGCCATTTTTAGATCTCTTCACAGGTGTTCTATGGGATTCAGGTCTGGACTCATTGCTGGCCACCTAAGAAGTATCCAGTGCTTTCTCTCAAACCATTTTCTAGTGCTTTTTGAAGTGTGTTTTGGGTCATTGTCCTGCTGGAAGACCCATGACCTCTGAGGGAGACCCAGCTTTCTCACACTGGGCCCTTCATTATGCTGCAAAATTTGTTGGTAGTCTTCAGACTTCATAATGCCATGCACACGGTCAAGCAGTCCAGTGCCAGAGGCAGCAAAGCAACCCCAAAACATCAGGGAACCTCCGCCATGTTTGACTGTAGGGACCGTGTTCTTTTCTTTGAATGCCTCTTTTTTTCTCCTGTAAACTCTTTGTTGATGCCTTTGCCCAAAAAGCTCTACTTTTGTCTCATCTGACCAGAGAACATTCTTCCAAAAGGTTTTAGGCTTTTTCAGGTACGTTTTGGCAAACTCCAGCCTGGCTTTTTTATGTCTCGGGGTAAAAAGTGGGGCCTTCCTGGGTCTCCTACAATACAGTCCCCTTTCATTCAGACGCCAACGGATAGTACGGGTTGACACTCTTGTACCCTCGGACTGCAGGGCAGCTTGAACTTGTTTGGATGTTAGTCTAGGTTCTTTATCCAGCATCCGCACAATCTTGTGTTGAAATCTCTTGCCAATTTTTCTTTTCCATCCACATCTAGGGAGGTTAGCCACAGTGCCATGGGCTTTAAACTTCTTGATGACACTGCGCACGGTATACACCGGAACATTCAGGTCTTTGGAGATGAACTTGTAGCCTTGAGATTGCTCATGCTTCATCACTATTTGGTTTCTCAAGTCCTCAGACAGTTCTTGGGTCTTCTTTCTTTTCTCCATGCTCAATGTGGTACACACAAGGACACAGGACAGAGGTTGAGTCAACTTTAATCCATGTCAACTGGCTGCAAGTGTGATTTAGTTATTGCCAACACCTGTTAGGTGCCACAGGTAAGTTACAGGTGCTGTTAATTAAACAAATTAGAGAAGCATCACATGGTTTTTCGAAAGGTGCCAATACTTTTGTCCACCCCCTCTTTTATATTTGGTGTGGAATTATTTCCAATTTGGCTTTAGGACAATTCTTTTTGTGTTTTTTCATTTAAGACAAATTACATGAAGATAATAATAACAAAGAATTTGTGATTGCAATCATTTTCAGGAAGAAACTGAGTATTATCTGACAGAATTCCAGGGGTGTTAATAATTTTGGCCATGACTGTATAGTGCTGTACAAACCTTGATTATGGCCCCAAAAGATGCTCCATGGTCTGTAATATATATATATATATATATATATAAAATGTCTCAGTGACATATATATACATCTACCTATACTATGTGTAGACATTTATTTTATCTCTTCTATTCTAATCTGTGTGATTTTACTGTACACCGCATTGAATTACCGGCTTTTCTATAGAACACCGGTGCTTATTTCTTGAAAGTCACACGCATGGTCCGTGTGTAATCCGTGTTTTTCTCGCCCCCATAAACTTTCATTGGTGGATTTTTTGCGCAATATGCTGACAAACGCAGCATGCTGCGATTTACTCAGCCCTCAAAATACGGCCGAGAAATATACGGCAGATAGGAGCTGCCCCATAGAGAAACATTGGTCCGTGTGCAATGCGGTGTTTTTGCGCCTCTCGTTCGTCCGTATTCCTCTCCAGTGTGACCCCGGCCTAAGAGGAATTCTAAAAGAAAAGTGAACAGGTCTGTGAGAGATAGGCTGGCTGGTAGGTGATTAAATACTTATTTTATGCAATAAAATACAATTTAATTATTTAAAAATCATACAATGTGATTTTCTGTTTTTTATTTTTAGAATCTGTCTCTCACAGTTGAAGTTTACCTACGATAATTACAGACCTCTCCATTCTTTGTAGGTGGGAAAACAGCAGTGTATGAAATACTTGTTACACAGTGTATGAAATACTTGTTACCCAGTGTATGTCAGTATGTGTCAGAATTCGTGGGATCCATTGAAGCATTCCATTATTACCTCAAAGTAACACTGGTCAGAACTGGGTGAAAGGGTTAAAATAGCATCCCTTTAAGAGGAATCCCCACTATATCAGTCCCTCAAAGTCACTTCAAAATTGAATAGGTCCCGAAAAACCTTGAGTTTTGCATATTGCCTTAAAATAATGAAAAATTACTAAACTACCGTATTTTCCGGCGTATAAGACGACTGGGCGTATAAGACGACCCCCCAACTTTTCCAGTTAAAATATAAAATCTTAAAAGTCGGGGGTCTTCTTATACGCCGTATGTCATCTTATATGGATGGTGACTAATGCGCCTTTTTTTTTTTTGGGGGGGGGGGGGGGGGAGTGGTCCAGATGACAGAGGGCGCGTCTCACAGGGAAGTGTGAGTATGCCCCATTACCTCATATTGTAGCTGCAGCGTCAACGTGGGGTGCTGGGGAGCGGCGGCGGCTGCTCCTTTGTGCCGCGTGGGTGCTGTGGGGCGGCGGTTCCTCTTGGTACAGCGTCGGGGCTCTGTGCTGTGGGACGGCAGCGGGGGCGGCAGCGTATCTTCAGGGAGAGTCAGTCGGGGCTCCTCCGGCATCTCCTGAAAGCCCAGAGGCGCCAGCAGCTCCGTTGCTGCGATACGGTGGCCTCCGGGAAAATGGCCACTGGGGGCGGCGCAGGCTCAGATTCAGATCTCGTCTCCCGAGATCTCGGGACGAGATCTGAATCTGAGCCTGCGCCTCCCCCAGCGGCCATTTTCCCGGAGGCCACCGCATCGCAGCAATGGAGCTACCGGCGCCTCCGGGCTTTCAGGAGATGCCGGAGGAGCCCCGACTTACTCTCCCTGAAGATACGCCGCCGCTGCCGCCCCACAGCACAGAGCCCCAATGCTGCAGGAAGAGGAACCGCCGCCCCACAGCACCCACGCGGCATAAAGAGGAACAGCCGCCGCCGCTCCCCAGCACCCCACGCTGACGCTGCAGCTACAATGTGAGGTAATGGGGCATACTCCACTCACACTTCCCTGTGAGACGCCCCCTCCGTCATCGGGACCATTCCCCCCCACCCACCATAGATACCCGGCGTATAAGACGACCCCCGACTTTTAAGAAGATTTTCAGGGGTTAAAAAGTCGTCTTATACGCCGGAAAATACGGTACTAAACTTTTAGCCCTTCAAACAAAATAAAAGGATGTTTGAAAAATTATGGACATCGAAGACATAAGGTAACTAACTGTATCTGTAAAAAATGTTATGTAGTATAACTATACGGTTTACAGGTATAAACATTCAAAGCTGGAATATTGCATATTTTTACTTAAATTTATTACCAAAATAAAGAACAACATAAGGAAAAAAATATTTTCATTATAACTGGGATATGAGACATTCCATCATTTTTTTTCTTACTTTGTTAAGTGAAAATATACATAAGAACAAACACACAAAAAAACAGGAGGACGCGTTATTACACTGGTTTATAAAATTAAAAGCAACATTGTATGAATTAGTAGCGCTCATTCCCATGTCTGGTCATAAACCGTCCAGCAATGTTACACTGTGGTTATATATTTCACATACATCTAACCACACATTCTACCTTGGTATCTCAGGACACATTTACTGGATCGCATATACAGTGCCTACAAGTAGTATTCAACCCCCTGCAGATTTAGCAGGTTTACACATTTAGAATTAACTTGGCATTGTGACATTTGGACTGTAGATCAGCCTGGAAGTGTGAAATGCACTGCAGCAAAAAAGAATGTTATTTCTTTTTTTTCTTTTTAAATTGTGAAAAGTCTTTTCAGAGGGTCATGTATTATTCAACCCCTCAACCCACCAGAATTCTGTTTGGTTCCCCTAAAGCAGAGGTCCCCAACTCCAGTCCTCAAGGCCCACCAACAGGTCATGTTTTCAGGATTTCCTTTGCATTGCACAGGTGATGCAATTATTACCTGGGCAAGACTAAGGAAATCCTGAAAACATGACCTGTTGGTGGGCCTTGAGGACTGGAGTTGGGGACCTCTGCCCTAAAGTATTAAGAAGTAGTTCAGGCACAAAGAACAATGAGCTTCACATGTTTGGATTAATTATCTCTTTTTCCAGCCTTTTCTGACTATTTAAAGGGACACTGTCACCTGAATTTGGAGGGAACAATCTTCAGCCATGGAGGTGGGGTTTGGGGTTTTTGATTCACCCTTTCCTTACCCGCTGGCTGCATGCTGGCTGCAATATTGGACTGAAGTTCATTCTCTGTCCTCCATATAACACACCTGCGCAAGGTAATCTTGCCTTGTGCAGGCATATACTATGGAGGACAGAGAATGAACTTCAATCCAATATTGCAGCCAGCATGCAGCCAGCGGGTAAGGAAAGGGTGAATCAAAAACCCCAAAACCCCGCCTCCATGGCTGAAGATTGTTCCCTCCAAATTCAGGTGACAGTGTCCCTTTAAGACCCTCCCCAAACTTGTGAACAGCACTCATACATGGTCAACATGGGAAAGACAAAGGAGCATTCCAAGGCCATCAGAGACAAGATCGTGGAGGGTCACAAGGCTGGCAAGGGGTACAAAACCCTTTCCAATGAGTTGGGCCTACCTGTCTCCACAGTTGGGAGCATCATCCGGAAGTGGAAGGCTTATGGAACTACTGTTAGCCTTCCACGGCCTGGACAGACTTTGAAAGTTTCCTCCTGTGCCGAGCCCAGGCTTGTCCGAAGAGTCAAGGCTAACCCAAGGACAACAAGGAAGGAGCTCCGGGAAGATCTCATGGCAGTGGGGACATTGGTTTCAGTCAATACCATAAGTAACGTACTCCAACGCAATGGTCTGAGTTCCAGACGAGCCCGTAAGGTACCTTTACTTTCAAAGCGTCATGTCAAGGCTCGTCTACAGTTTGCTCATGATCACTTGGAGGACTCTGAGACTGACTGGTTCAAGGTTCTCTGGTCTGATGAGACCAAAATCGAGATCTTTGGTGCCAACCACACGTGACGTTTGGAGACTGGATGGCACTGCATACGACCCCAAGAATACCATCCCTACAGTCAAGCATGGTGGTGGCAGCATCATGCTGTGGGGGGCTGTTTCTCAGCCAAGGGGCCTGGCCATCTGGTCCGCATCCATGGGAAGATGGATAGCACGGCCTACCTGGAGATTTTGGCCAAGAACCTCCGCTCCTCCATCAAGGATCTTAAGATGGGTCGTCATTTCATCTTCCAACAAGATAACGACCCAAAGCACACAGCCAAGAAAACCAAGGCCTGGTTTAAGAGGCAAAAAATCAAGGTGTTGCAGTGGCCTAGTCAGTCTCCTGACCTTAACCCAATTGAAAACTTGTGGAAGGAGCTCAAGATTAAAGTCCACATGAGACACCCAAAGAACCTAGATAACTTGGAGAAGATCTGCATGGAGGAGTGGGCCAAGATAACTCCAGAGACCTGTGCCGGCCTGATCAGGTCTTATAAAAGACGATTATTAGCTGTAATTGCAAACAAAGGTTATTCCACAAAATATTAAACCTAGGGGTTGAATAATAATTGACCCATACTTTTATGTTTAAAATTTATAAAAATTTAACTGAGCAACAAAACTTTTTGGCGTGTAAGATTTCTGCATCTGTTAATAAATCCTGCTCTTGTTTGAAGTTTGAAGGCTCTAACTTAAGTGCATCTTATTAAACCTGCTAAATCTGAAGGGGGTTGAATACTACTTGTAGGCACTGTAACGTCGACCTTGAAACTTGGAGATCAATACCCAGTAACTATTTACATAACTAAAAATTAACATTTTTGCTGGAAAAACCAACGTACCTGTAAATGTGGTTTGGGCACACCCCCCACACGTTAATATTCATAAACCCTTGTTAGATAGTGACGGGTGTTGAGTTCCAGAAGTCTCATATTTTATAGAATTTCCCAGGGCACCCTCTATTTTGATAGACCGTGTTTTCATATGGAATCACTGAATTGACAAGTTCTACCCAAGATCTCAGTGTTGGGTGTGAACTACCCATCCATCTCAGAGCAATTAATTTCCTGGCCAAAAATAGCATCTCTTGGAGAAATATCTACTATATAACTGTCTAAGGGTCACTTCCGTCTTTCTGTCTGTCCCCGATATTCATTGGTCGCGGCCTCTGTCTGTCATGGAATCCAAGTCGCTAATTGGTCGTAGCAAAATGCCCACGACCATTGCCACGACCAATCAGCGACGGGCACAGTCTGGCGGCAACATGGTTGCTCCTTCCTCCCCGCAGTCAGTGCCCGCTCCATACTCCCCTCCAGTCAGCGCTCACATAGGGTTAATGGCAGCGCTAATGGACCGCGTTATGCCGCGGTGTAACGCACTCCATTAACGCTGCTACTAACCCTGTGTGACCAACTTTTTTACTATTAATGCTGCCTATGCAGCATCAATAGTAAAAAGATCTAATGTTAAAAATACTAAAAAAAATTAAAAATCATTATATACACACCTTCCGGTGCACCTTCCGATACGCTCCTCGCGACGCTCTGTGACCGGTCCATGCATTCCGATCTCGCGAGATGATGACAGCAGTCTCGCGAGACCGCAATGCACTCTTGAGACCGGAGCGCGCGAGGAGCGTCGGTAAACGCTTCCTGGATCCAGGGGCCAACGGAAGGTGAGTATATAACTATTTTTTACTTTAATTATTTTTTTAACAGGGATATGATGCCTACATTGCTATATACTACGCGGGCTGGGCAATATACTACGCGCGCTGGGCAATAAACTACGCGCGCTGGGCAATAAACTACGCGCGCTGGGCAATAAACTACGCGCGCTGGGCAATAAACTACGCGCGCTGGGCAATAAACTACGCGCGCTGGGCAATAAACTACGCGCGCTGGGCAATAAACTACGCGCGCTGGGCAATAAACTACGCGCGCTGGGCAATAAACTACGCGCGCTGGGCAATAAACTACGCGCGCTGGGCAATAAACTACGCGCGCTGGGCAATAAACTACGCGCGCTGGGCAATAAACTACGCGCGCTGGGCAATAAACTACGCGCGCTGGGCAATAAACTACGCGCGCTGGGCAATAAACTACGCGCGCTGGGCAATAAACTACGCGCGCTGGGCAATAAACTACGCGCGCTGGGCAATAAACTACGCGCGCTGGGCAATAAACTACGCGCGCTGGGCAATAAACTACGCGCGCTGGGCAATAAACTACGCGCGCTGGGCAATAAACTACGCGCGCTGGGCAATAAACTACGCGCGCTGGGCAATAAACTACGCGCGCTGGGCAATAAACTACGCGCGCTGGGCAATATTCTACGCGCGCTGGGCAATATTCTACGCGCGCTGGGCAATATTCTACGCGCGCTGGGCAATATTCTACGTGACTGGGCAATATACTACGTGACTGGGCAATATACTGCGTGGCTGGGCAATATACTATATGGCTGGGCAATATAGTACGTGACTGCAATATACTACGTGACTGGGCAATATACTATGTGGCTGGGGAATATAGTACGTGACTGAGCAATATACTACGTGGCTGGGCAATATGCTACGTGGCTGGGCAATATACTATGTGGCTGGGCAATATACTACGGGGCTGGGCAATATACTACGTGGGCTGTGCAATATACTATGTGGACATGAATATTCTAGAAAACCCGATGTGTTCGAATCGGCCACCATCTAGTTTTAATATAATGGTCCCAATTATCTTCTTCCACAACCCCAAACAGGCACACCAAGGGATCCAGGGGAATTGGTATTGCTATTAGGGATGACAAGAAGGTGGTAACCTCCTACCAGAATGTATATATTACTGGACACCTCCACATCATGTGTATGAAGTCGGCTACCAACTCATGACACCTCGGACATTCCGAGGTGTGAGAACGGCCCATTTTTTCTAATTTAGCTGGTGTAAGATATGCTTGATGGATTATTTATAATTGGGTCTGTTACAGAACCCCCCAGCACCAAGAATATGTTACGTAGTATATGTATGTATAATAGGTTCCATGTGAAATGCATCAGTCCACAGGCTCCGCCCCTGGACAAGATATTCTCCTTCTGACCTCCCCCACCTTTGTAATTCCCACAGTAAATATCCTGCGGCTATTGTAATGTATGTCTGGCCTGCTGTTTTTCTATTGGCCTGCCCTCTTTATCTGTGTTATATATTCTGTGTACTGTGAATAAAGTATAGTTAGACTGGAAATACGTGGAGAAGCAGTGAGATTTTATATGCACCCATGTAACGAAGGAATTCCAGCCAGCGTCCTTCATTCAGAATCCAGCAAAAGCAGAGTGGACCTCCTGAACCACGGGGTGGTACTGAAAGAGGTACTACAGCACAGTAGACCCCGTTACACTGGTGGCAGACAGCGGGATGTGAGACCATACAGGAGGAAAGGAATTAATGGAAAACAACTACCAGAAGTTAAAGAGGACTACATTAAAAGATCTGGTGGAAGCCCGAGGGTTAATCGCCAGCAACAAAACAAAAGCGGATTTGATAGCAGCCATCATAGAACACGACACTGCAGCGCCCCTCCAATGTGAACATGGAGGAGACTGAATTCCAGAGGGAGGTAAAGAACAGACCGGCGTTCTATGGCCCAATCCCTGCAGTAGAGATCATACGAGAGGTGATGGCTGATGTGCGTACTGATCTGAAGGAAAAGATGGCCGAGCGGACCAGGATACAGCTAGCCAAGATGGAGATGGCAGAGCGGACCAAAGTGGAGCTGGCAGAGCGGAGAGAGGAGAGTCAGCGAGCAGGGGGAGCTCTGGCCTCTGACCAGGTACCTTCAACAGTAAGCCACAAAAAGTAATGCCTTCTGACAGTTGGGGGAGGCAGAGGAAGACATTGATGGCTTTCTGCAGGACTTTGAGCGGCAGAGTGCCCTTCATCAAGTGAAGCCGGAGGAACGGGTTCAGATTCTGGCCAGCAAGCTGACAGGCCGGGCAGTGGACGCCTATCGCACGGTACCTGATGAGGACTGTATGTACATCCTCCAGCTCATCTTGTTAGAACGATTCTTTAATGGACTAACCCCCGAGACACAGGAATGGCTTTGGGACAGGCTTTGGGACTCTTGAGGAAGCCGCTCATCTGGACGATGAACATCATGATGCCAGGAGGCCTCAGTTGTCCAGATCAAAGATGGTCACTAGGGGTCCGCCCATGGACCTGGAGGGCCCTAAACCACAGAAGATTGCAGGGGGACCAGCTAGAAACCC
This sequence comes from Ranitomeya imitator, assembly GCF_032444005.1. Classification (NCBI taxonomy): domain Eukaryota; kingdom Metazoa; phylum Chordata; class Amphibia; order Anura; family Dendrobatidae; genus Ranitomeya; species Ranitomeya imitator. The sequence continues at coordinate 185,675,939 of NC_091288.1, forward strand.
GGCCTACCACAGTTCCCCTGGGGCGTGATGCCACACCTGCCGTCAGCTGGGCCACCTGCAAAGACAATGTCTCAACCGGACTCAGCATACCCAGTGGCCAAAGGCGGGAACAGCTACCTTCAGCCGGGCCACTGTACACTGCTACCAAGGCGAAGTTGACCCGGCATTGGGGGCTACGACTAACCAAGGGGTGGAAGACATGGAGGAAGTGCTGCATGAAGTGGACCCCGTGCAGGCAGCCCGGGCAGATAACCGACAACAGCATCGACAGGTCGTGTGGGTTAATGGGAAACATATGCAGGGACTAAGATTCAGGGGCAACTTTGACCCTTGTGAAGCCTCATCTCGTTCGGGACCAAGAGAAGATGGACCGGACAGTGGCAGTCCTTGTAGCAGGGGGAGCCATACATCGACTGCCCACTGCCCGGATTCACCTGAACTGGGGAGTCGGGGATGGCCTTGTTGAGGTCGGCTTGATGGAGGATTTGCCCGCAGATGTCTTGCTGGGAAATGACTTGGGGCCCATGTTGTCTGCCTTCTCGGTTGCCCCTCTGGCTGAGACATATCCTGTGACCACCCGGAGACGAGCTCGAGCTGCAGAGGCAAAATCACACTCAGAGGAGGCCCAGGTAAGACATCCCAGCCCTAAACGTATTCCCATAGCCAGACACATTTCTTGGGCCACACCAAATGAATTTAAGAGGGAGTTACTTGAGGATCCTTCATTGGAGGGATATCGTGGGAAGGCACAAGAGGCGAGAGGGGTACTGGAAGGGGAACAGTTTATATGGAAGCAGGGACTCCTCTACCGGATCACAGAGCAGCACCACACAGGGACGAGCCCCACTATAAAACGACAGCTGGTAGTTACCAAGAAGTATAGGCAGGAGTTACTGCGAATCTCTCATGACATACCCTTGGCTGGGCACTTCGGGGTTAGTCGCACCAGGCATCGTCTGACACAAAACTTCTTTTGGCCGGGGGTAACCTATGATGTTTGTCAGTACTGCCAGACCTGTGACAGTTGCTAGCGCATGGGCAAGAGGGGAGATCGATGCAAGGCCAAATTACGCCCCCTCCCCATTGTGGAGGAACCATTTAGCCGAGTAGCGTTCGATCTGATAGGGCCGTTAGCCAAACCCAGTCCATCAGGGAAAAGGTATATATTGACAGTGGTAGATTATGCCACACGGTATCCAGAGGCGGTTGCGTTACCTAACATACTGGCAGAGACGGTGGCAGCTGCCCTGCTCCAGGTTTTCTCACGGGTTGGATTTCCCCGGGAGATTATCTCGGACCAGGGTACCCAGTTTACAGCAGAGGTGACCAACCAACTGTGGAAGCTGTGCGGCGTAAAGTCCATTAGAAGCGCCCCGTACCACCCACAAACCAATGGGTTGTGTGAACGCTTTAATGGGAAGTTCAAACTACTCATTGGGACTTTTACCAGGACCTACAGGGACTGGGAGAAATTCTTGCCTCACCTCCTGTTTGCCTATCAGGAGGTGCCCTAAGAATCCACGGGGTTCTCCCCGTTCAAAGTGGTATACGGGAGACTGGTAAGGGGACCCCTAGACTTAGTGCTGGGAAGGGGAGGGCATCATAGAAGGGGTACCTATTGTACCCTATGTGTTGGAATTCCAGGACCGACTACAGGAGCTGACCCAGGCTGTACGTGGGAACATGCAGGTGGCTCAGCGGCACCAGCGCGTATGGTACGATCGGAGGGCCAGAGAGCGCACCTTGGAAATAGGACAGAAGGTCCTGGTGTTAGAGCCCACTAGGTAGAACAAGTTCCAAGCTGCATGGCAGGGGCCCTACCAGGTAGTGGGCAAAATATTCGACACCACCTATAATGTCGCCGATTTGACGACCCCAGGGTTATCCGCATGTTCCACGTGAATGTGCTGAAGCCCTACCGGGAGCGCCCTGAAGAGGTAGTGGCCATCTGTGCACCTGAAGCATAGGATTTAGCCGGACTTCCCTTGCCTGATGTTTTAGGGGAAAGGACTCAGTCTAAAACATGGGACCAGGTACACTTGGGTGAAGACGTAGGCCCCCGGGAGAGACAGCAGGCGGAGGCATTGTTGAGGCAGCGACAGTGGATGTTTTCGGGGAAACCCGGGTACACTCACCTGGCACAACACAAGGTTGAGACCCAGCATCAGACCCCTCTGCGACAACCCCCCTTCGGCATCCCGGAGTCTGTACGAGAAGGGATGCGTGCGACAAGAGATGTTGCGTTTAGGGGTCATTGAAGAGTCAGATAGTCCCTGGGCATCACCCGTAGTGTTAGTGCCCAAGAAGGATGGGACTACAGTTTTGTGTAGACTATCGTAAGCTCAATGAGAAAACAGTGACGGATGCATATCCCATGCCGCGTGTGGATGAGTTGTTAGACCGGCTGGCGGGGGCAAAGTATTTGACCACCATCGATCTATGCAAAGGCTACTGGCAGATTCCCCTTAGTCTTGATGCTTTTCCCAAGTCGGCATTTGTCACCCCATTTGGCTTATTCCAGTTTCGAGTTATGCCATTCGGGATGAAGACTGCCCTGGCGACCTTCCAGAGGCTGGCTGACCGGCTTCTGTATGGTCTCCAGGGCTATGCGTGTGCCTACCTGGATGACATCGCCATCTACAGCGCGACATGGGAAGAGCATCTAAGTCACCTAGAGACAGTATTGGGCAGGATCCACAAGGCCGGAATCACCTTGAACCCAAACAAGTGTCACGTGGGCAAAGCAGAGGTTCAGTATTTAGGGCACTGGGTGGGAAGTGGGAAACAACGACCAGAACCAGCCAAGATTGAGGCAATAGCCAAATGGCCCACCCCACGCACTAAAACCCAGGTCATGGTGTTTCTAGGGACAGCGGGGTATTACAGGAAATTCGTTCCCAATTACAGCAGCGTAGCCAAGCCCCTCACTGATCTGACCCGTAAGAACCAACCCCGCCAGGTAACCTGGACCTCGGAGTGTGAGGAAACCTTACGCCAGCTAAACGACGCCCTCACCAATACCCCTGTATTGGCCGCACCCGATCCAACTAAACGTTTGCTGGTTCACACAGACGTTTCTATGTTTGGATTGGGGGCAGTACTAAGCCAAGTCGGGCCGGATGGATAAGAACACCCGGTAGCTTACCTGAGTCGGAAACTACTGCACCGTGAAGTGAGCTATACGGCCATCGAGAAGGAGTGCCTGGCAATAGTATGGGCACTCAAAAAGATACAATCATATTTGTATGGACGAGTTTTCCCTCCTAACGGACCATAATCCCCTAGTTTGGCTTAATCGGGTCTCCGGTGACAACGCCAGATTACTGCGATGGAGTTTAGCCCTACAACCTCTGGACTTCACCATCCACTACAGACCCGGCAAACAAAACGGTAACGCCGATGGACTAAGTCGACAAACGGAACTTGTACCAACCCCATAAACTTCGGTCATCCCCAAACCGATCCGTTAAGGATCAGACTGTGTATGCCGATCGCGTCACTGAAAAGGGGAGCCGTGTTACAGAACCCCCCAGCACCAAGAATATGTTATGCAGTATATGTATGTATAATAGGTTCCATGTGAAATGCATCAGTCCACAGGCTGCGCCCCTGGACAAGATATTCTCCTTCTGACCTCCCCCACCTTTGTAATTCCCACAGTAAATATCGGCAGGCTGCGGCTATTGTAATGTATGTCTGGCCTGCTGTTTTTCTATTGGCCTGCCCTCTTTATCTGTTATATATTCTGTGTGCTGTGAATAAAGTGTAGTTAGACTGGAAATACGTGGAGAAGCAGTGAGATTTTATATGCACCCATGTAACGAAGGAATTCCAGCCAGCGTCCTTCATTCAGAATCCAGCAAAAGCACAGTGGACCTCCTGAACCACGGGGTAGTAATGAAAGAGGTACTACAGCACAGTGGACCCCGTTACAGGGTCATTTTGTTAGCTGATGGGGAAACCTTGATTGAAGACTCCAGCAACTCCTCCCAGTCCTCCTCCTGAATGTTAGGAATCAAGGGTTGCCATTTTCCCTTAACCACCAAAGGGGTAGAGTCCATGTTTGCTGACAATAGATAGGTGTATAGAGTGGAGATAAGACCTTGTGATCCCTGTGATTTAAGTATGCAGATCAGTGGGACAGAAGATATCTGCATGCCTGTACCTATGTGGGATTGGATCGCTGACCTAAGTTGTAGGTACCTGAAGAATTGAGCTGTTGGGACTGCGTACTGAGTCTGTATCTGTTCAAAAGACATTACAATGTTTTGATTATATAAGTCTTTTACTTTCAATACATTTCTGGAGCTCCAGAACGCAGAGGAGGGATGTTCTTGTAGAGAAGGGAAGTATGTGTTGTGCCATAGTGGCATTTCTGCCACAACATCAGTGAAATCACCTACTTTTTTTAGCTTGTCTCCAGATTGTGCGGACAAGCTTAAGAGGTAACATTCTAGGAATGTTTGGTTTATCAGTCTCCAGAAATCCTAAAAAACAGTTTGTCCCTGCTGCTTGTGCCAAGTTATTCTCTGAGTTAGGCGGGAGTCACACTACAGCGAGATACGGCCGAGTCTCGCAGGTTAAAACCAAGCTCTGGCACCGGCACTCCGGAGCGGAGCGTGCAGCTCCATGTATTGCTATGCGGCTGCACACTTCACTCTGGAGTGTCGGTGCCAGAGCTTGGTTTTAACCTGCGAGACTCGGCCGTTTCTCGCTGTGTGTGATCCCAGCCTTAGGCAGAGAAGTATCTGTCATGCACGAGTCAACTGCCCTAAGCTGTCCTGCTAGGTAGTATAAAAAGAAGTCTGGTAGCGCCGCCTCGCCTTGCTTTTTGGGCCTTTGTAAAGTAGACTGCTTAAGTTTAGGCCTAGAGTTTCCCTAGATAAATCCAGTGATTAATGAGCTAAAGTTGAAAAGAAGGACTTAGGAATGGGTACCCCACTATGCTGAAATATATAGCTAAATTTAGGGAGTAGAATCATTTAACTAGATTTATCCTTCCAGTGCCTGAAAGTGGTAATTTTCTCCATTGTGTGAATTTAAGTTTAGCGTGGTCAAGCAGTGGGGAGATGTTAGATGGGAACTCATTTCTGCTATCTTTCTGTATAATAATGTCAGGTATTTAAATTGAGATAGTTGGGAGTAGAGATAGCCACTTCAAATGGACCCCTGATGAATGTTGGAGGCATTAGTGCTGACTTATCCCAGTTTGTATATTTGCTAAATGTGTCTATAATGGATATGACCTGTGGTAAAGTTCATTCAACCCTGTCAATAAATGTTACCATATAGTTCGTGTATAGGCCAATAGTAGTTCGTGTATAGGCCAAATTATAGTTGTGGAGCGCACACTACCATTCAAAAGTTTAGGGTCACATACAAATTTCCTTATTTTTTAAAGAAAAGCAGTTTTTTCCAATAAAGCCAACAATAAATGATTCAGAAATACACTCTATACATTGTTAATGTGGTAAATGCCCTGTAGACTGTGAGCCCTCGCGGACAGGGTCATCTCTCCTCCTGTACTTATGTGTGCCTTGTTTCACTCCTGTTTATTGAACTTGTCTATATTTGCCCCGTTCACATGTAAAGCGCCATGGAGTAAATGGCGCTATAAAAATGAATAATAATAATAATTGTAGCTGCAAACATCTGGTTTGTAATTCACTATCTTCATAGGTTTATAGAGGCCCATTACCAACAACCATCACTCCAGTGTTCTTATGATACTTTGTGTTTGCTGTGTAAGAAGGCTAATGGATGGTTAGAATACCCCTGAAAACCCTTGTGCAAGTAAGTTAGCACAGCTGAAAACAGTTTGGCTGATTAGAGAACCTATAAACCTGACCTTCCTTTGAGCTATTAATCCCATAATCCTATTTAAATTGGCAACAAAAGCACTTCAAATTGTCAATATATCACATTATCTACCAAAAAAGATATGAAGTGACTAAGAGGTAAATTAATAAAAGAATTCTTTATTGAAACAAAGATTAAAATAGAGACAGGGAAAAGATGGAAAAAGGGACCTCCAAATGATATCAAGGAATGGTACAGATGGAAAATATACAAATTATCTGCATTTAAGACAATGTTTTCCTGAGAAGGTATATGGGCCTGTTAAATAGACTAGTGTCATAATATCCTTTTTTGCACCCCTTTTCAGAAAATATAAATGTAAATACAGTCACATAACAACAGGAATGAAAAGTATATATATTAAGATGTCTGACCAGTAGCAGCCAGCTAAGTGGGATAATGAATCATTATGCATCTCAGTAAACCCTTGCGGCTATGAAAATTTGTCCCAGAGTGTGTTCTTGAGCTACTCCCCCAGCGTTTATTGATCCCGACTAGTGATGAGCGAATATACTCGTTGCTCGAGTTTTCCCAAGCACGCTCGGGAGTACTCCGAGTATTTGTTAGTGTTCTGAGCAGTAGCGTAGCTACCAGGGGGGCAGAGGGGGCGGCGGCCCCGGGCCCTGCACTCTGAGGGGGCCCACCTGGAGCTACGCTACTGTCAGGGCTGGCGTTAGGGGGCCCTGCCTCCGGTCATGAATTATCTCTTATTTCCCCTGGGTTTGGACTGCGCATGTATCTGGTACAAATGTGATCACAGTCACACAGGGAGTCAAGGAATCAAGAAATGACAGGCCTCCAATCAGAGTGCAGGGAGTCTGTCATGTGACCGCTCTGCAGTCTGTGGAGGAGAGGGGGAAGGGCGGTCACTCACCCAATCCTGGCTGAGCGCGCTGTCCTCTGCCTCTGAGCTTAGCTCACTGCACTCGTCTGCGTCTGACTAGGAGGAGCCTGAGAGCCGAGGAGCAGCACCCAGGACCAGAGGAAACACTGCACAGAGCATGTGAACTGATGAGTATCTTGGCACGTCATTTAGTATTTTTATATGTCTAATCTGTTGCCTTATGCTATATATACATCCACTAACTTACATTAATATGGAGATCCTCTTTGGCAGTGGCCATTGCATTGATCATGGGGACGAGATGGCCACGTTATACCAGTAACTCAGGATCAATGATTGTATTGGCTGCGGTATGGACTCAAATTGTAATAATATTTATGTTTTTGCACGTTATTTCACAGTTGCTTTCGGTGGAGTTTTTGTTTGGACATTTTAAAAACGGTAATTAATCTTACCGATAATTGTATTTCCAGGAATCCATCCTGACAGCACCATGGAGGACATCCTTCTTATCCGCAGTGGGACAGGAAACACGAGAGTTTAAAAGGACCCTCCCCCTTCCACCTTTCAGTGAATTTCCAAAGTAACACATCTGGATGGATGCAAACAGAAAATTTATTTTGAACATAACAAAAATTAACGCAAATATTACTTCACATAAGTATAACACATATTTACATTAGGGAGGGAACTATCCGTGCTGTCAGGATGGATTCCTGGAAATACAATTATCGGTAAGATTAATTACCGTTTTCCAGGTCACCACCTGACAGCACCATGGAGAAGTAGCAAAGGAGACTTCCTAGTTCTAGGGAGGGACTACTGCTTGAAGCACCTTCCTGCCAAAAGCTAACTGAGAAGAGACTACGTCTAATTTATAGTGTTTCGAAAAGGTGCTAATATTAGACCAAGATGCCGCTTTGCAAATCTGATCTACTGAGGCCCCCCCTTTTTCTGCCCAAGACGCTGCCATAGCCCTAGAAGAATGAGCTTTAAGGCTATCTGGAGGATCTTTTCCCTGCACCTGATAGGCCATGGTAATAGTGGATCTAATCCACCTGGCAATAGTGGATTTTGATGCTTTCTTTCCCCTATTAGGACCCCCGTACAGGACAAAGAGGTTACTATCTTGTCTCCAGGCCCTAGCCATGTCCAAGTATTTCAACACCGTCTCCCTAACATCTAAGTTATGGGAAAAAACTTCTTTTTGATTTTTAGGAAACTGGCAAAAAGACGGAAGAACAACTTCTTGGTTAATATTTGACACTGAAGCTACCTTGGGAAGAAAGCCTGGGTCAAGCCTCAAAACCAACCTATCATCAAATATCTGTAGATAAGGGTTCTGGATGGATAGGGCCTGAAGTTCCCCCAATCTTTTGGCTGATGTAATGGCCGCTAAAAAAACTGCTTTTAGGGAAAGATTAGCAATATTTATCTCATTCTCTATATCAAACGGCTCTTTGCATAACACATTAAGGACTAAATTAAGGTCCCAGGGAGGGACAGTCTTCCTGATTAGGGGTCTCAGCCTCGAGACCGCTCTAGAAAACCGAGCGATCCAAGGGTGGGCAGCAAGGGAAGAGTCATAAAATACGCTGAGGGCTGCAATTTGAACCCTCAAAGTACTCGGTCTGAGCCCCTTTTTGAACCCCTGTTGTAGGAAATCAAGAATCCTGGGTATGTTAGGGTGATCAAGATCGATTGTTGTATCTCCACAAAAACTGCAGAATTTCTTCCAGGTTCTGTGGTATATTGCTGAAGTCACCGGCTTCCTACTTGCTTGTAGAATGGAAATCACTCCTTCTGAAAGGCCTCTTGCCCTTAGGATCTGCCGTTCAGGATCCAAGCTTCTAACCGCAGTTTCTCTGGGTTCTGATGAAGGATCGGACCCTGAGAAAGTAAGTCCCCCCTGACTGGAAGATGGTAAGGACTGTCCACTGCCAGCTTCTTTAGAAGGGGGAACCAGCTCCTTCCGGCCCAGAAAGGGACCACCAGGATCACCCGAGCTCTGTCCTCGCAAATTTTCCTGAGTACCCTTGGTACTAATACCAGAGGGGGAAAGGCGTATAGCAGACCCGAGCTCCACGACAGAGAGGGCATCTACCCCTGCTGGATTTTCTTGAGGATTTAGTGAGAAAAAGGTTCTTATTTTTGCCTTCCTTCTGGTTGCGAATAGATCCACGGTCGGGGTTCCCCAGCGCTGACACAGGGTATCGAAAACTCTGCTGTTCAGTTCCCATTCTATGGGCGATAGTTTTTCTCTGCTCAGAAAATCCACAACCTGGTTCTTTGAGCCTTCTAAGTGAACTGCTGAAATCGAAAGTACCGATCTTTCTGCCCATGCGAAGATCTGATCCGCCAGATGTTGTAGCTTCGGGTGCCTCGGGCCCCCCTGATGGCGCAGGAAAGCTACCGCCGTCGTTTTGTCCGATAAGATTTTCAGATGTCTGTTCTTTAATAGGGTCCGAGCTGAACACAAAACCTTCCAAACCACCTGTAGCTCTCTGTGGTTTGAGGAATTGTTGCTCTCTTCCGAATTCCATTGTCCCTGGCAGTATCTTCCGAGTACCTGGCCGCCCCAACCTTGTTGACTTGCGTCCGTGGTTACCGTGACTGCTGGGGTCTGGATCCATGGGACCCCCACCTGAAGGTTCTCTGACACCATCCACCACCGTAGGGATTTCCTGACTTGATAGGACAAACTGTCTGTCCAACGAAGACTGTCTTCTGTCCCATGTTGTTAGAACCGCTCTCTGTAATTGACGGGAATGGAATTGGCTCCAGCTGACGCATGGGATATAGGCTGTCATTAGGCCTAGGATCTTCATTGCATCTCTTAAGCCCCCGTCAAACACAGCGAGATCGCTGCTGAGTCACAAGTTTTGTGACGCAACAGCGATCTCAGTAGCGATCTCGCTATGTGTGACACGTAGCAGCGACCAGGCCCCTGCTGTGAGATCGCTGGTCGTGTCGGAATGGCCTGGACCGTTTTTTGATCGTTGAGGTCCCGCTGGGTAGCACACATCGCTGTGTTTGACACCTTACCAACGACCTCTTTGACAGGACGTCCCATTGAATCATCATGAAATAGCATCGTTCTACAGGTCGCTACAGGTCGCCGCATCGCTGCTGCGTCGTTGGGGAGGTCTCACTGTTTGACATCTCACCAGCGACCACATAGCGACGCAGCAACGATCCCTGACAGGTCGTATCGTTGTCGGGATCGCTTAAGCGTCGCTATGTGTGACAGGGCCTTTATTGTTACCAGAGTTCTTGCAAACTGTTGAACTTTCTTTATCAGGTCTGACCGTCTTTTGTCCGGAAGAAAAGACTTCCTGATCTTCGAGTCTAGTATTACACCTAGAAACTGTCTCCTTGACCTTGGGGTTAAGTGTGATTTCTCCCAGTTCACCACCCAACCTAGTTTCTGCAGTGTTGAGATCACCAATTGAGAATCGATCTTGAGTTGCCTTACTGAGTCTGCCACTAACAGGAAATCGTCCAGATATGGTATTATAATGATATCTCGCTTCCTTAGGTAAGATACGATCTCTATGATGAGCTTTGTAAAGACTCTTGGAGCCGATGCTAGTCCGAATGGAAGGCAACGGAATTGGTAGTGGAAGACTGAACCCTCTTTTTCTATCGCGAATCTTAGGTACTTTTGATGGTGTGAAAAAATTGGAACGTGATAATACGCACTTTTTAGGTCCAAAGTGCACATTACCACGTCCTTCCCTAATAGGGGAATTGTGGAGCGAATGGACTCCATCTTGAATCTCTTGTACGATAGCCATCCCGTTTAGCGGCTTGAGGTTTATAATGGTTCGGGATTGTCCTGACGGTTTTATTATAGAAAAGAGACCCGAGTAGTGACCTGTTCCTATTTGGTGAGGAGGTACGGGAGATATTGCCTCCATCCGGAGGAGATCCTGAATGTCTGACCACATTGGTGAGACTGAAGAGAGACGGGCGTTGGAAATGAAATATCTTTCTGGGGGACGAGATTCAAACTCTATCCTGTACCCCTGAGATATAACCTGAAGGACCCACGGATTTGAAGTAATTTTCCTCCACTCCCCGAGGTAATTCAACAACCGACCCCCTATCCTGGTGGCGTCATTTCCTTCGGAACTCAGACCTAGGATTTGAGGGACCTGGATCCCTATTCCGGTTCCTATTTTCTCCCCCTTTCTGATAACTCCATCTCCCCTGTTTACCTTTACCCCTATAGTCTGATCTCTGACTGTAATAGGGTCTACGAAAGGGCTGGAATTTTTTCTTTTTCTCTTCTGGAAACCCCTTCTTTTCATCAGAAGCCTTCTCCAGAATGTCATCTAATACGGGCCCAAAAACTCGGCCACCTGAAAATGGAATGGAACATAATTTGTTCTTAGAAGGAACATCTCCCAACCAGCTTTTTAACCATATGGCCCTACGGGCTGCATTAGATAGTGATTGCCCTCTAGCTGTGAACCTGACAGATTCTGCCGTAGCATCTGCAAGAAACCCCGTGGCTAGATTAAGTAAAGGAGTAGCATTGATGATAGTCTCCCTAGAAGTTTTGGCTGACAATTAATCCTTTAAATCGTCAACCCATAAATGCATAGCTCTTGCCACAGAAGTTGCCGCTATATTTGTGCGGATCACTGCGCCCGAACTTTCCCAAGCTTTCTTAAGGAGACCATCTGCCTTTCTGTCCATGGGCTCCTTTAAATTCGAGTCCTCGAATGGTATGGCAGTTCTCTTAGACACCTTCGCTAGTGGGATGCCGATTTTTGGTATATCTTCCCAGTCTTTGACCTCCTCATGGTCAAAGGGAAGACGGAGTCTAAAGTCTCTTGGGATCGATATTCTCTTCTCTGCCTCCTCCCACTCTTCCAAAATCATTGAGCTGCGGGAAGAGGTGAAGAAAGGGGTCAGTAGCTGCAAACTCAGAGCAAAGCCGAGACTGAACTCGGACTCACCGAATGTGGGCATTAACCGGAAAGAACTTTGAAGTCTGCGAACGCAGCCCCCCGAACATCTCATCTTGGACGGAGAGAGAGGTCGAAGGTTCCTCAACCTGCATAGTTTGCCTGACCGCACCCAGCAGCTCGTTGATATCGTTGGAAGAGAATAATTTTTTCCCTTATGAGGAGGGTCTCTACATACTTCCTCCTCTTCCTCCATATCAGATTCGGATGGACTGTCCTCAGATGACGAATCTGACTCTCTCTGCCTTTTCCTAGACTTGGGAGGATCCTGGAACTCAGACTGGATCGGCTGGGAGGCAGATAGAGAAGAAGTGCAGGCTTCAATATCTAACCTAACCATAGCTCTCATGCCTGTTCCTCTCCTACAATACGAGCGGTGCAGGACTCGCAAAGAGGCTTCTGCCATGAGGCATTAAGCTTTGTGGCACATATTGGACATCTCTTAGTCCTGCCCGTCTTATCCCCAGATGAAGGACGCCCCTGGAATAGATAAAGGGACCACTAATAGTACCTTTAATGAGGCTATAGGGAGCGCACATTTTAGTGGGGACTCACGTGTCAGGGAATCCTGCTTCCCCGGGACCTCCACGCTGACAGCCGGTATAGCACTTGGTTCCATCACCTAACTACTGCGGTGCCTAGTGCACGCTACCTAACCCACACGTACCTTAAATCCTTTTGCTTGTGTCCCCAGTACTCCCACAGGAGCAACGAGGATGACCGCCCCCTTGCTGCCGCCGTGACCCGGAAGTGACGCGGCAGCAGTGAACCGGAAGTTCATTGCCCGTTTACCGCCGAGGAACACTAGGAGTTCAGCATTCTCTTCAGCGCTCTGCCGTACCTGCCTCTCCCCGCACCGGAACGTCTGCGAAGTGATCACCCTTGCAGAGACCACGTGCAGGTACGCTGGGTAGTCATCTGAGGTCGAGTGCCCATCCCCCCCAGGGGGAAGCGACCTCCTCACCAGGAGCAGCGCTGCACTGGTGTCGCTGAGGGACCCGATTACATGGGTGTCGGCGATACAGAGATTAACCTGTGGGAAGGAAGAGGCTGAGCCCCCCCCCCCGATCCGCACGCTCTGTAGGGACAGTGAGTCTCTCGTCGTTCCTATCCACAGTGGGACAGGAAAAACACTGAAGGGTGGAAGGGGGAGGGTCCTTTTAAACTCTCGTGTTTCCTGTCCCACTGCGGATAAGAAGGACGTCCTCCATGGTGCTGTCAGGTGGTGACCTGGAAAGTATCTTTAATAAATTTTATATTTTAGGGGATGTATGTACCCTTGTAAAACTATATACTCTGTAATCTGAAGTATCTAAATGACCAATATGGCAGGAAATGAGAAGCTGATAACAGAGAGCACTAGTTAAGAGAAAGGGGGGCTGAGCCAGCCCCCTGGATATAGGGGTTGTGTAGTCAACAGTTGCTCACTATGGGCCTGATTCACCGTCTCTCCTGCCTTGATTGACATGGCTGACGTCTCCTATGTTATCCACTGTCTGTCCGTCTCTCGCACCTGCACAGGAGGGAACAGGAGCTGCGCAGCACAACAGACTGGATGACATAGGAAATGTCAGCCACGTCAGTAAAGGCAGGAGGATGGCAATTGTGGGGTCACAGGAGGCACTGAGCCGGGACCATAGACGCTGCTGATTAGCTAACGAGAAGGACAATTATTATTTTCTCAACTTTGCAAGCGGCTGGAATCTTGAAGCATGTGGCTATAAGACGGTGGCTACAGGTCTTACAGATTAAAGGGAGGCTGTCCCCATATAAGGTCTGGCCAGCATCTGTACGCCCTCACATAGTGTTCTAGAATGCTCTAAATGTCCCCAATCCTCTATGCAAGGCACAAAAAAGAGCTTTTATTATACTCACAGACAGCGCGGTCTGGGCATCACTAGTCTTCATCCAGCACCGTCCCTCTTCTTGTGATCGCTGTCCCGCTTTGTGAGGAAGATGCGTCCTACATCATGCATTCAGTGTCCTCTATCGCACTCCTGTGCAGGCGCACTTCTCTTTGCCCTGCTGAATTCAGAGTACAGTATTGTAGTGCGCATGCGCCAGCTTTATTTCCAGGTTATCAGCGCCCTTTGGCCTTTCCCAGTGCATACGCATTACAGTACTTAGCTCTGCACTCAGCAGCCCAGAGAAAAGTGCACCTGCACAGGAGCGCGATGGGTGACACTGTGTGGATGATGTAGGATGTGTCATCCAGATGAAGCAGTAATGGAGGATGGCAATCTTAAGTCAAGACCAGCTATGCCTTGATGAGCGCAGTTGGTGAGTATAATGAAAGGTCATTTTGCCTATGGGGAGTGCAGTCTACTATAGAGTCTGCCTATGGGGAGTGCATTTTACTATATTGAGGACTATCTGGTGTATTATGCTATATGGAGGCTATCGAGGGGGGCCATCATTCAGTGTGGAGATTACAGTGAGGGGGCCATCGTACTGTGTTGGAGCCATTAAACAGTTAAGGGGTCAGTATACTGTGTGGGTGATACTATACAGTGAGGGGGCATTATACTGTGTATAAGAAAGCATCCTACTGTGTATAGTGGAGCTGTACAGGGGGAGACGCAGGACATTCTTAAATGTAAAGTGGGCACTTATTGTTATAGGGGAACTCAGGTTATTGTGACTGTCAAAGGGGCACACAGGACAATATTACTTTTTAGGGGGCAAAATGTGTGCGCTGTTTTCTAGGGCACTTGCACCCAGCATTACTAAATTATAAAGGGTTGCTTTAGAATTTAGAGGGTACAAAGAACCACACAGCAGGTGCAGTAAAAGGGTCACATACGGCAGCAGAGGCTCAGCATCCGGGTATCAGGTGCAGTAATAGTGACACATACGGCAGCAGTGGCTCAGTATTGGGGTATCAGGTGCAGTAATGGGGTCACATACGGCAGCAGCGGCTCAGTATTGGGGTATCAGGTGCAGTAATAGGGTCACATACGGCAGCAGAGGCTCAGCATCCGGGTATCAGGTGCAGTAATAGGGACACATACGGCAGCAGAGGCTCAGTATTGGGGTATCAGGGGCAGTAATAAGGACAAATACGGCAGCAGCGGCTCAGTATTGGGGTATCAGGTGCAGTAATAGGGGCACATACGGCAGCAGAGGCTCAGTATTGGGGTATCAGGTGCAGTAATAGGGACACATAGGGCAGCAGCGGCTCTGTATTGAGGTATCAGGTGCAGTAATAGGGACACATAGGGCAGCAGCGGCTCTGTATTGGGGTATCAGCAGGATAAGGGGTTTGTGCAGGTTGGGAATAGATGGTGATGGGGCTGGAATATGAGAAGTGAAATGTGTCTTTGTTGTAATCTCTGCAGCCGAGTCCTGGCTGGAAGAAGTTGTCATGTCGGTCTGGGCCAGATGGAAAAGACGGGAAAAATGAACGACTCCATCAGAAAGAACATCAGCGGTAAGTCATTATCTGTAACTGTGCTGTGATCGCTTATATGTTCTGCAGGGCTGGTATCTACCACTGACCATATGGCGGTAATATCAATATTGGTCTTTCTATAGAGATTATTTTCAGTAACAGCGCGGTCATCTGTTGAGGTTCTCCTCCGCTATTAGTGGTCAGTATTTTACATCAGTATTTGTAAGCCAAAACCAGGAGTGGGTGATAAATGCAGAAGTGGTGCATATGTTTCTATTATACTTTTCCTCTAATTGTTCCACTCCTGGTTTTGGCTTCCAAATACTGATGTAAAATACTGACCAAATACTGCTAGTGTGACGGCAGCCTTAGGGTGCGTCACCCAGCTGTAATTACCTGGTTAGGGGCCCACTCAGCAGTTTCGCCCCCACCTGAGCCAAAACGCTAGCTACGGCTCTGGTTCTGAGATTTAGTTTTCATCGCCGCAGCTGAATGATTTACAGCTACTAGCCAGGCTGAGTACATGTGGGGGTTGCTAGGGAATCGCCACATGTAATCAAGCTGGCTAACAGATGTAAATCATTCAGCTGCGGCGATGAAAACTAAATCTCCGACCAATAACAAATATTCGGAGATCACCCGAGCAACGAGTATACTTGCTCATCACTAATCACAATGTTTCATGAGCTGTACACTTTTTTTGTGAATCATCTTTTCTTGTAAAGTGGAATTGTCAATTTTGGCAACTTCTCAGAAATCGCACAAAAATAGGGGAGTCATGTCCAACCTCGCTGAATGTTTTTCTGTATGTGATATTGGGTTGTCCCATCATTAGAGCTCTGCTATCTAAGAACATCTAGGGTGCGTGGAGTGGCGATAACTGAAAATGTGGTGCAGCTGTGAGCAACGAGTATATTCCCTCATCACTAATCCCGACACTTTTGTTAGTTTAGTGGCCAATCCACCCTGTCCTCCAAGCTCCACAACCTATTTTCGGCCTCTGTTATACAGCCTCTCAGGGCCTGCATATCTTGCCGGAGAAGCCCCACTTCAGAATGTACCTCCTCAATCTTCCCTGATAGGGATGTTTTACAGCTAGAGATAGCGTGTAGAAGCTGTTCAGTTACTTTCTTCAGAGTCATATCCTCTTGATTTTCATTCCCCTCGTTCTCGCTTATTTGAGATCTGCTCTGCTCTGTATTTTTAGCTGTTAGCCCTTGAGGCATGGGGGAGTCAGCTTGTTCAGGCCTGGCATATTTTTTAAGCTTTTCTGCCACATTTGAAGTCTTCCCAGGACTCATTTTGTAGGGGGTGTGAGCAGTCTTTTAATGAAGTGAGTTCAGTTAATGGCTTAGGCCTCTTTCACACTTCAGTCTTCTGGCGTTAGTCAAAATCTGCCGTAGCGACGGAGCCGTCAAAAATAGTGAAAAACGGAAACGGATCTGTTTTTTTAAACAGATCCGTATAGCGGATCTGTCGAAAAACCAGATCCGTTGCATCCGTCTTTTCATCCGTTTCTTCAACAGATCCGTTGCCTGGCAGTCCTCTTGCTGGCTGGATGGCTTCTTGCTTGTATACTTCCTGCTGGCACATTGAGGAATGAAGCCACATGGCAGGTTTAGATTTGGGGCTGTCTGGCCAATTGGCTACTAAATACAGATATGGAGCATGCTCATTGTAAAAAAAAAACGGAATCAGTCACTGGATTCCGTCATTTCACGGACAGCGACGGATCCTGCGCCCATAGGCTTCCATTCTAGCCAACGACGTACGGCACTGGATCCGTCGCAGTCCATTTGTGTGCAATTCCTGTGTTTTTTTATGAACTGTGGGTACTGTGACACTCAGCCTGTGTCTATTGTTTGTTAGAGAGTTATAAGGCTTGCTATCAGTTCCTTATCACAGGGCTCTTAAGGTACCGTTACACTAAACGACTTACCAACGATCACGACCAGCGATACGACTTGGCCGTGATCGTTGGTCAGTCGTTGTGTGGTCGCTGGGGAGCTGTCACACAGACAGCTCTCTCCAGCGACCAACGATCAGGGGAATGACTTCGGCATCGTTGAAACGGTCTTCAACGATGCCGAAGTCCCCTGCAGCACCCGGGTAAACATCGGGTTACTAAGTGCAGGGCTGCGCTTAGTAACCCGATATTTTCCCTGGTTACCATTGTAAAAGTAAAAAAAAAAAAACACTACATACTCACATTCTGATGTCTGTCACGTCCCCCGGCGTCCACAGGGTTAGACGCTGCTGCCGAGAGCTTCCTGCACTGAATGCGTCAGCGCCGGCAGTAAAGCAGAGCACAGCGGTGACGTCAATGCTGTGTTCTGCTTTACGGCCGGCGCTTACACAGTCAGTGCAGGAAGCTCTCGGCAGCAGCGCGTAACCCTGTGAACGCCGGGGGACGTGACAGACATCAGAATGTGAGGATGTACTGTTTTTTTTGTTTTTTTTTTTAACTTTTACAATGGTAACCAGGGTAAATATCGGGTTACTAAGCGCGGCCCTGCGCTTAGTAACCCGATATTTACCCTGGTTACAAGTGAACACATCGCTGGATCGGCGTCACACACACCGATCCAGCGATGACAGCGGGTGATCAGCGACGAAATAAAGTTCTGGACTTCTAGCTCCGACCAGCGATATCAGAGCGGGATCCAGATCGCTGCTGCGTGTCAAACACAACGAGATCGCTATCCAGGACACTGCAACGTCACGGATCGTCGTTCTCGCTGCAAAGTCGCTTAGTGTGAAGGTACCTTTAAAGCAGCTTACCTCTGTGCCTGCTGAGAGTCACAATCAAAGTTTTCCACTGCCAGTGAACTAATCTCTGGGAGGAGGGTGAGAGAATCTCCTCAATGAATCAAGATCCCTCCTTAGCGCCTGTCTCCAGCAGAGAAACGCTGGCTGTGGGACCCTCATTCAGGGCTCTGCACCACAGCTCCCAGGCTGTATCTGAAAAAGTTCATATCCCACAGTAGGCTGTGAGCACTTTCACTGCTCGCTCTGTACCTTAGAGTGTGGACCCAAGATGGCCGTTGACACCTCCAGAGCTGTATTCTGTGTGGTTGTTTTGCAGTTCCCTGCCCAACTGAGCCAGGCTAAATCCACCCCAGGATGATGAAGTTTACAAGCTTACCAGAGCCTCAGATGTCAGGTATGATGCAAAATAATGTACAGAGCCACGGCCCCGAAACAATCCATCATTATTACTACAAATTTCAAAAATTAGGTTTGGTCACTAAAGAATTACAATGCATTCTTCCCAATGTAAGTTCTCTGATGTCTAAGAAGTTGAGATTTAGATAAAAAAAAATATTCCACATTCAGGACATGAAAATGGCTACTCTCCTGTGTGAATTCTCTCATGTCTAAGAAGAGATGATTTCAGTGTAAAACATTTTCCACATTCTGAACATGAAAATGGCTTCTCGCCTGTGTGAATTCTCTCATGTCTAAGAAGAGATGATATCTCTGGAAAACATTTCCCACATTCCAAACAAGAAAATGGCTTCTCTCCTGTGTGAATTCTCTCATGTCTAAGAAAAGATGATTTCAGTGTAAAACATTTTCCACATTCTGAGCATGAAAATGGCTTCTCTCCTGTGTGCATTCTCTCATGTGTAACAAGAGCTGATTTCTCTGTAAAACATTTTCCACATTCTGAACATGAAAATGGCTTCTCTCCTGTGTGAATTCTCTCATGTCTAAGAAGAGATGATATCTTTGGAAAACATTTCCCACATTCTGAACATGAAAATGGCTTCTCGCCTGTGTGAATTCTCTCATGTCTAAGAAGAGAGGATATCTCTGTAAAACATTTCCCACATTCCAAACAAGAAAATGGCTTCTCTCCTGTGTGAATTCTCTCATGTCTAAGAAGAGATGATTTCAGTGTAAAACATTTTCCACATTCTGAGCATGAAAATGGCTTCTCGCCTGTGTGAATTCTCTCATGTCTATGAAGAGATGATATCTCTGGAAAACATTTTCCACATTCTGAACATGAAAATGGCTTCTCGCTTGTGTGAATTCTCTCATGTGCAACAAGAGCTGATTTATCTGTAAAACATTTTCCACATTCTGAGCATGAAAATGGCTTCTCGCCTGTGTGAATTCTCTCATGTCTAAGAAGAGCTGATTTCGCTGTAAAACATTTTGCACATTCTGAGCATGAAAATGGCTTCTCTCCTGTGTGAATTTTCTCATGTGCAACAAGGGCTGATTTATCTGTAAAACATTTTCCACATTCTGAACATGAAAATGGCTTCTCTCCTGTGTGAATTCTCTCATGTGCAACAAGAGCTGATTTCTCTGTAAATAATTTTCCACATTCTGAACATGAAAATGGCTTCTCTCCTGTGTGAATTCTCTCATGTGCAACAAGAGCTGATTTCTCTGTAAAACATTTTCCACATTCTGAGCATGAAAATGGCTTCTCGCCTGTGTGAATTCTTTCATGTCTAACAAAATGTGATTTATCTGTAAAACATTTCCCACATTCCAAACAAGAGAATGGCTTCTCTCCTGTGTGAATTCTCTCATGTCTAAGAAGAGCTGATTTCTCTGTAAAACATTTTCCACATTCTGAGCATGAAAATGGCTTCTCTCCTGTGTGAATTCTCTCATGTGCAACAAGAGTTGATTTCTCTGTAAAACATTTTCCACATTCTGAACATGAAAATGGCTTCTCGCCTGTGTGAATTCTCTCATGTGTAACAAGAGTTGATTTCTCTGTAAAACATTTTCCACATTCTGAACATGAAAATGGCTTCTCTCCTGTGTGAATTCTCTCATGTGTGACAAGAATATATTTTGTAATAAAACATTTTCCACATTCTGAGCATGAAAATGGCTTCTCTCCTGTGTGCATTCTCTCATGTGTAACAAGAGCTGATTTCTCTGTAAAACATTTCCCACATTCTGAACATGAAAATGGCTTCTCGCCTGTGTGAATTCTCTTATGTTTAAGAAGAGATGATTTCTCTGTAAAACATTTCCCACATTCAGAACAGGAAAATGGCTTCTCGCCTGTGTGAATTCTCTTATGTTTAAGAAGAGATGATTTCTTTGTAAAACATTTCCCACATTCTGAACATGAAAATGGCTTCTTTGTGGGAGCTTTTTTATTTTTCAAACTTCTTCTGTGACTTTTATTTTGTTTAACAGTCTGTGATGAGTTAGGACAGTGTACTTTAAAAGGATCCATGTCTGAGATGTTGGCATGTTCTTCATATGGGTCTTGTGCAATGCTTTTTTGGATTTTGGAGCTGCTGGTACAACCATCTGTTAAGAATATAACTGATGTGATTTTTGAGTCAAATAACCTTAATACTTATATTTATCTAAATATAAAAAAACATTAAGACAAGTAAAAATAAAAAAATACATAGAAATTGCAAAGTGTGTAGCAAAGTTCTATTATTAACGGACTAAAGGTGTAATTTACAAGATGTGATGTTTTGACAAAGAATGTTCATTCTCAATCATTGGCCAGTGCAAACATCAAATAAAACATTTGTCATTGGTCGCATATTTTATTTGAGAGTAAGGCCATGTGCACACGTTCAGTATTTTTCACGTTTTTTCGCTATAAAAACGTGATAAAAACACGAAAAACGCTTACATATGCCTCCTATTATTTAAAGTGTATTCCACATTTCTTGTGCAAATGTTGCTTTTTTTTCCGCGAAAAAAATCGCATTGCGGAAAAAAAAGCAACATGTTCATTAAATTTGCGGAATTGCGGGAATTCCGCACACCTAGGAATGCACTGATCTGCTTACTTTCCGCGTGGTGCTGTGCACCCCATGCGGGAAGTAAGCAGATTATGTGCGGTTGGTACCCAGGGTGGAGGAGAGGAGACTCTCCTCCACGGACTGGGCACCATATAATTGGTAAAAAAAAAAAGAATTAAAATAAAAAATAGTCATATACTCACCCTCTGATGGCCCCGGAGTCTTCCCGCCTCTCAGCGGTGCACGCTGCAGCTTCCGTTCCTATAGATGCTCTGTGTGAAGGACCTGCGATGACGTCGCTGTCTTGTGATTGGTCGCGTGACCGCTCATGTGACCGCGACGTCATCGAAGGTCCTGCACACACACACCATCTATAGGAACGGACGCCGCTGAGGAGATCGGCTGTCTGCAGGTAAGTATAAAGATTTTTTAAATTTTTTTTATTATTTTTAAACATTCTATCTTTTACTATAGATGCTGCTTAAGCAGCATCTATAGTAAAAAGTTGGTCCCACTTGTCAAACACTATGTTTGACAAGTGTGACCAACCTGTCAGTCAGTTTTCCAAGCGATGCTACAGATCGCTTGGAAAACTTTAGCATTCTGCAAGCTAATTTCGCTTGTAAAATGCTAAAAAAAAAAAAAAAAAAAAAAAAAAACGGGAAAAGAACGCAAAGAAAAAAATGCGGATTTCTTGCAGAAAATTTCCGGTTTTCTTCAGGAAATTTCTGCAAGAAATCCGGACGTGTGCACATACCCTAAAAATGATCGTTGTTGACAGCACATCATCCCCTTTGTATAAATTGAGGATGTTCTGCAATAATAAAAAAGTCATGAGATAAGGAAACAAATCATCATTCTTTCATCGAAATGAAAGCTAATAAGCCCCAATCACCTTCCTATACCATCAATCACTGCTTACTGATGAAATTATATTTGCCTTGCAGCCACTCGATTTTATTCTTCAGAAGTAGTGGGCAGTAGCAGTCACCTCTCTGTTAGAGCTCCGTGCACCACCTCAATGACTTTAACCCCTTAACCCCCAGAGCTTTTTTCGGTTTTGCGCTTTCATTTTTCGCTCCCCTTCTTACTAGAGCTATGACTTTTTTTATTTTTCCGTTAATATGGCCATGTGAGTGCTTGTTTTTTGCAGGACGAGTTTTACTTTTGAACGACACGATTGGTTTTACCATGTCGTGTACTAGAAAATGGGGAAAAAATTGCAAGTGCGGTGAAATTGCAAAGAAGTGCAATCCCACACTTGTTTTTTGTTTGGTTTTTTTACTAGGTTCACTAAATGCTAAAACTGACCTGCCATTATGATTCTCCAGGCCATTACGAGTTCACAGACACCAAACATGTCTAGGTTCTTTAGAATTTAAGTGGTGGAAAAAAAAAATCTAAACTTTGTTTAAAAAAAATGCGCCATTTTCCTATACCCGCAGCGTCTCCATTTTTCGTGATCTTGGGTCGGGGGAGGGCTTATTTTTTGCATGCCAAGCTGACATTTTTAATTATACCATTTTGGTGCCGATACGTTCTTTTGTTTGCCCGTTATTGCATTTTAATGCAATGTCGTGGCGACCAAAAAACGTAATACTAGCATTTAGATTTTTTTTCTCGCTACGCCATTTAGCGATCAGGTTAATTCTTTTTTTTTTTATTAATAGATCGGACGATTCTGAATTCGGCGATACCAAATATGTGTAGGTTTGATTTTTTTTGTTTTATATTGAATGGGGCGAAAGGAGGGGGGGGTTTGAACTTTTTTTTTTAAAATATTTAATATTTTTTAAAACATTTTTCTTTTTACTTTTGGCATGCTTCAATAGTCTCCATGGGAGGCTAGAAGCTGAAACAACCCGATCGACTCAAGCTACATAGAGGCGATGATCAGTTTGCCTCTATGTAGCTGAATTACTGACTTGTTATGGCGCTCACAGCAATCCGGCACTGACAACCAAAGAGGTCTCCAGGAGACCTCTGGTTGTCATGCTGATGAACCGGTAACCCCCGATCACGTGACGGGGGTTACCGGTGTGCGTAGTTCTGGCACGAGTGCAGGAAGCGCCATTTAAATGCCGCTGTCAAGAGTTTGATAGAGGCATTTAACTAGTTAATAGAAGCAGGTGAAACACGCGGATATTGCGGGCACACGTCAGCTGTTCAAAACAGCTGACATGTCCCGGGAAAGATGTGGGGCTCACCGCCGGAGCCAACATCAAAGGGAGGGATACTGACATCGGCAGACCATTACACTCAATGTCAGTAAGGGGTTAAGCGAGTAGCTGCAAGGAACATATTTCCATTTCTCCTGGTAGCCGCTCTCCCAGTAAAACAGCCCAACGCGCTTTAAATACTATTTACTTACAGATTACCAATATACCTGCAGGTAAATTGCATTTTTGAAGCGGACAGGTTATCTTTAGGGGTTCATTTACACAGGCAGGTAATGACCTGTAACAAGCACTGATTCATGATATGGGAGCAGCTTTGTTCTCTCTCCCCATAGATAATAGATGAATGATTGGCCGAACCCTCATGGCTATGGTGGATTTCAGAGACAGTGCGGTCAGCAGACTCAGGTACAAGTAATGTCTATACTAACATCTATAATTACATGTCTATGTCTGTGGTCTGGACTGTTTTAGAATAATAAAGCAAAATTGATTTCCATATTGCATCCTGTGGTGTGTGCTGTGGAAATCTATATCCATCTATCTAATGAGTGCGTGTGTGTGTGGGCAACCAATCACTAAGCGTGTGTGTGTGTGTGTGTGTGTGTGTGTGTGTGTGTGTGTGTGTGTGTGTGTGTGTGTGTGTGTGTGTATCAGCCACGCCCACTCCACATAGCAACTAATCACTAAGCAGCTTTCATTTCACCAGAGCTGTTTATAAGAAGCTGAGCTGTGATTGGTTGCTATGAGGAACAGTTTTCCTTGTGGACAGTTGTGGTAACTGAGGCCTATTATTCTTATTTCTATGGTGTTATCGTCCTCCTGTAAAGCTGGAAATAGCATAATTTATTACCGTGCTGACACAGACCACCCTCTGACACAGACTGCAGGCGGGGCCCAGTATCACACAGGATATGATTAGATACACGGCTCAGCAGACTATCAAACAGGATAGAATTAGATACACAGGTCCGCAGACAGTATCACACAGGATAGGATTAGATACACAGCTCGGCAGACGGTATCACACAGGAAAGGATTAGATACACGGCTCAGCAGACAGGATCACACAGGATAGGATTAGGTACACAGGCCCGCAGACAGTATCACACAGGATAGGATTAGATACACAGCTCAGCAGACAGTAATACATAGGATAGGTTTAGATACACAGCTTGGCAGACGGTATCACACAGGAGAGGATTAGATACACAGCCCAGTATCACACAGGATAGGATTAGATACACTGCTCAGCAGACGGTATCACACAGGATAGGATTAGATACACAGCCCAGTATCACACAGGATAGGGTAATTCCGTATCAAGTGATCCAAATATTAATTTATTTTTTTTACCTGACGTCTATAGGTTATTTTTAGGGTTAAGCGACTTTTACTTTTTCAGAATCGAGTCGGGTTTCGCGAAACCCGATTTTGTCAAAAGTCGGGTCGGGTGAAATCGGCCGATCATTGCGAAAAGTCGGGGGGCCGACTGAAACACGAAACCCAATGCAAGTCAATGGGGAATAAAAGTCGGCAGTGAGTGGAGGACAGAAAAACACCTACAGAGCCCATTTTAATGTCAAAATCATCAATTCTTGTTACTTAAGCTTGTCAATCTTAATTAACCTTATAATAATAGTTAGGTATTGAAAATTGGGGGTCATTTGGTTAAAGTTGTGGGGGTGGGGGGGGGGGGGGAGCTGGCTCAATTTTTTATTGGGCCCAGGAAATGTGGAATACGTCACGGCGGTGGAGCAGGGAGAGGTAAGTATTTCAACTTTGCAAGTACTGTGATCCAGAGCAAGCAGGGGGGGCCCACTCGTTCGCATTGAGGGGCCCTGTGTCAGTGCCAAAGTACGGCGTTGTGTTTGACGGCGGGGGCGCCTCCCACCGGCAGTGACACTTTTGCGTACTATGACGGGCCCTGTGACAGTGACGTCGCCAACGAGCATGCCCCCCCCCACCTGATGAAGGAACCTGCACTTTCATATGCACCTTCCTCTTTGTCCCCGTGTAAGGTGGTATAGTATGCGGGAAGGGGGACCTGACTTTCAGCAGGGTCAGATTCTGGCTGTGTTGAGTGCAAGGGGAATGTAGTGGTCTGAGTCAATGTACCAGCAGACCCATCAAGCAGTGGCTGGGTAATAGGCAGGATGAGGAGGAAACACAGATTTAGGCCCAAAATAAAAAAGGAGGCTAAAAGCAGAAAAAAATTGGTAACAGGAGTAAACAGGCAGCATTGCTTTGTTCAGTGGAGGACAACAACAAGCAGCAGACGACACTGTTAGTAGGGCCCAACCAAACTAGTAGGGCAAATACAGTTTCAAATTCTAAATACAGGCTGAAAGCCTGTAGATTGAAACTCAGCTTTGTTTCTTTGAGGAAACCAAGAGGCAGCAGCAGACGTCACTAGGCCCAAACCAAGAACCAGGCCAAATGCAGTTTCATATTGTTGATCGAGGCCGAAAGCCTGTAGATTGAAACTCAGCTTTGTTTCTTTGAGGAAACCAAGAGGCAGCAGCAGATGTCACTAGGCCCAAACCAAGAACCAGGCCAAATGCAGTTTCATATTGTTGATAGAGGCCGAAAACCTGTAGATTGAAACTCAGCTTTGTTTAGTAGAGGTAGAGTGGGCGCACCCACCTGTCCAAGCAAACGGCACTTGGAACGGGTGCCTGCGCCAAGTGGTGACCACGGTCCTGTGGGGGGAGTCAGCCCATTTAGGGAGGTATAAAAATGGCCTATGGTGGACATTCAGCAGCTGCAAATGGAGGAATTGGCAAAGTCAGTAAGAGGAGGGCAAAAGCGAGTCATTTATCACCCAAGCTACGTGTCAGCAGGGGAAGGTGGGGCAAAAGAATTGGCAATCCATGATTGGTTCATTTTAATGAAGGTTAGATCATCTACATTTTGGGTAGCCAGACGTGTCCTTTTTTCGGTCAGTATTGAACCAGCAGCACTGAAGACTCTTTCTGAAAGCACACTGGCAGCAGGGCAAGCGAGCTCCTGTAATGCATATTCTGCCAATTTGGGCCAGGTGTCTAGTTTAGATGCCCAGTAATCAAAGGGGAATGACCTGTGAGGGGGAACATCGATAAGGGATGAAAAATAGTTTGTAACCATACTGGACAAATGCTGTCTCCTGTCACTTTTAATAGATGCAGCAGTCCCTGTTGTGTCAGCGGTCATTGAAAAATCACTCCACAACCTTGTCAGAAAACCCCTCTGTCCAACGCCACTTCGGATTTCTGCACCTCTGCCATGTTGCCATGTTACGGCAAGTGTGAGGACCATCACAACCTCTGTGTGCTGGGAATGCCTCAACCAAACGGTCTACAAGAGTTGCTTGTTTGGTAGCCAATATTTGCTCACGGTTCTCATGTGGCATGATGTTTTGCATTTTCCCTTTATAGCGTGGATCCAGGAGGCAGGCCAACCAGTAATCGTCATCGGTCATCATTTTGACAATGCGGGGGTCCCTTTTTAGAATACGCAAGGCATACTCAGCCATGTGGGCCAATGTTCCTGGTGTCAATTCACTGGTCCTGCTGGGTTGAGGAGCACTTTCTTGGAAATCCACATCACAAGTGTCCCGCAAGAAACCTGTACCTGACCTTGCAACGCCACCAGTTTCAAGTGGCCCCTCCTCATCAATCATCCTCCTCCTCATCCTCTTCGACCACCACCTCGTCCTGGACAGTTCCCTGACCAGACAATGGCTGACTGTCATCAAGGATTCCCTCCTCCTCGGCTGCAGACGCCAGCTCCTTGATGTGCGTCAAACTTTGCATCAGCAGACGCATAAGTGGGATGCTCATGCTTATGATGGCGTCGTCTGCACTTGCCAGCCGTGTGCATTCCTCAAAACACTGAAGGACTTGACAGAGGTCTTGTAGCTTGGACCACTGCACACCAGACAACTCCATGTCTGCCATCCAACTGCCTGCCCGTGTATGCGTATCCTCCCATAAATACATGACAGCACGCCTCTGTTCACACAGCCTCTGAACCATGTGCAATGTGGAGTTCCACCTTGTTGCAACGTCGATAATTAGGTGGTGCTGTGGAAGATTGAGCGATCCCTGATGGTTCAGCATACGGCTGGAGTGTACGGGTGACCGGCGGATGTGCGAGCAAAGTCTTCGCACCTTCAGGAGCAGGGCTGGTAACTCTGGACAATTTTTAAGAAAGCACTGCACCACCAGGTTCAAAGTGCGAGCCAGGCAAGGTATGTGTTTGAGTTGTGAAAGGGCTATGGCAGCCATAAAATTCCTTCCATTATCACTGACTACCTTGCCTGCCTCAAGATGTACACTGCCCAGCCATGACTGAGTTTCTTGCTGCAAGAACTCGGCCAAAACTTCCGCGGTGTGTCTGTTGTCGCCCAAACACTTCATTTCAAACACGGCCTGCTGATGCTTCCCACTAGCTGTTCCGTAATGGGACACCTCGTGTGCAACACTGGCAGCTGCGGATGGAGTGGTCGTGCGACAGCGCTCTGTGGATGAGCTTTTGCTTCTGGAGGAGGAGGTGGGGTGGCAAACGTCTACAGCCAACTGTTTCCTAGATCGTGGGCTAGGCAGAACTGTCCCACTATTGCTGTCCCCTGTGGACCCTGCATCCACGACATTAACCCAGTGCGCCGTGATGGACACGTAACGTCCTTGGCCATGCCTACTGGTTCATGCATCTGTTGTGAGGTGCACCTTCCCACTGACACGACTACCTCAGTGCATGGACAATGTGGTCTTTGACATGCTGGTGGAGGGCTGGGATGGCTTTTCTCGCAAAGAAGTGGCGACTGGGTAGGTCATAGCGTGGTACTGCGTAGGCCATCAGGGCTTTGAAAGCTTCGCTTTCAACCAACCGGTAGGGCATCATCTCTAACGAGATAAGTCTGGCAATGTGGGCGTTCAAACCCTTTGTACGCGGATGACAGGATGAGTACTTTCATTTCCTAACAAGAGTCTCTTCTAGGGTGAGCTGAATTGGAGAGCTGCCTATGGTGGAACTAGCGGTGGTTGTGGTTGTGGACATGGCAGATTGAGAGTGAGTTGGTGATGTTGGCCTACATACAGTGCTTCCTACCAATAACCTTCTGACTCCCTGACTGCTTTGGCCTGGCGACGATCCCTCCACATTTGCTGCTGGTGTCCTAACCGGTGGGCTTACAGTGAGGGAAGCAATGTTGCAGTGCTGACTACCTTCATTCAGACCTGGTGCACCAACGGTACAGGACGTTAGGTAGTTAGTCCAGGCTTGCAAGTGCATGCTGTTTAAATGCCTACGCATGCACGTTGTATTTAAATTGTTAAGAATCTTCCCTCTGCTAAAGGTCTTTGAGCATTTTTTACAGATCACTTTTGACTGATCATTGGGATCTTGGTCAAAAAAATGCCACACTGCACTCTTCCTACTATGGAATTCTTTTTCAGGCATTGCACGCTGTGCAACTTTCACAGGATGGCCACACTGTCCTAAAACTGGTTTTGTCAAACGTTTTTTGCCTGATACGCGCCTGCCAGATGACAGCTGTTGCGATGTAGATTGGTGCTGCTGTGGATAACCCTCCTCCGCTTCTGAGCTAGTGGCAGCGCCATCCTCCTCCCCCAATGGCTGCCAATCTGGGTCAACTATCACCTCCTCCTCCTCAATGTCCTGTGCACCTTCCTCAGTGTCACCGTGTAAGGCGCTATAGCGTTTAGGACAGGGCACCATAGTCTCATCAGGGTCAGATTCTGGCTCAGCAAACTGCGAGGGCAATGTAGTGATCTGACTCGATGGAACAGCATCATAATCTAGCTGTGGCTGTGCATCAGTGCACTCCATGTCCGATTCTTCTTGCAATGGGCAGGGTACAATTTCCCTTTCTAACCCAGGCACGGTATGTGTAAAGAGCTCCATCGAGTAACCTGTTGTGTCGCCTGACGCATCCTTCACTTTTGGTTTGGGAGAAGGACACAAGGAAACGTCTTGTTCCTGACCGGGAGCATCCACTGACGACTGGCTGCTGTGACATTTTGAACTTTGGGAAGAGGAGGCCAAAGAGCTAGAGGCCGAGTCAGCAAGGAAAGCCAAAACTTTTTCCTGCTGCTCCGGCTTTAAAAGCTGTTTTCCTACTCACAGGTAAGTCTAAGTTCACATTAGCGTTGCGCCGCTGTTGCGTCGGCGACGCAGCGGCGACGCGCCCCTATGTTTAACATAGGGGACGCGTGCGTCTTTTTGGTTGCGTTTTTCGCCACGTGCGTCGTTTCCGACGCTGGCGTCGGACGCACGAAAACGCTACAAGTTGCATTTTCTGTGCGTCCGATTTTGGTCAAAAACGACGCACGCGTCGCAAAACGCGCGCGTTTTTGCGCGCGTTGCGTCGCCAACGCAGGGCGGCGCAACGCTAGTGTGAACGTACCCTAAGGGAGCCTTCGAGGCCTTGTGTAGCCAGACGATGACGCAGGCTCAACACCTCCAGCCTTAGGTGCTACTGTGCTTTTGCCACTACCACCAGATGCAGCACCATCATCAGTACCAGCTGACAACCCCCGCCCACGGCCTCTTCCACCAGACTTCCTCATTTTTGGGGGGGAGACACAGAACCACAACTCTGGCCCAGTGGTATAACAGTAAACTATGAACGTGGCAGAAAATGGCTGCCTGATATATACGACACACTAGCAGTACAGCAGAATATACACTGTGTACGAATTTTAATCTCCTTTTTTGGAGGGGAGACACAGAAGCACAACTCTGGCCCAGTGGTATAACAGTAAACTATGAACGTGGCAGAAAGTGGCTGCCTGATATATATTACACACTAGCAGTACAGCAGAATATACACTGTGTGCTAATTTTAATCTCCCTTTTTTTTTTGGGAGGGGGGGGGGAGGAGGGGGGGTGAGACACAGAAGCACAACTCTGGCCCAGTGGTATAACAGTAAACTATGAACGTGGCAGAAAGTGGCTGCCTGATATATATACGACACACTGGCAGTACAGCAGAATATACACTGTGTGCGAATTTTAATCTCCCTTTTTTTTTAGGGGGGAGACACAGAAGCACAACTCTGGCCCAGTGGTATAACAGTAAACTATGAACGTGCCAGAAAGTGTCTGCCTGATATATACGACACACTAGCAGTACAACAAAATATACACTGTGTGCGAATTTTAATCTCCCTTTTTTTTTGGGGGGGGGACACAGAACCACAACTCTGGCCCAGTGGTATAACACAACACTATGAACGTGCCAGAAAGTGGTTGGAATTATTACTTAAAAAAAAAATAACAAGCTCCCTACAATGAGCTCAGGACAAGTATGGCAGCAATAAAAAGGACTGCTTAACACAAAAATGTGGACAAATAAACAAGATAGGTAACTGTGCAGAAAGGAGCAACAGGAATTTTGCTTTAAAAAAAGCAGTTGGTTTGCACAGCACCGTGCACACAGATATGCAGCTGCTGCAATAAAATACGACCTCCACTGTCCCTGCACAAAACGGTGGTGTGGGACAGTGAAAAATCACTCCAGCACAAGCGGTTTGGGGGTTTATATTTCCTCCCTAACTCTGTCCCTGCTTCTGACTAACTGCAGCAACACCTCTCCCTATGCTCAGATCGGCAGAAGATGGCGGTCGGCGTGCACGCCCCTTTATACCCCCTGTGACGCCACAGACAGCAAGCCAATCACTGCCATGCCCTTCTCAAAGATGGCGGGGACCGAGACCTATGTCATCACGCAGCCCACACTCTGCGTCCTCCTTCATTGGATGAAAAACGGCGGTGACAGCGTCATATGAAACGCGACTTTGGCGCTCTGATCGTGTACCGCATGGCCGATCCCACTGTAGGATCGGTTCGGGTTTCATGAAACTTGACTTTGCCTAAAAGTCGACAATTTATTAAAATGACCGATCCGTTATTATGACCCTAGTTTTGTTTTTGTTTTTTATTTAGTACAACTTTAGTTCATTACAAATTAAAAAAGTTTGGAATTTTTTTCTTTAGTAGTCTGTAAAAAATTAACTAATGAAGTTTTGAAAAAGCGCAAATTTTGGCCTGGTATGGCTTTACATTTTTTATCATATCTCGGGGTAGAATTAAGATAAAGAGGTGGGAGAGGCATCATTTTTCTCAGAACGGTACCGGCTTTCATTTGATATGTCACAAGACAATGTTTCTTTATATTTTGTTTTGGAGAAATCAAATTCAAAATTTTGAAGCGCAATTGTGAAAAAAAGGTATGTTTTAAATTTGTGAAAAAATGCCTGTGTGTTACTTGTGTTCTTGTTTATATTTATACAGGGATTCAACTTGGGACCTATCAAATTTTTATTTTATTTTTTTAAGCCTTGAATCATCTGATTTTATGTTTGTGTGAGTTTCTTCCCTTTTTCTTTTCAAATTACAACTTATTGAATTCAACATTTATATATAACAATATAGAAACACAAAAAACAAATACCGAAGTGCCAGAATAAATACCGTATATACTCGAGTATAAGCCGAGATTTTCAGCCCATTTTTTTGGGCTGAAAGTCCCCCTCTCGGCTTATACTCGAGTCATATACCCGGGTGTCGGCAGGTGAGGGAGAGCGGGGGCTGTGTAGTCATACTTTCCTGCTGCGGCGCGGTCCCTGCAGTCCCTGGCTTCTCCGGCGCTGCAGATTCTTCCTGTACTGAGCGGTCACATGGCACCGCTCATTACAGAAATGAATAGGCGGCTCCACCCCCATAGGGGAGGAGCCGCATATTCATTGCTGTAAATGATCGGTGCCATGTGACCGCTCAATTACAGGAAAAAGCTGCAGCGCCGGAGAAGCCAGGGACTGCAGGGACCGCGCCGCAGCAGGTAAGGGGAGCGCAGCGCTATAATTACCTGCTCCTCGCTCCGGTGCGGCTCCGTCTGCAGCGTCCTCTAGCAGTGACGCTCAGGTTAGAGGGTGCTGTGTCGTAGTCAGTGCGCGCCCTCTGCTGAGCGTCAGTGCTGGAGACGGAGCCGTAGAGGAGCAGGTAATTATTGAAAGCGCTGCCATCCTGAGAAGAGAGGTGAGTATGTGATTTTTTTTTATTATTGCAGCCGCATTCTATATGGCACAGCATTATAAGGAGCACCTATGGGGCCATAATCAAAGGTGCAGAGCATATATGGCACAGCATTATAAGGAGCACCTATGGGGCCATAATCAAAGGTGCAGAGCATATATGGCACAGCATTATAAGGAGCATCTATGGGGCCATAATCAAAGGTGCAGAAGAGCATATATGGCACAGCATTATAAGGGGCACCTATGGGGCCATAATCAAAGGTGCAGAGCATATATGGCACAGCATTATAAGGAGCATCTATGGGGCCATAATCAACGGTGCAGAGCATTCTATATAGCACAGTTGTATATGGAGCATCTATGGGGCAATAATGAACGGTATGGAGCATCTATTTTTATTTTTGAAATTCACCGGTAGCTGCTGCATTTTCTACCCTAGGCTGATACTCGAGTCAATAAGTTTTCCCAGTTTTTTGTGGCAAAATTAGGAGGGTCGGCTTATACTCGGGTCGGCTTATACTCAAGTATATACGGTACATCTTAAATCATCATAACACAACTTGCTCAGCATTTTTAACCTGAATGCATTGAACAAACCAAAAGAAAAAAGGCGATCATATCCTCAAGTGTGATTTTCGATATTCAGTCTCATCCTAATTATATGTTAAAAACAAGATTAAAATAACCAATATTTTTTTTTCTTCTGCGGTTTTGCACCTATTTATACATGTAAATTATTTTCTACTATATCACTAAACATGTCATTTATGAAGTGTTTAAGAAGAATAGTACAGTAGTTAAATCCTCGTTCTATAAAATATGAACTAATCAAACAATTAATAGTACGTTTTTAAACTGGCCTTTTATCATCAACTAGATGGTGGCCCGATTCTAACGCATCGGGTATTCTAGAATATGTATGTACCGTATATACTCGAGTATAAGCCGAGATTTTCAGCCCAAATTTTTTGGCTGAAAGTGCCCCTCTCGGCTTATACTCGAGTCACGGTCGGCGGGTGAGGGGGAGAGAAGTCTGTCATATACTCACCTGCTTCCGGGGCTTCTGGCGCTCCCCCTGCCTGTCCCATGGTCTTCGGGTGCCGCAGCTCTTCCCCTGTTCAGCGGTCACATGGGACCGCTCATTAAAGTTATGAATATGGACTCCACTGCCATAGTGGTGGAGCCGCATATTCATTTCTCTAATGAGCGGTAACGGTGACTGCTGACAGAGGAAGAGGCTGCGGCACCCGGAGACCATCTGTCTGGGATAAGGAGCCAGGGAAGCCGGGAGCAGGTGAGTATTACATATTTACCTGTCCACGTTCCACACGCCGGGCGCCGCTCCGTCTTCCCGTCCTCTTGCTCTGACTGTTCAGGTCAGAGGGCGCGATGACATACTAGTGTGCACACCGCCCTCTGCCTGAACAGTCAGTGCGGAGAGACGCCAAGACGGGACGCTGAGGAGCTGCGGGCAGCAAGAGAGGTGAAGTATGTCATTTTTTTTTTTATTGCAGCAGCAGCATTATATATGGCACAGCTTTATATGGAGCATCTATGGGGCAATAATGAACGGTGCAGAGCATTCTATATGGCACAGCTTTATATGAAGCATCTATGGGGGAATAATGAACGGTGCAGAGCATTCTATATGGCACAGCTTTATATGGAGCATCTATGGGGCCATAATGAACGGTGCAGAGCATTCTATATGGCACAGCTTTATATGAAGCATCTATGGGGGAATAATGAACGGTGCAGAGCATTCTATATGGCACAGCTTTATATGGAGCATCTATGGGGCCATAATGAACGGTGCAGAGCATTCTATATGGCACAGCTATATATGAATTATCTATGGGGCAATAATCAACGGTATGGAGCATTATATATGGCACAGCTTTACATGGAGCATCTATGGGGCAATAATGAACGGTGCAGAGCATTCTATATGGCACAGCTTTATATGGAGCATCTATGGGGCCATAATGAACGGTGCAGAGCATTCTATATGGCACAGCTATATATGAATCATCTATGGGGCAATAATCAACGGTATGGAGCATTATATATGGCACAGCTTTACATGGAGCATCTATGGGGCAATAATGAACGGTGCAGAGCATTCTATATGGCACAGCTTTATATGGAGCCATAATGAACGGTGCAGAGCATTCTATATGGCACAGCTATATATGAATCATCTATGGGGCAATAATCAACGGTATGGAGCATTATATATGGCACAGCTTTATATGGAGCATCTATGGGGCAATAATGAAATGTATGGAGCATTATATGTGGCACAGTTTTATATGGAGCATCTTATGGGGCCATAATGAACTGTATGGAGCATTATATGTGGCACAGCTTTATATGGAGCATCTTATGGGGCAATAATGAATGGTATGGAGCATCTATTTTTATATTTGAAATTCACCGGTAGCTGCTGCATTTCCTACCCTAGGCTTATACTCGAGTCAATAAGTTTTCCCATTTTTTTGTGGCAAAATTAGGGGGGGGGGGGGGGGGGGGGTCGGCTTATACTCGAGTATATACGGTAGTTTATTTATGAAGTTATCAGAATAATGCAATTTATACACAGGATTCGGCCGGCCGCGTGCGACCAATTAGCGAAGCGTGGTTCAAATTCCGCGCCAATTTGCGGCCGGACTGCGCCTGTCGCTGACTGGTCACGCCCGGCTGCGAACTATCAGTGAAGCCAGGGCCTGCTCCAGGTTTTTGAGGGCCCTGGGCGAAAGAATCTCAGTGGGCCCCCTTCTTTAACACATACCACGATTCATGATGCACAGATACAGCAGGGAAATATAGCACAGCCAAGTAGCATACAGCCCACATAGTATATAACACGGCCCACGCACTACCCTGTTTCCCCGAAAGTAGGACCCCCCCGAAAGTAAGACAGGGTGGGGGTTTCGGGGGGGTCCTCCAATGTAAGGCCTCCCCCGAATGTAAGGCAGGGTTGGGGGGGCCGCTGTGAAATGTAAGGCCCTTACCTTTGGGCCGCCGCTGTCCCCCATTGGGTCCCCAGGCTCCAGAGGTGTCCTCAGGTGCAGCTGGGCGGGTCCAGCGCTCATGGGGTTAACTCGCCGTGTTAACCCCGCAATCCGCCCAGCTCAACAGCTCATTGGCCGCCCCTGCTCCCCACGTCACCGCCGGCCCCCGGCTCGAGCGCTGATTGGCCAATCAGCTCGAGTGCTGATTGGCCCAGCAGCTCGGGCTGTAATTGGCCGCCCCAGCCCCACGTCACCGCTGTTTCCCTGCTGATTGGCACAGCGTTCCCTGCAGCACAGGCCTTCCGCACCCACAGCCGCACCGCAGAGGAAAACGTCCAGCATTTAAAAACCAAGTAGGGAAACATGTACTGTATAGGGTATGGGGCTGTGTGCAGTGGGATACGGCACTGTTATGGGGTATGGGGCTGTGTGCAGTGGGATACGGCACTGTTATGGGGTATGGGGCTGTGTGCAGTGGGATACGGCACTGTTATGGTATGCAGGCAGAGGGTATACGGCAATTACCGTACAGTACCGTACCGTAGTGTGTTACTGTTACCGTACTTTGATTTGTTGTCTGCTTTCCAGTTGAACGGTGTAACGTTAAGTACTGTACTGAATTTGAAAATTGTCATTTTTTTTTCCGGCTAATGTAAGACCTCCCCCGAAAGTAAGACAGGGTGGGACTTTTTGGGGTAAAATTAATGTAAGACAGGGTCTTACTTTCGGGGAAACACGGTATATAACACGGCCCACGCAGTATATAACACTGCCCACGCAGTATATAACACGGCCCACGCAGTATATAATACGGCCCACGCAGTATATAACACGGCGCACGCAGTATATAACACGGCCCACGCAGTATATTGCCCAGCCACGTAATATATTGCACAGCCACATAATATATTGCACAGCCACATAATATATTGCACAGCCACATAATATATTGCACAGCCACATAATATATAGCACAGCCACATAGTATATAGCACAGCCACATAGTATATAGCACAGCCACATAGTATATAGCACAGCCACATAGTATATAGCACAGCCACATAGTATATAGCACAGCCACATAGTATATAGCACAGCCACATAGTATATAGCACAGCCACGTAGTTTATAGCACAGCCACGTAGTATATAGCACAGTCCATGCAGTATATAACACAGGCCAAGTAGTATAGAGCACAGCGATGTAGTATATTGCCCAGCCACGTAATATATACCACAGCAACGTAATATATAACACAGCCCATGCAGTATCCATCACAGCCCACGTAGTATATAGCCATGTGGGCACCATATACCTGTCAAAAATAAAAAATAAATAATTAAAATAAAAAAGTTATATACTCACCTTCCGTCGGCCCCCGGATCCAGCCCAGGCGTTTACCGATGCTCATTGTGACACTCCGGTCTCAAGAATGCATTGCGGTCTCGTGAGATGATGACATAGCGGTCTCGCGAGACCGCTACATCATCATCTCGCGAGACCGCAATGCCTGGACCAGAGCGTCGCGAGGAGCAGCGGGAAAGGCGACGGAAGGTGAGAATATAATCATTTTTTTATTTTATTATTTTTAACATTAGATCTTTTTACTATTGATGCTGCATAGGCAGCATCAATAGTAAAAAGTTGGTCACACAGGGTTAATAGCAGTGTTAACGGACTGCGTTACACCGCGGCGTAACGTTGTGTAATGCAGCCATTGACCCTTTGTGAGCGCTGACTGGAGGGCGCATTGACAGAGTAGGAAGGGGCGAATTCGCGGCCGGACTGTGCCCGTCGCTGATTGGCAGACAGACAGAAAGACAGAGACAAACAGACGGAAGTACCCCTTAGACGATATATATAGATGTGTCCCTTCTAGTGGGTGAAATGTAATCTTGTCCTCCACCTGAGTCAATGTCTGATTTTTGTTCACTTTTAAAATGTCTGGCTATCTTGGATACACAAAGGATGGCGCTGGACCAGAAGGTGCAAAAAAGTCACTTCTACTTCTTCATTTACACAATCTTTGGAGAGTCCAGTAGCCGCCACCAGAGCCAATCATATTCACAGGTCACATAACCAGTTATGCTTCTAAGCTGTAACATAATAAAATAATACAGTAATATCTAAAAATCATGGATTATTTGGGAAATATAGACCCCACACTTTTAGACCACAGGCTGAACAGATCTGAATTCAAGATTTTTGAACTGACACTGTAATAGTTTTATTTTTTAAAATATGACCCATCACGATCCCAGCTTGTATTTTGGTACAGATGTGACTAGGAGCATAGTAGGCACATGTGCAGTTTTTGAAATTTTTAAATTAAGCTTTTTTTTCGGAAATGCGTTTTAAGGTTTTGCGTTTGAATTCGCATTGATAAAATATTATCAAAGATACACTTGTGACATATCTGGTGAAAGGCTGTACAGTTCTGAGTAGAATGGTGATTAATTTGTTTCGCTATCTATTTTCTAGTTTGAGTTATGAGGAGAAATGTAACGGCAGGCAACACCAAAATTAGCACTTTTTCCGAACTTTGAAAATCAATAAAAAAAAAAATAATAATGTCTAGAATTTTTTTTCTTCACATTTTGCATTCTCTGACACGCTATTACCAAATAACAAAATCTCAAAGAATTAAAAATATAGGGGTAAAAATCATTGGTTCACTTGACGTGGAATGACCCGATAGGATTAGATACACGGCTCAGCAGACAGCATCAGTATCACACAGGACAAAATTAAATATACAGCTCAGCAACAGAATGTGCCAGAGGAGAGGACCTTTTCATTCCAAGAATTCCTCTCATTCCATCTGATTTGACTTTTGTTTTTAAACACCTCCAGTTTCCAGTTGGACTGGCATTTGCAATGTCCATTAACAAGGCTCAGGGACAGTCCTTGAAAGTAGTAGGGATCAATTTGCAATCTCAGGCTTTTCTCACGGTCAACTTTACGTGGCCTGTTCAAGAGTTGGAATTGCCAAAAATCTGTTAATCTTTGCACCGGAAGGAAAAACCAAAAATGTTGTTTATCCAAAAGGCTCTTGAATGAGTTGAAAATAAAATACTATCAATAGGTAATCGTTTAGTTAATTTGTGTTGCAAATCTGTAGTGTTGAGTATATGATGCGAAATGTTTTTATGTGCAATATAATCATTGTAATTTGTTATAAGTAACCACAGTGAGTTACTGTGCTCGGGCAACGCCGGGCTCTTCAGCTAGTCATATCTACTCTTCAGTGAACACTACACATCTTCCATGTGACAGAGTGCAGGACTTGCTCATATTGTGTTACTTGTGTCTAGAGAAATGCCCAGATGTCAGTACTACTAGGTGGGGTATTAGGAAGTCAAGGCCATGGAGCAAATATAAAGCTGGATAAGACCAGGCAATTCCCTGCTTTCTCTTATAACCTATTAATGGCTGTGACTATGAGACAATTGTCATAAAACAGTTTTTTTTAATCTCCAGCTAGTGCAGTATATCAAATAGGTTACTTAGGTTATATATTAATCCTGAAACCAGAACTCTGATGGATATGATGTAAAACACTAAACTAGATACTTTGCCAGTGAGGTTTGTCACGCGTCTTTGATGATCTATCATCCCAGTCTATTCTTAAATATATATTATAGATACACAATCGGTCTTATTACATATTGCACCATTACATTGTCAGCCCTATATAATCTGTATTTTAGCTGAATGGGGAAATCTATGGCCAAAAAACTGAGAAAACATATAACAAAACTTCAATTTTCCAGTCTGGTGAATGACGAGAATGTGACTATTCTCTGCTTTATTTAATGGTGACTCCTCACTGGGGCAGTTACCTGTAGGAACGTCCTCTTTGCACCACTCATCCTCCCGCACATTATTTTCTCCTTTCTCCATTATGGCCTCAACATCAATATTCTTCAGATATTTGCCTGGATGTCAAAGCTGTGAAAGTAATAATGTAGAAGTCACAAACAGAAGGAAAACTCACATGGAATGTTCTAGATGGAGGATTTAACTACAAGCTCATGGGGCACGTGAGCCCCAAAAGATGCTGACTAGTGATGAGCGCCTGGTTGCTAGAGAATCCCCACATGTAATCAAGCTAACAGTCGGAAATCATGCAGCTGCGGCTAGGAAAACTAAATCTCCGAGCACTTACAAATACTCGGAGACCACCCGAGCGTGCTCAGGAAAAGCCAAGCAACGAGTATACTCGCTCATCACTAATGCGGACATCTCGGCCTAACTGGCGCTGCTTGCAGACAGTACGGCGGCGTGTAGTGACAGAAGCCGGCGTTACTGTAAGTATTTGCATTATGGCAAAGTCATTTCCTTCATTAACCCCTTAGTGACTGGGCCAAATGTTTGAATTCTGACCAATGTCACTTTATGTGGTAATAACTCTGGAATGCTTCAAGTAATCCCACAGATTTTGAGAATGTTTTTTCGTGGCACATTATAATTTATAATAATGATAAATTTAGGTTGATATGTCTTGTGTTTATTTCTAAAAAAAAAAAAAAAAATGTAAAAAAAAATTGCAATTTTCATACTTTGAATGATTATCCCTTTAATCCAGATTGTCATGCCACAGAAAAACATTAATAAATAACATTTCCCTCATGTCTGCTTTACATCAGCACCATTTATAAAATGTTATTTTATTTTGTTAGCCTTTTAGGAGGTTTAAAGATGTAGCAGTAATTTATCATTTTTTTCATGGAAATAAACAAAATTTATTTTTTTGCGGGACCTGTCCAGATTTGAAGTGACTTTGGGGGTCCTATATATTGGAAAAAAAACTCAGAAGTGATACCATTTTGAAAACATCCCCCCCCCCCCCCCCCCCCCCCGACATATTGAAAACTGCTGTCAGGTAGTTTATTAACCCTTCAGGTGAGTTTCACCCCTTTACCCCCAAGGGTGGTTTGCACGTTAATGACCAGGCCATTTTTTACAATTCTGACCACTGTCCCTTTATGAGGTTATACAGGTCCTTCTCAAAAAATTAGCATATAGTGTTAAATTTCATTATTTACCATGATGTAATGATTACAATTAAACTTTCATATATTATAGATTCATTATCCACCAACTGAAATTTGTCAGGTCTTTTATTGTTTTAATACTGATGATTTTGGCATACAACTCCTGATAACCCAAAAAACCTGTCTCAATAAATTAGCATATCAAGAAAAGGTTCTCTAAACGACCTATTACCCTAATCTTCTGAATCAACTAATTAACTCTATACACATGCAAAAGATACCTGAGGCTTATATAAACTCCCTGCCTGGTTCATTACTCAAAACCCCCATCATGGGTAAGACTAGCGACATGACAGATGTCAAGAAGGCCATCATTGACACCCTCAAGCAAGAGGGTAAGACCCAGAAAGAAATTTCTCAACAAATAGGCTGTTCCCAGAGTGCTGTATCAAGGCACCTCAATGGTAAGTCTGTTGGAAGGAAACAATGTGGCAGTAAACGCTGTACAACAAGAAGAGGAGACCGGACCCTGAGGAAGATTGTGGAGAAGGACCGATTCCAGACCTTGGGGAACCTGAGGAAGCAGTGGACTGAGTCTGGTGTGGAAACATCCAGAGCCACCGTGCACACGCGTGTGCAGGAAATGGGCTACAGGTGCCGCATTCCCCAGGTAAAGCCACTTTTGAACCATAAACAGCGGCAGAAGCGCCTGACCTGGGCTACAGAGAAGCAGCACTGGACTGTTGCTAAGTGGTCCCAAGTACTTTTTTCTGATGAAAGCAAATTTTGCATGTCATTCGGAAATCAAGGTGCCAGAGTCTGGAGGAAGACTGGGGAGAAGGAAATGCCAAAATGCCTGAAGTCCAGTGTCAAGTACCCACAGTCAGTGATGGTGTGGGGTGCCATGTCAGCTGCTGGTGTTGGTCCACTGTGTTTCATCAAGGGCAGGGTCAATGCAGCTAGCTATCAGGAGATTTTGGAGCACTTCATGCTTCCATCGGCTGAAATGCTTTATGGAGATGAAGATTTCATTTTTCAGCACGACCTGGCACCTGCTCACAGTGCCAAAACCACTGGTAAATGGTTTACTGACCATGGTATTACTGTGCTCAATTGGCCTGCCAACTCTCCTGACCTGAACCCCATAGAGAATCTGTGGGATATTGTGAAGAGAAAGTTGAGAGACGCAAGACCCAACACTCTGGATGAGCTTAAGGCCGCTATTGAAGCATCCTGGGCCTCCATAACATCTCAGCAGTGTCACAGGCTGATTGCCTCCATGCCACGCCGCACTGAAGCAGTCATTTCTGCCAAAGGATTCCCGACCAAGTATTGAGTGCATAACTGAACATTATTATTTGATGGGTTTTTTGTTTGTTATTAAAAAACACTTTTATTTGATTGGATGGGTGAAATATGCTAATTTATTGAGACAGGTTTTTTGGGTTATCAGGAGTTGTATGCCAAAATCATCAGTATTAAAACAATAAAAGACCTGACAAATTTCAGTTGGTGGATAATGAATCTATAATACATGAAAGTTTAATTGTAATCATTACATTATGGTAAATAATGAAATTTAACACTATATGCTAATTTTTTGAGAAGGACCTGTACAGTCATGGCCAAAAGTATTGATAACCCTGCAATTCTGTCAGATAATACTCATTTTGTTCCTGAAAATGATTGGAAACACAAATTATTTGGTATTATCTTCATTTTATTTGTCTTAAATGAAAAAACACAAAAAGAATTGTCCTAAAGCCAAATTGGATATAATTCCACACCAAACATAAAAAAAGGAGGTGGACAAAAGTATTGGCACTGTTCGAAAAATCATGTGATGCTTCTCTAATTTGTGTAATTAACAGCACCTGTAACTTACCTGTGGCACCTAACAGGTGTTGTCAAAGAAAACAACACGGTCCCTACAGTCAAACATGGCAGAGGTTCCCTGATGTTTTGGGGTTGCTTTGCTGCCTCTGGCACTGGACTGCTTGACCGTGTGCATGGCATTATTAAGTCTGAAGACTACCAACAAATTTTGCAGCATAATGTAGGGCCCAGCTGGGTCTCCCTCAGAGGTCATGGGTCTTCCAGCAGGACAATGACCCAAAACACACTTCAAAAAGCACTAGAAAATGGTTTGAGAGAAAGCACTGGAGACTTCTAAGGTGGCCAGCGATGAGTCCAGACCTGAATTCCATAGAACACCTGTGGAGAGATCTAAAAATGGCAGTTTGGAGAAGGCACCCTTCCAATATCAGGGACCTGGAGCAGTTTGCCAAAGAATAATGGTCTAAAATTCCAGCAGAGCATTGTAAGGAACTCCGCTGCATGAAAATAGAAGAAATGCGGGCACTCACCATCCAAATAAAATCCAAACTTTATTCTGACATCATGTCAAATGCAGGACAGGCAGGGAAACACGGGCTTCCACAAGATGACGGCCGTTTCGCGCAGCTGCGCTTCCACGGGTCTTCTATTTTCATACAGCGGTGATTTGGACTTATTTTCAGCGTGAGCACCTTATTTCCAATTCAGCTTCTTGGTATCTGAATCATGCTTAATTTATCCAGGTGATAGAACCAGCTGTTAGTGCGGTCTTCTGATTTTCTTTGGTTTTTTGGATTTCATTGTAAGAAACTCATTGATGGTTACCGGAAGCGGTTGGTTGTAGTTATTTTGGCTAAAGGTTGTGCAACCAAGTATTAGGCTGAGAGTGCCAATACTTTTGTCTGGCCCATTTTTGGAGTTTTGTGTGAAATAATCAATGTTTTGCTTTTTGCTTCATTCTCTTTTGTGTTTTTTCATTTAAGACAAATTAAATGAAGATAATAATACCAAAGAATTTGTGATTGCAATCATTTTCAGGAAGAAACTGAGTATTATCTGACAGAATGGCAGGGGTGTCAATACTTTTGGCCACAACTGTATATTGCTGTACAAACCTTGATTATGGCCCCATAAGGCTACGTTCACATTTGCGTTGCGTCGGGGGCAACCACGGCGACGCATGCGTCATGCGCCCCTATATTTAACATGGGGGGCGCATGGACATGCGTTGTGCTGCGTTTTGCGACGCATGCAGTTTTTTTTGCCGCAAGCGTAGGGCGCAGAGGACGCAGCAAGTTGCATTTTTTTTGCGTCCAAAATTCGTCAAAAAAGGACGCATGCGTCGCAAAACTATGCGTTTTAGCGTGCGTTTTGTTGCATTTTTGTTTGTGTTGTGCGTTGCGTCTCCGACGCAACATCGCACAACGCAAATGTGAACGTAGCCTTCGATGCTCCATACAGACACTTGCCCCATTTGCTGTTGCTGCGTTACAAAAAAAAAAAAAAAAAAATCACATACTCACCTCTGCGTCGCTCAGGCCCCAGGCACTTTCAATATTCACCTGACTTCGTTCCGGCACCACTCCATCTTCAGCGTCTTCTGCACTGATGTTCAGGCAGAGGGTGCGCACTAATCACGTCACTGCGCCCTCTGACTTGAGCATCACTGCAGAAGACGCTGAAGACGGAGCGGCGCCAGAACGAGGAGCAGGTGAATATCGCGCAGCGCTCCCCTCCCCGTTATACTCACCTGCTCCTGGCGCGGTGCAGTCCCTGCTTCCCCGGCGCCGCAGCTTCTTCCTGTATTGAGCGGTCACCGTTACCGCTCATTATAATAATGAATATGCGGCTCCACCCCTATGAAAGGTGGAGCCGCATATTTATTACTGTAATGAGCGGTACCATGTGACCGCTCAGTACAGGAAGAAGATACGGCGCCGGGGAACCAGGGACCTGCAGGGACCGCGCCAGGAGTAGGTGTGTATAATTAGACAGCCCCCGCACCCCCTCCCCTGCCGACCCCTGGGAATGACTCGAGTATAAGCCGAGAAGGGGACTTTAAACCCCAAAAAATGGACTGAAAATCTCAGCTTATACTCGAGTATATGCGGTATATATAAGAAAAAGAAAAATAGAGCAGCACAAAGAAAGAGTCCGGTGCATAGCCCCCAGGCAAATACCAAACCACAATATAAAAATTCGGAAAAAAAAAATTGGAGGCGGCACACCGTTTGTAGTGAAAAGGAGCTATTTAATCAGCCCAGAAGACTTATGGGCTGATTACATAGCTCCTTCTCACTACAAACTGTGTGCTGATATATTATATATATATATATATATATATATACACATATATAGACATATATATATATCTATATCAGCACACAGTTTGTAGTGAGAGGGAGCTATTTAATAATATATATATATATATATATAAAACAGCACAACAAAATGAAAAAAAAAAATAGACTTTAATGCCTGAACGGCGTGGCAACGTTTCCGATATACTATCCTTTCAAGCTTGAGAAAGGAAAGCTCTGCACGTCTTTTCAAGGTAGTATTTAGCTGCTGATATATATATATATATATATATATATATATATATATATATATATATATATATATACACACACACACCGGTATATATATATATATATATATATATATTTATTGCCCAGCCACGTACTATATTGCCCAGTCAAGTATT
Organism: Ranitomeya imitator; assembly: GCF_032444005.1. Classification (NCBI taxonomy): domain Eukaryota; kingdom Metazoa; phylum Chordata; class Amphibia; order Anura; family Dendrobatidae; genus Ranitomeya; species Ranitomeya imitator. Next base: position 185,720,525 of record NC_091288.1, read on the forward strand.
GGCCAGCCACATAGTATATAGCACAGCCCACGTAGTACGGTATATTGCCTAGTCACGTAGTATATTGTCCAGCCACATAGTATATAGCAGAGCCACGTATTATATTGGCCAGCACAGAGCCACGTAGTATAGAGACTTAAAAATAAACAAACATATACTCACCTATAGGCCATTGAAATCCTGCTATACTTACCAGCCGTCGCCTTTCCCGCTCCTCGCCACGCTCCCGGGATCGCTCCATTGCAAGCGGCAGCTTGCGGTCCCAGGGCTGGTGTGAGCAGGACCTATGATGACGTCGCGGTCACATGACCGTGACGTCACGGCAGGTCCTTGTCGCACACCAGCCCTGGAACGGGACCGGAAGCTGCCGCTTGCAATGGAGCAGTCCCGGGAGCGTGGCGAGGAGCGAGAAAGGCGGCGGAGGGTGAGTATAGCAGGTTTTTTGTTTTTTTTTTATTTTTTTTTTAACATGACATATTTTTACTATTGATGCTGCATAGGCAGCATCAATAGTAAATAGTTGGGGACACACAGGGTTAATAGCAGCGGTAACGGAGTGCGTTACACCGCGGGTCGTTACCGCTGCCATTAACCCTGTGTGAGCGGTGAGTGGAGGGGATTACGGAGCGGGCGCCGGGCAGTGAGTGCAGGGGAGTAGGGGGAGGGACTAATCGGATTGTGGCCGTCGCTGATTGGTCACGGCAGCCATGACAGGCAGCTGCCGAGACCAATCAGCGAACGAATAACCGTGACAGAAGGACAGACAGACGGAAGTACCCCTTAAGGTACCGTCACACTGAACGATATCGCTAGCGATCCGTGACGTTGCAGCGTCCTGGCTAGCGATATCGTTGAGTTTGACACGCAGCAGCGATCAGGAGCCTGCTGTGCCATCGTTGGTCGGCGCAGAAAATCCAGAACTTTATTTCGTCGCTGGACTCCCGCAGACATCGCTGAATCGGCGTGTGTGACGCCGATTCAGCGATGTCTTCACTGGTAACCAGGGTAAACATCGGGTTACTAAGCACAGGGCCGCACATAGTAACCCGATGTTTATCCTGGTTACCAATGTAAATGTAAAAAAAAAAAAACACTACATACTTACATTCTAGTGTCTGTCCCCCGGCGCTGTACTTCTCTGCACTGTGTAAGAGCCGGCCGGAAAGCACAGCGGTGCTCACAGTCAGTGCAGAGAAGCACAGCGCCGGGAGACAGACACCGGAATGTGAGTATGTAGTGTTTGTTTGTTTTTTACGTTTACGCTGGTAACCAGGATAAACATCAGGTTACTAAGCGTGGCCCTGCGCTTAGTAACCCGATGTTTACCCTGGTTACCAGGGGACTTTGCATAGTTGGTCGCTGGAGAGCTGTCTGTGTGACAGCTCTCCAGCGACCACACAGCGACGCTGCAGCGATCGGCATCGTTGTCTAGATCGCTGCAGCATCGCTAAATGTGACGGTACCTTTAGACAATTATGTATATAGATTATATGCCGCATACAGTAAAATCACAGTGTGGCAGGTTAGAATAGAAAAGATATACACATAGCACAGGCAGCTATAAAGATGTCACTGATGCGAATGCTGACTTTAGAAAGATGAAGGGAGTTCATTGGCTGTGAACCCGCACGACCTTTCTGATAGCACCATCAGACAGGGAATAGGAGTTCACAGGGAGACACTGAACAGGGAGACATGTGATGCTATGGCTCCAATTAGATGTGGAGGGGCGGAGTGAAATATGGTTGCCCTCGCTTTGCAGCTTGATCCCTTCCATGGGAGCAGCAGAGCAATGTCCTTTCTGCTGGCCTGCTGCCACATCATCGCCACCTGACCACTGCCACTGCTCACCACACATCTAGATAAGTTCTCTGGGGGGTCTAGTTTCCAAAATGGGGTCACTTGTGGGGGAGCTCCAATGTCTCGGTACACAGGGGCTTTCCATACGCGACATGTTGTCCGCTAACGATTGGAAAATTAGCTCCTTTCAAAAAGTAAAATGGCGCTCCTTCCCTTCCGAGCCCTGTCATGCGCCCAGACAGTGGTTCCCCCCACATATGGGGTATCGGCATACTCAGGACAAATTGTACAATAACTTTTGGGGTCCAGTTTCTCCTTTTACCCTTGGGAAAATAAAAAAAATTGATGCTAAAAGATAATTTTTGTGACTAAAAAGTTAAATGTTAAATTTTTTTCTTCCATGTTGCTTCTGCTGCTGTGAAACACCTGAAGGGTTAATAAACTTTTTGAATGTGGTTTTGAGTACCTTGAGGGGTGCAGTTTTTAGAATGGTGTCACTTTTGGGTATTTTCAGCCATATAGACCCCTCAAACTGACTTCAAATATGAGGTGGTCCCTAAAAAAATGGTTTTCTAAATTTTGCTGTAAAAATGAGAAATCATTGGTTAATTGGTATCCCTTATAACTCCCTAACCAAAAATATGTTGTTTCCAAATTTGTGCTGATGTAAAAGTAGGCATGTGGGAAATGTTATTCATTAACTATTTTGTGTCACATAACTCTCTGGTTTAACAGAATAAAAATTTAAAATTTGAAAATTGCAAAATTTTCCAATTTTTTCACGAAGAAACTTAAAAATTATTGACCTAAATTTACCACTAACATGAAGCCCAATATGTCACGAAAAAACAATCTCAGAATCCCTAGGATCCGTTGAAGCGTTCCTGAGTTATTACCTCATAAAGGGACACTGGTCAGAATTGCAAAAAATGGCTAGGTCATTAAGGTCAAAATAGGCTGGTAAGCTCCATGGGTATTACCCCCTTCCCAGGCTATAAACATCAGCTCCCAGCCGTCGGCTTTCCCCCTGCTGGTTAAGTAAATTACACGGGAGCCCACGCCATTTTTTTTCAGAAAAATAATCTTTTATTAAATAAATACATGTGCAGTAAGCAGCACACACACTGCACTAATTGTATATGTCACTAACATCTATATATATATATATATATATATATATATATATATATATTACCCCCTGTAAATTGTGCCTCTATCCTGGTAATGATTCTAACAGCACTTTTGGGACCCCCAAGCAGGACCAGGGTGGGGGGACAGGAGCTCCATCCCCATTCTACCCTCTGGGTTCAGGGACTGTTTCGTATACAGCTTTTTATTATTTGTCATATAGGTTTAGTCACCATCAGTATCTGGTATGGGGGTCTGACTGCAGGATTTGGGGGCAGCGCTCAGTCTGACACTGGGGTTATATGGCCATTTTCCATTATATGGATATAGAACAGGCCAGCTACAGCCTACAGTGAAGAAATTGTTACTGCTCCTCCAATTAAAGGACATGTAAGGGCCCTGTAACCAACCAGTGATCACAAGTGCATTGTGGGATTTGTAGTCCCACAGCCCTAGAACACTACAGGCACCAGAATCCGTATTAAACGGCAATGTTCACGTCATGACAGCTGAAGCATACGCTGAGCTCAGCAGGCACGTTACCACGGCAACCACCACTACAAGTCCCAGCATACTCACCAGAAGAACCTAATCAGCAGCTCAAAGGCTCCGGGAAACACCAGATCATCAGTGGCTATGGCCCAGCGCCGGGCGAAGAGCTGCAGCCCCGGCTTGGTGATGGCTACTGGTCCAGTTCACACAGGACGGAGAAAGAGCTCTGCCGCCTACGAACTGCTCCTTTCTCGCAGCCTGACTGACACAACAGCTTCCGTATCCGCCCGTGTGCACCGCTCAGGACATTCCGACCGGAAACAGAGGGGCATGCGTCAGGCGGCCGCTGGGAGACGTGCAGCGTCGTCACGTGACCGCCAGACATTGCTCCCTTGACTCCTCTTCCTCCTACTACTTGTTCCGTTGTTTGATTTTCCAAAATCTTTAATTGCATTTATATTAATTGGGAAGTTGTAAACCTGAACCAAAACTACGAAATCTAACATATAACCTCTCCGTTGCCCATAGCAACCGGCCACACAGCATCCATGTTTGTTAACTCTTTCTAGTACAGTTGTTCGGGGTGGGTTGTCAAGTTATTTTCTGCCCCCCCCCCCCAAAAAAAAAAAAAAAAACTGGTGGAGCATTATCACTGCCAAGTCCCCTCCACTTGTCCAGTATCGACCCCTGATAAAAACCCTCTTCCCGCAGCACATGAATAGTAAAGTTCTTGTTCATTCTTATTTTTACCGTCCCAGGCTAAAAATGGCCCTCAGCTCCCTCAGAAATAGCACTTCATATGTGAAACGCCAGTTCCAGCACTTAGCCCAGGCTCTTCCAATACGGGCTGTCTCACACGTCCAGATAATTCCGGTACCGGAATTATCCGTGTCCGTGTGCCCTTGCGTTTCTGTGGCACATCAGTGTAGCACACGTGCGGCACATGTGTGCCGACTGGGTACCACACGCACCGTGCAGGAGACAGCGCTAGAGATAAGCGCTGTCCCCTGCATCTGGTGCTTAAGCCGCCATTCATATCTTCTCTGCAGCAGCGTTTGCTGTAGAGAAGATATGAAAAATCCTTTTTTTTTTGTTTCTCGTGTTTAAAGGGAACCTGTCACCCCGAAAATCGCGGGTGAGGTAAGCCCACCGGCATCAGGGGCTTATCTACAGCCTATGGGAGGTGGAGCAGCATATTCATTACTCTAATCGGCGGCCCCACGTGACCGCATACAGGAGAAGCTGCGGCCAGGACAGGACACTGCGAGGGAGCCGGGTGAGTATTTTAATAACAGCGGGCGGGCGCACAGGGGGTGGGAGGGGGGTGGGGACAGGGATCTTTATTTTAATTTCGAAAAAGAATTTGGCAATCCAGAATATGATAATAATAATAATAATAATAATAATTTTTTATTTATATAGCGCCAACATATTCCGCAGCGCTTTACAAATTATAGAGGGGACTTGTACATACAATAGACATTACAGCATAACAGAAATACAGTTCAAAACAGATACCAAGAGGAGTGAGGGCCCTGCTCGTAAGCTTACAAACTATGAGGAAAAGGGGAGACACGAGAGGTGGATGGTAACAATTGCTATAGTTATTCGGACCAGCCATAGTGTAAGGCTTGGGTGTTCATGTAAAGCTGCATGAACCAGTTGATTAATTTTTTTTTTTTTTTTTTTTTAATATAGGCCACACAGGGATCGTTAGGTTAATGCATTGAGGCGGTAGGCCAGTCTGAACAAATGAGTTTTTAGGGCACGCTTAAAACTGTGGGGATTGGGGATTAATCGTATTATCCTAGGTAGTGCATTCCAAAGAATCGGCGCAGCACGTGTAAAGTCTTGGAGACGGGAGTGGGAGGTTCTGATTATTGAGGATGCTAACCTGAGGTCATCAGCGGAGCGGAGGGCACGGGTAGGGTGGTAGACTGAGACCAGAGAGGAGATGTAGGGTGGTGCTGAGCCATGGAGTGCTTTGTGGATGAGGGTAGTAGTTTTGTACTGGATTCTTGAGTGGATGGGTAACCAGTGTAATGACTGGCACAAGGTAGAGGCATCGGTGTAACGGTTGATGCAAATAGATTTATTTCACATAGTGTTAATTGTGTTGCAAGAAAATATTTTTGAGGTTTTGGCCCAAGGGCCTTCCTCAGAACTACAAAAAGATATTACAATAAGTGTATTATAATACAGAAATAAACAACACAAGAAATAACTGTAGCCATTATAAAGCAATAGAAGAAAAATCAAATAACAGAATAGAAATAAATATAAGTATTGTGTCAAGAGAGGGACTATACATATAGATAGACCAAAGTGCAGAAAGAAGATTCTGGTGCAGAATCCAACCAGAGGAGCAGCACTTTTAGACCTAATACTATCTAATAGACCTGACAGAATAACAAATCTGCAGGTGGTCGGGCATTTAGGAAATAGCGACCACAATATTGTGCAGTTTCACCTGTCTTTCACTAGGGGGACTTGTCAGGGAGTCACAAAAACATTGAACTTTAGGAAGGCAAAGTTTGACCAGCTTAGAGATACCCTTAATCTGGTAGACTGGGACAATATCCTCAGAAATAAGAATACAGATAATAAATGGGAAATGTTTAAGAACATCCTAAATAGGCAGTGTAAGCGGTTTATACCTTGTGGGAATAAAAGGACTAGAAATAGGAAAAACCCAATGTGGCTAAACAAAGAAGTAAGACAGGCAATTAACAGTAAAAAGAAAGCATTTGCACTACTAAAGCAGGATGGCACCATTGAAGCTCTAAAAAACTATAGGGAGAAAAATACTTTATCTAAAAAACTAATTAAAGCTGCCAAAAAGGAAACAGAGAAGCACATTGCTAAGGAGAGTAAAACTAATCCCAAACTGTTCTTCAACTATATCAATAGTAAAAGAATAAAAACTGAAAATGTAGGCCCCTTAAAAAATAGTGAGGAAAGAATGGTTGTAGATGACGAGGAAAAAGCTAACATATTAAACACCTTCTTCTCCACGGTATTCACGGTGGAAAATGAAATGCTAGGTGAAATCCCAAGAAACAATGAAAACCCTATATTAAGGGTCACCAATCTAACCCAAGAAGAGGTGCGAAACCGGCTAAATAAGATTAAAATAGATAAATCTCCGGGTCCGGATGGCATACACCCACGAGTACTAAGTAATGTAATAGATAAACCATTATTTCTTATTTTTAGGGACTCTATAGCGACAGGGTCTGTTCCGCAGGACTGGCGCATAGCAAATGTGGTGCCAATATTCAAAAAGGGCTCTAAAAGTGAACCTGGAAATTATAGGCCAGTAAGTCTAACCTCTATTGTTGGTAAAATATTTGAAGGGTTTCTGAGGGATGTTATTCTGGATTATCTCAATGAGAATAACTGTTTAACTCCATATCAGCATGGGTTTATGAGAAATCGCTCCTGTCAAACCAATCTAATCAGTTTTTATGAAGAGGTAAGCTATAGGCTGGACCACGGTGAGTCATTGGACGTGGTATATCTCGATTTTTCCAAAGCGTTTGATACCGTGCCGCACAAGAGGTTGGTACACAAAATGAGAATGCTTGGTCTGGGGGAAAATGTGTGTAAATGGGTTAGTAACTGGCTTAGTGATAGAAAGCAGAGGGTGGTTATAAATGGTATAGTCTCTAACTGGGTCGCTGTGACCAGTGGGGTACCGCAGGGGTCAGTATTGGGACCTGTTCTCTTCAACATATTCATTAATGATCTGGTAGAAGGTTTACACAGTAAAATATCAATATTTGCAGATGATACAAAACTATGTAAAGCAGTTAATACAAGAGAAGATAGTATTCTGCTACAGATGGATCTGGATAAGTTGGAAACTTGGGCTGAAAGGTGGCAGATGAGGTTTAACAATGATAAATGTAAGGTTATACACATGGGAAGAGGGAATCAATATCACCATTACACACTGAACGGGAAACCACTGGGTAAATCTGACAGGGAGAAGGACTTGGGGATCCTAGTTAATGATAAACTTACCTGGAGCAGCCAGTGCCAGGCAGCAGCTGCCAAGGCAAACAGGATCATGGGGTGCATTAAAAGAGGTCTGGATACACATGATGAGAGCATTACACTGCCTCTGTACAAATCCCTAGTTAGACCGCACATGGAGTACTGTGTCCAGTTTTGGGCACCGGTGCTCAGGAAGGATATAATGGAACTAGAGAGAGTACAAAGGAGGGCAACAAAATTAATAAAGGGGATGGGAGAACTACAATACCCAGATAGATTAGCGAAATTAGGATTATTTAGTCTAGAAAAAAGACGACTGAGGGGCGATCTAATAACCATGTATAAGTATATAAGGGGACAATACAAATATCTCGCTGAGGATCTGTTTATACCAAGGAAGGTGACGGGCACAAGGGGGCATTCTTTGCGTCTGGAGGAGAGAAGGTTTTTCCACCAACATAGAAGAGGATTCTTTACTGTTAGGGCAGTGAGAATCTGGAATTGCTTGCCTGAGGAGGTGGTGATGGCGAACTCAGTCGAGGGGTTCAAGAGAGGCCTGGATGTCTTCCTGGAGCAGAACAATATTGTATCATACAATTATTAGGTTCTGTAGAAGGACGTAGATCTGGGTATTTATTATGATGGAATATAGGCTGAACTGGATGGACAAATGTCTTTTTTCGGCCTTACTAACTATGTTACTATGTTACTATGATTAGAATTATACAAAAGTTGGCACCAGAGACAAATATATTCCTATAGTTGTTTACCAGGGTACTGATATCAATCAATCGGATTTAAAAGCAGCACAAATCCTGAAAGGAAAAATATTGATCATGCGCATAGCACTTCAGGATTCTCATTGACTTTGCTGTCATAAGGAATCCCTAGCATTTGGGGGTTAATTCCGCTCAGAATAAATGCAGCAAAACTGCACCGTGTGGACACAACCTTACTAGAAGAAGGTGTGAATGGTTAGCGGTTACTGTTCATCCTTTGAGTGTAGGACTACTGCACCCAGCCACTGACATCTCATATCCATGTCAAACACGAAGGCACAGTATGTAACAGACTATGGTTTCATGGAGTCATCTGGCACATTAAATTTTCCATCACCCATTTACACATTCTCCTTTGAGAGTTCATTCAGGCATTCTGTCGTAGTAGATTGCATCCGAGTGTCGCCTCCAGTAGGCGTATAAGTCCGAAAATTATGCACATCAGAGCCAAGTATCCTCTATCGCACCATTATAGTCTCTGGTCCCGTCAGCGCCTACGTCCAAATTCTGTTTTGCAGGGGTTCGGATGGAGACCCCAAGGGACCCCTGAAATTCTGCAAGAATGCAATGTGAAACGAGCCTAAGAATCTTTTTCAGTAGATGATAATACGGAATTAGTTTAGTAAAAACTTATTGAAGAGGTTACCATGGGAAGAATCTCTGGCCCCTTTTCCTCATCACCAATAGATAATTTGAGGGTCTCGACGCTAGGTTTGGTCCTCAAAATGGAGAATGGAAAATTTTATTTGATCCACTATTTGTCATCTCCTAAAGGGGTATCTGTAAATGATGATATTGATGAATCCTTGTCAAATGTAAAAAAAAAAACTTCGACAAGCATCCACGGTTGCGGAGCGGCGTTTTAAGAAAACACGCCTGCCAGACGACTTCACTGCTTTCAAACAAGCTACATTTGACTTCAAATTAGCCCTCACCTCTGCTAAACAGACCTATTTCACTAACCTTGTATTTTCACTATCCTACAACCCAAAACAACTATTCAGCACATTTACCTCCCTCCTCCGCCCACCACTGCCACCTCCAACTCCCCTCATCTCCTCCGAGGACTTTGCCACCTACTTCAAAAACAAGATCGACCAAACAAGGCAAACTTTTACTGTTCCATCACCCCAACCACTCCATATACCAGACCGCTGCCCTTCCCTAATAACTTCCCTCTCCAACATCACTGAAGGAGAGCTTACTCGCCTCTTTTCCAAATCGCACCTCACCACCTGTGCACTTGACCCCATCCCCTCTACCTGCTCCCCAACCTCACTAACATGCTCATTCCAGCCCTAACTCATCTCTTCAACCTATCGCTATCTTCTGGTACCTTCCCCTTGGCCTTTAAACATGCCACCATCACACCCATCCTCAAGAAAACTAACCTTGACCCAACTGCTATGCCCAGCTACCACCCCATATCACTGCTCCTGTTTGCTTCAAAACTCCTTGAGCAGCATGTCCATGCTCAAATTTCCTCCCACCTCTCATCTAACTTTCTCCTTGACAACCTCCAATCTGGCTTCCGCCCCCACCACTCCACCGAAACTGCCCTGACAAAAATTACTAATGACTTACAGCCAAAGCTAACAGACAGTTCTCCATCCTCCTCCTTCTTGACCTGTCCTCTGCTTTCGACACAGTCAATCACTGCCTACTGCTACAGATTCTTTCTTCCCTTGGCATCAAAGTCCTTGCCCTGTCCTGGATTGTCTCATACCTTTCCGACCGCACATTTAGCGTTTCCCACTAACACACCACCTCCTCATCCCGCCCTCTCTCTGTCGGAGTCCCTCAAGGCTCTGTCCTAGGGCCCCTACTTTTTTCCATCTATACTCTTGACCTAGGACAACTCATAAAGTCCCACGGCTTCCAGTACCACCTGTATGCGAACGACACTCAGATCTACCTCTCTGGCCCAGATGTCACCTCTCTGCTGTCCAGAATCCCGAAGTGTCTGTCAGCCATATCCTCCTTCTTCACCTCTTGCTTCATAAAACTCAATGTAGACAAAACCGAACTCATCATCTTTCCCCCCTACCTGACCTATCTATTATGGTAAACGGCATCACGCTCTCTCCCGCACCTGAAATCCGCTGCCTCGGGGTAACTCTCGACTCTGCCCTGTCCTTCAAACCGCACGTACAAACTCTTGCCACCTCCTGTCGCCTCCAACTCAAAAATATTGCCAGAATCCGTTCCTTCCTCAGCCCACAATCTACCAAAACTCTTGTGCATGCCCTCATCATCTCCCGTCTCGACTACTACAACACCCTCCTCTGTGGCCTCCCCGCTAACTCTCTTGCACCACTCCAGTTTGTCCTCAACTCTGCTGCCCAGCTAATCCACCTCTCTCCTTGCTACTCCCCTGCTTCTCCCCTCTGCAAATCCCTCCACTGGCTCCCAATTCCCCAACGAATCCAGTTCAAACTACTAACACTGATCTACAAAGCCATCCACAACCTTTCCCCTCCCTATATCTCTGAACTAATCTCCCAATATCTTCCCTCACATAATCACCGATCCTCCCAAGACCTCCTACTCTCCTCCTCACTTATTCGTTCCTCACACAACCACCTCCAAGATTTCTCCCGAATATCCCCCATCCTCTGGAATTCCATGCCTCAACACTTCCGACGGAACCTGAAAACCCATCTCTTCAAGAAAGCCTACAGCCTGCAATAACGATTCTGCCACCTCACCATCGCCAGAGCCGCTGCCTCGCCCATACCTTCTGCCTTTTCCCCATTATCCCATAGAATTTAAGTCCGCAAGGACAGGGTCCTCTCCGCTCTGTACCAGTCTGTCACTGTAAATTTGTTTACTGTAAACGATATCTATAACTCTGTATGTAAACCCTTTCTCCTGTACAGCACCATGGAATTAATGGTGCTATATAAATAAATAATAATAATAAAATGTTACTTACACATCACGTGATGAGGCAGTAAAACTGGTTCAGCAGGCGAGTCAGGGTGCTTTATTTTCAAAGGCGGATGTTGAATTGGGATTCCGCCTCCTCCTGGAACATGCCAGAATATGTTGACTCCCTATAGACTGATCCACTTCATGCGCTTATTTTGAGGCTTTTAGAACATGTGTGTCTGGGTCCAGTTCATCGTTTCACAAGTGGTACTAACTTGAAATATTTGACTCTCATTTTGGAGTTCCATTGGAAATAGTAAAAACTCAGGGCCCGATGAGTTCACATTTTTTTTAGATGTTTTGAAATCGATTCCCAGAGTATAGAATATCGCTTACCTGAGCCAAAGCTTCTTGATTTGCAGCGAGCAGTAAAAGCAATGGTGAAGACAGAGATAACTTTGCAATGTCTTAGATCTCTGCTTGGAAAACTGAACTTCGCTGTAGAATAATGCACACAGGGAGGATATTTTGCAGGTGGATGGCACAAGTGATGGCGGGTAAAGGACGACCGCAACATTTCATGCTCTTATGAAGCAAATACAAATGAAATTTGCACATTTTGGACACCTTTTGTCAAGCTATACTAGAAAAACATTGTGGAGATCAGAAGCAGTTTCTACTCTTGATCTACAATGGGTAACGGATGCGGCTTAGTTAACTATGGGGCTTTTTTTTTTTAAAGAAGTATGGAGTGTGGGTCTGTGGCCGGGGGACTGGCATATATTGAGTATTACAGTTAACACTTCCTGAAGTACTTGAATGAACAAGGAAATTACTACCATATAGTCACTTTTCTATTGGTCCTATTTATTCTGTTTCCATAACACACCAGTATATAAGACGCACTCCAAATTTTGGGAAGGAAAATAGGAAACAAATATTTTTCTAATTAAATAGTGGTATGTGTTATAATCCGCTTTTACGGTAGCTTACCTGAGGGGTGGCGGTGGAACGGGATTCCAGGTGGCAGGGTCGCTGGTGCAGGAAGCTGGCAGAGGCAGGAGATGCTTGTATGACAGGGAGTTTGGCAGAGGCAAGAGTGGGGTGATAGTGCAGGTCCCAGGCTCGTAGAATGGGGCGTTCAGTAGTCTGGAGGGCTCTGCTGGCATTTTGTGAAAGCCCACAACCCCACACTTTCTATATTTTTTAATGCAGTGGACTCTTGGAATATAGCCGCCAGAGGTAGTGCATGTGCAATTGAGATCTTGGGAGCCGAGATCTCTGGTGCCAAGATCTCAATGTGGGCATGCTCTGCCTCCAGCTCCAGGCTTTCATAAAATGTCAGCAGAACCCTTGCAGTCCTACCAGCCTGGGACCTGCAACATCGCCCCACTCCTCCCGCCGCCGCCAGTAGCTTCCTGCAGCAGCGAGCCTGGCACCCCACTCCACCGCACCAATAATCTCCAGCGCAGCTACAATTTGGATTATAAGACTCACCCCCAAGTGCATTTTATAATCCTAAAAATACAATCTTTACCATTCACTTACCTTTTCTACCTTCATACACTTTTTTGATATATACACTGAATAAAAATATAAACGCAACACTTATGTTTTTGCTCCCATTTTTCATTAGATGAACTCTAAGATCTAAAGGTACCTTCACACATAACGATATCGTAAACGATATCGTTGCTTTTTGTGACGTAGCAACGATATCGTTAAGGAAATCGTTATGTGTGACAGCGACCAACGATCAGGCCCCTGCTGGGAGATCGTTGGTCGCTGAACAAAGTCCAGAACTTTATTTCGTCGCTGGATCTCCCGTGGACATCGCTGGATCGGCGTGTGTGACACCGATCCAGCGATATCTTCACTGGTAACCAGGGTAAACATCGGGTAACTAAGCGCAGGGCCGCGCTTAGTAACCCGATGTTTACCCTGGTTACCAGCGTAAAAGTAAAAAAAAACAAACACTACATACTTACCTACCGCTGTCTGTCCCTGGCGCTGTGCTCTGCACTCCTCCTGTACTGGCTGTGAGCGTCGGTCAGCCGGAAAGCAGAGCGGTGACGTCACCGCTCTGCTTTCCGGCCGCTGTGCGCTGTGTTAGTGAGCTCTTCTCCTTTGTTTAGATAATCGATCCACCTCACTGGTGTGGCATAGATTAGATTGCTGATTAGACACATCATTACTGCACAGGTGCCGTAGGCTGGACACAATAAGTGGTCACTGTAAAATATGCAGTTTTACACTGTTTGGGAGGGTCAGGTGGGGTGGAGTCAGAAAACCAGTCAGTATCTGATGATCAGCATTTGCCTCACGAAGAACACCACATCTCCTCCACATAGAGTTGATCAGGGTGTTGATTGTGGCCTGTTGAATGATGGTTCACTCCTCTTCAATGGCTGTGTGAAGTTGCTGGATATTAGCAGGAACTTGAACACACAGTCATATACAACGATCAAGGGCATCACAAACATGCTCAATGGTGGGCACGCCCAGTGAGTATGCTGGATATGTAAGAACTGGGATGTTTTCAGCTTCCAAGGATTGTGTACAGATCCTAGCAACATGGGGCCGTGCTTTATGATGCTGCAGCATGAGGTGAATGCAGTAGATGAATGGAAAAACGATGGGCCTCAGAATTTCATCACGTTATCTCTGTGCATTCAAAATGGCTTCAATAAAATGCACTTGTGTTTGTTGTCCATAACATTTCTGTCGCCATACCATAACCCCACTTGATTCACAATGATGACATCGGCAAATCGATCACCCACATGATGCCATACATGCAGTCAGCTATCTGCCCTGTAGAGGGAAAATCAGGATTCATCCATGAAGTGAACACCTCTCCAATGTGCCAGTCACCAACGAATGTATTTTCCCACTCAAGTCAGTTACAATGACAAACTGCAGTCAGGTGGAGACCCTGATGAGGACAACGAGATTACAGTTGTGCTCAAAAGTTTACATACCCCGGCAGAATTTTTGCTTTCTTGGCCTTTTTCCAAGAGACTATGAATGATAACACCAATACTTTTTCTCCACTCATGGTTAGTGGTTGGGTGAAGCCATTTATTGTCAAACTACTGTGTTTTCACTTTTTATATCATAATGACAACTCAAAATATCCAAATGACCCTGATTAAAAGTTCACATACCCCGGTGATTTGGGCCTGATAGCATACACAGAAGTTGACACAAATGGCTACTAAAGGTAACATCCTCACTATTTCTCTGTTACCCTTCTGAAAATAAAATTTGGGTCTAAAGTAACATTTTAGTGAAAAAAAAGTTAAATGTTATTTTTTTTTTACTTCCACATTCCATTAATTCCTGTGTAGCTCTGTAACAATTATGTTGTTACTATGGAGCTGAGGCAAACAGGTGTATTTAAGAAAATCAGAAGTGTAACACAACTAACAGAGATCTTCCTGCAATTGTAACAAAGGGCACACCACGATATAGAAATGTTCAGCAAACTGAATAGTGGGGCGTGACCGCTAATACGAACCAGTCCAGCAGTAATATGATGCAGGAGTGCACACGGCACTTTAAACATAGAAGTCCAGCAATAATGAGTGAGAATGCACACAGCACTAAACGTAGAAGTCCAGCAATAATATGAGTGAGAATGCACACAGCACTAAACGTAGAAGTCCAGCAATAATATGAGTGAGAATGTACATAGCACTAAACATAGAAGTCCAGCAATCATATGAGCGAGAATGCACATAGCACTAAATGTAGAATTCCAGCAATAATATGAGTGAGAATGCACATAGCACTAAACGTAGAAGTCCAGCAATAATATGAGTGAGAATGCACATAGCACTAAACGTAGAAGTCCAGCAATAATATGAGCGAGAATGCACACAGCACTAAACTTAGAAGTCCAGCAATAATATGAGTGAGAATGCACATAGCATTAAACGTAGAAGTCCAGCAATAATATGAGTGAGAATGCACATAGCACTAAACGTAGACGTCCAGCAATAATATGAGCGAGAATGTACACAGCACTAAACTTGGAAGTCCTGCAGTAATATAAGTGAGAATGCACACAGCACTAAACGTAGAAGTCCAGCAATAATATGATCACAAGTACGCACAGCACTTATATGTGGAAGTCCAGGAAAAGGTCTCTTAATGTACCTTTTGGGCTGAAAAGTCTAGCACAAGTCCAGCACCGTAGCCCAACAGACACAGTCCAATAATGATGTCAGGATTTCTAACTGACCATAGCAGTTCCAGAGGCGAGTAGCTCCTCACCAGAAGTCTGGACAAAAGATAACCCCAGTCAGAATCAGGGAGCTGCACAGAGGACTGAAGGTGCCTGAATGTAGACGAGGCTGAAGTTGGTTTCTTATTCGTTCAGTTTCTTATTCGGAGCTGAAGTTGGTTTCTTATTCGTCAGTTTCTTATTCGGCCATTTTTTCTTTTCTGTTTTTTATAGGTTTAACAACAAAAAATAATTATCACAATAATAAAACACAATGCAGCGAGGAGCCCTGATGTGAATACACTTAAAAAAGGCTACAAAAACAATAAAACTGGCACAATAATGGGCATCAAAGTGGGCACCAAAGAGCGCTGAAGAAAGGGTTAAATGCCTTTGGGCCACTGATCTCACGTTGCAGACATATAGAACAGGGCGTCCCAAATCAAAACTTGTTACTTCCAGCCTGGTCCAAATGGGTTCTGGGCCCCAGAATTGGCATCAAAGTGGGAAAACAACCCATTTTCACGGATTTGAATAAGTAACTGATGTTTTTAAGGGGTTAAATGCCTTTGGGCCACTGATACGACACTTAAAATACACAGAAGGTGATGCCCTGTATCAAACCCTTTTACCTCCAGCCTGGCCCAAATGGGTTCTGGGCACCAGAACTGGCATCAAAGTGGGCAAACAGCCCATTTTCACGGATTTGAATAAGTAACTGATGTTTTTAAGGGGTTAAATGCCTTTGGGCCATTGATCTGACACTTAAAATACACAGAAGGTGATGCCCTGCATCAAACCCTTTTCCCTCCAGCCTGGCCCAAATGGGTTCTGGGCACCAGAACTGGCATCAAAGTGGGCAAACAGCCCATTTTCACAGATTTGAATAAGTAACTGATGTTTTTAAGGGGTTAAATGCCTTTAGGCCACTGATACGACACTTAAAATTCACAGAAAGTGATGCCGTGGCCCAAAAGCATTTAACCCCTTAAAAACATCAGTTACTTATTCAAATATGCAAAAATGGGCTGTTTGCCCATTTTGATGCCAGTTCTGGTGCCCAGAACCAGTAGCATAGCTACTGGGGGGGCAGAGGGGGCCATCGCCCCGGGCCCTGTCACATGAAGGGGCCCACTGGGAGCCAGGGCGAGCCCACTTCTGTGACGAGGCAGAACACACACATAGGAGCAGAGCAGTATGTCTGCTCCCGTCTGACAGAGACTCTGCAAGCTGCTAGTGGCCGGCTGCAGAGTCTCCCTCCCTCCTGCAGTGAATGGTATTGCCTGTCTGACCTGATCATGTTTTTCCTGGGCTGCAGCTCTGAATCTTGACTCTGTGCAGTGTGCACGCTGGGTCCTGTCTACAAACTTCATCAGTAAGTGGGGATGGAACTTATTAGCTTTACTAAATTCAGGTATGTCACTGAGTTGAATGTGAGACCATTGGGGTATTGTGGGAGAGGGGAGACAGGGTACTGGGGGGGTGAATGAGGCAATGGGGGTATTGTAGGGGCTGAAAGTAGGTGAGGGAGAACAGGGTACTGGGGGGTGAATCTTAGATCATGGGGGTATTATGGGAGAGGGGAGACAGGGTACGGGACATACTAAAAAGAATGAAGAAAAGGAATAAAAAGAATGAACATAATAACTTTTAGGTCCAAAGAGATGGAGAGATGTTATAGATTTCTTATGAATCTTGGATATGAACTGAACATGAAATATATGTAGAAAATTAGGAAATCAACATAGATACATAAAAACAGGTGTACATTATAGTCCCTGAGGTTGATAGGTGAGGAATGAACATGAAATATACAGTTAGGGCCAGAAATATTTGGACAGTGACACAATTTTCGCGATTTGGGCTCTGCATGCCACATTGGATTTGAAATGAAACCTCTACAACAGAATTCAAGTGCAGATTGTAACGTTTAATTTGAAGGGTTGAACAAAAATATCTGATAGAAAATGTAGGAATTGTACACATTTCTTTACAAACACTCCACATTTTAGGAGGTCAAAAGTAATTGGACAAATAAACATAACCAAAACAAAATATTTTTATTTTCAATATTTTGTTGCAAATCCTTTGGAGGCAATCACTGCCTTAAGTCTGGAGCCCATGGACATCACCAAACGCTGGGTTTCCTCCTTCTTAATGCTTTGCCAGGCCTTTACAGCCGCAGCCTTCAGGTCTTGCTTGTTTGTGGGTCTTTCCGTCTTAAGTCTGGATTTGAGCAAGTGAAATGCATGCTCAATTGGGTTTAGATCTGGAGATTGACTTGGCCATTGCAGAATGTTCCACTTTTGGCACTCATGAACTCCTGGGTAGCTTTGGATGTATGCTTGGGGTCATTGTCCATCTGTACTATGAAGCGCCGTCCAATCAACTTTGCAGCATTTGGCTGAATCTGGGCTGAGAGTATATCCCGGTACACTTCAGAATTCATCCGGCTACTCTTGTCTGCTCTTATGTCATCAATAAACACAAGTGACCCAGTGCTTAGAGTCCATTGTCCAATTACTTTTGGTCCCTTGAAAAAGAGGACGCTATGCATTACAGAGCTATGATTCCTAAACCCTTTCTCCGATTTGGATGTGGAAACTATCATATTGCAGCTGGGAGTGTGCACTTTCAGCCCATATTATATATATAATTGTATTTCTGAACATGTTTTTGTAAACAGCTAAAATAACAAAACTTGTGTCACTGTCCAAATATTTCTGGCCCTAACTGTATGTAGAGAATAGAAGAATGATCACATATTCCATATAAACAGGTGTATATTATATTCCCTGAGCCTGATAGGTGGGGAATGAAGATGAAATATATGTAGAGAATAGGAGAATGAACACATATCCCATATAAACAGGTGTATATTATATTCCCTGAGAATTATAGGAGGGGAATGAAGATGAAATATATGTAGAAAATAGAGGAATGAACACATATCCCATATAAACAGGTGTATATTATATTCCCTGAGAATTATAGATGGGGAATGAACATGAAATATATGTAGAGAATAGGAGAATGATCACATGTCCCATATAAACAGGTGTATATTATATTACCTGTGCCTGATAGGTGGGGAATGAAGATGAAATATATGTAGAAAATAGAGGAATGAACACATATCCCATATAAACAGGTGTATATTATATTCCCTGAGAATTATAGATGGGGAATGAACATGAAATATATGTAGAGAATAGGAGAATGATCACATGTCCCATATAAACAGGTGTATATTATATTACCTGTGCCTGATAGGTGGGGAATGAAGATGAAATATATGTAGAGAATAGGAGAATGGGGGGCGTGGCCTGAGCTCTGGCGATGTAGGAGGTAAGAGCTCTGAGCTCCCACTAAAGAACCCAAAAAGCGACGAAAAAAATCCACAAGAGGCATTTATTTATCATTTTTATTGAGTTATTATCCCTCTACAACAGAACTGGAACATTTTACTGTCAAAAAATGCTTTCAATCAAGAATTTTTACTTCATAGAATGTAAGAGATAAAACCGGAGACAACATTTGAAAAGCGGAGGGATACCTTTACCTATTTTTTTTTTTTTCCTCACACCAGAATTCAACTTTAAGGTCAGTGCTTGCATTTTCCACCTAAGAGCCAATTGGACAGTGATCCCTGGTCATTTGGGTGCCCATATTGCTGAGATTTCTTTTTATTTGGGTCTCTTGTGCACTGAAACAGCATTCTTCCCTATGGTGTAAAGGCGGAGGGATACCCACTTCATATATTTTTTGACTGTAGGATATAATTAAATTGATGACCAGTGTACCTAGTTTTCACTCAGTGGACAACTTAGATTTATCATCCTGTCATTTTGACACATATATCTGAAAGATTAGAGGTGGCACAACCGAGATTTACCAGTAAAACCCGGCTGGAATACTGCACAGCTTAACAGCATTCTCACCTGAGGTAGAAAGTAGTTGCGGCAGCTCCATTTGACTAAAGGTACCGTCACACTTAGCGACGCTGCAGCGATACCGACAACGATCCGGATCGCTGCAGCGTCGCTGTTTGGTCGCTGGAGAGCTGTCACACAGACAGCTCTCCAGCGACCAACGATGCCGGTAACCAGGGTAAACATCGGGTGACTAAGCGCAGGGCCGCGCTTAGTAACCCGATGTTTACCCTGGTAACCATTCTAAAAGTAAAAAAAAACAACCACTACATACTTACCTACCGCTGTCTGTCCCCGGCGCTCTGCACTCCTCCTGTACTGGCTGTGAGCACAGCGGCCGGAAAGCGGTGACGTCACCGCTCTGCTTTCCGGCTGACCGACGCTCACAGCCAATACAGGAGGAGTGCAGAGCACAGCGCTGGAGGACAGACGGCTGTAGGTAAGTATGAAGTGTTTGTTTTTTTTTACTTTTAGGATGGTAACCAGGGTAAACATCGGGTTACTAAGCGTGGTTACCAGTGAAGACATCGCTGAATCGGTGTCACACACGCCGATTCAGCGATGTCTGCGGGGAGTCCAGCGACCAAATAAAGTTCTGGACTTTCTTCCCCGACCAGCGACAGCACAGCAGGGGCCTGATCGCTGCTGCCTGTCACACTGGACGATATCGCTAGCGAGGACGCTGCAACGTCACTGATCGCTAGCGATATCGTCTAGTGTGACGGTACCTTTACTGCGGCAAGCTGCTGCTTCAGCAAGATTATAGATCCAGGAGCGCTTCAGGTACCTGCTTCTACGCCAACCATCAATACAGATACATTGCTTATCTAAGATCAAAGGGGCTGAATTGTCTGAAGACAGAACACCGAAGGAGACTGCAATTTTGGAACACCAGAAAAGGAGGAGGATAGTTGTTTTTTTTTTTTTCAAAAAGCACCCAACATTGTAGGATCCTGTTTCCCTATCAACCAGATAAGAATCTCAAGGTGAAGACATTTTGAAACAATAAAGGCGACTCTGGTTGCCTGGCTGGTGTCTTGGGATTCAGTCCCATAAGGAATTGACGGCTTTCAGAGAACTTTAAAGGTTACTTGTACCTAGAATGCAAAGGGAGAGGATTTAGGTGTTGTATATAGACCATCTCATAAATAGTGCCTTATAAGTTTATACCTTATAGTTCCTATTTCATTTTGGTTAGTGACATCTAAGCCCCATATATATTTAATTAGGGGACTTATAAGTGTCCTATGATACATAATATTAATTAACTGCAGCTCAGAGCCTTGTTCTTTTAATATATAACAATCTGGTCAGAGACTTTACTCCCCTTATCTTCTAATCCTACTGTCATCCATAGGCTCAGCTCTGTTAAGGTACCTTCACACATAACGATATTGTTAACGATATCGTTGCTTTTTGTGACGTAGCAACGATATCGTTAATAAAATCGTTATGTGTGACAGCGACCAACGATCAGGCCCCTGATGGGAGATCGTTAGTCGCTGAAGAAAGTCCAGAACTTTATTTCGTCGCTGGATCTCCCGTGGACATCGCTGGATCGGCGTGTGTGACACCGATCCAGCGATGTCTTCACTGGTAACTAGGGTAAACATCGGGTAACTAAGCGCAGGGCCGCGCTTAGTAACCCGATGTTTACCCTGGTTACCATCCTAAAAGTAAAAAAAACAAACAGTACATACTTACCTACCGCTGTCTGTCCTCCAGCGCTGTGCTCTGCACTCCTCCTGCACTGGCTGTGAGCGTCGGTCAGCCGGAAAGCAGAGCGGTGACGTCACCGCTCTGCTTTCCGGCCGCTGTGCTCACAGTCAGTGCAGGAGGAGTGCAGAGAACAGCGCCGGGGGACAGACAGCATTAGGTAAGTATGTACTGTTTGTTTTTTTTACTTTTAGGATGGCAACCAGGGTAAACATCGGGTTACTAAGCGCGGCCCTGCGCTTAGTTACCCGATGTTTACCCTGGTTACCGGCATCGTTGGTCGCTGGAGAGCGGTCTGTGTGACAGCTCTCCAGCGACCAAACAGCGACGCTGCAGCGATCCGGATCGTTGTCGGTATCGCTGCAGCGTCGCTTAATGTGAAGGGGCCTTTACTCTCAGTTTGTTTGGGCAAATTTGAGGAATAGGAATCATTGTATTCTTTTCTTCATCCTGATCAAGGAATCAAGAATCTTCCTCCCATTGTACGTTACACAGGCTGTTTATTTAATCTTTAACCTCTTTCTTGGCTGGACATAAATCTCATTACGCTGCCACATCAAAGATTTTAGATCTAAGGCTACGTTCAGACTAGCGTTGTGCTAGTGTGCGTCGGGTTAGCGTCGGGCGACGCAGCGGCGACGCACGCGTCATGCGCCCCTATGTTTAACATGGGGGACGCATGCGTTTTTGTTTGTTGCGTTAGGCGACGCATGCGTCTTTTTTGCCGCAAGCGTCGGACCAAGAAAACGCAACAAGTTGCATTTTTCTTGCGTCCGATTTTCGGCAAAAAACGACGCACGCGTCGCAAAACGCAGCGTTTTTGCGTGCATTTTGCCGCGTTTTTGCGTGCGTCGCCGACGCAGCGGCGCACAACGCTAGTCTGAACGTAGCCTAAAAGGTACATTACCCTATTTATTCTTTACAAAACTTGAGAGGCCTATGAGATAATTATCTGCCTACTTTAACTTGTAAGCTTCGCATGCTGAACCTTTGTGTGTAGTATCTTGTGTTTCAGGTTACCAACTTTATTTGTTTGACTGACAGCTATTCTTTTATCAATATATTGTATCATATAGCAATATTTACATGCAATTACCTGTATATTGAGTTCCAAGGGCTATATACTATAATTAATTGTATCATACTATTATATCTATCCAAGTGTCAATAAATGAGACCGACCAAAATGCAGACAGGAACAGGGAAAACAAAAAATAAATCCCAAACAAGTAGACAATTTCTACGAAGGGCTCACTCTAAATCTTATGAAGATTTTTTTAACTCACCTAGTCCTACTAGGTCAAGGTCCCCTGTTAAGTCAGGGGAACCAAGTTCTACATTTATTAAACAATCCTCATTCCTAACATACAGTGAAGCTACAAAAGGAAGGGACTATACAAAAAATTCAACATCCAAATTGCCAATAAGCATGTCATCCCGTAAAGGAGACCCCAATGGAGTGTCCAAACTTCCAATTCTAAATACCATCTCACCTAATGAAATGGATACTTCCAGATCATTTAAAAGAAAAGGTCCTAGTGACCATGGGAGTAAAAATGACCCTTCCACTGAAGATTTGGACAATCAGTCTGATGACTATTCACCGAACAATAGCCCAGACAGACAAAGAGTTAAAACAGATCACATAGAGGTGCCACCAATAGCAGAGATCCCACCTCCTTTAATTAACCTGGATGAATTTCTTAGTTCTAACAAGCCTGCCACTGAAGGTTTCTTGGCTAGCCGTTTTAGGTCATTTAATGAATCTATGAGGATAGGATTTGAATTACAGAGCAAAACCCTGCAGGAAACTTGCAACAATTTCATTCAAAGATTCGAGAAGAATGAAAAAAGATTAACTCTTGTTGAAAAAGACACCATTTACCTTTCCAAACAGAATTCTAATCTTCAAGCTGAGATCCTTACCCTCAAAAATAAGTTAACAGACCTCGAAGATCGTAGTCGAAGAAATAACTTAAAGATAAGAGGCATTCCTGAATCCGTCCCGCAAGGTGATCTCTCAAACTACACTAAAAATCTATTCAAACAACTGGTCCCCAATCTCTCTGACTTACAACTGAACATTGACCGTATCCATCGCCTGCCACGTCCTAAGGGGATACCCCAAGACAAGCCCAGGGATACTATCCTTAGAGTACATTTCTTCGATACAAAAGAAAAGATTTTGAAAGGCATCAAGGAAAAAGGTTCCTTCCCTGACCCGTATAGGAACATAAAATTGTTCTCAGACTTCTCCAAAGCGACGATGGATGCGCGTAGATCCTTTAAAGACATAACAGCTAAACTTAGAGACTTCAAAGTGCCCTATAGATGGGGCTTCCCAACAAAACTCTTAGTGTGGTACAACAGCAAAAATTATCCGATCGATACCCCTCAAGAAGGCTTGAGATTTATTAAAATTCCTCATGGAAGAACCTGCCTTTAAAGATAAACATTAGAAAATATGAGTATTATTATTTTCATAATTTCATTCTTTCATTAGACCTCTAACTCTGAGGTGTCTTTGTGGGCCTCAGCCACAAGTCTTGTATACCCCACACTTAGGTGAGACTCAATAAATTTGGAGTCCTCCAGGAGAACCCCTAAGTTAGTTCTTGTGTATTTTGGCTAGTTTTAGATAGGCCAACCACCAGTTTTGTTGTATTTATCTTTATCGCTCAGTTTTGTTTCATTCATAATTAATAATGAAAATCCTTTCTTATAATGTTAGAGGCATCAACAGCCCTAATAAAAGATTTACCATTTGGAAAGAGATTATTCGTTCTCGTGCCAATATTGTATGTCTGCAGGAGGTGAAATTAGCAAAAGACAATCATCCAACTTTTCAGCACAAAAAATTTCCACATATCTTTAAATCGCTACACTCGTCTAAAAAAAGGGGTGTCGTCACATTAATAAGTAGCGATGTTCCATTCCAACTTGTTGATGAAGTAACAGACCATTTGGGCAGGTTCCATATCCTTACTTGTTATTTAAACAACAAACCTTGTACAGTGGTGAATGTATATGCTCCAAACACAAATCACATTTCGTTTTTAAATAATCTACATAAAAAAGTGAATAAAATTAAATTAGGAGATATCATATGGATAGGAGACTTTAACATTGTGCCTGATAGCATTATTAAAAAAGTGGTTGATCCAAAATGAACTCTACGACATATTCAGATGTCTTAATACTTCTTCCCGTGAGTATTCTCACTATTCTGATGTGCATAAAACATCTTCCCATATAGATTTAATTTTGACAAATGTTTTTACCCTCTCCAAATTTAAGAGTTTTCAAATTTAAAAAAAAACTATTTCAGATCATGCCCCAGTGTTAGCAGATTTTCTTCTAGGAAATAGCTACCTATGGAAATGTAATCCTACATTGTTTAAAATCCCAGATTATAAGCAGGAAATAGAGACAATACTAAATAATTACTTCAAAGAGAATGTGTCTGAAGATATAAATGCATTTACACTGTGGAACGCCCACAAGGCAGTCCTCAGGGGAAGTCTCATACAATTAGCTGCAAGATATAAAAAGAAAAACAGGGAAAAAATTGCTAATCTACAAATCCAAATCAATACAAAAGAATTACAGCAAAACAATCTGCAAATACCATCTTCAAATATACAGGCGGAAATCTTGGAGTTGAGGCGAAAATTGAAATCCGAGATTTTCCAAGAATATGACTATGTTCTAAAGGCCTCAAAATTCAAAGGGTATACATCATTAAACAAGCCTACCAAATATATGATGGTAAAGATTAAAAAAGAACGTATCAACAGAAGAATTAACAAAATTATTTCCTCGTCAGGTGAAGTTATGATTCATCCCAAAGACATTGCTAGCTCTTTCGCAGACTTTTTTCGTCAATTATACAATTTGAAAGATGACCCATGCACACCCAGTATCGACCCAGACTCCATTAATGCATTCCTATCTAGTATTAACCTCCCCAAAATAACTCCATCTGACTTAATATCTATTAATAATCCCTTCACAGAAAAAGAAATAATCGATACTATTAATAAATTAAAAAGTCAAAAAACATCGGGCCCAGATGGATTTTCCAATGAATATTTTAAATATTTTTCAAAAATTCTAGCCCCGCACATGGCTTCTATTTTTGCTCTTGCCTCCTCTCAGGGTTCCTTTCCTAAAGAGATGCAAGAAGCAGTTATCGTTTTGATTCCCAAAACTGGGGGGGATCCTGAGAGGATGCGAGACTACCGTCCAATCTCACTAATAAATAGTGATACAAAAATGTATTCCAAGATTTTGGCGGATCGATTAAAAAATATTCTCCCACGTTTGCTGGTAGATGACCAGATGGGATTCATTGATGGACGCCAAGCATCAGATGGGACCAGGAGGGTGATCAATTTAATGAACATTATCCAAAATTCAAATTCAAAAGAGCAGCCTTTCTAACCTTAGATGCTGAAAAGGCTTTTGACAGGATAAACTGGTCTTATTTGAGAGCGACACTTGAAAAGTTTGGGTTTGATTCGGGATTTATGTCCACTATCTTTGCTCTGTATTCGGGACCTAGTGCCAGGATCTACTCCAATAATTTCATGTCAGATCCGTTCATTTCCAATGGCACACGTCAGGGGTGTCTTTTGTCACCCCTGCTGTTTGTCCTTGCAATGGAACCTTTGGCGGAGAGAATCAGATCCAACATAGATATTCTTGGAATTGATATCCAATCCCGTCAATTAAAAATTAGCATGTATGCAGATTATATTTTTCTTACACTACTTAATCCAGCAGCCTCGATTGAAGCTCTCTCTTCAGAGTTAGACACATTCTCCAAGATATCATATTTTAAGATAAATCCACATAAATCTAAATATATAACTTTTAATATGAATGAATCACATGTTGCAGAATTGAGGGATCAGATAAATCTAGCTGGGGAGGGAGACAAAGTAGTGTATTTAGGAATAATCTTAACAAACAGACTACAAAATGTAATAAAAACTAACGCTGATAAGATTTTTAAAACCATTTCTCTTGACATCTCTCAATTTGCTCAATCGGAACTTTCTTTATTCGGGAGAACAATGACTATCAAAACAATCATTCTACCCAAGATACTTTATCTTTTTAGAACTCTCCCAGTGACCTTCCCCTACCAATTTATTCATAAACTTCAAACTATGATAAACTCATTCATATGGGGTGGTAAGCGGGCCAGGTTGTCTTCAGATTTATTGTGCAAACACAAACGTAATGGCGGGGCTGGCCTCCCAAATGTCCATGCTTATTATCTGGCCCAGGTAAAACAAAGCCATCAGTGGTTTGATAAAAAACTATACCCAGCATGGTTCCAAATCGAAAGTGACATTAATAATCTTAATTTAGCACAGGATACTTTTTTCAGTTTCTTATTTCACAAACCAAAAAAGGAATCATCTCATCCCATTTTCAAGGCTATAATACAGGCCTGGAAAACTCTTCTTAAACCTCCAAGAAAAAATTTTGACAAATCAGAGCAAATTATGAAATTTCCTCTTCATCTATTGGCATTGATAGATGATCTTCCACTTTCAGAAATTTGGGCCAAATCAGGCATTAAAAAAGTTGGACATATCTATAACGGGAGGAATTTTCTCACCTTTAGCGAAATTAAGACTAAATTTAACTTACCCTCATCTGACTTAATATTCTTTTTAACCCTAAAAGAGCATATACAGAAATTACTGACTAGCCAACCATTAAATTTAGAAATTCTTTCTTCATTACTGTGTAGTGTAAAGAACAAACATATATGGAGTCTAAATAACCTCTACAGTCACTTCAATAGAGATACCTCTTGTTTTAAAAATATATACATGAAAAAATGGGAATTGGACCTCAACATTTCTTTACAAGTTGAGCAATGGGACAAGGCCATTAAGGATACATACATGTCTACCATTTCAATGGCTCTACAGGAGTCCTACTTCAAGGTGATCACACGTTGGTACTACACACCAATTAGACTTGCGCATATACAGGTCCTTCTCAAAAAATTAGCATATAGTGTTAAATTTCATTATTTACCATAATGTAATGATTACAATTAAACTTTCATATATTATAGATTCATTATCCACCAACTGAAATTTGTCAGGTCTTTTATTGTTTTAATGCTGATGATTTTGGCATACAACTCCTGATAACCCAAAAAACCTGTCTCAATAAATTAGCATATCAAGAAAAGGTTCTCTAAACGACCTATTACCCTAATCTTCAGAATCAACTAATTAACTCTAAACACATGCAAAAGATACCTGAGGCTTTTATAAACTCCCTGCCTGGTTCATTACTCAAAACCCCCATCATGGGTAAGACTAGCGACCTGACAGATGTCAAGAAGGCCATCATTGACACCCTCAAGCAAGAGGGTAAGACCCAGAAAGAAATTTCTCAACAAATAGGCTGTTCCCAGAGTGCTGTATCAAGGCACCTCAATGGTAAGTCTGTTGGAAGGAAACAATGTGGCAGAAAACGCTGTACAACGAGAAGAGGAGACTGGACCCTGAGGAAGATTGTGGAGAAGGACCGATTCCAGACCTTGGGGAACCTGAGGAAGCAGTGGACTGAGTCTGGTGTGGAAACATCCAGAGCCACCGTGCACAGGCGTGTGCAGGAAATGGGCTACAGGTGCCGCATTCCCCAGGTAAAGCCACTTTTGAACCATAAACAGCGGCAGAAGCGCCTGACCTGGGCTACAGAGAAGCAGCACTGGACTGTTGCTAAGTGGTCCCAAGTACTTTTTTCTGATGAAAGCAAATTTTGCATGTCATTCGAAAATCAAGGTGCCAGAGTCTGGAGGAAGACTGGGGAGAAGGAAATGCCAAAATGCCTGAAGTCCAGTGTCAAGTACCCACAGTCAGTGATGGTGTGGGGTGCCATGTCAGCTGCTGGTGTTGGTCCACTGTGTTTCATCAAGGGCAGGGTCAATGCAGCTAGCTATCAGGAGATTTTGGAGCACTTCATTCTTCCATCGGCTGAAATGCTTTATGGTGATGAAGATTTCATTTTTCAGCACGACCTGGCACCTGCTCACAGTGCCAAAACCACTGGTAAATGGTTTACTGACCATGGTATTACTGTGCTCAATTGGCCTGCCAACTCTCCTGACCTGAACCCCATAGAGAATCTGTGGGATATTGTGAAGAGAAAGTTGAGAGACGCAAGACCCAACACTCTGGATGAGCTTAAGGCCGCTATTGAAGCATCCTGGGCCTCCATAACATCTCAGCAGTGTCACAGGCTGATTGCCTCCATGCCACGCCGCATTGAAGCAGTCATTTCTGCCAAAGGATTCCCGACCAAGTATTGAGTGCATAACTGAACATTATTATTTGATGGTTTTTTTGTTTGTTATTAAAAAACACTTTTATTTGATTGGATGGGTGAAATATGCTAATTTATTGAGACAGGTTTTTTGGGTTATCAGGAGTTGTATGCCAAAAGCATCAGTATTAAAACAATAAAAGACCTGACAAATTTCAGTTGGTGGATAATGAATCTATAATATATGAAAGTTTAATTGTAATCATTACATTATGGTAAATAATGAAATTTAACACTATATGCTAATTTTTTGAGAAGGACCTGTATATCAGGATCACTCTCCTTTGTGCTGGAGGAAGTGCGGATATCAAGGAAATCTTTTTCATCTTTTTTGGGGCTGCCCGAAAAGAAAACCTCTATGGTCAAAAGTTTCATTTCATATTAATTTATTTGTTAAAAATTTTGTGATTACTCCCCAGAGAGCTCTCCTTTCTCTGGACATGGAAGGAATTGATCCTCAGGTCAAATACATCCTAATACATATATTTCTAGTAGTCAAAAGTACAATAGCACTCTGGTGGAAAAAATCAGATTCACCCAGCTTTACAGATATTCTGGATAAAATCTATCAGCATAGTGCATTAGAATGGAGATTTGCTGCCAACACCAATGGTATTAGAAAATATCTGAAAAAGGGGCGCATGCGCGGGATTTGGCCGGGTCAGACATGACCGGCTGAGCTCCGCAACCCAACAAGCCAAGCTAACCCCTTTAAGCACCGGGACCGCGGCGAAAATCATAGCCGCAGCGAGGACTCACCACCGGGCACCGCTGGAGCGACTATGCCGAAGAAAGGGAGCGCAGGTCAGTCGGCAAGCCGCACCATAGAAGAGCTCCTCATGAGCAGCAGCGTGGGCAAGATGGCCGCCGCAGCAGCTCCTTCTCCAGCCTCCCTCACAGCGGTAAGCAGCGACGCTGACAGGAGCCCAGCACAGCAGGGGAGACAGTGGTTCCCACGGCAGCACTAATTAAAACACTGCAAGAGACATTCCGCTCTGAGCTGAAATCAGCTATGAGTAATGTTACCTCACAGATCCAAGAGGTCATGCAGCGCACCTCCAACCTAGAGGATAAGATGGAGGCGGCAGTGGGGGCTCTGGAGGAGGATCAGGAGATTATCAAGGTCCACACAGAGCGTATTCTGGAAATGGAGCTAAAATGTGAAGACTTTGAGAACAGGTCCTGTAGAGGAAATATTCGTATCAGAGGCCTCCCAGAGACAGTGATAGCTCTTAAAGATACGGCTGCAAGATTTTTTCTTGTCTATTCGAGATTGATATTTGGTTCTCTAATTATATTGATTCCCTTTTCCCTCACCCTTTTTTTTTTTTTCCTCCAATGTTAACCCCTTCCCCATCTTCCCTTCCCTTTATCCCCTACCATTTCTTATGCAAAATTTCAATAAAAATATTTAAAAAGAGAATAGGAGAATGAACACATATCCCATATAAACAGGTGTATATTATATTACCTGTGCCTGATAGGTGGGAATGAACATGAAATATATGTAGAAAATAGGAGAATGAACACATATCCCATATAAACAGGTGTATAT
Source organism: Ranitomeya imitator (assembly GCF_032444005.1). Classification (NCBI taxonomy): domain Eukaryota; kingdom Metazoa; phylum Chordata; class Amphibia; order Anura; family Dendrobatidae; genus Ranitomeya; species Ranitomeya imitator. Next base: position 185,750,384 of record NC_091288.1, read on the forward strand.
TATATTCCCTGTGCTTTATAGGTGGGAAATGAACATGAAATATATGTAGAGAATAGGAGAATGAACACATATTCCATATAAACAGGTGTATATTATATTCCCTGAGCCTGATAGGTGGAGAATGAACATGAAATATATGTAGAGAATAGGAGAATGAACACATATCCCATATAAACAGGTGTATATTATATTCTCTGTGCCTGATAGGTGGGGAATGAACATGAAATATATGTAGAGAATAGGAGAATGAACACATATCCCATATAAACAGGTGTATATTATATTCACTGTGCCTGATATATGCGGAATGAACATGAAATATATGTAGAGAATAGGAGAATGAACACATATCCCATATAAACAGGTGTATATTATATTCCCTGAGCCTGATAGGTGGGGAATGAACATGAAATATATGTAGAGAATAGGAGAATGAACACATCTATATATATAATTGTCTAAGGGTTTTTCCGTCATTCTGTCTGTCTGTCCTGGAAATCCCGTGTCTCTGATTGGTCGAGGCTGCCAGGCCTCGACCAATCATCTACGGGCACAGCGACGATGATGTCATAAAGGACATAGAAATCCCATGTTTTTGATTCAGCGACAGGCACAGTATCGACGTAGATGTCATAATGGTTGCCATGGCGATGATGATGTCATAAAGGTTGCCTCGACCAATCAGCGACGGGCACAGGGGACATGCATATTCTAGAATACCCGATGCGTTAGAATCGGGCCACAATCTTTCTGTCTGTCTGTCTGTCCTGGAAATCCCGCGTCTCTGATTGGTCGAGGCTGCCAGGCCTCGACCAATCAGCAACGGGCACAGTATCGACGTAGATGCCATAATGGTTGGCATGGCGACGATGATGTCATAAAGGTTGCCTCAACCAATCAGCGACGGGCACAGTCTGCCGCGAATTCTGGAATCATCATTGTCCATATACTACGGGGACATGCATATTCTAGAATACCCGATGCGTTAGAATCGGGCCACAATCTAGTATTCCATATAAACAGATGTATATTATATTCCCTGAGCCTGATAGGTGGGGAATGAACATGAAATTTATGTAGATAATAGAGGAATGAACACATATCCCATATAAACAGGTATATATTATATTCCCTGAGCCTGATAAGTGGGAAATGAACATGAAATATATGTAGAGAATAGGAGAATGAACACATATCCCATATAAACAGGTGTATATTATATTCCCTGAGCCTGATAGGTGGGGAATGAACATGAAATATACGTAGATAATAGAGGAATGAACACATATCCCATATAAACAGGTGTATATTATATTCCCTGAGCCTGGTAGGAGGGGAATGAAAATGAAATATGTGTAGAGAATAGGAGAATGAACACATATCCCATGTAAACAGGTGTATATTATATTCCCTGTGCCTGATAGGTGGGGAATGAACATGAAATATACGTAGATAACAGAGGAATGAACACATATCCCATATAAACAGGTGTATATTATATTCCCTGTGCCTGATAGGTGGGGAATGAACATGAAATATATGTAGAGAATAGGCGAATGATCACATATCCCATATAAACAGGTGTATATTATATTCCCTGAGCCTGATAGGTGGGGAATGAACATGAAATATATGTAGAGAATAGGCGAATGATCACATATCCCATATAAACAGGTGTATATTATATTCCCTCAGCCTGATAGGCGGGGAATGAACATGAAATATATGTAGAGAATAGGAGAATGAACACATATCCCATATAAACAGTTGTATATTATATTCCCTGTGCCTGATAGGTGGGTAATGAACATGAAATATATGTAGATAATAGGGGAATGAACACATATCCCATATAAACAGGTGTATATTATATTCCCTGAGCCTGGTAGGAGGGGAATGAAAATGAAATATGTGTAGAGAATAGGAGAATGAACACATATCCCATGTAAACAGGTGTATATTATATTCCCTGTGCCTGATAGGTGGGGAATGAACATGAAATATACGTAGATAACAGAGGAATGAACACATATCCCATATAAACAGGTGTATATTATATTCCCTGTGCCTGATAGGTGGGGAATGAACATGAAATATATGTAGAGAATAGGCGAATGATCACATATCCCATATAAACAGGTGTATATTATATTCCCTGAGCCTGATAGGTGGGGAATGAACATGAAATATATGTAGAGAATAGGCGAATGATCACATATCCCATATAAACAGGTGTATATTATATTCCCTCAGCCTGATAGGCGGGGAATGAACATGAAATATATGTAGAGAATAGGAGAATGAACACATATCCCATATAAACAGTTGTATATTATATTCCCTGTGCCTGATAGGTGGGTAATGAACATGAAATATATGTAGATAATAGGAGAATGAACACATATCCCATATAAACAGGTGTATATTATAATCCCTGTGCCTGATAGGTGGGGAATGAACATGAAATATATGTAGAGAATAGGAGAATGAACACATCTATATATATAATTGTCTAAGGGTTTTTCCGTCATTCTGTCTGTCTGTCCTGGAAATCCCGTGTCTCTGATTGGTCGAGGCTGCCAGGCCTCGACCAATCATCTACGGGCACAGCGACGATGATGTCATAAAGGACATAGAAATCCCATGTTTTTGATTCAGCGACAGGCACAGTATCGACGTAGATGTCATAATGGTTGCCATGGCGATGATGATGTCATAAAGGTTGCCTCGACCAATCAGCGACGGGCACAGGGGACATGCATATTCTAGAATACCCGATGCGTTAGAATCGGGCCACAATCTTTCTGTCTGTCTGTCTGTCCTGGAAATCCCGCGTCTCTGATTGGTCGAGGCTGCCAGGCCTCGACCAATCAGCAACGGGCACAGTATCGACGTAGATGCCATAATGGTTGGCATGGCGACGATGATGTCATAAAGGTTGCCTCAACCAATCAGCGACGGGCACAGTCTGCCGCGAATTCTGGAATCATCATTGTCCATATACTACGGGGACATGCATATTCTAGAATACCCGATGCGTTAGAATCGGGCCACAATCTAGTATTCCATATAAACAGATGTATATTATATTCCCTGAGCCTGATAGGTGGGGAATGAACATGAAATTTATGTAGATAATAGAGGAATGAACACATATCCCATATAAACAGGTATATATTATATTCCCTGAGCCTGATAAGTGGGAAATGAACATGAAATATATGTAGAGAATAGGAGAATGAACACATATCCCATATAAACAGGTGTATATTATATTCCCTGAGCCTGATAGGTGGGGAATGAACATGAAATATACGTAGATAATAGAGGAATGAACACATATCCCATATAAACAGGTGTATATTATATTCCCTGAGCCTGGTAGGAGGGGAATGAAAATGAAATATGTGTAGAGAATAGGAGAATGAACACATATCCCATGTAAACAGGTGTATATTATATTCCCTGTGCCTGATAGGTGGGGAATGAACATGAAATATACGTAGATAACAGAGGAATGAACACATATCCCATATAAACAGGTGTATATTATATTCCCTGTGCCTGATAGGTGGGGAATGAACATGAAATATATGTAGAGAATAGGCGAATGATCACATATCCCATATAAACAGGTGTATATTATATTCCCTGAGCCTGATAGGTGGGGAATGAACATGAAATATATGTAGAGAATAGGCGAATGATCACATATCCCATATAAACAGGTGTATATTATATTCCCTCAGCCTGATAGGCGGGGAATGAACATGAAATATATGTAGAGAATAGGAGAATGAACACATATCCCATATAAACAGTTGTATATTATATTCCCTGTGCCTGATAGGTGGGTAATGAACATGAAATATATGTAGATAATAGGGGAATGAACACATATCCCATATAAACAGGTGTATATTATAATCCCTGTGCCTGATAGGTGGGGAATGAACATGAAATATATGTAGATAATAGGGGAATGAACACATATACACCTGTTTATATGGGATATTATATTCCCTGTGCCTGATAGGTGGGGAATGAACATGAAATATATGTAGATAATAGGGGAATGAACACATATCCCATATAAACAGGTGTATATTATAATCCCTGTGCCTGATAGGTGGGGAATGAACATGAAATATATGTAGATAATAGGGGAATGAACACATATACACCTGTTTATATGGGATATTATATTCCCTGTGCCTGATAGGTGGGGAATGAACATGAAATATATGTAGATAATAGGGGAATGAACACATATCCCATATAAACAGGTGTATATTATATTCCCTGTGCCTGATAGGTGGGGAATGAACATGAAATATGTGTAGAGAATAGGAGAATGAACACAAGTCCCATGTAAACAGGTGTATATTATATTCCCTGAGCCTGATAGGTGGGAAATGAACATGAAATATACGTAGATAATAGAGGAATGAACACATATCCCATATAAACAGGTGCATATTGTATTCCCTGTGCCTGATAGGTGGGGAATGAACATGTAATGTATGTAGAGAATGTCACGGAGTCACCGTGACAGAGCAGTACCAGAAGACCCACGGCGTCTGATGGCTCCTGCTTCGCCGCTGAGAAGAAGCACTTCTCCAGTGTATTAAAAGTGTTTGTTTTCTTTCAGCAGGACAGGGGTTAATCGGCCATGTGGTACTCCCTGCATTCAGCTGTGCTCGGTTAGCCACTCCTCTCTCCTATAAAAGTTACAGGAAAGAAATATATCTTGGTACTGTTTTAGCCAGTGGATAGAAAAATATTTAGGCCATGTTCACACAGTGCGTTTTTTACCGCGGAACCGCGGCGGTTTTGCCGCTGCGGTTCCGCGGCTGTTTTCCATGCAGGGTACAGTACACTGTACCCTATGGAAAACAGGACACACTGTGCACATGGTCCGGAAATTGTAAAAAAAAAGACGCGCTGAATAGCTCCCGGAAAAAAGAAGGAGCATGTCAATTCTTTTTCCGGAGCCGCAGCGGTTCTGCACCCATAGACCTCCATTGTGAGGTCCAAACCGCAGTAAAACCCGCAGATCAAAAATATATCTGCGGGTTTTACTGCGGTTTGATGTGCAGAACCGCTGCAGCAGGAAGTGCGGGGAGCGGGCGGAAGTGCGTGGGCGGAGTGTGGCTGCCCCCCCCGTGCTCCGATCCCGCCCCCCCGTGCTCCGATGCCCCCCCCCAGTGCTCCGATGCCCCCCCCCAGTGCTCTGATGCCCCCCCCGTGCCCTAATCTCCCCCCCTTATACTCACCCGGCGTCCCGGTGTCCGTCCGGCCGTCTTCTCCCTGGGCGCCGCCATCTTGCAAAATGGCGGGCGCATGCGCAGTGCGCCCGCCGAATCTGCCGGCCGGCAGATATGGCGGGCGCATGCGCAGTGCGCCCGCCGAATCTGCCGGCCGGCAGATTCGTTCCAAAGTGCATTTTGATCACTGAGATATAACCTATCTCAGTGATCAAAATAAAAAAATAGTAAATGACACCCCCCCCCCTTTGTCACCCCCATAGGTAGGGACAATAAAAAAAATAAAGAATTTTTTTTTTTTTTTTTTTTCACTAAGGTTAGAATAGGGGTAGGGGTAGGGTTAGGGGTAGGGTTAGGGGTAGGGTTAGGGGTAGGGTTAGGGGTAGGGTTAGGGGTAGGGTTAGGGGTAGGGTTAGGGGTAGGGTTAGGGTTAGGGGTAGGGTTAGGGGTAGGGTTAGGGGTAGGGTTAGGGTTAGGGGTAGGGTTAGGGGTAGGGTTAGGGTTAGGGGTAGGGTTAGGGGTAGGGTTAGGGTATTTTCAGCCATTTTAACCCTAAAAAAATTCCTAGAAAACACACAGACTCTGGCTAGAAAACTGCATCAAAAAAACGCATCAAAAAACGCATCAAAAAACGCATCAAAAACGGACCAAAAAAGGACCAAAAAAAGGACCTGCGTTTTCTGCCAAGAGCTGCAGTTTTTTAAAAAAACAGTCAGGAAAAAAAAAGGATGGAAATCCTGAACGTGTGAACATACCCTTAGAATTGAGAGTCCTGTGAAGAGACCTGTGTAGTCTCGAAAGCTTGCAATTTGTTACCATCTTTTCAGTTAGCCATTAAAAGGTATCAATTCTAAATATTTTTCTATAAAAGTTATGCCTTCTGGTCAGATCCTTGTCTGACTTGCTAGATAGACCTGGAGTAGTAAGAAGCTGGTGTCTGAAGAGCCTGGAAATTCCTCATCCTTACCTGCCTTATTTACTTCCCTCTTCCTTCACTCCCTGGTGAATACCTCTGTTATTTGTGAGAGCATATTTTGTGTGAGTGGAGTTCACTTTTACCCTTGTCTTTGTTTCCCCTGTTTGTCGGGTTGGTGTACTGCGGTACACGGTAGCGCCTCTCTTCCCCGGGTGGGGAGGGGGACAGACGCAGGGCTGTAGTTAGGAGACAGGGCAAGGGTGCCGGAATCCTCGCCATCTGAGGTATCCCGGGGAACAGGGAGAGTTAGGGCACCCCCTAGTGTTAGGGCCAGGAAAGGTGCCCCTGGTCCCAGTTTACTCGCCAGACCAATCGTGACAGAGAATAGGAGAATAAACTCATATGCCATAAAAACAGGTATATATTATATTCCAAAATAAAAATGATACAGTATATTTGCGCTAAACATGTATCCCTTTAAATAAATGGACCATAATCACATGATTCATAGAGTTATGCACATGAAGTTATACTAAGGTAACAAAGCATCAGTTTGTAATTCATGGGTTACTTTATGTAGCAGAGATTCGGGAGTAATCCAGTGTTCGATCTCTAGATAGTCCCGGAGGAGGGAGGGGTTTCGCAGAAGCGTTAGTGGTTGGAGTTCAGGAAGTCTTCTGGAGCGCTGTCCCGGCCGGTGGCAGATTCCCTCTTGCTTCTCTGGTAGGCCCTTGCGCAAGCATGGAGCACTCGCAGTAGAAGCCGGCAGCGCGCGGTGAGCGTGCAGGACTTTGCGTGAAGTCAGAAATCACATGACCAGACACGTGACAATGTTCAGAGCTCTATGTGGACTAATTCCTTCCCATTTCGGAATGCTCGGATTCCTTCGTCAGGGATGGTCCATTGATTGACGGAGCTGTCTTTTATCTTCAGTGAAGGCTAAGAGTTCTACTTCGCTGTTGAGACCTCTAGGTATTAGAGTGTCTAGTTCAAATATCCATCTATAATCTGCAAGGGACATTTGTTTAACCCCTTTCTACCATCAGACGCACCATGCCGTTTGTGTGACCTGGGACCTAATTCCCATGGACGGGATAGTACGGGATAGTACATCATCACGATCAGCCGTGCTCACGGGGGAAGTGCGGCCGGGTGTCACCTGATTATCACAGCAGACATCCGGCACTATGTGCCAGGAGCAGTCACGGACCGTTCCCGTCACTTTAACCCCGGAAACAAGATCGCAGCATTTCGGTGGCATATGGAAGCATCGCGCAGGGAGGGGGTTCCCAGTGTGTTTCCTTGGGACTCTCAGAACAATGCAATGTGATTGCGTTGTTCCGAGGGTCTCCTCCCTACGGGCCCCGGAACCAAGATGGCAGCGTGGTCCTTTTGGGTCCTGTAGGGAGGTGGAGTGCTCTGCAAAGCGTCATATCAGCAATCTGACTTTATTCATTGATGTATAAAAATGAAATAAATATTTTTCAAAAAAATGTATTTCTTTATGTAAATAAAAAGAAAATAAAATTAGACATATTTAGTATCGCTGCGTCCGTAATGACCCGACCTATAAAACTGTCCCATTAGTTAACCACTTCAGTGAAAATAAAATAAAAAACGAGGCAAAAAACGATTTATCATCTTACCGCTGAACAAAAAGTGGAATAACACGCAATCAAAAAGACGGATATAATTAAACATGGTATAGCTGAAAACGTAATCTTGTCCCGCAAAAAACAAGCTTCCATACAGCATCATCAGCAAAAAAATAAAAAAGTTATAGCTCTCAGAATAAAGCGATGCAAAAATGCAAAAATAATTATTTTTTTTATATAAAATAGTTTTTATTGTATAAAAGCGGCAAAACATAAAAAAAAAATATAAATGAGGTATCACTGTAATTGTACTAACCCGAAGAATAAAACTGCCTTACCAATTTCACCAAACGTGGAACGGTATAAAAGCCCCCCGCAAAAGAAATTCATAAATTGCTGTTTTTTGTTCATTCTGCCTCCCAAAAATCGTAATAAAAAGTGATAAAAAACGTTACGTGCCTTAAAATGGTACCAATGAAAACATCAACTTGTCCTGCAAAAAACAAGACCTCAAATGACTCTGTTGGCCAAAATATGGACAAAATATAGTTCTCAAAATGTGGTGATGCAAAAAGCGTCTTTTAGTGTGTGACAGCTGCCAAGCAAAAAAAGCTATAAAACCCACTATAAAGAGTAAATGAAACCCCCCTTTATCACCCTCCTTAGATAGGGAAAAATAATAAAATAAAAAAGTATTTATTTCTATTTTCCCATTAGGGTTAGGGCTATGGTTAAAGTTAGGGTTGGGGCTAAAGTTAGGGTTAGGGTTGGGGTTGGGGCTAAAGTTTGGGTTAGGGTTGGGGATAGAGATGAGGTTAGGGTTTGGATTACGTTTACGGTTGGGAATAGTGTTGGGATTAGGGTTAGGTGTGTGTCAGGGTTTGGGGTGTGGTTAGGGTTATGGTTAGGGTAGGGATTAGGGATGTGTTGGGGTTAGGAGTGTGTTGGGGTTAGGGGTGTGATTAGGGTTGGGATTAGGGTTAGGGGCCTGTTCTGGTTAGGGGTGTGGTTAGGGGTGTGTTTGGGTTGGAGTAAGAATTAGGGGTTTCCTGTTATGACCTGGTGGTCAGGACAATAATGGACCTGGTGGTTAAGAGCACACGGAATGACCTGATAGTTACTGATAATAAGGACGAGCTCTGGGACGTGGGAACTCTGCTGACCGCAATTCCTAATCCTATCACGCACACTAGAAATAGCCGTGGATTGCTCCTAACGCTCCCTATGCAACTCGGCACAGCCTAAGGAACTAGCTAGCCCTGAAGATAGAAAAATAAAGCCTACCTTGCCTCAGAGAAATTCCCCAAAGGAAAAGGCAGCACCCCACATATAATGACTGTGAGTAAAGATGAAAATACAAACACAGATGAAATAGATTTAGCAAAGTGAGGCCCGACTAACTGAACAGACTGAGGATAGGAAAGGTTGCTTTGCGGTCAGCACAAAAACCTACAAAAAGACCACGCAGTGGGCGCAAAAAGACCCTCCGCACCGACTCACGGTGCGGAGGCGCTCCCTCTGCGTCCCATAGCTTCCAGCAAGCAAGACAACAATAAAAATAGCAAGCTGGACAGAAAAATAGCAAACCAAAGAAAAACAAGCAGGAACTTAACTTCTGCTGGGAAGGAGTGAACTAGACCAATACTGGAACATTGACAGGTGGCATGGAGCAAAGATCCAAGTGGAGTTAAATAGAGCAGCCAGCTAACAAATTAACCTCGTCACCTGTGGAAGGAAACTCAGAAACACCCACCAGAGGAAGTCCATGGACAGAACCAGCCGAAGTACCATTCATGACCACAGGAGGGTGCCCGACAACAGAATTCACAACAGTACCCCCCCCCCTTGAGGAGGGGTCACCGAACCCTCACCAGAGCCCCCAGGCCGACCAGGATGAGCCAAATGAAAGGCACGAACCAGATTGGCAGCATGAACATCAGAGGCAAAAACCCAGGAATTATCTTCCTGACCATAAGCCTTCCACTTGACCAGGTACTGGAGTTTGCGTCTCGAAATACGAGAATCCAAAATCTTCTCCACCACATACTCCAACTCCCCCTCAACCAACACCGGGCAGGAGGATCAATGGATGGAACCACAGGCGCCACGTATCTCCGCAACAACGACCTATGGAGCACATTATGGATGGCAAAAGAAGTAGGAAGGGCCAAACGAAATGACACAGGATTGATAACCTCAGAAATCTTATACGGACCAATGAAACGAGGCTTAAACGTAGGAGAGGAAACCTTCATAGGAACATAACGAGACGACAACCAAACCAAATCCCCAACACGAAGTCGGGGACCCACACAGCGCCGGCGGTTAGCGAAACGTTGAGCCTTCTCCTGGGACAATGTCAAATTGTCCACTACCTGAGTCCAAATCTGCTGCAACCTATCCACCACAGTATCTACACCAGGACAGTCCGAAGACTCAACCTGCCCTGAAGAGAAACGAGGATGGAAACCAGAATTGCAGAAAAACGGCGAAACCAAAGTAGCCGAGCTGGCCCGATTATTAAGGGCGAACTCAGCCAACGGCAAAAAGGACACCCAATCATCCTGATCAGCAGAAACAAAGCATCTCAGATATGTTTCCAAAGTTTGATTAGTTCGTTCAGTTTGGCAATTTGTCTGAGGATGGAAAGCCGAGGAAAAAGACAAATCAATGCCCATCCTAGCACAAAAGGATCGCCAAAACCTCGAACCAAACTGGGAACCTCTGTCAGAAATGATGTTCTCCGGATACCATGTAAACAAACCACATGCTGGAAAAATAATGGCACCAAATCAGAGGAGGAAGGCAATTTAGACAAAGGTACCAAATGGACCATCTTAGAAAAGCGATCACAAACCACCCAAATAACCGACATCTTTTGAGAGACGGGGAGATCCGAAATAAAATCCATAGAAATATGCGTCCAGGGCCTTTTCGGGACCGGCAAGGGCAAAAGCAACCCACTGGCATGAGAACAGCAGGGCTTAGCCCGAGCACAAGTCCCACAGGACTGCACAAAAGAACGCACATCCCGTGACAAAGACGGCCACCAAAAGGATCTAGCCACCAAATCTCTGGTACCAAAGATTCCAGGATGCCCAGCCAACACTGAACAATGAATCTCAGAGATAACTCTACTAGTCCATCTATCAGGGACAAACAGTTTCTCCGCTGGGCAACGGTCAGGTCTATCAGCCTGAAATTTTTGCAGCACCCGCCGCAAATCAGGGGAGATGGCAGACAAAATTACCCCCTCTTTGAGAATACCCGCCGGCTCAGGAACACCCGGAGAGTCAGGCACAAAACTCCTTGACAGGGCATCAGCCTTCACATTCTTAGAGCCCAGAAGGTACGAAACCACAAAATCAAAACGGGAGAAAAATAACGACCATCGAGCCCGTCTCGGATTCAACCGTTTGGCAGACTCAAGATAAGTCAAATTCTTGTGATCTGTCAAGACCACCACGCGATGCTTGGCTCCTTCAAGCCAATGACGCCACTCCTCGAATGCCCACTTCATGGCCAACAACTCTCGATTACCAACATCATAATTATGCTCAGCAGGCGAAAACTTTCTAGAAAAGAAAGCACATGGCTTCATCACCGAGCCATCAGAACTTCTTTGCGACAAAACAGACCCTGCTCCAATCTCAGAAGCATCAACCTCAACCTGAAACGGGAGCGAAACATCTGGCTGGCACAACACAGGGGCAGAAGAAAAACGACGCTTCAACTCCTGAAAAGCCTCTACAGCTGCAGAAGACCAATTGACCACATCAGCACCCTTCTTGGTCAAATCAGTCAACGGTTTAGCAACACTAGAAAAATTAGCGATGAAGCGCCGATAAAAATTAGCAAAGCCCAGGAACTTTTGCAGGCTCTTTACAGATGTCGGCTGAGTCCAATCGTAAATGGCCTGGACTTTAACAGGGTCCATCTCGATAGTAGAAGGGGAAAAAATGAACCCCAAAAATGAAACCTTCTGAACTCCAAAGAGACACTTTGACCCCTTCACCAACAAGGAATTCGCACGAAGGACCTGGAACACCATTCTGACCTGCTTCACATGAGACTCCCAATCATCCGAAAAGACCAAAATATCATCCAAATACACAATCAGGAATTTATCCAGGTACTCTCGGAAGATGTCATGCATAAAGGACTGAAATACTGATGGAGCATTGGAAAGCCCGAATGGCATAACCAGGTACTCAAAATGGCCCTCGGGCGTATTAAATGCTGTTTTCCATTCATCGCCTTGTTTAATACGCACAAGATTATACGCCCCTCGAAGATCTATCTTGGTGAACCAACTAGCCCCTTTAATACGAGCAAACAAATCAGACAGCAACGGCAAAGGATACTGAAATTTGACTGTAATTTTATTAAGAAGGCGGTAATCAATACAAGGTCTCAAAGAACCATCCTTATTGGCCACAAAAAAGAACCCTGCTCCTAAAGGTGATGACGACGGGCGAATATTGCCTTTCTCCAAGGATTCCTTTATATAACTCCGCATAGCGGCGTGTTCTGGCACAGATAAATTGAACAATCGGCCCTTAGGAAACTCACTACCAGGAATCAAATTAATTGCACAATCGCAATCCCTATGAGGAGGTAGGGCACTGGCTTTGGGCTCATCAAATACATCCCTGTAATCCGACAAAAACTCTGGAACTTCAGAAGGAGTGGAAGACGAAATAGACAAAAATGGAACATCACCATGTACCCCCTGGCAACCCCAGCTGGACACAGACATAGATTTCCAGTCCAATACTGGATTATGAACCTGTAGCAATGGCAACCCCAAAACGACCACATCATGCAGATTATGCAACACCAGAAAGCGGATATCCTCCTGATGTGCAGGAGCCATGCACATGGTCAATTTGGTCCAGTACTGTGGCTTATTCTTGGCCAAAGGCGTAGCATCAATTCCTCTCAATGGAATAGGATACTGCAAGGGCTCCAAGAAAAAACCACAGCGCCTAGCATACTCCAAGTCCATCAAATTCAGGGCAGCGCCTGAATCCACAAATGCCATAACAGAATAGGATGACAAAGAGCAAATCAGAGTAACGGACAAAAGAAATTTAGACTGTACCGTACCAATGGTGGCAGACCTAGCGAACCGCTTAGTGCGCTTAGGACAATCAGAGATAGCATGAGTGGAATCACCACAGTAAAAACATAGCCCATTCCGACGTCTGTGTTCTTGCCGTTCAGCCCTGGTCAAAGTCCTATCACATTGCATAGGCTCAGGCCCATGCTCAGATAGTACCGCTAAATGGTGCACAGCTTTACGCTCACGCAAGCGTCGATCGATCTGAATGGCCAAAGACATAGACTCATTCAGACCAGCAAGCATGGGAAATCCCACCATTACATCCTTAAGGGCTTCAGAGAGACCCTTTCTGAAGATTGCTGCCAGGGCACATTCATTCCACTGAGTGAGCACAGACCACTTTCTAAACTTCTGACAATATATCTCCGCTTCATCCTGACCCTGACACAGAGCCAGCAAGATTTTCTCTGCCTGATCCACTGAATTAGGTTCGTCATAAAGCAATCCAAGCGCCAGGAAAAAAGCATCAACATCACGCAATGCCGGATCTCCTGGCACAAGGGAAAATGCCCAGTCTTGAGGGTCACCACGTAACAGAGAAATAATGATCTTTACTTGTTGAACAGGGTCACCTGAGGAGCGAGGTTTCAAGGCAAGAAACAATTTACAATTATTTTTGAAATTCAAGAACTTAGATCTATCACCAAAAAACAAATCAGGAATTGGAATCCTAGGCTCTGACATCGGATTCTGAACCACAAAATCTTGAATGTTTTGTACCCTTGTAGTGAGATTATCCATCCAAGAGGACAGACCTTGAATGTCCATGTTTACACCTGTGTCCTGAACCACCCAGAGGTAAAGGGGAAAAGAGAGACAAAACAAACTGCAAAGAAAAAAAAATGGTCTCAGAACTTCTCTTATCCCTCTATTGAGATGCATTAGTACTTTGGGCCACCTGTACTGTTATGACCTGGTGGTCAGGACAATAATGGACCTGGTGGTTAAGAGCACACGGAATGACCTGATAGTTACTGATAATAAGGACGAGCTCTGGGACGTGGGAACTCTGCTGACCGCAATCCCTAATCCTATCACGCACACTAGAAATAGCCGTGGATTGCTCCTAACGCTCCCTATGCAACTCGGCACAGCCTAAGGAACTAGCTAGCCCTGAAGATAGAAAAATAAAGCCTACCTTGCCTCAGAGAAATTCCCCAAAGGAAAAGGCAGCCCCCCACATATAATGACTGTGAGTAAAGCCAGTTTCGAGTTATGCCATTCGGGATGAAGACTGCCCTGGCGACCTTCCAGAGGCTGGCTGACCGGCTTCTGTATGGTCTCCAGGACTATGTGTGTGCCTACCTGGATGACATCGCCATCTACAGCGCGACATGGGAAGAGCATCTAAATCACCTAGAGACAGTGTTGGACAGGATCCACAAGGCCGGAAACACCCTGAACCCAAACAAGTGTCACGTGGGCAAAGCAGAGGTTCAGTATTTAGGGCACTGGGTGGGAAGTGGGAAACAGCGACCAGAACCAGCCAAGATTGAGGCAATAGCCAAATGGCCCACCCCACGCACTAAAACCCAGGTCATGGTGTTTCTAGGGACAGCGGGGTATTACAGGAAATTCGTTCCCAATTACAGCAGCATAGCCAAGCCTCTCACTGATCTGACCCGTAAGAACCAACCCCGCCAGGTAACCTGGACCTCGGAGTGTGAGGAAGCCTTACGCCAGCTAAACGACGCCCTCACCAATACCCCTGTATTGGCCGCACCCGATCCAACTAAACGTTTGCTGGTTCACACAGACGTTTCTATGTTTGGATTGGGGGAGTACTAAGCCAAGTCGGGCCGGATGGATAAGAACACCCGGTAGCTTACCTGACTCGGAAACTACTGCACCGTGAAGTGAGCTATACGGCCATCGAGAAGGAGTGCCTGGCAATAGTATGGGCACTCAAAAAGATACAATCATATTTGTATGGACGAGTTTTCCCTCCTAACGGACCATAATCCCCTAGTTTGGCTTAATCGGGTCTCCGGTGACAACGCCAGATTACTGCGATGGAGTTTAGCCCTACAACCTCTGGACTTCACCATCCACTACAGACCCGGCAAACAAAACGGTAACGCCGATGGACTAAGTCGACAAACGGAACTTGTACCAACCCCATAAACTTCGGTCATCCCCAAACCGATCCGTTAAGGATCAGACTGTGTATGCCGATCGCGTCACTGAAAAGGGGAGCCGTGTTACAGAACCCCCCAGCACCAAGAATATGTTATGCAGTATATGTATGTATAATAGGTTCCATGTGAAATGCATCAGTCCACAGGCTGCGCCCCTGGACAAGATATTCTCCTTCTGACCTCCCCCACCTTTGTAATTCCCACAGTAAATATCGGCAGGCTCCGGCCACCTGCGGCTATTGTAATGTATGTCTGGCCTGCTGTTTTTCTATTGGCCTGCCCTCTGTATCTGTGTTATATATTCTGTGTGCTGTGAATAAAGTGTAGTTAGACTGGAAATACGTGGAGAAGCAGTGAGATTTTATATGCACCCATGTAACGAAGGAATTCCAGCCAGCGTCCTTCATTCAGAATCCAGCAAAAGCACAGTGGACCTCCTGAACCACGGGGTGGTACTGAAAGAGGTACTACAGCACAGTGGACCCCGTTACAGGGTCATTTTGTTAGCTGATGAGGAAACCTTGATTGAAGACTCCAGCATCTCCTCCCAGTCCTCCTCCTGAATGTTAGGAATCAAGGGTTGCCATTTTCCATTAACCACCAAAGGGGTAGAGTCCATGTTTGCTGACAATAGATAGGTGTATAGAGTGGAGATAAGACCTTGTGATCCCTGTGATTTAAGTATGCAGATCAGTGGGAGAGAAGATATCTGCATGCCTGTACCTATGTGGGATTGGATCGCTGACCTAAGTTGTAGGTACCTGAAGAATTGAGCTGTTGGGACTGCGTACTGAGTCTGTATCTTTTCAAAAGACATTACAATGTTTTGATTATATAAGTCTTTTACTTTCAATACATTTCTGGAGCTCCAGAACGCAGAGGAGGGATGTTCTTGTAGAGAAGGGAAGTATGTGTTGTGCCATAGTGGCATTTCTGCCACAACATCAGTGAAATCACCTACTTTTTTTAGCTTGTCTCCAGATTGTGCGGACAAGCTTAAGAGGTAACATTCTAGGAATGTTTGGTTTATCAGTCTCCAGAAATCCTAAAAAACAGTTTGTCCCTGCTGCTTGTGCCAAGTTATTCTCTGAGTTAGGCGGGAGTCACACTACAGCGAGATACGGCCGAGTCTCGCAGGTTAAAACCAAGCTCTGGCACCGGCACTCCGGAGCGGAGCGTGCAGCTCCATGTATTGCTATGCGGCTGCACACTTCACTCTGGAGTGTCGGTGCCAGAGCTTGGTTTTAACCTGCGAGACTCGGCCGTTTCTCGCTGTGTGTGATCCCAGCCTTAGGCAGAGAAGTATCTGGCATGCACGAGTCAACTGCCCTAAGCTGTCCTGCTAGGTAGTATAAAAAGAAGTCTGGTAGCGCCGCCTCACCTTGCTTTTTGGGCCTTTGTAAAGTAGACTGCTTAAGTTTAGGCCTAGAGTTTCCCTAGATAAATCCAGTGATTAATGAGCTAAAGTTGAAAAGAAGGACTTAGGAATGGGTACCCCACTATGCTGAAATATATAGCTAAATTTAGGGAGTAGAATCATTTAACTAGATTTATCCTTCCAGTGCCTGAAAGTGGTAATTTTCTCCATTGTGTGAATTTAAGTTTAGCGTGGTCAAGCAGTGGGGAGATGTTAGATGGGAACTCATTTCTGCTATCTTTCTGTATAATAATGTCAGGTATTTAAATTGAGATAGTTGGGAGTAGAGATAGCCACTTCAAATGGACCCCTGATGAATGTTGGAGGCATTAGTGCTGACTTATCCCAGTTTGTAGAGTCCGGAATATTTGATAAATGTGTCTATGATGGATATGACCTGTGGTAAAGTTCATTCAACCCTGTCAATAAATATTACCATATCGTTCGTGTATAGGCCAATAGTAGTTCGTGTATAGGCCAAATTGTAGTTGTGGAGCGCACACTACCATTCAAAAGTTTAGGGTCACATACAAATTTCCTTATTTTTTAAAGAAAAGCAGTTTTTTCCAATAAAGCCAACAATAAATGATTCAGAAATACACTCTATACATTGTTAATGTGGTAAATGCCCTGTAGACTGTGAGCCCTCGCGGACAGGGTCGTCTCTCCTCCTGTACTTATGTGTGCCTTGTTTCACTCCTGTTTATTGAACTTGTCTATATTTGCCCCGTTCACATGTAAAGCGCCATGGAATAAATGGCGCTATAAAAATGAATTATAATAATAATTGTAGCTGCAAACATCTGGTTTGTAATTCACTATCTTCATAGGTTTATAGAGGCCCATTACCAACAACCATCACTCCAGTGTTCTTATGATACTTTGTGTTTGCTGTGTAAGAAGGCTAATGGATGGTTAGAATACCCCTGAAAACCCTTGTGCAAGTAAGTTAGCACAGCTGAAAACAGTTTGGCTGATTAGAGAACCTATAAACCTGACCTTCCTTTGAGCTATTAATCCCATAATCCTATTTAAATTGGCAACAAAAGCACTTCAAATTGTCAATATATCACATTATCTACCAAAAAAGATATGAAGTGACTAAGAGGTAAATGAATAAAAGAATTCTTTATTGAAACAAAGATTAAAATAGAGACAGGGAAAAGATGGAAAAAGGGACCTCCAAATGATATCAAGGAATGGTACAGATGGAAAATATACAAATTATCTGCATTTAAGACAATGTTTTCCTGAGAAGGTATATGGGCCTGTTAAATAGAGTTGACTAGTGTCATAATATCCTTTTTTGCACCCCTTTTCAGAAAATATAAATGTAAATACAGTCACATAACAACAGGAATGAAAAGTATATATATTAAGATGTCTGACCAGTAGCAGCCCGCTAAGTGGGATAATGAATCATTATGTATCTCAGTAAACCCTTGCGGCTATCTTCCCCCCCCCCCAAAAAAAAATATATATATTAGATCTATTAACAGTAGCAGCATGCTAAAAGGGATAACAGATCGTTATATATATCTAAATAAACCCTTGAGGCTATTTCCAAACAGCCCACTGGAGGTCAGTAAATATCAAATCAAAGAATGGAATAGATAATATAAGCAGTGGCTGTTGAAAGCTTAAAGCTGTCAGGCTATGTGCACACGTATTCTGGTCCACTGCAGATAAATCCGCAGTGCAAAACCGCTGTGGATTTACCGCAGTTTTTCTGCGGATTTCACTGCGGTTTTACAACTGCGGATTTCTATTGGAGCAGTTGCAAAACCACTGCGGAATCCGCAGAAAGAAGTGACATGCTGCGGAATGTAAACCGCTGCGTTTCCGCGCGTTTTTTTCCGCATGTGCACAGCGTGTTTTGTTTCCCATAGGTTTACATTGTACTGTAAACTCATGGGAAACTGCTGCGGACTCGCATAAGGCTATGTGCACATGTTGCAGATTTGACTGGAATTTTCTCTGCAGATTCTGAATTTCTTGGCAGAAACCGCAGGTCAGAATCTGCACCTTTTTTTGGTATGTGCACACGCTGCAGATATTTGTGTGCGGATTTCTTCCTTTTTTTACCCCTGCAAATTTCTATTATGGAAGAGGTGCATAAAGGGAATCTGGTCACAGAAACATCTCTTTACCTGACGTTAGATGCTGAAGTAATATGCAGTGTGGAAGGAGGACTGTACCAAACCCCTGCGCCTGACGAGCACCGTTTCGCTATTCAGCTTCTTCACAGAGGGGGCGTTTCACATCCAGAAATTGGGCGTGTTGTTTTCGTAGGTCCACCGAGAAGTCATGAAATATTGAGATTGTGGAGTTATCATGCTTGATGGGGATTTTTTTGTGTCGCCAAGCGTAGAGTGGTATCTCGGTCCTTACAATTTAGAATACATGCAAGAAATGGACGTGGAGGTCACTGGGTGGGAGAGGTCTGGTTGGGATTCTATGCGCTTTCTACCGCAAACTGTTGAAAATTTGTCCTAGAGTGTGTTCTCGAGCTACTCCTCCAGCGTTTATTGATTCCGACTAGTGATGAGCGAATATACTCGTTGCTCGAGCTTTCCCAAGCACGCTCGGGAGTACTCCGAGTATTTGTTAGTGTTCTGAGCAGTAGCGTAGCTACCAGGGGGGCAGAGGGGGCGGCGGCCCCGGGCCCTGCACTCTGAGGGGGCCCACCTGGAGCTACGCTACTGTCAGGGCTGGCGTTAGGGGCCCCTGCCTCCGGTCATGAATTATCTCTTATTTCCCCTGGGTTTGGACTGCGCATGTATCTGGTACAAATGTGATCACAGTCACACAGGGAGTCAAGGAATCAAGAAATGACAGGCCTCCAATCAGAGTGCAGGGAGTCTGTCATGTGACCGCTCTGCAGTCTGTGGAGGAGAGGGGGAAGGGCGGTCACTCACCCAATCCTGGCTGAGCGCGCTGTCCTTCGAAGCTCCCTGCTGCTGAGAAGTGATCAGCACCAGCAGGGACACAGCAGGGAGACTCTGCCTCTGAGCTTAGCTCACTGCACTCGTCTGCGTCTGACTAGGAGGAGCCTGAGAGCCGTGGAGCAGCACCCAGGACCAGAGGACACACTGCACAGAGCATGTGAACTGATGAGTATCTTGGTACATGTCATTTAGTATTTTTATATGTCTAATCTGTTGCCTTATGCTATATATACATCCACTAACTTACATTAATATGGAGATCCTGTTTGGCAGTGGCCATTGCATTGATCATGCAGACGAGAGGGCCACGTTATACCAGTAACTCAGGATCAATGATTGTATTGGCTGCGGTATGGACTCAAATTGTAATAATATTTATGTTTTTGCACGTTATTTCACAGTTGCTTTCGGTGGAGTTTTTGTTTGGACATTTTAAAAACGGTAATTAATCTTACCGATAATTGTATTTCCAGGAATCCATCCTGACAGCACCATGGAGGACATCCTTCTTATCCGCAGTGGGACAGGAAACACGAGAGTTTAAAAGGACCCTCCCCCTTCCACCTTTCAGTGAATTTCCAAAGTAACACATCTGGATGGATGCAAACAGAAAATTTATTTTGAACATAACAAAAATTAACGCAAATGTTACTTCACATAAGTATAACACATATTTACATTAGGGAGGGAACTATCCGTGCTGTCAGGATGGATTCCTGGAAATACAATTATCGGTAAGATTAATTACCGTTTTCCAGGTCACCACCTGACAGCACCATGGAGAAGTAGCAAAGGAGACTTCCTAGTTCTAGGGAGGGACTACTGCTTGAAGCACCTTCCTGCCAAAAGCTAACTGAGAAGAGACTACGTCTAATTTATAGTGTTTCGAAAAGGTGCTAATATTAGACCAAGATGCCGCTTTGCAAATCTGATCTACTGAGGCCCCCCCTTTTTCTGCCCAAGACGCGGCCATAGCCCTAGAAGAATGAGCTTTAAGGCTATCTGGAGGATCTTTTCCCTGCACCTGATAGGCCATGGTAATAGTGGATCTAATCCACCTGGCAATAGTGGATTTTGATGCTTTCTTTCCCCTATTAGGACCCCCGTACAGGACAAAGAGGTTACTATCTTGTCTCCAGGCCCTAGCCATGTCCAAGTATTTCAACACCGTCTCCCTAACATCTAAGTTATGGGAAAAAACTTCTTTTTGATTTTTAGGAAACTGACAAAAAGACGGAAGAACAACTTCTTGGTTAATATTTGACACTGAAGCTACCTTGGGAAGAAAGCCTGGGTCAAGCCTCAAAACCAACCTATCATCAAATATCTGTAGATAAGGGTTCTGGATGGATAGGGCCTGAAGTTCCCCCAATCTTTTGGCTGATGTAATGGCCACTAAAAAAACTGCTTTTAGGGAAAGATTAGCAATATTTATCTCCTTCTCTATATCAAAGGGCTCTTTGCATACCACATTAAGGACTAAATTAAGGTCCCAGGGAGGGACAGTCTTCCTGATTAGGGGTCTCAGCCTCGAGACCGCTCTAGAAAACCGAGCGATCCAAGGGTGGGCAGCAAGGGAAGAGTCATAAAATACGCTGAGGGCTGCAATTTGAACCCTCAAAGTACTCGGTCTGAGCCCCTTTTTGAACCCCTGTTGTAGGAAATCAAGAATCCTGGGTATGTTAGGGTGATCAAGATCGATTGTTGTATCTCCACAAAAACTGCAGAATTTCTTCCAGGTTCTGTGGTATATTGCTGAAGTCACCGGCTTCCTACTTGCTTGTAGAATGGAAATCACTCCTTCTGAAAGGCCTCTTGCCCTTAGGATCTGCCGTTCAGGATCCAAGCTGCTAACCGCAGCTTCTCTGGGTTCTGATGAAGGATCGGACCCTGAGAAAGTAAGTCCCCCCTGACTGGAAGATGGTAAGGACTGTCCACTGCCAGCTTCTTTAGAAGGGGGAACCAGCTCCTTCCGGCCCAGAAAGGGACCACCAGGATCACCCGAGCTCTGTCCTCGCAAATTTTCCTGAGTACCCTTGGTACTAATGCCAGAGGGGGAAAGGCGTATAGCAGACCCGAGCTCCACGACAGAGAGGGCATCTACCCCTGCTGGATTTTCTTGAGGATTTAGTGAGAAAAAGGTTCTTATTTTTGCATTCCTTCTGGTTGCAAATAGATCCACGGTCGGGGTTCCCCAGCGCTGACACAGGGTATCGAAAACTCTGCTGTTCAGTTCCCATTCTATGGGCGATAGTTTTTCTCTGCTCAGAAAATCCGCAACCTGGTTCTTTGAGCCTTCTAAGTGAACTGCTGAAATCGAAAGTACCGATCTTTCTGCCCATGCGAAGATCTGATCCGCCAGATGTTGTAGCTTCGGGTGCCTCGGGCCCCCCTGATGGCGCAGGAAAGCTACCGCCATCGTTTTGTCCGATAAGATTTTCAGATGTCTGTTCTTTAATAGGGTCCGAGCTGAACACAAAACCTTCCAAACCGCCTGTAGCTCTCTGTGGTTTGAGGAATTGTTGCTCTCTTCCGAATTCCATTGTCCCTGGCAGTATCTTCCGAGTACCTGGCCGCCCCAACCTTGTTGACTTGCGTCCGTGGTTACCGTGACTGCTGGGGTCTGGATCCATGGGACCCCCACCTGAAGGTTCTGACACCATCCACCACCGTAGGGATTTCCTGACTTGATAGGATAGGACAAACTGTCTGTCCAATGAAGACTGTCTTCTGTCCCATGTTGTTAGAACCGCTCTCTGTAATTGACGGGAATGGAATTGGCTCCAGCTGACGCATGGGATACAGGTTGTCATTAGGCCTAGGATCTTCATTGCATCTCTTAAGCCCCCGTCACACACAGCGAGATCGCTAGCGAGATCGCTGCTGAGTCACAAGTTTTGTGACGCAACAGCGATCTCAGTAGCGATCTCGCTATGTGTGACACGTAGCAGCGACCAGGCCCCTGCTGTGAGATCGCTGGTCGTGTCGGAATGGCCTGGACCGTTTTTTGATCGTTGAGGTCTCGCTGGGTGACACCTTACCAACGACCTCTTTGACAGGACGTCCCATTGAATCGTCAAGAAATAGCATCGTTCTACAGGTCGCTACAGGTCGCCGCATCGCTGCTGCGTCGTTGGGGAGATCTCACTGTTTGACATCTCACCAGCGACCACATAGCGACGCAGCAATGATCCCTGACAGATCGTATCGTTGTCGGGATCGCGTAAGCGTCGCTATGTGTGACGGGGCCTTTATTGTTACCCGAGTTCTTGCAAACTGTTGAACTTTCTTTATCAGGTCTGACCGTCTTTTGTCCGGAAGAAAAGACTTCCTGATCTTCGAGTCTAGTATTACACCTAGAAACTGTCTCCTTGACCTTGGGGTTAAGTGTGATTTCTCCCAGTTCACCACCCAACCTAGTTTCTGCAGTGTGGAGATCACCAATTGAGAATCGATCTTGAGTTGCCTGAGTCTGCCACTAACAGGAAATCGTCCAGATATGATATTATAATGATATCTCGCTTCCTTAGGTAAGATACGATCTCTATGATGAGCTTTGTAAAGACTCTTGGAGCCGATGCCAGTCCGAATGGAAGGCAACGGAATTGGTAGTGGAAGACTGAACCCTCTTTTTCTATCGCGAATCTTAGGTACTTTTGATGGTGTGAAAAAATTGGAACGTGATAATACGCACTTTTTAGGTCCAAAGTGCACATTACCACGTCCTTCCCTAATAGGGGAATTGTGGAGCGAATGGACTCCAACTTGAATCTCTTGTACGATAGCCATCCCGTTTAGCGGTTTGAGGTTTATAATGGTTCGGGATTGTCCTGACGGTTTTATTATAGAAAAGAGACCCGAGTAGTGACCTGTTCCTATTTGGTGAGGAGGTACGGGAGATATTGCCTCCATCCGGAGGAGATCCTGAATGTCTGACCACATTGGTGAGACTGAAGAGAGACGGGCGTTGGAAATGAAATATCTTTCTGGGGGACGAGATTCGAACTCTATCCTGTACCCCTGAGATATAACCTGAAGGACCCACGGATTTGAAGTAATTTTCCTCCACTCCCCGAGGTAATTCAACAACCGACCCCCTATCCTGGTGGCGTCATTTCCTTCGGAACTTAGACCTAGGATTTGAGGGACCTGGATCCCTATTCCGGTTCCTATTTTCTCCCCCTTTCTGATAACTCCATCTCCCCTGTTTACCTTTACCCCTATAGTCTGATCTCTGACTGTAATAGGGTCTACGAAAGGGCTGGAATTTTTTCTTTTTCTCTTCTGGAAACCCCTTCTTTTCATCAGAAGCCTTCTCCAGAATGTCATCTAATACGGGCCCAAAAACTCGGCCCCCTGAAAAGGGAATGGAACATAATTTGTTCTTAGAAGGAACATCTCCCAACCAGCTTTTTAACCATATGGCCCTACGGGCTGCATTAGATAGTGATTGCCCTCTAGCTGTGAACCTGACAGATTCTGCCGTAGCATCTGCAAGAAACCCCGTGGCTAGATTAAGTAAAGGAATAGCATTGATGATAGTCTCCCTAGAAGTTTTGGCTGACAATTAATCCTTTAAATCGTCAACCCATAGATGCATAGCTCTTGCCACAGAAGTTGCCGCTATATTTGTGCGGATCACTGCGGCCGAACTTTCCCAAGCTTTCTTAAGGAGACCATCTGCCTTTCTGTCCATGGGCTCCTTTAAATTCGAGGAGTCCTCGAATGGTATGGCAGTTCTCTTAGACACCTTCGCTAGTGGGATGTCGATTTTTGGTATATCTTCCCAGCCTTTGACCTCCTCATGGTCAAAAGGATGACGGAGTCTAAAGTCTCGATATTCTCTTCTCTGCCTCCTCCCACTCTTCCAAAATCATTGAGCTGCGGGAAGAGGTGAAGAAAGGGGTCAGTAGCTGCAAACTCTGAGCAAAGCCGAGACTGAACTCGGACTCACCATATGTGGGCATTAACCGGAAAGACCTTTCAAGTCTGCGAACGCAGCCCCCCGAACATCTCATCTTGGACGGAGAGAGAGGTCGAAGGTTCCTCAACCTGCATAGTTTGCCTGACCGCACCCAGCAGCTCGTCGATATCGTTGGAAGAGAATAGATAATTTTTCCCCTTATGAGGAGGGTCTCTACATACTTCCTCCTCTTCCTCCATTTCAGATTCGGATGGACTGTCCTCAGATGACGAATCTGACTCTCTCTGCCTTTTCCTAGACCTGGGAGCATCATGGAACTCAGACTGGATCGGCTGGGAGGCAGATATGTTAGATATTGAAGCCTGCACTTCTTCTCTAACCATAGCTCTCATGCTTGTTATTAGGGAGGCCTGTTCCTCTCCTACAATACGAGCGGTGCAGGACTCGCAAAGAGACTTCTGCCATGATGCATTAAGCTTTGTGGCACATATTGGACATCTTAGTCCTGCCCGTCTTCTTATCCCCAGATGAAGGACGCCCCTGGAATAGATAAAGGGACCACTAATAGTACCTTTAATGAGGCTATAGGGAGCGCACATTTTAGTGGGGACTCACATGTGTCAGGGAATCCTGCTTCCCCGGGACCTCCACGCTGACAGCCGGTATAGCACTTGGTTCCATCACCTAACTACTGCGGTGTCTAGTGCACGCTACCTAACCCACACGTACCTTAAATCCTTTTGCTTGTGTCCCCAGTACTCCCACAGGAGCAACGAGGATGACCGCCCCCTTGCTGCCGCCGTGACCCGGAAGTGACGCGGCAGCAGTGAACCGGAAGTTCATTGCCCGTTTACCGCCGAGGAACACTAGGAGTTCAGCATTCTCTTCAGCGCTCTGCCGTACCTGCCTCTCCCCGCACCGGAACGTCTGCGAAGTGATCACCCTTGCAGAGACCACGTGCAGGTACGCTGGGTAGTCATCTGAGGTCGAGTGCCCATCCCCCCCCAGGGGGAAGCGACCTCCTCACCAGGAGCAGCGCTGCACTGGTGTCGCTGAGGGACCCGATTACTTGGGTGTCGGCAATACAGAGATTAACCTGTGGGAAGGAAGAGGCTGAGCCCCCCCGATCCGCACGCTCTGTAGGGACAGTGAGTCTCTCGTCGTTCCTATCCACAGTGGGACAGGAAAAACACTGAAGGGTGGAAGGGGGAGGGTCCTTTTAAACTCTCGTGTTTCCTGTCCCACTGCGGATAAGAAGGACGTCCTCCATGGTGCTGTCAGGTGGTGACCTGGAAAGTATCTTTAATAAATTTTATATTTTAGGGGATGTATGTACCCTTGTAAAACTATATACTCTGTAATCTGAAGTATCTAAATGACCAATATGGCAGGAAATGAGAAGCTGATAACAGAGAGCACTAGTTAAGAGAAAGGGGGGCTGAGCCAGCCCCCTGGATATAGGGGTTGCGTAGTCAACAGTTGCTCACTATGGGCCTGATTCACCGTCTCTCCTGCCTTGATTGACATGGCTGACGTCTCCTATGTTATCCACTGTCTGTCCGTCTCTCGCACCTGCACAGGAGGGAACAGGAGCTGCGCAGCACAACAGACTGGATGACATAGGAAATGTCAGCCACGTCAGTAAAGGCAGGAGGATGGCAATTGTGGGGTCACAGGAGGCAATGAGCCGGGACCATAGACGCTGCTGATTAGCTAACGAGAAGGACAATTATTATTTTCTTAACTTTGCAAGCGGCTGGAATCTTGAAGCATGCTTTTACATGTGGCTAAAAGACGGTGGCTACAGGTCTTACAGATTAAAGGGAGGCTGTCCCCATATAAGGTCTGGCCAGCATCTGTACGCCCTCACATAGTGTTCTAGAATGCTCTAAATGTCCCCAATCCTCTATGCAAGGCACAAAAAAGAGCTTTTATTATACTCACAGACATCGCGGTCTGGGCGTCACTATTCTTGATCCATCACCGTCCCTCTTCTTGTGATCGATGTCCCGCTTCGTGTGGAAGATGCGTCCTACATCATGCATTCAGTGTCCTCTATCGCACTCCTGTGCAGGCGCACTTCTCTTTGCCCTGCTGAATTCAGAGTACAGTATTGTAGTGCGCATGCGCCAGCTTTATTTCCAGGTTATCAGCGCCCTTTGGCCTTTCCCAGTGCATACGCATTACAGTACTTAGCTCTGCACTCAGCAGCCCAGAGAAAAGTGCACCTGCACAGGAGCGCGATGGGTGACACTGTGTGGATGATGTAGGATGTGTCATCCAGATGAAGCAGTAACGGAGGATGGCAATCTTAAGTCAAGACCAGCTATGCCTTGATGAGCGCAGTTGGTGAGTATAATGAAAAGTCATTTTGCCTATGGGGAGTGCAGTCTACTATAGAGTCTGCCTATGGGGAGTGCATTATACTATATTGAGGACTATCTGGTGTATTATGCTATATGGAGGCTATCAAGGGGGGCCATCATTCAGTGTGGAGATTACAGTGAGGGGGCCATCGTACTGTGTTGGAGCCATTAAACAGTTAAGGGGTCAGTATACTGTGTGGGTGATACTATACAGTGAGGGGGCATTATACTGTGTATAAGAAAGCATCCTACTGTGTATAGTGGAGCTGTACAGGGGGAGACGCAGGACATTCTTAAATGTAAAGTGGGCACTTATTGTTATAGGGGAACTCAGGTTATTGTGACTGTCAAAGGGGCACACAGGACAATATTACTTTTTAGGGGGCAAAATGTGTGCGCTGTTTTCTAGGGCACTTGCACCCAGCATTACTAAATTATAAAGGGTTGCTTTAGAATTTAGAGGGTACAAAGAACCACACAGCAGGTGCAGTAAAAGGGTCACATACGGCAGCAGAGGCTCAGCATCCGGGTATCAGGTGCAGTAATAGTGACACATACGGCAGCAGCGGCTCAGTATTGGGGTATCAGGTGCAGTAATGGGGTCACATACGGCAGCAGCGGCTCAGTATTGGGGTATCAGGTGCAGTAATAGGGTCACATACAGCAGCAGAGGCTCAGCATCCGGGTATCAGGTGCAGTAAAAGGGACACATAGGGCAGCAGCGGCTCTGTATTGGGGTATCAGCAGGATGAGGGGTTTGTGCAGGTTGGGAATAGATGGTGATGGGGCTGGAATATGAGAAGTGAAATGTGTCTTTGTTGTAATCTCTGCAGCCGAGTCCTGGCTGGAAGAAGTTGTCATGTCGGTCTGGGCCAGATGGAAAAGACGGGAAAAATGAACGACTCCATCAGAAAGAACATCAGCGGTAAGTCATTATCTGTAACTGTGCTGTGATCGCTCATATGTTCTGCAGGGCTGGTATCTACCACTGACCATATGGCGGTAATATCAATATTGGTCTTTCTATAGAGATTATTTTCAGTAACAGCGCGGTCATCTGTTGAGGTTCTCCTCCGCTATTAGTGGTCAGTATTTTACATCAGTATTTGTAAGCCAAAACCAGGAGTGGGTGATAAATGCAGAAGTGGTGCATATGTTTCTATTATACTTTTCCTCTAATTGTTCCACTCCTGGTTTTGGCTTCCAAATACTGATGTAAAATACTGACCAAATACTGCTAGTGTGACGGCAGCCTTAGGGTGCGTCACCCAGCTGTAATCAAGGTTACCTGGTTAGGGGCCCACTCAGCAGTTTCGCCCCCACCTGAGCCAAAACGCTAGCTACGCCTCTGGTTCTGAGATTTAGTTTTCATCGCCGCAGCTGAATGATTTACAGCTACTAGCCAGGCTGAGTACATGTGGGGGTTGCCTGGTTGCTAGGGAATCGCCACATGTAATCAAGCTGGCTAACAGATGTAAATCATTCAGCTGCGGCGATGAAAACTAAATCTCCGACCAATAACAAATATTCGGAGATCACCCGAGCAACGAGTATACTTGCTCATCACTAATCACAATGTTTCATGAGCTGTACACTTTTTTTGTGAATCATCTTTTCTTGTAAAGTGGAATTGTCAATTTTGGCAACTTCTCAGAAATCGCACAAAAATAGGGGAGTCATGTCCAACCTCGCTGAATGTTTTTCTGTATGTGATATTGGGTTGTCCCATCATTAGAGCTCTGCTATCTAAGAACATCTAGGGTGCGTGGAGTGGCGATAACTGAAAATGTGGTGCAGCTGTGAGCAACGAGTATATTCCCTCATCACTAATCCCGACACTTTTGTTAGTTTAGTGGCCAATCCACCCTGTCCTCCAAGCTCCACAACCTATTTTCGGCCTCTGTTATACAGCCTCTCAGGGCCTGCATATCTTGCCGGAGAAGCCCCACTTCAGAATGTACCTCCTCAATCTTCCCTGATAGGGATGTTTTACAGCTAGAGATAGCGTGTAGAAGCTGTTCAGTTACTTTCTTCAGAGTCATATCCTCTTGATTTTCATTCCCCTCGTTCTCGCTTATTTGAGATCTGCTCTGCTCTGTATTTTTAGCTGTTAGCCCTTGAGGCATGGGGGAGTCAGCTTGTTCAGGCCTGGCATATTTTTTAAGCTTTTCTGCCACATTTGAACTCTTCCCAGGACTCATTTTGTAGGGGGTGTGAGCAGTCTTTTAATGAAGTGAGTTCAGTTAATGGCTTAGGCCTCTTTCACACTTCAGTCTTCTTGCGTTAGTCAAAATCTGCCGTAGCGACGGAGCCGTCAAAAATAGTGAAAAACGGAAACGGATCTGTTTTTTTAGACAGATCCGTATAGCGGATCTGTCGAAAAACCAGATCCGTTGCATCCGTTTCTTCAACAGATCCGTTGCCTGGCAGTCCTCTGGCTGGCAGCCCTCTTGCTGGCTGGATGGCTTCTTGCTTGTATACTTCCTGCTGGCACATTGAGGAAATGAAGCCACATGGCAGGTTTAGATTTGGGGCTGTCTGGACAATTGGCTACTAAATACAGATATGGAGCATGCTCAGTGTAAAAAAAAAACGGAATCAGTCACTGGATTCCGTCATTTCACGGACAGCGACGGATCCTGCGCCCATAGGCTTCCATTCTAGCCAACGACGTACGGCACTGGATCCGTCGCGGTCCGACGTTTCGACGCAGACAAAAAACGTTACTTTGTCCGTCTTCTCCAGACGACGGATAAATTCCGACGGATATAGTGCACGACAGATGAAACGTGAGGCCATCCGTCGTAATTCGTCGCTAATAGAAGTCTATGAGAAAAAGACGGATCCAGCGGGCAAATTAGCTGGATCTGTTTTTTCACAAAACGACGGATTTTGACTGAAACAAAAAGACTAAGTGTGAAAGCGGCCTTAGGCAATATAGGACTTTGCTCACTGTTTGGGGTATTTTATATTCCTTGTTAACAGCCTGGTCCATTTATGTGCAATTCCTGTGTTTGTTTATGAACTGTGGGTCCTGTGACACTCAGCCTGTGTCTATTGTTTGTTAGAGAGTTATAAGGCTTGCTATCAGTTCCTTATCACAGGGCTCTTAAGGTACCGTTACACTAAATGACTTACCAACGATCACGACCAGCGATACGACTTGGCCGTGATCGTTGGTCAGTCGTTGTGTGGTCGCTGGGGAGCTGTCACACAGACAGCTCTCTCCAGCGACCAACGATCAGGGGAATGACTTCGGCATCGTTGAAACGGTCTTCAACGATGCCGAAGTCCCCTGCAGCACCCGGGTAAACATCGGGTTACTAAGTGCAGGGCTGCGCTTAGTAACCCGATATTTTCCCTGGTTACCATTGTAAAAGTAAAAAAAAAAAAACACTACATACTCACATTCTGATGTCTGTCACGTCTCCCGGCGTCCACAAGGTTAGACGCTGCTGCCGAGAGCTTCCTGCACTGAATGTGTCAGCGCCGGCAGTAAAGCAGAGCACAGCGGTGACATCAACGCTGTGTTCTGCTTTACGGCCGGCGCTTACACAGTCAGTGCAGGAAGCTCTCGGCAGCAGCGCGTAAATTTTTTTTAACTTTTACAATGGTAACCAGGGTAAATATCGGGTTACTAAGCACGGCCCTGCGCTTAGTAACCCGATATTTACCCTGGTTACAAGTGAACACATCGCTGGATCGGCGTCACACACACCGATCCAACGATGACAGCGGGTGATCAGCGACGAAATAAAGTTCTGGACTTCTAGCTCCGACCAGCGATATCACAGCGGGATCAAGATCGCTGCTGCGTGTCAAACACAACGAGATCGCTATCCAGGACGCTGCAACGTTACAGATCGTCGTTCTCGCTGCAAAGTCGCTTAGTGTGAAGGTACCTTTAAAGCAGCTTACCTCTGTGCCTGCTGAGAGTCACAATCAAAGTTTTCCACTGCCAGTGAACTAATCTCTGGGAGGAGGGTGAGAGAATCTCCTCAATGAATCAAGATCCCTCCTTAGCGCCTGTCTCCAGCAGAGAAACGCTGGCTGTGGGTCCCTTATTCAGGGCTCTGCACCACAGCTCCCAGGCTGTATCTGAAAAAGTTCATATCCCACAGTAGGCTGTGAGCACTTTCACTGCTCGCTCTGTACCTTAGAGTGTGGACCCAAGATGGCCGTTGACACCTCCAGAGCTGTATTCTGTGTGGTTGTTTTGCAGTTCCCTGCCCAACTGAGCCAGGCTAAATCCACCCCAGGATGATGAAGTTTACAAGCTTACCAGAGCCTCAGATGTCAGGTATGATGCAAAATAATGTACAGAGCCACGGCCCCGAAACAATCCATCATTATTACTACAAATTTCAAAAATTAGGTTTGGTCACTAAAGAATTACAATGCATTCTTCCCAATGTAAGTTCTCTGATGTCTAAGAAGTTGAGATTTAGATAAAAAAAATATTCCACATTCAGGACATGAAAATGGCTACTCTCCTGTGTGAATTCTCTCATGTCTAAGAAGAGATGATATCTCTGGAAAACATTTCCCACATTCCAAACAAGAAAATGGCTTCTCTCCTGTGTGAATTCTCTCATGTCTAAGAAGAGATGATTTCAGTGTAAAACATTTTCCACATTCTGAACATGAAAATGGCTTCTCGCCTGTGTGAATTCTCTCATGTCTAAGAAGAGATGATATCTCTGGAAAACATTTCCCACATTCCAAACAAGAAAATGGCTTCTCTCCTGTGTGAATTCTCTCATGTCTAAGAAGAGATGATTTCAGTGTAAAACATTTTCCACATTCTGAGCATGAAAATGGCTTCTCTCCTGTGTGCATTCTCTCATGTGTAACAAGAGCTTATTTCTCTGTAAAACATTTTCTACATTCTGAGCATGAAAATGGCTTCTCGCCTGTGTGAATTCTCTCATGTCTAAGAAGAGATGATATCTTTGGAAAACATTTCCCACATTCTGAACATGAAAATGGCTTCTCGCCTGTGTGAATTCTCTCATGTCTAAGAAGAGATGATATCTCTGTAAAACATTTCCCACATGCCAAACAAGAAAATGGCTTCTCTCCTGTGTGAATTCTCTCATGTCTAAGAAGAGATGATTTCAGTGTAAAACATTTTCCACATTCTGAGCATGAAAATGGCTTCTCGCCTGTGTGAATTCTCTCATGTCTATGAAGAGATGATATCTCTGGAAAACATTTTCCACATTCTGAGCATGAAAATGGCTTCTCGCCTGTGTGAATTCTCTCATGTCTAAGAAGAGCTGATTTCGATGTAAAACATTTTCCACATTCTGAGCATGAAAATGGCTTCTCTCCTGTGTGAATTTTCTCATGCGCAACAAGAGCTGATTTATCTGTAAAACATTTTCCACATTCTGAACATGAAAATGGCTTCTCTCCTGTGTGAATTCTCTCATGTGCAACAAGAGCTGATTTCTCTGTAAATAATTTTCCACATTCTGAACATGAAAATGGCTTCTCGCCTGTGTGAATTCTCTCATGTCTAAGAAGAGATAATTTCTCTGTAAAACATTTTCCACATTCTGAGCATGAAAATGGCTTCTCGCCTGTGTGAATTCTCTCATGTCTAACAAAATGTGATTTATCTGTAAAACATTTCCCACATTCCAAACAAGAGAATGGCTTCTCTCCTGTGTGAATTCTCTCATGTCTAAGAAGAGCTGATTTCTCTGTAAAACATTTCCCACATTCTGAACAGGAAAATGGCTTCTCTCCTGTGTGAATTCTCTCATGTGCGACAAGAATATATTTTGTAATAAAACATTTTCCACATTCTGAGCATGAAAATGGCTTCTCTCCTGTGTGCATTCTCTCATGTGTAATAAGAGCTGATTTCCCTGTAAAACATTTCCCACATTCTGAACAGGAAAATGGCTTCTCGCCTGTGTGAATTCTCTCATGTGCAACAAGAGCTGATTTCTCTGTAAAACATTTCCCACATTCTGAACATGAAAATGGCTTCTCGCCTGTGTGAATTCTCTTATGTTTAAGAGCTGATTTCTTTGTAAAACATTTCCCACATTCTGAACATAAAAATGGCTTCTTTGTGGGAGCTTTTTTATTTTTCAAACTTCTTCCGTGACTTTTATTTTGTTTAACAGTCTGTGATGAGTTAGGACAGTGTACTTTAAAAGGATCCATGTCTGAGATGTTGGCATGTTCTTCATATGGGTCTTGTGCAATGCTTTTTTGGATTTTGGAGCTGCTGGTACAACCATCTGTTAAGAATATAACTGATATGATTTTTGAGTCAAATAACCTTAATACTTATATTTATCTAAATATAAAAAAACATTAAGACAAGTAAAAATAAAAAAATACATAGAAATTGCAAAGTGTGTAGCAAAGTTCTATTATTAACGGACTAAAGGTGTAATTTACAAGATGTGATGTTTTGACAAAGAATGTTCATTCTCAATCATTGGCCAGTGCAAACATCAAATAAAACATTTGTCATTGGTCGCATATTTTATATGAGAGTAAGGCCATGTGCACACATTCAGTATTTTTCACGTTTTTTCGCTATAAAAACATTTCTTGTGCAAATGTTGCTTTTTTTTCCGCGAAAAAAATCGCATTGCGGAAAAAAAAGCAACATGTTCATTAAATTTGCGGAATTGCGGGGATTCCGCACACCTAGGAATGCATTGATCTGCTTACTTTCCGCGTGGTGCTGTGCACCCCATGCGGGAAGTAAGCAGATTATGTGCGGTTGGTACCCAGGGTGGAGGAGAGGAGACTCTCCTCCACGGACTGGGCACCATATAATTGGTAAAAAAAAAAGAATTAAAATAAAAAATAGTCATATACTCACCCTCTGATGGCCCCGGAGTCTTCCCGCCTCTCAGCGGTGCACGCTGCCGCTTCCGTTCCTATAGATGCTCTGTGTGAAGGACCTGCGATGACGTCGCTGTCTTGTGATTGGTCGCGTGACCGCTCATGTGACCGCGACGTCATCGAAGGTCCTGCACACACACACACCATCTATAGGAATGGACGCCGCTGAGGAGATCGGCTGTCTGCAGGTAAGTATAAACAATTTTTAAAATTTTATTATTTTTAAACATTCTTTTACTATAGATGCTGCTTATGCAGCATCTATAGTAAAAGTTGGTCCCACTTGTCAAACACTATGTTTGACAAGTGTGACCAACCTGTCAGTCAGTTTTCCAAGCGATGCTACAGATCGCTTGGAAAACTTTAGCATTCTGCAAGCTTATTTCGCTTGCAAAATGCTAAAAAAAAAAAACGGGAAAAAAACGCAAAGAAAAAAATGCGGATTTCTTGCAGAAAATTTCCGGTTTTCTTCAGGAAATTTCTGCAAGAAATCCTGACGTGTGCACATACCCTAAAAATGATCGTTGTTGACAGCACATCATCCCCTTTGTATAAATTGAGGATGTTCTGCAATAATAAAAAAGTCATGAGATAAGGAAACAAATCATCATTCTTTCATCGAAATGAAAGCTAATAAGCCCCAATCACCTTCCTATACCATCAATCACTGCTTACTGATGAAATTATATTTGCCTTGCAGCCACTCGATTTTATTCTTCAGAAGTAGTGGGCAGTAGCAGTCACCTCTCTGTTAGAGCTCCGTGCACCACCTCAATGACTTTAACCCCTTAACCCCCAGAGCTTTTTTCGGTTTTGCGCTTTCATTTTTCGCTCCCCTTCTTACTAGAGCTATGACTTTTTTTATTTTT
The DNA here is from genome assembly GCF_032444005.1 of Ranitomeya imitator. NCBI lineage: Eukaryota > Metazoa > Chordata > Amphibia > Anura > Dendrobatidae > Ranitomeya > Ranitomeya imitator. Next base: position 185,784,825 of record NC_091288.1, read on the forward strand.
CCGTTAATATGGCCATGTGAGTGCTTGTTTTTTGCAGGACGAGTTTTACTTTTGAACGACACGATTGGTTTTACCATGTCGTGTACTAGAAAATGGGGAAAAAATTGCAAGTGCGGTGAAATTGCAAAGAAGTGCAATCCCACACTTGTTTTTTGTTTGGTTTTTTTACTAGGTTCACTAAATGCTAAAACTGACCTGCCATTATGATTCTCCAGGTCATTACGAGTTCACAGACACCAAACATGTCTAGGTTCTTTAGAATTTAAGTGGTGGAAAAAAAAAATCCAAACTTTGTTTAAAAAAAATGCGCCATTTTCCTATACCCGCAGCGTCTCCATTTTTCGTGATCTTGGGTCGGGGGAGGGCTTATTTTTTGCATGCCAAGCTGACATTTTTAATGATACCATTTTGGTGCCGATACGTTCTTTTGATTGCCCGCTATTGCATTTTAATGCAATGTCGTGGTGACCAAAAAACGTAATTCTGGCATTTAGATTTTTTTTCTCGCTACGCCATTTAGCGATCAGGTTAATTCTTTTTTTTTTTATTATTAATAGATCGGGCGATTCTGAATTCGGCGATACCAAATATGTGTAGGTTTGATTTTTTTTGTTTTATATTGAATGGGGCGAAAGGAGGGGGGGGGTTTGAACTTTTTTTTTTTAAATATTTCATATTTTTTAAAACATTTTTCTTTTTACTTTTGGCATGCTTCAATAGTCTCCATGGGAGGCTAGAAGCTGAAACAACCCGATCGACTCAAGCTACATAGAGGCGATGATCAGTTTGCCTCTATGTAGCTGAATTACTGACTTGTTATGGCGCTCACAGCAATCCGGCACTGACAACCAAAGAAGTCTCCAGGAGACCTCTGGTTGTCATGCTGATGAACCGGTAACCCCCGATCACGTGACGGGGGTTACCGGTGTGCGTAGTTCTGGCACGAGTGTAGGAAGCGCCATTTAAATGCCGCTGTCAAGAGTTTGATAGAGGCATTTAACTAGTTAATAGAAGCAGGTGAAACACGCGGATATTGCGGGCACACGTCAGCTGTTCAAAACAGCCGACATGTCCCGGGAAAGATGTGGGGCTCACCGCCGGAGCCAACATCAAAGGGAGGGATACTGACATCGGCAGACCATTACACTCAATGTCAGTAAGGGGTTAAGCGAGTAGCTGCAAGGAACATATTTCCATTTCTCCTGGTAGCCGCTCTCCCAGTAAAACAGCCCAACGCGCTTTAAATACTATTTACTTACAGATTACCAATATACCTGCAGGTAAATTGCATTTTTGAAGCGGACAGGTTATCTTTAGGGGTTCATTTACACAGGCAGGTAATGACCTGTAACAAGCACTGATTCATGATATGGGAGCAGCTTTGTTCTCTCTCCCCATAGATAATAGATGAATGATTGGCCGAACCGTCATGGCTATGGTGGATTTCAGAGACAGTGCGGTCAGCAGACTCAGGTACAAGTAATGTCTGTACTAACATCTATAATTACATGTCTATGTCTGTGGTCTGGACTGTTTTAGAATAATAAAGCAAAATTGGTTTCCATATTGCATCCTGTGGTGTGTGCTGTGGAAATCTATATCCATCTATCTAATGAGTGCGTGTGTGTGGGCAACCAATCACTAAGCATGTGTGTTTGTGTTTATCAGCCACACCCACTCCACATAGCAACTAATCACTAAGCAGCTTTCATTTCACCAGAGCTGTTTATAAGAAGCTGAGCTGTGATTGGTTGCTATGAGGAACAGTTTTCCTTGTGGACAGTTGTGGTAACTGAGGCCTATTATTCTTATCATTTCTATGGTGTTATCGTCCTTCTGTAAAGCTGGAAATAGCATAATTTATTACCGTGCTGACACAGACCACCCTCTGACACAGACTGCAGGCGGGGCCCAGTATCACACAGGATATGATTAGATACACGGCTCAGCAGACAGTATCACACAGGATAGGATTAGATACACAGCTCGGCAGACGGTATCACACAGGAGAGGATTAGATACACAGCCCAGTATCACACAGGATAGGATTAGATACACGGCTCAGCAGACAGTATCACACAGGATAGGATTAGATAGACAGCTCAGCAGACAGGATCACACAGGATAGGATTAGATACACAGCTTGGCAGACGGTATCACACAGGAGAGGATTAGATACACAGCCCAGTATCACACAGGATAGGATTAGATACACTGCTCAGCAGACGGTATCACACAGGATAGGATTAGATATACAGCCCAGTATCACACAGGATAGGATTAGATACACAGCCCAGTATCACACAGGATAGGGTAATTCCATATCAAGTGATCCAAATATTAATTTATTTTTTTTACCTGACGTCTACAGGTTATTTTTAGGCTTGAGCGACTTTTACTTTTTCAGGATCGAGTCGGGTTTCGCGAAACCCGATTTTGTCAAAAGTCGGGTCGGGTGAAATCGGCCGATCATTGCGAAAAGTCGGGGGGGGGGGGGGGGGGGGGGGGATGCGACTGAAACACGAAACCCAATGCAAGTCAGTGGGGAATAAAAGTCGGCAGTGAGTGGAGGACAGAAAAACACCTACAGAGCCCATTTTAATGTCAAAATCATCAATTCTTGTTACTTAATCTTGTAAATCCTAATTAACCTTATAATAATAGTTAGGTATTAAAAATTGGGGGTCATATGGTTAAAGTTGTGGGGGGGGGGGGGGGGGAGGGAGGGAGCTGGCTCAATTTTTTATTGGGCCCAGGAATTGTGGAATACGTCACGGCGGTGGAGCAGGGAGAGGTAAGTATTTCAACTTTGCAAGTGCTGTGGCTGTGATCCAGAGCAAGCAGGGGGAACCCACTCGTTCGCATTGGCACTGACACAGGGCCCCTCAAAGTACGGCGTTGTGTTTGACGGCGGGGGCGCCTCCCACCGGCAGTGACACTTTTGCGTACTATGACGGGCCCTGTGACAGTGACGTCGCCAACGAGTATGCCCCCCCCCCACCTGCTAAAAGCAGAAAAAAATTGGTAACAGGAGTAAACAGGCAGCATTGCTTTGTTCAGTGGAGGACAACAACAAGCAGCAGCAGACACTGTTAGTAGGGCCCAACTAAACCAGTAGGGCAAATACAGTTTCAAATTCTAAATACAGGCTGAAAGCCTGTAGATTGAAACTCAGCTTTGTTTCTTTGAGGAAACCAAGAGGCAGCAGCAGACGTCACTAGGCCCAAACCAAGAACCAGGCCAAATGCAGTTTCATATTGTTGATAAAGGCCGAAAGCCTGTAGATTGAAACTCAGCTTTGTTTAGTAGAGGTAGAGTGGGCGCACCCACCTGTCCAAGCAAACGGCACTTGGAACGGGTGCCTGCGCCAAGTGGTGACCACGGTCCTGTGGGGGGAGTCAGCCCATTTAGGGAGGTATAAAAATGGCCTATGGTGGACATTCAGCAGCTGCAAATGGAGGAATTGGCAAAGTCAGTAAGAGGAGGGCAAAAGCGAGTCATTTATCACCCAAGCTACGTGTCAGCAGGGGAAGGTGGGGCAAAAGAATTGGCAATCCATGATTGGTTCATTTTAATGAAGGTTAGATCATCTACATTTTGGGTAGCCAGACGTGTCCTTTTTTCGGTCAGTATTGAACCAGCAGCACTGAAGACTCTTTCTGAAAGCACACTGGCAGCAGGGCAAGCGAGCTCCTGTAATGCATATTCTGCCAATTTGGGCCAGGTGTCTAGTTTAGATGCCCAGTAATCAAAGGGGAATGACCTGTGAGGGGGAACATCGATAAGGGATGAAAAATAGTTTGTAACCATACTGGACAAATGCTGTCTCCTGTCACTTTTAATAGATGCAGCAGTCCCTGTTGTGTCAGCGGTCATTGAAAAATCACTCCACAACCTTGTCAGAAAACCCCTCTGTCCAACGCCACTTCGGATTTCTGCACCTCTAGCACCTCTGCCATGTTGCCCCCTACGGCAAGTGAGGACCATCACAACCTCTGTGTGCTGGGAATGCCTCAACCAAACGGTCTACAAGAGTTGCTTGTTTGGTAGCCAATATTTGCTCAAGGTTCTCATGTGGCATGATGTTTTGCATTTTCCCTTTATAGCGTGGATCCAGGAGGCAGGCCAACAAGTAATCGTCATCGGTCATCATTTTGACAATGCGGGGGTCCCTTTTTAGAATACGCAAGGCATACTCAGCCATGTGGGCCAATGTTCCTGGTGTCAATTCACTGGTCCTGCTAGGTTGAGGAGCACTTTCTTGGAAATCCACATCACAAGTGTCCCGCAAGAAACCTGTACCTGACCTTGCAACGCCACCAGTTTCAAGTGGCCCCTGAGAAGCATCCTCCTCCCATACATAGTCATCCCCATCATCCTCCTCCTCATCCTCTTCGACCGCCACCTCGTCCTGGACAGTTCCCTGACCAGACAATGGCTGACTGTCATCAAGGATTCCCTCCTCCTCGGCTGCAGACGCCAGCTCCTTGATGTGCGTCAAACTTTGCATCAGCAGACGCATAAGTGGGATGCTCATGCTTATGATGGCGTCGTCTGCAATTGCCAGCCGTGTGCATTCCTCAAAACACTGAAGGACTTGACAGAGGTCTTGTAGCTTGGACCACTGCACACCAGACAACTCCATGTCTGCCATCCAACTGCCTGCCCGTGTATGCGTATCCTCCCATAAATACATGACAGCACGCCTCTGTTCACACAGCCTCTGAACCATGTGCAATGTGGAGTTCCACCTTGTTGCAAAGTCGATAATTAGGTGGTGCTGTGGAAGATTGAGCGATCGCTGATGGTTCAGCATACGGCTGGAGAGTACGGGTGACCGGCGGATGTGCGAGCAAAGTCTTCGCACCTTCAGGAGCAGGGCTGGTAACTCTGGATAATTTTTAAGAAAGCACTGCACCACCAGGTTCAAAGTGTGAGCCAGGCAAGGTATGTGTTTGAGTTGTGAAAGGGCTATGGCAGCCATAAAATTCCTTCCATTATCACCGACTACCTTGCCTGCCTCAAGATGTACACTGCCCAGCCATGACAGTTTCTTGCTGCAAGAACTCGGCCAGAACTTCCGCGGTGTGTCTGATGTCGCCCAAACACTTCATTTCAAACACGGCCTGGTGACGCTTCCCACTAGCTGTTCCGTAATGGGACACCTCGTGTGCAACACTGGCAGATGCGGATGGAGTGGTCGTGCGACAGCGCTCTGTGGATGAGCTTTCGCTTCTGGAGGAGGAGGAGGTGGGGTGGCGAACGTCTACAGCCAACTGTTTCCTAGATCGTGGGCTAGGCAGAACTGTCCCACTATTGCTGTCCCCTGTGGACCCTGCATCCACGACATTAACCCAGTGCGCCGTGATGGACACGTAACGTCCCTGGCCATGCCTACTGGTCCATGCATCTGTTGTGAGGTGCACCTTCCCACTGACAGACTGCCTCAGTGCATGGACAATGCGGTCTTTGACATGCTGGTGGAGGGCTGGGATGGCTTTTCTCGCAAAGAAGTGGCGACTGGGTAGGTCATAGCGTGGTACTGCGTAGGCCATCAGGGCTTTGAAAGCTTCGCTTTCAACCAACCGGTAGGGCATCATGTCTAACGAGTTAAGTCTGGCAATGTGGGCGTTCAAACCCTTTGTACGCGGATGAAAGGATGAGTACTTTCGTTTCCTAACAAGAGTCTCTTCTAGGGTGAGCTGGATTGGAGAGCTGCCTATGGTGGAACTAGCGGTGGTTGTGGACATGGCAGATTGAGAGTGAGTTGGTGATGTTGGCCTACATACAGTGCTTCCTACCAATAACCTTCTGACTCCCTGACTGCTTTGGCCTAGCGACGATCCCTCCACATTTGCTGCTGGTGTCCTAACCGGTGGGCTTACAGTGAGGGAAGCAATGTTGCAGTGCTGACTACCTTCATTCAGACCTGGTGCACCAACGGTACGGGACGTTAGGTAGTTAGTCCAGGCTTGCAAGTGCATGCTGTTTAAATGTCTACGCATGCACGTTGTATTTAAATTGTTAAGAATCTTCCCTCTGCTAAAGGTCTTTGAGCATTTTTTACAGATCACTTTTGACTGATCATTGGGATCTTGGTCAAAAAAATGCCACACTGCACTCTTCCTACTATGGAATTCCTTTTCAGGCATTGCACGCTGTGCAACTTTCACAGGATGGCCACGCTGTCCTAAAACTGGTTTTGTCAAACGTTTTTTGCCTGATACGCGCCTGCCAGATGACAGCTGTTGCGATGTAGATTGGTGCTGCTGTGGATAACCCTCCTCCGCTTCTGAGCTAGTGGCAGCGCCATCCTCCTCCCCCAATGGCTGCCAATCTGGGTCAACTATCACCTCCTCCTCCTCAATGTCCTGTGCACCTTCCTCAGTGTCACCGTGTAAGGCGCTATAGCGTTTAGGACAGGGCACCATAGTCTCATCAGGGTCAGATTCTGGCTCAGCAAACTGCGAGGGCAATGTAGTGATCTGACTCGATGGAACAGCATCATAATCTAGCTGTGGCTGTGCATCAGTGCACTCCATGTCCGATTCTTCTTGCAATGGGCAGGGTACAATTTCCCTTTCTAACCCAGGCACGGTATGTGTAAAGAGCTCCATGGAGTAACCTGTTGTGTCGCCTGACGCATCCTTCACTTTTGGTTTGGGAGAAGGAAACAAGGAAACGTCTTGTTCCTGACCGGGAGCATCCACTGACGACTGGCTGCTGTGACATTTTGAACTTTGGGAAGAGGAGGCCAAAGAGCTAGAGGCTGAGTCAGCAATGAAAGCCAAAACTTTTTCCTGCTGCTCTGGCTTTAAAAGCTGTTTTCCTACTCCCAGGTAAGGGAGCCTTCGAGGCCTTTGTAGCCAGACGATGACGCAGGCTCAACACCTCCAGCCTTAGGTGCTACTGTGCTTTTGCCACTACCACCAGATGCAGCACCACCATCAGTACCAGCTGACAACCCCCGCCCACGGCCTCTTCCACCAGACTTCCTCATTTTTGGGGGGGGAGACACAGAACCACAACTCTGGCCCAGTGGTATAACAGTAAACTATGAACGTGGCAGAAAATGGCTGCCTGATATATACGACACACTAGCAGTACAGCAGAATATACACTGTGTGCGAATTTTAATCTCCCTTTTTTGGGGGGGAGACACAGAAGCACAACTCTGGCCCAGTGGTATAACAGTAAACTATGAACGTGGCAGAAAGTGGCTGCCTGATATATACGACACACTGGCAGTACAGCAGAATATACACTGTGTGCGAATTTTAATCTCCCTTTTTTTTTGGGGGGGGGACACAGAACCACAACTCTGGCCCAGTGGTATAACACAACACTATGAACGTGCCAGAAAGTGGTTGGAATTATTACTTAAAAAAAAAATAACAAGCTCCCTACAATGAGCTCAGGACAAGTATGGTAGCAATAAAAAGGACTGCTTAACACAAAAATGTGGACAAATAAACAAGATAGGTAACTGTGCAGAAAGGAGCAACAGGAATTTTGCATTAAAAAAAGCAGTTGGTTTGCACAGCACCGTGCACACAGATATGCAGCTGCTGCACTAAAATACGACCTCCACTGTCCCTGCACAAAAAGGTGGTGTGGGACAGTGAAAAATCACTCCAGCACAAGCGGTTTGGGGGTTTATATTTCCTCCCTAACTCTGTCCCTGCTTCTGACTAACTGCAGCAACACCTCTCCCTATGCTCAGATCGGCAGAAGTAAGATGGCGGTCGGCGTGCACGCCCCTTTATACCCCCTGTGACGCCACAGACAGCAAGCCAATCACTGCCATGCCCTTCTCAAAGATGGCGGGGACCGAGACCTATGTCATCACGCAGCCCACACTCTGCGTCCTCCTTCATTGGATGAAAAACGGCGGTGACAGCGTCATATGAAACGCGACTTTGGCGCTCTGATCGTGTACCGCATGGCCGATCCCACTGTAGGATCGGTTCGGGTTTCATGAAACTCGACTTTGCCTAAAAGTCGCCGATTTATGAAAATGACCGATCCGTTATTATGACCCTAGTTTTTTTTTTTTTATTTAGTACAACTTTAGTTCATTACAAATTTAAAAAGTTTGGAATTTTTTTCTTTAGTAGTCTGTAAAAAATTAACTAATGAAGTTTTGAAAAAGCGCAAATTTTGGCCTGGTATGGCTTTACATTTTTTATCATATCTCGGGGTAGAATTAAGATAAAGAGGTGGGAGAGGCATCATTTTTCTCAGAATGGTACCGGCTTTCATTTGATATGTCACAAGACAATGTTTCTATATATTTTGTTTTGGAGAAATCAAATTCAAAATTTTGAAGCGCAATTGTGAAAAAAAGGTATGTTTTAAATTTGTGAAAAAATGCCTGTGTGTTACTTGTGTTCTTGTTTATATTTATACAGGGATTCAACTTGGGACCTATCAAATTTTTATTTTATTTTTTTAAGCCTTGAATCATCTGATTTTATGTTTGTGTGAGTTTCTTGCTTTTTTCTTTTCAAATTACAACTTATTGAATTCAACATTTATATATAACAATATAGAAACACAAAAAAACAAATACCGAAGTGCCAGAATAAATACATCTTAAATCATCATAACACAACTTGCTCAGCATTTTTAACCTGAATGCATTGAACAAACCAAAAGAAAAAAGGCGATCATATCCTCAAGTGTGATTTTCGATATTCAGTCTCATCCTAATTATATGTTAAAAACAAGATTAAAATAACCAATATTTTTTTTTCTTCTGCGGTTTTGCACCTATTTATACATGTAAATTATTTTCTACTATATCACTAAACATGTCATTTATGAAGTGTTTAAGAAGAATAGTACAGTAGTTAAATCCTCGTTCTATAAAATATGAACTAATCAAACAATTAATAGTACGTTTTTAAACTGGCCTTTTATCATCAACTAGATGGTGGCCCGATTCTAACGCATCGGGTATTCTAGAATATGTATGTACCGTATATACTCGAGTATAAGCCGAGATTTTCAGCCCAAATTTTTTGGCTGAAAGTGCCCCTCTCGGCTTATACTCGAGTCACGGTCGGCGGGTGAGGGGGAGAGAAGTCTGTCATATACTCACCTGCTTCCGGGGCTTCTGGCGCTCCCCCTGCCTGTCCCATGGTCTTCGGGTGCCGCAGCTCTTCCCCTGTTCAGCGGTCACATGGGACCGCTCATTAAAGTTATGAATATGGACTCCACTCCCATAGTGGTGGAGCCGCATATTCATTTCTCTAATGAGCGGTAACGGTGACTGCTGACAGAGGAAGAGGCTGCGGCACCCGGAGACCATCTGTCTGGGATAAGGAGCCAGGGAAGCCGGGAGCAGGTGAGTAATATATATTTACCTGTCCACGTTCCACACGCCGGGTGCCGCTCCGTCTTCCCGTCCTCTTGCTCTGACTGTTCAGGTCAGAGGGCGCGATGACATACTAGTGTGCACACCGCCCTCTGCCTGAACAGTCAGTGCGGAGAGACGCCAAGACGGGACGCTGAGGAGCTGCGGGCAGCAAGAGAGGTGAAGTATGTCATTTTTTTTTTATTGCAGCAGCAGCATTATATATGGCACAGCTTTATATGGAGCATCTATGGGGCCATAATGAACGGAGCAGAGCATTCTATATGGCAGTTTTGTATGGAGCATCTATGGGGCCATAATGAACGGTGCAGAGCATTCTATATGGCACAGCTTTATATGAAGCATCTATGGGGCCATAATGAACGGTGCAGAGCAATCTTTATGGCACAACTTTATATGGAGCATCTATGGGGCAATAATGAACGGTGCAGAGCATTCTGTATGGCACAGCTTTATATGGAGCATCTATGGGGCCATAATGAACGGTGCAGAGCATTCTATATGGCACAGCTATATATGCATCATCTATGGGGCAATAATCAACGGTATGGAGCATTATATGTGGCACAGCTTTATATGGAGCATCTATGGGGCAATAATGAACGGTGCAGAGCATTCTGTATGGCACAGCTTTATATGGAGCATCTATGGGGCCATAATGAATGGTGCAGAGCATTCTATATGGCACAGCTATATATGAATCATCTATGGGGCAATAATCAACGGTATGGAGCATTATATGTGGCACAGCTTTATATGGAGCATCTATGGGGCAATAATGAACGGTGCAGAGCATTCTATATGGCACAGCTTTATATGGAGCCATAATGAACGGTGCAGAGCATTCTATATGGCACAGCTATATATGAATCATCTATGGGGCAATAATCAACGGTATGGAGCATTATATATGGCACAGCTTTATATGGAGCATCTATGGGGCAATAATGAAATGTATGGAGCATTATATGTGGCACAGTTTTATATGGAGCATCTTATGGGGCCATAATGAACTGTATGGAGCATTATATGTGGCACAGCTTTATATGGAGCATCTTATGGGGCAATAATGAACGGTATGGAGCATCTATTTTTATATTTGAAATTCACCGGTAGCTGCTGCATTTCCTACCCTAGGCTTATACTCGAGTCAATAAGTTTTCCCATTTTTTGTGGCAAAATTAGGGGGGGGGTCGGCTTATACTCGAGTATATACGGTAGTTTATTTATGAAGTTATCAGAATAATGCAATTTATACACAGGATTCGGCCGGCCGCGTGCGACCAATTAGCGAAGCGTGGTTCAAATTCCGCGCCAATTTGCGACCGGACTGCGCCTGTCGCTGACTGGTCACGCCCGGCTGCGAACTATCAGTGAAGCCAGGGCCTGCTACAGGTTTTTGAGGGCCCTGGGCGAAAGAATCTCAGTGGGCCCCCTTCTTTAACACATACCACGATTCATGATGCACAGATACAGCAGGGAAATATAGCACAGCCAAGTAGCATACAGCCCACATAGTATATAACACGGCCCACGCACTATAGAACACGGCCCACTCAGTATATAACACGGCCCACTCAGTATATAACACGGCCCACGCAGTATATAACACGGCCCACGCAGTATATAACACGGCCCACGCAGTATATAACACGGCCCACGCAGTATATAACACGGCCCACGCAGTATATAACACGGCCCACGCAGTATATAACACGGCCCACGCAGTATATAACACGGCCCACGCCGTATATAACACGGCCCACGCCGTATATTGCCCAGCCACGTAATATATTGCACAGGCACATAATATATTGCACAGCCACATAGTATATAGCGAAGCCACGTAGTATATAGCACAGCCACGTAGTATATAGCACAGCCACGTAGTATATAGCACAGCCACGTAGTATATAGCACAGCCACGTAGTATATAGCACAGCCACGTAGTATATAGCACAGCCACGTAGTATATAGCACAGCCACGTAGTATATAGCACAGCCACGTAGTATATAGCACAGCCACGTAGTATATAGCACAGCCACGTAGTATATAGCACAGTCCATGCAGTATATAACACAGGCCAAGTAGTAAAGAGCACAGCGATGTAGTATATTGCCCAGCCACGTAATATATACCACAGCAACGTAATATATAACACAGCCCATGCAGTATCCATCACATCCCACGTAGTATATAGCCATGTGGGCACCATATCCCTGTCAAAAATAAAAAATAAATAATTAAAATAAAAAAGTTATATACTCACCTTCCGTCGGCCCCCGGATCCAGCCCAGGCGTTTACCGATGCTCATTGTGACACTCCGGTCTCAAGAATGCATTGCGGTCTGGTGAGATGATGACATAGCGGTCTCGCGAGACCGCTACATCATCATCTCGCGAGACCGCAATGCATGGACCAGAGCGTCGCGAGGAGCAGCGGGAAAGGCGACGGAAGGTGAGAATATAATCATTTTATTATTTTTAACATTAGATCTTTTTACTATTGATGCTGCATAGGCAGCATCAATAGTAAAAAGTTGGTCACACAGGGTTAATAGCAGTGTTAACGGACTGCGTTACACCGCGGCGTAACGTTGTGTAATGCAGCCATTGACCCTTTGTGAGCGCTGACTGGAGGGCGCACTGACAGAGTAGGAAGGGGCGAATTCGCGGCCGGACTGTGCCCGTCGCTGATTGGCAGACAGAAAGACAGAGACAAACAGACGGAAGTACCCCTTAGACGATAAATATAGATGTGTCCCTTCTAGTGGGTGAAATGTAATCTTGTCCATAAGCGCTTACGAGCAATGGCCATTTCCTTTTGTTTCAGAGTATGTACGGCCTGTAACGGTGCTCGGCTCCACCTGAGTCAATGTCTGATTTTTGTTCACTTTTAAAATGTCTGGCTATCTTGGATACACAAAGGATGGCGCTGGACCAGAAGGTGCAAAAAAGTCACTTCTACTTCTTCATTTACACAATCTTTGGAGAGTCCAGTAGCCGCCACCAGAGCCAATCATATTCACAGGTCACATAACCAGTTATGCTTCTAAGCTGTAACATAATAAAATAATACAGTAATATCTAAAAATCATGGATTATTTGGGAAATATAGACCCCACCCTTTTAGACCACAGGCTGAACAGATCTGAATTTAAGATTTTTGAACTGACACTGTAATAGTTTTATTTTTTAAAATATGACCCATCACGATCCCAGCTTGTATTTTGGTACAGATGTGACCAGGAGCATAGCAGGCACATGTGCAGTTTTTGAAATTTTTAAATTAAGCTTTTTTTTCGGAAATGCGTTTTAAGGTTTTGCGTTTGAATTCGCATTGGTAAAATATTATCAAAGATAAACTTGTGACATATCTGGTGAAAGGCTGTACAGTTCTGAGTAGAATGGTGATTAATTTGTTTCGCTATCTATTTTCTAGTTTGAGTTATGAGGAGAAATGTAACGGCAGGCAACACCAAAATTAGCACTTTTTCCGAACTTTGAAAATCAATAAAAAAAAAAATAATAATGTCTAGAATTTTTTTTCTTCACATTTTGCATTCTCTGACACGCTATTACCAAATAACAAAATCTCAAAGAATTAAAAATATAGGGGGAAAAATCATTGGTTCACTTGACGTGGAATGACCCGATAGGATTAGATACACGGCTCAGCAGACAGCATCAGTATCACACAGGACAAAATTAAATACACAGCTCAGCAACAGAATGTGCCAGAGGAGAGGACCTTTTCATTCCAAGAATTCCTCTCATTCCATCTGATTTGACTTTTGTTTTTAAACACCTCCAGTTTCCAGTTGGACTGGCATTTGCAATGTCCATTAACAAGGCTCAGGGACAGTCCTTCAAAGTAGTAGGGATCAATTTGCAATCTCAGGCTTTTCTCACGGTCAACTTTACGTGGCCTGTTCAAGAGTTGGAATTGCCAAAAATCTGTTAATCTTTGCACCGGAAGGAAAAACCAAAAATGTTGTTTATCCAAAAGGCTCTTGAATGAGTTGAAAATAAAATACTATCAATAGGTAATCGTTTAGTTAATTTGTGTTGCAAATCTGTAGTGTTGAGTATATGATGTGAAATGTTTTTATGTGCAATATAATCATTGTAATTTGTTATAAGTAACCACAGTTAGTTACTGTGCTCGGGCAACGCCGGGCTCTTCAGCTAGTCATATCTACTCTTCAGTGAACACTACACATCTTCCATGTGACAGAGTGCAGGACTTGCTCATATTGTGTTACTTGTGTCTAGAGAAATGCCCAGATGTCAGTACTACTAGGTGGGGTATTAGGAAGTCAAGGCCATGGAGCAAATATAAAGCTGGATAAGACCAGGCAATTCCCTGCTTTCTCTTATAATCTATTAATGGCTGTGACTATGAGACAATTGTCATAAAACAGTTTTTTTTAATCTCCAGCTAGTGCAGTATATCAAATAGGTTACTTAGGTTATATATTAATCCTGAAACCAGAACTCTGATGGATATGATGTAAAACACTAAACTAGATACTTTGCCAGTGAGGTTTGTCACGCGTCTGATGATCTATCATCCCAGTCTATTCTTAAATCTATATTATAGATGCACAATCGGTCTTATTACATATTGCACCATTACATTGTCAGCCCTATATAATCTGTATTTTAGCTGAATGGGGAAATCTATGGCCAAAAAACTGAGAAAACATATAACAAAACTTCAATTTTCCAGTCTGGTGAATGACGAGAATGTGACTATTCTCTGCTTTATTTAATGGTGACTCCTCACTAGGGCAGTTACCTGTAGGAACGTCCTCTTTGCACCACTCATCCTCCCGCACATCATTTTCTCCTTTCTCCATTATGGCCTCAACATCAATATTCTTCAGATATTTGCCTGGATGTCAAAGCTGTGAAAGTAATAATGTAGAAGTCACAAACAGAAGGAAAACTCACATGGAATGTTCTAGATGGAGGATTTAACTACAAGCTCATGGGGCACCTGAGCCCCAAAAGATGCTGACTAGTGATGAGCGCCTGGTTGCTAGAGAATCCCCACATGTAATCAAGCCAAAAGTCGGAAATCATGCAGCTGCGGCTAGGAAAACTAAATCTCCGAGCACTTACAAATACTCGGAGACCACCCGAGCGTGCTCAGGAAAACCCAAGCAACGAGTATACTCGCTCATCACTAATGCGGACATCTCGGCCTAACTGGCGCTGCTTGCAGACAGTACGGCGGCGTGTAGTGACAGAAGCCGGCGTTACTGTAAGTATTTGCATTATGGCAAAGTCATTTCCTTCATTAACCCCTTAGTGACTGGGCCAAATGTTTGAATTCTGACCAATGTCACTTTATGTGGTAATAACTCTGGAATGATTCAAGAAATCCCACAGATTTTGAGAATGTTTTTTCGTGGCACATTATAATTTATAATAATGATAAATTTAGGTTGATATGTCTTGTGTTTATTTCTAAAAAAAAAAAAAAATGTAAAAAAAATTGCAATTTTCATACTTTGAATGATTATCCCTTTAATCCAGATTGTCATGCCACAGAAAAACATTAATAAATAACATTTCCCTCATGTCTGCTTTACATCAGCACCATTTATAAAATGTTATTTTATTTTGTTAGCCTTTTAGGAGGTTTAAAGATGTAGCAGTAATTTATCATTTTTTTCATGGAAATAAACAAAATTTATTTTTTTGCAGGACCTGTCCAGATTGGAAGTGACTTTGGGGGTCCTATATATTGGAAAAAAACTCAGAAGTGATACCATTTTGAAAACATAACCCCCCCCGACATATTGAAAACTGCTGTCAGGTAGTTTATTAACCCTTCAGGTGAGTTTCACCCCTTTACCCCCAAGGGTGGTTTGCACGTTAATGACCAGGCCATTTTTTACAATTCTGACCACTGTCCCTTTATGAGGTTATACAGTCATGGCCAAAAGTATTGACACCACTGCAATTCTGTCAGATAATACTCATTTTGTTCCTGAAAATGATTGCAAACACAAATTATTTGGTATTATCTTCATTTAATTTGTCTTAAATGAAAAAACACAAAAAGAATTGTCCTAAAGCCAAATTGGATATAATTCCACACCAAACATAAAAAAGGAGGTGGACAAAAGTATTGGCACTGTTCGAAAAATCATGTGATGCTTCTCTAATTTGTGTAATTAACAGCACCTGTAACTTACCTGTGGCACCTAACAGGTGTTGGCAATAACTAAATCACACTTGCAGCCAGTTGACATGGATTAAAGTTAACTCAACCTCTGTCCTGTGTTTTTGTGTGTACCACATTGAGCATGGAGAACAGAAAGAAGACCAAAGAACTGTCTGAGGACTTGAGAAACCAAATTGTGAGGAAGCATGAGCAATCTCAAGGCTGCAAATCCATCTCCAAAGACCTGAATGTTCCTGTGTCTACCGTGCAAAGTGTCATCAAGAAGTTTAAAACCCATGGCACTGTGGCTAACCTCCCTAGATGTGGACGGAAAAGAAAAACTGACAAGAGATTTCAACGCAAGATTGTGTGGATGTTGGATAAAGAACCTCGACTAACATCCAAACAAGTTCAAGATGCCCTGCAGTCTGAGGGTACAACAGTGTCAACCCGTACTATCCGTCGGCGTCTGAATGAAAAGGGACTGTATGGTAGGAGACCCAGGAAGACCCCACTTCTTACCCCGAGACATAAAAAAAGCCAGGCTGGAGTTTGCCAAAACTTACCTGAAAAAGCCTAAAACGTTTTGGAAGAATTTTCTCTGGTCAGATGAGACAAAAGTAGAGCTTTTTGTGCAAAGGCATCAACAAAGAGTTTACAGGAGAAAAAAGAGGCATTCAAAGAAAAGAACACGGTCCTTACAGTCAAACATGGCAGAGGTTCCCTGATGTTTTGGGGTTGCTTTGCTGCCTCTGGCACTGGACTGCTTGACCGTGTGCATGGCATTATTAAGTCTGAAGACTACCAACAAATTTTGCAGCATAATGTAGGGCCCAGCTGGGTCTCCCTCAGAGGTCATGGGTCTTCCAGCAGGACAATGACCCAAAACACACTTCAAAAAGCACTAGAAAATGGTTTGAGAGAAAGCACTGGAGACTTCTAAGGTGGCCAGCGATGAGTCCAGACCTGAATTCCATAGAACACCTGTGGAGAGATCTAAAAATGGCAGTTTGGAGAAGGCACCCTTCCAATATCAGGGACCTGGAGCAGTTTGCCAAAGAATAATGGTCTAAAATTCCAGCAGAGCATTGTAAGGAACTCCGCTGCATGAAAATAGAAGAAATGCGGGCACTCACCATCCAAATAAAATCCAAACTTTATTCTGACATCATGTCAAATGCAGGACAGGCAGGGAAACACGGGCTTCCACAAGATGACGGCCGTTTCGCGCAGCTGCGCTTCCACGGGTCTTCTATTTTCATACAGCGGTGATTTGGACTTATTTTCAGCGTGAGCACCTGATTTCCAATTCAGCTTCTTGGTATCTGAATCATGCTTAATTTATCCAGGTGATAGAACCAGCTGTTAGTGCGGTCTTCTGTTTTTCTTTGGTTTTTGGATTTCATTGTAAGAAACTCATTGATGGTTACCGGAAGCGGTTGGTTGCAGTTATTTTGGCTAAAGGTTGTGCAACCAAGTATTAGGCTGAGAGTGCCAATATTTTTGTCTGGCCCATTTTTGGAGTTTTGTGTGAAATAATCAATGTTTTGCTTTTTGCTTCATTCTCTTTTGTGTTTTTTCATTTAAGACAAATTAAATGAAGATAATAATACCAAAGAATTTGTGATTGCAATCATTTTCAGGAAGAAACTGAGTATCATCTGACAGAATTGCAGGGGTGTCAATACTTTTGGCCACAACTGTATAGTGCTGTACAAACCTTGATTATGGCCCCAAAAGATGCTCCATACAGACACTTGCCCCATATTGTGCTGCACAAACCTTGATTATGGCCCCATAAGGCTACGTTCACATTTGCGTTGCGTCGGGGGCAACCACAGCGACGCATGCGTCATGCGCCCCTATATTTAACATGGGGGGCGCATGGACATGCGTTGTGCTGCGTTTTGCGACGCATGCGGGTTTTTTTGCCGCAAGCGTAGGGCGCAGAGGACGCAGCAAGTTGCATTTTTTTTTTGCGTCCAAAATTCGTCAAAAAAGGACGCATGCGTCGCAAAACTATGCGTTTTAGCGTGCGTTTTGTTGCATTTTTGTTTGCGTTGTGCGTTGCGTCTCCGACGCAACATCGCACAACGCAAATGTGAACGTAGCCTTCGATGCTCCATACAGACACTTGCCCCATTTGCTGTTGCTGCGTTACAAAAAAAAAAAAAAAAAAATCACATACTCACCTCTGCGTCGCTCAGGCCCCAGGCACTTTCAATATTCACCTGACTTCGTTCCGGCGCCACTCCATCTTCAGCGTCTTCTGCACTGATGTTCAGGCAGAGGGTGCGCACTAATCACGTCACTGCGCCCTCTGACTTGAGCATCACTGCAGAAGACGCTGAAGACGGAGCGGCGCCAGAACGAGGAGCAGATGAATATCGCGCAGCGCTCCCCTCCCCGTTATACTCACCTGCTCCTGGCGCGGTGCAGTCCCTGCTTCCCCGGCGCCGCAGCTTCTTCCTGTATTGAGCGGTCACCGTTACCGCTCATTATAATAATGAATATGCGGCTCCACCCCTATGAAAGGTGGAGCCGCATATTCATTACTGTAATGAGCGGTACCATGTGACCGCTCAGTACAGGAAGAAGATACGGCGCCGGGGAACCAGGGACCTGCAGGGACCGCGCCAGGAGTAGGTGAGTATAATTAGACAGCCCCCGCACCCCCTCCCCTGCCGACCCCTGGGAATGACTCGAGTATAAGCCGAGAAGGGGACTTTAAACCCAAAAAAATGGACTGAAAATCTCAGCTTATACTCGAGTATATGCGGTATATATAAGAAAAAGAAAAATAGAGCAGCACAAAGAAAGAGTCCGGGTGCATAGCCCCCAGGCAAATACCAAACCACAATATAAAAATTCAGAAAAAAAATTGGAGGCGGCACACCGTTTGTAGTGAAAAGGAGCTATTTAATCAGCCCAGAAGACTTATGGGCTGATTACATAGCTCCTTCTCACTACAAACTGTGTGCTGATATAATATATATATATATATATATATATATATATATATATATATATATATATATATATATATATATATATATATATATATATATATAAACAGCACAACAAAGTGAAAAAAAGTAGACTTTAATGCCTGAACGGCGTGGCAACGTTTCCGATATACTATCCTTTCAAGCTTGAGAAAGGATAGTATATCCGAAACGTTGCCACGCCGTTCAGGCATTAAAGTCCACTTTTTTTCATTTTGTTGTGCGGTATATATATATATATATATATATATATATATATATATATATATATATATATATACACACACACACACACACATATATATATACACATATATATATACACATACAGAAAAATTTTCTTTTTTTTATATTTGAACCACCTACAATAGTGGTTTGGAAAGCTCTGCACGTCTTTTCAAGGTAGTATTTCGCTGCTGTTCCTTTTTTCAAAATATATATATATATATATATATATATATATATATATATATAGCATAGGCAGCATCAATAGTAAATAGTTGGGGACACACAGTGTTAATAGCAGCGGTAACGGAGTGCGTTACACCGCGGGCCGTTACCGCTGCCATTAACCCTGTGTGAGTGGAGGGGATTACGGAGCGGGCGCCGGGCAGTGAGTGCAGGGGAGTAGGGCGAGGGACTAATCGGATTGTGGCAGTCGCTGATTGGTCACGGCAGCCATGACAGGCAGCTGCCGAGACCAATCAGCGAACGAATAACCGTGACAGAAGGACAGACAGACGGAAGTACCCCTTAAGGTACCGTCACACTGAACGATATCGCTAGCGATCCGTGACGTTGCAGCGTCCTGGCTAGCGATATCGTTGAGTTTGACACGCAGCAGCGATCAGGAGCCTGCTGTGCCATCGTTGGTCGGCGCAGAAAATCCAGAACTTTATTTCGTCGCTGGACTCCCGCAGACATCGCTGAATCGGCGTGTGTGACGCCGATTCAGCGATGTCTTCACTGGTAACCAGGGTAAACATCGGGTTACTAAGCACAGGGCCGCACATAGTAACCCGATGTTTATCCTGGTTACCAGTGTAAATGTAAAAAAAAAAAAACACTACATACTTACATTCCAGTGTCTGTCCCCCGGCGCTGTACTTCTCTGCACTGTGTAAGAGCCAGCCGGAAAGCACAGCGGTGACGTCACCGCTGTGCTTTACGGCCAGCCGGCGCTCACAGTCAGTGCAGAGAAGCACAGCGCCGGGGGACAGACACCGGAATGTGAGTATGTAGTGTTTGTTTGTTTTTTACGTTTACGCTAGTAACCAGGATAAACATCGGGTTACTAAGCGTGGCCCTGCGCTTAGTAACCCGATGTTTACCCTGGTTACCAGGGGACTTCGCATAGTTGGTCGCTGGAGAGCTGTCTGTGTGACAGCTCTCCAGCGACCACACAGCGACGCTGCAGCATCGCTAAATGTGACGGTACCTTTAGACCATTATGTATATAGATTATATGCCGCATACAGTAAAATCACAGTGTGGCAGGTTAGAATAGAAAAGATATACACATAGCACAGGCAGCTATAAAGATGTCACTGATGCGAATGCTGACTTTAGAAAGATGAAGGGAGTTCATTGGCTGTGAACCCGCACGACCTTTCTGATAGCACCATCAGACAGGGAATAGGAGTTCACAGGGAGACACTGAACAGGGAGACATGTGATGCTATGGCTCCAATTAGATGTGGAGGGGCGGAGTGAAATATGGTTGCCCTCGCTATGCAGCTTGATCCCTTCCATGGGAGCAGCAGAGCAATGTCCTTTCTGCTGGCCTGCTGCCACATCATCGCCACCTGACCACTGCCACTGCTCACCACACATCTAGATAAGTTCTCTGGGGGGTCTAGTTTCCAAAATGGGGTCACTTGTGGGGGAGCTCCAATGTCTCGGTACACAGGGGCTTTCCATACGCGACATGTTGTCCGCTAACGATTGGAAAATTAGCTCCTTTCAAAAAGTAAAATGGCGCTCCTTCCCTTCCGAGCCCTGTCATGCGCCCAGACAGTGGTTCCCCCCACATATGGGGTATCGGCATACTCAGGACAAATTGTACAATAACTTTTGGGGTCCAGTTTCTACTTTTACCCTTGGGAAAATAAAAAAAATTGTTGCTAAAAGATATTTTTTGTGACTAAAAAGTTAAATGTTAAATTGTTTTCTTCCATGTTGCTTCTGCTGCTGTGAAACACCTGAAGGGTTAATAAACTTTTTGAATGTGGTTTTGAGTACCTTGAGGGGTGCAGTTTTTAGAATGGTGTCACTTTTGGGTATTTTCAGCCATATAGACCCCTCAAACTGACTTCAAATATGAGGTGGTCCCTAAAAAAAAGGTTTTCTAAATTTTGCTGTAAAAATGAGAAATCATTGGTTAATTGGTAACCCTTATAACTCCCTAACCAAAAAAAATGTGGTTTCCAAATTTGTGCTGATGTAAAAGTAGGCATGTGGGAAATGTCATTCATTAACTATTTTGTGTCACATAACTCTCTGGTTTAACAGAATAAAAATTTAAAATTTGAAAATTGCAAAATTTTCCAATTTTTTCACGAAGAAACTCAAAAATTATTGACCTAAATTTACCACTAACATGAAGCCCAATATGTCACGAAAAAACAATCTCAGAATCCCCAGGATCCGTTGAAGCGTTCCTGAGTTATTACCTCATAAAGGGACACTGGTCAGAATTGCAAAAAATGGCCAGGTCATTAAGGTCAAAATAGGCTGGTAAGCTCCATGGGTATTACCCCCTTCCCAGGCTATAAACATCAGCTCCCAGCTTTCCCCCTGCTGGTTAAGTAAATTACACGGGAGCCCACGCAATTTTTTTTCAGAAAAATAATCTTTTATTAAATAAATACATGTGCAGTGTCATACCGGCCTCCTCTGATGCTGCGGCCGCTTCTCCTATCAGTCCCGCTCTCTCCATTTCACCTCGCCGCCCTCAGTGTCGCACCGGTTCCCCGCGTCCTCTTCCTGCTGCTCGGGGATTTCGGCGTGGGGTGCGCGCTCCTCTTTCCTCCCGTCCTGTACCTGCTCCACACATGCGCCTTAGGACGCGGGCGTGCACTTCTTCCTCCAGTTAACCATTTCGGACCCTCCCTGCTCCTGTCTCCTCCAATCAGTTACTTCTTTGGGCTATATCAGGCCTCGCCTCCATAATGGAGGTGCCTGATTGTTGTGTGCAGTTTGTACCTTTGTTTGGCCCTGTCTGGTTCAGATCCTTTTCTGCTCCAGTCTGGTCCATGTTCTCAGGCTCATTCTCCTCCTGTCTTCCCTCCGTTTTCCCAGCCTGTCTCCCTTGGTTCGTCCCTTCTGTCCTTTCCAGAGCCGTCCCTCTTGGTGCCAGTTGTTGCGGTATTGTTCCCCTCGGGCCTGCTCCCCAACTATCCCTGTATAGGGGTTGTCATCGCGGGTTCGCTCGTCCCTGGGTGTATCAGTACCGTGACCCAGAGGGTCCACTCTCTGTCCCGTTCTTCCGTCCTCACGGTCACTATTGGACTGCGCTCAGATTTCATCAGAGTGCAGTCAGATTGTCAGTCTTCCGTTCTCTCGGTCACTATTGGACTGCGCTCAGATTTCATCAGAGTGCAGTCAGAACGTCACAGTACAATCAGGCTATGGACCCCGCTGGTGCCTCCGCAGCAACCCAGAAGGAGTTGTTGTTCTTAACCGCCCTACAGACTTCGGATCCTGGTAACGCCCCTCTGCTGGTGGGACTCCAGCAGGAGCTCGCACAGCAGCGAGATACCCAGTCCCATGTTCTTACTTACATGGCGTCGGTTGACGACCGCCTTCACTCTCTTCAGTCTGCCGCCGCTGCTTCTGCCTCTCATCGAGATCCTGTACCCCTTCCTCCTCCTCGTTTGGGAAAGCCCCCTCGATACAGCGGCGATCCCAAATTGTGTCGGGGTTTTTTGAACCAGTGCCGTCTACACTTTGAGCTCCTACCCCAGCAATATCCCTCTGATCGTGCTAAGGTGGCCTTTATTGTGTCCCATCTCGAGGGAGAAGCTCTGTCCTGGGTTAACCCCTTATGGGAGCGGGATGACCCGGTAGTTGCCAGTATACAGATTTTTCTAGACACATTTCGTAAGGTCTTTGATGAGCCAGGTCGGGTGGCATCTACCACTGAATCCCTCTTTAATCTTCAACAGGGGAACCTTACTGTTGGACAATACGCCATCCGTTTCCGGACACTTTCTTCTGAGCTTGGATGGAATAACGAGGCACTGGTAGGGGCTTTTTGGAGAGGGCTCTCGTCCAAGATTAAGGATGAGCTCGCAGGTCGGGATACCCCTACTATCCTGGAAGACCTTTTATTTTCCTGGCCACACGTACTGATTTACGTTTCCAGGAGCGCTCTCGAGAATTAGTCAGGGAGAGGAGATCCTTTAGGACTAATTGGGTGCCTGGTTCCTCCTCGGTCAAGTCCTCTGCTTCTTCCGCTCCTGAACCTATGCAGGTGGATCGAGTTAGGTTGTCGGAGCAGCGTCGCAAGGAGAGGTTGGCGCAGGGCTTGTGTCTTTATTGCGGAGGGGTAAATCATTTCTTGCGTTCCTGTCCAGAGAGGCCGGGAAACTCCTCCACCTAGGCCAGGTAAGAGAGGCCTTCCTAGGTGATTCAAATTCCTCTCTACCCCTAACTATTTCAGCTTTGATTTCTGTAGGTCTTGAGCGTAGGTCTGTGGAGGCGTATGTGGACTCGGGTGCCGCTGGTAATTTCATTCGGCAGGAGGAGGTGAACAAATTTCAGATACCTGTGGTTACTCTTGAGACTCCGCGTTTTATTTCTGCAGTGGATGGCAGACCCCTACCTGTTTCCATCAAGATGGTCACTCTCGAGTTGGACATGCAGATTGGAGCTCTACACCAGGAGAAGATAGCATTTTATGTTCTGCCTAATCTTTCTCACGCTCTGCTCTTGGGTCTACCCTGGCTCAGGTCGCACGAGCCAGTTCTTGATTGGCGCTCTGGAGAGATACTCCGCTGGGGTCATGGTTGTCATGAACGTTGTCTGCTGTCCGTCTCCCGTCCAGGTCTTCCCCAAGCACCCGTCAATCTTCCTAGTCTTCCCTCTGCCCATCTCTCGCTTGCCGATGTCTTTGATAAAAAGGAGGCGGAGTCTCTTCCTCCACACCGAGCCTATGACTGCCCTATCAAGTTAATTCCTGGATCTACCCTTCCCAAGGGAAGAACCTATCCGTTATCTCCGGCAGAGACCTTAGCCATGTCAGAATACATCCGAGAGAATTTAGCCATGGGTTTCATCCGGAAGTCCTCTTCTCCAGCTGGAGCCGGTTTTTTCTTCGTCCGGAAGAAAGATGGATCCCTTCGGCCATGTATAGACTACCGAGGTCTGAATGCCATCACAGTCAAGAATAGGTATCCCCTACCACTGATTCCTGAACTCTTCGACCGACTGAGAGGAGCCCGAATTTTCTCCAAACTAGATTTACGCGGAGCCTATAATTTGATCCGAATTCGCGCTGGAGACGAGTGGAAGACTGCCTTCAACACCCGGGATGGCCACTATGAATACCTGGTCATGCCCTTTGGTCTCTGTAACGCTCCAGCGGTCTTCCAGGAATTTGTAAATGAGATCTTCCGTGATCTACTGTATTCTTGTGTGGTGGTATATCTTGACGACATCCTTATTTTTTCACCCGACTTGTCCTCTCACAGAAGAAGTGTTCGTCTGGTTCTACAGCGTCTTCGGGAGAATCGCCTCTACGCAAAGATCGAGAAGTGTTTGTTTGAACAGACTTCTTTGCCTTTCTTGGGATATATTATTTCTGACATGGGGTTGGAGATGGATCCTGAGAAACTATCTGCTGTACTTAAGTGGCCTCGTCCTATTGGAGTGAAGGCCATCCAACGATTTTTGGGCTTCGCTAACTACTATAGACAATTCATTCCGCATTTCTCTTCTGTGACCAAGCCTCTTGCCGCTCTTACCCGGAAAGGAGCGGTTCACAATGTTTGGCCTCCGGAGGCAGAAGACGCCTTTCTCTCCCTAAAAAGGGCCTTCACATCTGCTTCTGTTCTTCATCGGCCTGTGGCCAGCAGGCCTTTCATCCTTGAAGTGGATGCCTCCTCTTCGGGTGCTGGGGCAACTCTCTCCCAAAGATCTCTCTCCGGTCGTCTGGTTCCTTGTGGGTTCTTCTCGAAGTCATTTTCGCCCGCGGAATGCAATTATTCAATTGGAGATCGAGAATTACTTGCTATAAAGATGGCTCTACAGGAGTGGCGTTCTCTCTTGGAAGGGGCCATTCATCCCTTTAAAATTTTCACAGACCACAAAAACTTGGGCTTACATTCAATCCGCCCAAAGACTTAATTCCAGACAGGCCAGATGGTCTTTGTTCTTTTCTCGTTTTGATTTTAAGCTTCATTTTCGACCCGGAGATAAGAATTCTAAAGCGAATGCACTTTCCCGATCCTTGCAATCTCCCGAGACAGAAGAAGGTCCTTCACATATTATTGATCCTGCCAAAATCATCATGGTGGCTCCCTCTAACCTCCTCTCTGTTCCCCCTGGCAGAACTTTTGTCCCGTGTGACAAGAGAACAGAGGTATTGCATTGGGGACATTCTTCCAAAGTTGCTGGACATGTCGGCACCAAGAAGACTCTCGCTCTTCTCTCCCGGTACTATTGGTGGCCGTCTCTCCGACAAGATACTTCGGATTATGTGGCCTCCTGCACGACTTGTGCTAAAAACAAAGTACCTAGAGGGCTACCTTCCGGTCTCCTGCATCCGTTACCCGTTCCCGAGGCCCCTTGGCAACAAATAGCTATGGATTTCGTTACAGATTTGCCTCGTTCCTCTGGATGCACAACCATCCTGGTGGTGGTGGATCGGTTCTCCAAGATGGCCCATTTCGTTCCATTGCCTGGATTACCCTCGGCTCCAGAATTGGCAAGAATTTTCATCCATCAGATCTTCAGATTACATGGACTTCCTCAGCGAATTGTGTCGGATCGAGGGGTCCAATTTACCTCCAAGTTCTGGAGAGCACTTTGTAAGCTCTTGGGCATTTCGCTGGATTTCTCCTCCGCCTATCATCCTCAGACCAACGGGCAAGTGGAACGGATAAATCAAGTCTTGACCTCCTACCTCCTCAATTTTACCAACGCTCATCATGATGACTGGGTAACTCTTCTTCCTTGGGCTGAGTTTGCCCATAATAATCATCCTAGTGGGGCAACTTCTAAATCTCCATTCTTTGTGGTTTCTGGTCTGAACCCGGGAATACCTCTTCCTATGTCTTCCCCTTCTGGAGTGCCTGCGGCAGACGCCTTTTCTTCTGAATTTTCCCAAATTTGGAGAGAGACCAAGGAGGCTCTCGTTCGGACTGCAGCCCAGATGTAGAGACACGCCGACAAAAGGAGGAGGGATCTTCCACCGTATCATCCTGGTGACAAGGTCTGGCTTTCGACTAAACACATTCGCTTGAAGATTCCTTCCTACAAGTTGGGTCCTCGATACATCGGTCCCTTCGAGATTTTGGGACGTATTAACAACGTGGCCTATAGATTGAGATTGCCGGCTTCTCTCCGAGTCCCTAACGTCTTCCATGTCTCGCTCTTGAGACCTCTCATTCTTAATCGATTCTCTCCTGCACCCATGGACTCCCCTCAGCCCTTTAGCATTGACAATGATTTTGAAGTAAAGGATATTCTGGTCATGAAGAGGGTTAGAGGAAGGGTCTTCTATCTTATTGATTGGAAGGGGTTTGGTCCTGAGGAGAGGTCGTGGGAGCCTAGGGAGAACGTTAATACTCCACGGATTCTGAGAAGATTCACAGCCAGTCTTGGAGGGGGGAGTCTTAGGAGGGGGGGTACTGTCATACCGGCCTCCTCTGATGCTGCGGCCGCTTCTCCTATCAGTCCCGCTCTCTCCATTTCTCCTCGCCGCCCTCAGTGTCGCACCGGTTCCCCGCGTCCTCTTCCTGCTGCTCGGGGATTTCGGCGTGGGGTGCGCGCTCCTCTTTCCTCCCGTCCTGTACCTGCTCCACACATGCGCCTTAGGACGCGGGCGTGCACTTCTTCCTCCAGTTAACCATTTCGGACCCTCCCTGCTCCTGTCTCCTCCAATCAGTTACTTCTTTGGGCTATATCAGGCCTCGCCTCCATAATGGAGGTGCCTGATTGTTGTGTGCAGTTTGTACCTTCGTTTGGCCCTGTCTGGTTCAGATCCTTTTCTGCTCCAGTCTGGTCCATGTTCTCAGGCTCATTCTCCTCCTGTCTTCCCTCCGTTTTCCCAGCCTGTCTCCCTTGGTTCGTCCCTTCTGTCCTTTCCAGAGCCGTCCCTCTTGGTGCCAGCTGTTGCGGTATTGTTCCCCTCGGGCCTGCTCCCCAACTATCCCTGTATAGGGGTTGTCATCGCGGGTTCGCTCGTCCCTGGGTGTATCAGTACCGTGACCCAGAGGGTCCACTCTCTGTCCCGTTCTTCCGTCCTCACGGTCACTATTGGACTGCGCTCAGATTTCATCAGAGTGCAGTCAGATTGTCACAGTCTTCCGTTCTCTCGGTCACTATTGGACTGCGCTCAGATTTCATCAGAGTGCAGTCAGATCGTCACATGCAGTAAGCAGCACACACACTGCACTAATTGTATATGTCACTAACATCTATATATCTACTCTATGTGTATATAATGTATGTAATCCATCTAAGAGACGCCTCAGTCCGATACTGGCAGCACTGATTTTCCAATGTCAGAGCACTAAGGACCCGCATCCAGCTGTCTTTTTGCTCCAAGATTTCCAAGAAGAATAACAGATGTCATGAGAAAAGTTGCTCCACAATTTTTGATTAATATTTACTAAAGCAGATATGTCAGGAGTGAGGACGGGTCCTCTTTAAAGGCAGCATTCTGTACTTCGGGGTGATGGAAAATCTGCACTCCGTACGAAGTAGATCTGGGGATTTATTCTGAATAAAGGCTGACCTGGATGGACAAATGTCTTTTTTTCAGCCTTGCTAACTATGTTACCCCCTGTAAATTGTGCCTCTATCCTGGTAATGATTCTAACAGCACTTTTGGGACCCCCAAGCAGGATCAGGGTGGGGGGACAGGAGCTCCATCCCCATTCTACCCTCTGGGTTCAGGGACTGTTTCATATACAGCTTTTTATTATTTGTCATATAGGTTTAGTCACCATCAGTATCTGGTATGGGGGTCTGACTGCAGGATTTGGGGGTTATGTGGCCATTTTCCATTATATGGATATAGAACAGGCCAGCTACAGCCTACAGTGAAGAAATTGTTACTGCCCATCCAATTAAAGGACATGTAAGGGCCCTGTAACCAACCAGTGATCACAAGTGCATTGTGGGATTTGTAGTCCCACAGCCCTAGAACACTACAGGCACCACAATCCGTATTAAACGGCAATGTTCACGTCATGACAGCTGAAGCATACGCTGAGCTCAGCAGGCACGTTACCACAGCAACCACCACTACAAGTCCCAGCATACTCACCAGAAGAACCTAATCAGCAGCTCAAAGGCTCCGGGAAACACCAGATCATCAGTGGCTATGGCCCAGCGCCGGGCGAAGAGCTGCAGCCCCGGCTTGGTGATGGCTACTGGTCCAGTTCACACAGGACGGAGCAAGAGCT
The DNA here is from genome assembly GCF_032444005.1 of Ranitomeya imitator. NCBI lineage: Eukaryota > Metazoa > Chordata > Amphibia > Anura > Dendrobatidae > Ranitomeya > Ranitomeya imitator. The sequence continues at coordinate 185,813,023 of NC_091288.1, forward strand.
CTGCCGCCTACGAACTGCTCCTTTCTCGCAGCCTGACTGACACAACAGCTTCCGTATCCGCCCGTGTGCACCGCTCAGGACATTCCGACCGGAAACAGACGGGCATGCGTCAGGCGGCCGCTGGGAGACGTGCAGCGTCGTCACGTGACCGCCAGACATTACTCCCTTGACTCCTCTTCCTCCTACTACTTGTTCCGTTGTTTGATTTTCCAAAATCTTTAATTGCATTTATATTAATTGGGAAGTTGTAAACCTGAACCAAAACTATGAAATCTAACATATAACCTGTCCGTTGCCCATAGCAACCGGCCACACAGCATCCATGTTTGTTAACTCTTTCTAGTATAGTTGTTCGGGGTGGGTTGTCAAGTTATTTTCTCCCCCGCCCCCCCCCCCCCCCCCCCAAACTGGTGGAGCATTATCACTGCCAAGTCCCCACCACTTGTCAAGTATCGACCCCTGATAAAAACCCTCTTCCCGCAGCACATGAATAGTAAAGTTCTTGTTCATTCTTATTTTTACCGTCCCAGGCTAAAAATGGCCCTCAGCTCCCTCAGAAATAGCACTTCATATGTGAAACGCCAGTTCCAGCACTTAGCCCAGGCTCCTCCAATACGGGCTGTCTCACACGTCCAGATAATTCCGGTACCGGAAAAATCGGTACCGGAATTATCCGTGTCCGTGTGCCCGTGCGTTTCTGTGGCACATCAGTGTGGCACACGTGTGCCGACTGGGTACCACACGCACCGTGCAGGAGACAGCGCTAGAGATAAGCGCTGTCCCCTGCATCTGGTGCTGAAGCCGCCATTCATATCTTCTCTGCAGCAGCGTTTGCTATAGAGAAGATATGAAAAATCCTTTTTTTTTTGTTTCTCGTGTTTAAAGGGAACCTGTCACCCCGAAAATCGCGGGTGAGGTAAGCCCACCGGCATTAGGGGTTTATCTACAGCATTCTGTAATGCTGTAGATAAGCCCCCGATGTTACCTGAAAGAGGAGAAAAAGACGTTAGATTATACTCACCCAGGGGCGGTCCCGCTGCTGGTCAGGTCGGATGGGCGTCTCTGGTCCGCTGCGGCGCCTCCCAACTTCTTTCCATGACGTCCTCTTCTGATCTTCAGCCACGGCTCCGGCGCAGGCGTACTTTGCTCTGCCCTGTTGAGGGCACAACAAAGTACTGCAGTGTGCAGGCGCCGGAAAGGTCAGAGAGGCCCTGCGCACTGCAGTACTTTGCTCTGCCCTCAACAGGGCAGACAAAGTACGCCTGCGCCGGAGCCGTGGCTGAAGATCAGAAGAGGACATCATGGAAAGAAGATGGGAGGCGCCACAGCGGACCAGAGACGCCCATCCGACCTGACCAGCAGCGGGACCGCCCCTGGGTGAGTATAATCTAACGTCTTTTTCTCCTCTTTCAGGTAACATCGGGGGCTTATCTACAGCATTACAGAATGCTGTAGATAAACCCCTAATGCCGGTGGGCTTACCTCACCCGCGATTTTCGGGGTGACAGGTTCCCTTTAAAATAAAGATCCCTGTCCCCACCCCCCTCCCACCCCCTGTGCACCCGCCCGCTGTTATTAAAATACCCGGCTCGCTCGCAGTGTCCTGTCCTCGCCGCACCTTCTCCTGTATGAGCGGTCACGTGGGGCCGCCCATTACAGTAATGAATATGCGGCTCCACCCCTATGGGAGGTGGAGCAGCATATTCATTACTCTAATCGGCGGCCCCACGTGACCGCATACAGGAGAAGCTGCGGCCAGGACAGGACACTGCGAGGGAGCCGGGTGAGTATTTTAATAACAGCGGGCGGGCGCACAGGGGGTGAGAGGGGGGTGGGGACAGGGATCTTTTTTTTAATTTCGAAAAAGAATTTGGCAATCCAGAATATGATGCAAATAGATTTATTTCACATAGTGTTAATTGTGTTGCAAGAAAATATTTTTGAGGTTTCGGCCCAAGGGCCTTCCTCAGAACTACAAAAAGATATTACAATAAGTGTATTATAATACAGAAATAAACAACACAAGAAATAACTGTAGCCATTATAAAGCAATAGAAGAAAAATTAAATAACAGAATAGAAATAAATATGAGTATTGTGCCAAGAGAGGGACTATACATATAGATAGACCAAAGTGCAGAAAGAAGATTAGAATTATACAAAAGTTGGCACCAGAGACAAATATATTCCTATAGTTGTTTACCAGGGTACTGATATCAATCAATCGGATTTAAAAGCAGCACAAATCCTGAAAGGAAAAATATTGATCATGCGCATAGCACTTCAGGATTCTCATTGACTTTGCTGTCATAAGGAATCCCTACCATTTGGGGGCTAATTCTGCTCAGAATAAATGCAGCAAAACTGCACCGTGTGGACACAACCTTACTAGAAGAAGGTGTGAATGGTTAGCGGTTACTGTTCATCCTTTGAGTGTAGGACTACTGCACCCAGCCACTGACATCTCATATCCATGTCAAACACTAAGGCAAGGTATGTAACAGACTATGGTTTCATGGAGTCATCTGGCACATTAAATTTTCCATCACCCATTTACACATTCTCCTTTGCGAGTTCATTCAGGCATTCTGTCGTAGTAGATTGCATCTGAGTGTCGCCTCCAGTAGGCGTATAAGTCCAAAAATTATGCACATCAGAGCCAAGTATCTTCTATCGCACCATTATAGTCTCTGGCCCCGTCAGCGCCTACGTCCAAATTCTGTTTTGCAGGGGTTCGGATGGAGACCCCAAGGGACCCCTGAAATTCTGCAAGAATGCAATGTGAAACGAGCCTAAGAATCTTTTTCAGTAGATGATAATACGGAATTAGTTTAGTAAAAACTTATTGAAGAGGTTACCATGGGAAGAATCTCTGGCCCCTTTTCCTTATCACCAATAGATAATTTGAGGGTCTCGACGCTAGGTTTGGTCCTCAAAATGGAGAATGGAAAATTTTATTTGATCCACTATTTGTCATCTCCTAAAGGGGTATCTGTAAATGATGATATTGATGAATCATTGTCAAATGTAAAAAAAAAACTTCGACAAGCATCCACGGTTGCGGAGTGGCGTTTTAAGAAAACACGCCTGCCAGACGACTTCACTGCTTTCAAACAAGCTACATTTGACTTCAAATTAGCCCTCACCTCTGCTAAACAGACCTATTTCACTAACCTTGTATTTTCACTATCCTACAACCCAAAACAACTATTGAGCACATTTACCTCCCTCCTCCGCCCACCACTGCCACCTCCAACTCCCCTCATCTCCTCCGAGGACTTTGCCACCTACTTCAAAAACAAGATCGACCAAACAAGGCAAACCTTTACTGTTCCAACACCCCAACCACTCCATATATCAGACCGCTGCCCTTCCCTAATAACTTCCCTCTCCAACATCACTGAAGGAGAGCTTACTCGCCTCTTTTCCAAATCGCACCTCACCACCTGTGCACTTGACCCCATCCCCTCTACCTGCTCCCCAACCTCACTAACATGCTCATTCCAGCCCTAACTCATCTATTCAACCTATCGCTATCTTCTGGTACCTTCCCCTTGGCCTTCAAACATGCCACCATCACACCCATCCTCAAGAAAACTAACCTTGACCCAACTGCTATGCCCAGCTACCACCCCATATCACTGCTCCCGTTTGCTTCAAAACTCCTTGAGCAGCATGTCCATGCTCAAATTTCCTCCCACCTCTCATCTAACTTTCTCCTTGACAACCTCCAATCTGGCTTCTGCCCCCACCATTCCACCGAAACTGCCCTGACAAAAATTACTAATGACTTACAGCCAAAGCTAACAGACAGTTCTCCATCCTCCTCCTTCTTGACCTGTCCTCTGCTTTCGACACAGTCAATCACTGCCTACTGCTACAGATTCTTTCTTCCCTTGGCATCAAAGACCTTGCCCTGTCCTGGATTGCCTCATACCTTTCCGACCGCACATTTAGCGTTTCCCACTATCACACCACCTCCTCATCCCGCCTTCTCTCTGTCGGAGTCCCTCAAGGCTCTGTCCTAGGGCCCCTACTTTTTTCCATCTATACTCTTGACCTAGGACAACTCAAAGTCCCACGGCTTCCAGTACCACCTGTATGCGGACGACACTCAGATCTACCTCTCTGGCCCAGATGTCACCTCTCTGCTGTCCAGAATCCCGAAGTGTCTGTCAGCCATATCCTCCTTCTTCACCTCTCGCTTCCTAAAACTCAATGTAGACAAAATCGAACTCATCATCTTTCCCCCCTACCTGACCTATCTATTATGGTAAATAGCATCACGCTCTCTCCCGCACCTGAAATCCGCTGCCTCGGGGTAACTCTCGACTCTGCCCTGTCCTTCAAACCGCAAGTACAAACTCTTGCCACCTCCTGTCGCCTCCAACTCAAAAATATTGCCAGAATCCGTTCCTTCCTCAGCCCACAATCTACCAAAACTCTTGTGCATGCCCTCATCATCTCCCGCCTTGACTACTACAACACCCTCCTCTGTGGCCTCCCCGCTAACTCTCTTGCACCACTCCAGTCTGTCCTCAACTCTGCTGCCCGGCAAATCCACCTCTCTCCTTGCTACTCCCCTGCTTCTCCCCTCTGCAAATCCCTCCACTGGCTCCCAATTCCCCAACGAATCCAGTTCAAACTACTAACACTGATCTACAAAGCCATTCACAACCTGTCCCCTCCCTATATCTCTGAATTAATCTCCCAATATCTTCCCTCACATAATCACCGATCCTCCCAAGACCTTCTACTCTCCTCCACACTTATTCGTTCCTCACACAACCGCCTCCAAGATTTCTCCCGAATATCCCCATCCTCTGGAATTCCATGCCTCAACACGTCCGACTATCGACCACCCTCAGATCCTTCAGACGGAACCTGAAAACCCATCTCTTCAAGAAAGCCTACAGCCTGCAATAACGATTCTGCCACCTCACCATCGCCAGAGCCGCTGCCTCGCCCATACCTTCTGCCTCTTCCCCATTATCCCATAGAATGTAAGTCCGCAAGGACAGGGTCCTCTCCGCTCTGTACCAGTCTGTCACTGTAAATTTGTTTACTGTAAACGATATCTATAACTCTGTATGTAAACCCTTTCTCCTGTACAGCACCATGGAATTAATGGTGCTATATAAATAAATAATAATAATAAAATGTTACTTACACATCACGTGATGAGGCAGTAAAACTGGTTCAGCAGGCGAGTCAGGGTGCTTTATTTTCAAAGGCGGATGTTGAATTGGGATTCCGCCTCCTCCTGGAACATGCCAGAATATGTTGACTCCCTATAGACTGATCCACTTCATGCGCTTATTTTGAGGCTTTTAGAACATGTGTGTCTGGGTCCAGTTCATCGTTTCACAAGTGATACTAACTTGAAATATTTGACTCTCATTTTTGCTCATTTTGGAGTTCCATTGGAAGTAGTAAAAACTCAGGGCCCGATGAGTTCACATTTTTTTAGATGTTTTGAAATCGATTCCCAGAGTATAGAATATCGCTTACCTGAGCCAAAGCTTCTTGATTTGCAGCGAGCAGTAAAAGCAATGGTGAAGACAGAGATAACTTTGCAATGTCTTAGATCTCTGCTTGGAAAACTGAACTTCGCCTGTAGAATAATGCGCACAGGGAGGATATTTTGCAGGTGGATGGCACAAGTGATGGCGGGTAAAGGACGACCGCAACATTTCATGCTCTTATGAAGCAAATACAAATGAAATTTGCACATTTTGGACACCTTTTGTCAAGCTATACTAGAAAAACATTGTGGAGATCAGAAGCAGTTTCTACTCTTGATCTACAATGGGTAACGGATGCGGCTTAGTTAACTATGGGGCTTTTTTTTTTTAAAGAAGTATGGAGTGTGGGTCTGTGGCCGGGGGACTGGCATATATTGAGTATTACAGTTAACACTTCCTGAAGTACTTGAATGAACAAGGAAATTACTACCATATAGTCACTTTTCTATTGGTCCTATTTATTCTGTTTCCATAACACACCAGTATATAAGACGCACTCCAAATTTTGGGAAGGAAAATTGGAAACAAATATTTTTCTAATTAAATAGTGGTATGTGTTATAATCCGCTTTTACGGGAGCTTACCTGAGGGGTGGCGGTGGAACGGGATTCCAGGTGGCAGGGTCGCTGGTGCAGGAAGCTGGCGGAGGCAGGAGATGCTGCAGGCCCTAGGCTTGTATGACAGGGAGTTTGGCAGAGGCAAGAGTGGGGTGGTGGTGCAGGTCCCAGGCTCGTAGAATGGGGCGTTCAGTAGTCTGGAGGGCTCTGCTGGCATTTTGTAAAAGCCCACAACCCCACACTTTCTATATTTTTTAATGCAGCGGACTCTTGGAAAATAGCCGCCAGAGGTAGTGCATGTGCAATTGAGATCTTGGGAGCCGAGATCTCTGGTGCCAAGATCTCAATGTGGGCATGCTCTGCCTCCAGCTCCAGGCTTTCATAAAATGTCAGCAGAACCCTTGCAGTCCTACCAGCCTGGGACCTGCAACATCGCCCCACTCCTCCCGCCGCCGCCAGTAGCTTCCTGCTGCAGCGAGCCTGGCACCCCACTCCACCGCACCAATAATCTCCAGCGCAGCTACAATTTGGATTATAAAACGCACCCCCAAGTGCACTTTATAATCCTAAAAATACAATCTTTACCATTCACTTACCTTTTCTACCTTCATACACTTTTTTGATATATACACTGAATAAAAATATAAACGCAACACTTATGTTTTTGCTCCCATTTTTCATTAGATGAACTCTAAGATCTAAGACTTTTTCTTTGTACACAAAATAACTTTTTCTCTTAATTATTGTCCACAAATTTGTCTAAAACCGGTATCCTAGCAACATTAGGCTCCGCTATTACCGGAAGTGCTGTCCTCGTGTTCCCTCATCGGATCTATGGCGGTCAGATTCTCTTACATGACCTTATAGGTATTGTGCGACGGTAATAATTTGCGGTCTTTGAATGTTTTTGTACATCTTCTGCCGATTATTTTGGCTATTAATATCGCTGCATTTAGCACTTACACACTGCTGCCTATCACATGATCTGTGTTTGGCATGTGATAGGTTAATTATTCCCGCCATTATACTACTTAAGTGGACCATGTGATTGTTTCCACTCTCCTCAGTGTTAGGCTGTGTCAACACGTTGCGGTTTTTTCACGGTTTTTCCCGATAAAAACGCTATAAAACCGCAAAAAAAACCGCATACAATAAGCATCCCATCATTTAGAATGAATTCCGCATGTTTTGTGCACATGATGCGTTTTTTTTCCGCAAAAAAAAACGCATACCGCACAAAATCCGGACATGCTCTATCTTTTTGCGTTTTTTTTGCGGATTTCCCACTCCAAAATGCATTGGGAAGTGTCCGGAAAAAAACGCGGCAAAAACGCGTCAAAACCGCGGCAAAAACGCGTCAAAACCACGGCAAAATCGCGGCAAAAACGCATGCGGTTTTCTTGCGGATTTCATGCAGAAAATGTCCGGAATTCTCAGGAATTTTCTGTATGAATTCCTGAACGTGTGCACATAGCCTTACATGGAGTAACTTTGTCTCCCAGGCAGGCAAGTCCCCTGGTGAATCAGCCTGCGAGGAAACGCGTCGGGACATCTCAATAGGGAGAGTGCAGGGCATGATATTGTCCAGGGGTAGCTGTGGACTGCCCTTGTAAGGGCGGGAGCCTGGGACTGTAGGTTTATGAATAGCCCCTTAGGGATTGACAGGGTATTGTCTCCCGGCATCGCTGTTATATGGACTTTTCTCCACTCCAGTGCATTGCGGGCTTCACCTACTTCGTTTATGGCAATTGGTGAGATCATTCCTGTTTTAACTACCTTTGTTGTTACATGATATTTCTTTTCTTTTGCCTTATCCCCTCCTGCCTGCTTTATTCATTTGTCTTTGATACCTGCCAATATTTGTACATACAAGTTTACCCAGCTGAACATTTTTTGCACCTAGATGTGCCTATGTTTATAACTAGCGGTATCTTGGTAGCGTGGGACAGCACACTGTACGTGATAAGGCTGTTCTCATAAACATTTTTGGTATCATATATATAAATGGTGTTTTTTTATTCAGGTTACACCATTTAGTACTATTATACATTGTTGTGGGGTGATATTTTTTGTTTTGTTTTTTTGTATATATTTTTACCTTATATATATTAAAGGTTATGTTTTAGATTCCTACTATAGCTATGTTCCTCTAATTTTGGTGGGATTAGTGGTATATTTTCCAATTACCGTGGATTTATCTAGATTTGCTTTTTTCTCGCTAAATCTGTGTTAGTGAGCTCTTCTCCTTTGTTTAGATAATCGATCCACCTCACTGGTGTGGCATAGATTAGATTGCTGATTAGACACATCATTACTGCACAGGTGCCGTAGGCTGGACACAATTAGGCTACGTTCAGATTAGCGTTTCCCGACGCTGCGTCGGGAAACGCAGCGGCGACGCACGCGTCATGCGCCCCTATGTTTAACATGGGGGACGCATGCGTTTTTCTCGCTGCGTTTTCCGACATGTGCGTCGTTTTCGACGCTAGCGTCGGACGCAAGAAAATGCAACAAGTTGCATTTTTCTTGCGTCCGATTTTCGTCAAAAAACGACGCACGCGTCGAAAAACGCAGCGTTTTTGCGTGCGTCGTGCGTTGCGTCGCCGACGCAGCGGCGCGCAACGCTAATCTGAACGTAGCCTAAGTGGTCACTGTAAAATATGCAGTTTTACACTGTTTGGGAGGGTCAGGTGGGGTGGAGTCAGAAAACCAGTCAGTATCTGATGATCAGCATTTGCCTCACGAAGAACACCACATCTCCTCCACATAGAGTTGATCAGGGTGTTGATTGTGGCCTGTTGAATGATGGTTCACTCCTCTTCAATGGCTGTGTGAAGTTGCTGGATATTAGCAGGAACTTGAACACACTGTCATATACAACGATCAAGGGCATCACAAACATGCTCAATGGTGGGCACGCCCAGTGAGTATGCTGGATATGTAAGAACTGGGATGTTTTCAGCTTCCAAGGATTGTGTACAGATCCTAGCAACATGGGGCCGTGATTTATGATGCTGCAGCATGAGGTGAATGCAGTAGATGAATGGAAAAACGATGGGCCTCAGAATTTCATCACGTTATCTCTGTGCATTCAAAATGGCTTCAATAAAATGCACTTGTGTTTGTTGTCCATAACATTTCTGTCGCCATGCCATAACCCCACTTGATTCACAATGATGACATCGGCAAATTGCTTACACGATGCAATATATGCAGTCAGCTATCTGCCCTGTAGAGGGAAAATCAGGATTCATCCATGAAGTGAACACCTCTCCAATGTGCCAGTCACCAACGAATGTATTTTCCCACTCAAGTCAGTTACAATGACAAACTGCAGTCAGGTGGAGACCCTGATGAGGACAACGAGATTACAGTTGTGCTCAAAAGTTCACATACCCCGGTGATTTGGGCCTGATAGCATACACAGAAGTTGACACAAATGGCTACTAAAGGTAACATCCTCACTATTTCTCTGTTACCCTTCTGAAAATAAAATTTGGGTCTAAAGTAACTTTTTAGTGAAAAAAAGTTAAATGTTATTTTTTTTTTTACTTCCACATTCCATTAATTCCTGTGTAGCTCTCTAACAGTTATGTGGGTACTATGGAGCTGAGGCAAACAGGTGTATTTAAGAAAATCAGAAGTGTAACACAACTAACAGAGATCTTCCTGCAATTGTAACAAAGGGCACACCACGATATAGAAATGTTCAGCAAACTGAATAGTGGGGCGTGACCGCTAATACGAACCAGTCCAGCAGTAATATGATGCAGGAGTGCACATGGCACTTTAAACATAGAAGTCCAGCAATAATATGAGTGAGAATGCACACAGCACTAAACGTAGAAGTCCAGCAATAATATGAGTGAGAATGCACACAGCACTAAACGTAGAAGTCCAGCAATAATATGAGTGAGAATGCACACAGCACTAAACGTAGAAGTCCAGCAATAATATGAGTGAGAATGCACACAGCACTAAACGTAGAAGTCCAGCAATAATATGAGTGAGAATGCACACAGCACTAAACATAGAAGTCCAGCAATCATATGAGCGAGAATGCACGTAGCACTAAACGTAGAAGTCCAGCAATAATATGAATGAGAATGCACATAGCACTAAACGTAGAAGTCCAGCAATAATATGAGTGAGAATGCACACAGCACTAAACGTAGAAGTCCAGCTTTAATATGAGTGAGAATGCACACAGCACTAAACGTAGAAGTCCAGCAATAATATGAGTGAGAATGCACATAGCACTAAACGTAGAAGTCCAGCAATAATATGAGTGAGAATGCACACAGCACTAAACGTAGAAGTCCAGCAATAATATGAGTGAGAATGCACACAGCACTAAACATAGAAGTCCAGCAATCATATGAGCGAGAATGCACATAGCAATAAACGTAGAAGTCCAGCAGTAATATGAATGAGAATGCACATAGCACTAAACATGGAAGTCCTGCAGTAATATAAGTGAGAATGCACACAGCACTTAAACGTCGAAGTCCAGTAATAATATGATCACAAGTACGCACAGCACTTATATGTGGAAGTCCAGGAAAAGGTCTCTTAATGTACCTTTTGGGCTGAAAAGTCTTGCACAAGTCCAGCTCCGCAGCCCAACAGACACAGTCCAATAATGATGCCAGGATTTCTAACTGACCATAGCAGTTCCAGAGGCGAGTAGCTCCTCACCTGAAGTCTGGACAAAAGATAACCCCAGTCAGAATCAGGGAGCTGCACAGAGGACTGAAGGTGCCTGAATGTAGACGAGGCTGAAGTTGGTTTCTTATTCGTCAGTTTCTTATTCGGCCATTTTTTCTTTTCTGTTTTTTATAGGTTTAACAACAAAAAATAATTATCACAATAATGAAACACAATGCAGCGAGGAGCCCTGATGTGAATACACTTAAAAAAGGCTACAAAACAATAAAACTGGCACAAAAATGGGCATCAAAGTGGGCACCAAAGAGCGCTGAAGAAAGGGTTAAATGCCTTTGGGCCACTGATCTCACGTTGCAGACATATAGAACAGGGCGCCCCAAATCAAAACCTGTTATTTCCAGCCTGGCCCAAATGGGTTCTGGGCCCCAGAATTGGCATCAAAGTGAGCAAAATACCCATTTTCACGGATTTGAATAACTAACTGATGTTTTTAAGGGGTTAAATGCCTTTTGGCCACTGATCTGTCACTTAAAATACACAGAAAGTGATGCCGTGCATCAAACCCATGTCCCTCCAGCCTGGCTGGCCCAAATGGGTTCTAGGCACCAGAACTGGCATCAAAGTGGGCAAACAGCCCATTTTCACAGATTTGAATAAGTAACTGATGTTTTTAAGGGGTTAAATGCCTTTGGGCCACTGATACGACACTTAAAATACACAGAAAGTGATGCCCTGCATCAAACCCAGGTCCATTCAGCCTGACCCAAATGGGTTCTGGGCACCAGAACTGGCATCAAAGTGGGCAAACAGCCCATTTTCACAGATTTGAATAAGTAACTGATGTTTTTAAGGGGTTAAATTGTCTTTAGGCCACTGATACGACACTTAAAATTCACAGACAGTGATGCCGTGGCCCAAAAGCATTTAACCCCTTAAAAACATCAGTTACTTATTCAAATCTGCAAAAATGGGCTGTTTGCCCATTTTGATGCCAGTTCTGGTGCCCAGAAACAGTAGCGTAGCTACTGGGGGGGCAGAGGGGGCCATCGCCCCGGCCCCTGTCACATGAAGGGGCCCACTGGGAGCCAGGGCGAGCCCACTTCTGTGACGAGGCAGAACACACACATAGGAGCAGAGCAGTATGTCTGCTCCCGTCTGACAGAGACTCTGCAAGCTGCTAGTGGCCGGCTGCAGAGTCTCCCTCCCTCCTGCAGTGAATGGTATTGCCTGTCTGACCTGATCATGCTTTTCCTGGGCTGCAGCTCTGAATCTTGACTCTGTGCAGTGTGCACGCTGGGTCCTGTCTACAAACTTCAGTAAGTGGGGATGGAACTTATTAGCTTTACTAAATTCAGGTATGTCACTGTGAGGTGAATGTGAGACCATTGGGGTATTGTGGGAGAGGGGAGACAGGGTACTGGGGGGGAGCGGGGGGTGAATGAGGCAATGGGGGTATTGTAGGGGCTGAAAGTAGGTGAGGGAGGACAGGGTACTGGGGGGTGAATCTTAGATCATGGGGGTATTGTGGGAGAGGGGAGACAGGGTACGGGACATACTAAAACGAATGAAGAAAAGGAATAAGAAAGAATGAACATAATAACTTTTAGGTCCAAAGAGATGGAGAGATGTTATAGATTTCTTATGAATCTTGGATATGAACTGAACATGAAATATATGTAGAAAATTAGGAAATCAACATAGATACATAAAAACAGGTGTACATTATAGTCCCTGAGGTTGATAGGTGGGGAATGAACATGAAATATATGTAGAGAATAGGAGAATGAACACATATCCCATATAAACAGGTGTATATTATATTCCCTGAGCCTGATAGGTGGGGAATGAACATGAAATATATGTAGATAATAGAGGAATAAACACATATCCCATATAAACAGGTGTATATTATATTCCCTGAGCCTGATAGGTGGGGAATGAACATGAAATTTATGTAGATAATAGAGGAATGAACACATATTCCATATAAATAGGTGTATATTATATTCCCTGAGCCTGATAGGTGGGGAATGAACATGAAATATATGTAGATAATAGAGGAATAAACACATATCCCATATAAACAGGTGTATATTATATTCCCTGAGCCTGATAGGTGGGGAATGAACATGAAATTTATGTAGATAATAGAGGAATGAACACATATCCCATATAAACAGGTGTATATTATATTCCCTGAGCCTGATAGGTGGGGAATGAACATGAAATTTATGTAGATAATAGGAGAATGAACACATATCCCATGTAAACAGGTGTATATTATATTCCCTGAGCCTGACATGTGGGGAATGAACATGAAATATATGTAGAGAATAGGAGAATGAACACATATCCCATATAAACAGGTGTATATTATATTCCCTCAGCCTGATAGGTGGGGAATGAACATGAAATATATGTAGAGAATAGGAGAATGATCACATGTCCCATATAAACAGGTGTATATTATATTTCCTGTGCTTGATAGGTGGGGAATGAACATGAAATTCATGTAGATAATAGAGGAATGAACACATATCCCATATAAACAGGTGTATATTATATTCCCTGAGCCTGATAGGTGGGGAATGAACATAAAATATATGTAGATAATAGAGGAATGAACACATATCCCATATAAACAGGTGTATATTATATTCCCTGAGCCTGATAGGTGGGGAATGAACATGAAATATATGTAGAGAATAGGAGAATGAACACATCTATATATATATATATATATATAATTGCCTAAGGGTTTTTCCATCTGTCTGTCTGTCCTGGAAATCCCGCGTCTCTGATTGGTCGAGGCCTGGCAGCCTCGACCAATCAGCAACGGGCACAGTATCGACGTAGATGCCATAATGGTTGCCATGGCGATGATGATGTCATAAAGGACGTAGAAATCCCACGTTTCTGATTCAGCGACGGGCACAGTATCGACGTAGATGTCATAATGGTTGCCATGGCGACGACGATGTCATAAAGGTTACCTCGACCAATCATCAACGGGCACAATCTGCCGCGAATTCTGGAATCATCATTGTCCATATACTATGGGGACATGCATATTCTAGAATACCCGATGCGTTAGAATCGGGCCACAATCTAGTATTCCATATAAACAGATGTATATTATATTCCCTGAGCCTGATAGGTGGGGAATGAACATGAAATATATGTAGATAATAGAGGAATGAACACATATCCCATATAAACAGGTGTATATTATATTCACTGTGCCTGATAGGTGGGGAATGAACATGAAATGTATGTAGAGAATGTCACGGAGTCACCGTGACAGAGCAGTACCAGAAGACCACGGCGTCTGATGGCTCCTGCTTCGCCGCTGAGAAGAAGCACTTCTCCAGTGTATTAAAGGTGTTTGTTTTCTTTCAGCAGGACAGGGGTTAATCGGCCATGTGGTACTCCCTGCATTCAGCTGTGCTCGGTTAGCCACTCCTCTCTCCTATAAAAGTTACAGGAAAGAAATATATCTTGGTACTGTGTTAGCCAGTGGATAGAAAAATATTTAGAATTGAGAGTCCTGTGAAGAGACCTGTGTAGTCTTGAAAGCTTGCAATTTGTTACCATCTTTTCAGTTAGCCATTAAAAGGTATCAATTCTAAATATTTTTCTATAAAAGTTAGGCCTTCTGGTCAGATCCTTGTCTGACTTGTTAGATAGACCTGGAGTAGTAAGAAGCTGGTGTCTGAAGAGCCTGGAAATTCCTCATCCTTACCTGCCTTATTTACTTCCCTCTTCCTTCACTCCCTGGTGAATACCTCTGTTATTTGGGAGAGCATATTTTGTGTGAGTGGAGTTTACTTTTACCCTTGTCGGGTTGGTGTACTGCGGTACACGGTAGCGCCTCTCTTCCCCGGGTGGGGAGGGGGACAGACGCAGGGCTGTAGTTAGGAGACAGGGCAAGGGCGCCGGCATCCTCGCCATCTGAGGTATCCCAGGGAACAGGGTGAGTTAGGGCACCCCCTAGTGTTAGGGCCAGGAAAGGTGCCCCTGGCCCCAGTCCAATCGTGACAGAGAATAGGAGAATAAACTCATATGCCATAAAAACAGGTATATATTATATTCCAAAATAAAAATGATACAGTATATTTGCGCTAAACATGTATCCCTTTAAATAAATGGACCATAATCACATGATTCATAGAGTTATGCACATGAAGTTATACTAAGGTAACAAAGCATCAGTTTGTAATTCATGGGTTACCTTATATAGCAGAGATTCGGGAGTAATCCAGTGTTCGATCTCTAGATAGTCCCGGAGGAGGGAGGGGTTTCGCAGAAGCGTTAGTGGTTGGAGTTCAGGAAGTCTTCTGGAGCGCTGTCCCGGCCGGTGGCAGATTCCCTCTTGCTTCTCTGGTAGGCCCTTGCGCAAGTATGGAGCACTCGCAGTAGAAGCCGGCAGCGCGCGGTGAGCGTGCATGACCTTGCGTGAAGTCAGAAATCACATGACCAGGCACGTGACAATGTACAGAGCTCTATGTGGACTAATTCCTTCCCATTTCGGAATGCTCGGATTCCTTCGTCAGGGATGGTCCATTGATTGACGGAGCGGTCTTATCTTCAGTGAAGGCTTCGCTGTTGAGACCTCTAGGTATTAGAGTGTCTAGTTCAAATATCCATCTATAATCTGCAAGGGACATTTGTTTAACTCCTTTCTACCATCAGACGCACTATGCCGTTTGTGTGACCTGGGACCTAATTCCCATGGACGGGATAGTACGGGATAGTACATCATCACCGATCAGCCGTGCTCACGGGGGTAGCGCGGCCGGGTGTCACCTGATTATCACAGCAGACATCCGGCACTATGTGCCAGGAGCAGTCACGGACCGTTCCCGTCACTTTAACCCCGGAAACAAGATCGCAGCATTTCGGTGGCATATGGAAGCATCGCGCAGGGAGGGGGTTCCCAGTGTGTTTCCTTGGGACTGTGATTGCGTTGTTCCGAGGGTCTCCTCCTTACGGGCCCCGGAACCAAGATGGCAGCGGGGTCCTTTTGGGTCCTGTAGGGAGGTGGAGTGCTCTGCAAAGTGTCATATCAGCGATCTGACTTTATTCATTGATGTATAAACATGAAATAAATATTTTTTAAAAAAATGTATTTCTTTATGTAAATAAAAAGAAAAGGAAAATAAAATTAGACATATTTAGTATCGCTGCGTCCGTAATGACCCGACCTATAAAACTGTCCCACTAGTTAACCACTTCAGTGAAAATAAAATAAAAAACGAGGTAAAAAACAACGATTTATCATCTTACCGCTGAACAAAAAGTGGAATAACACGCAATCAAAAAGACGGATATAATTAACCATGGTATCGCTGAAAACGTAATCTTGTCCCGCAAAAAACAAGCTTCCATACAGCATCATCAGCAAAAAAATAAAAAAGTTATAGCTCTCAGAATAAAGCGATGCAAAAATGCAAAAATATTTTTTTTTTTATATAAAATAGTTTTTATTGTATAAAAGCGCCAAAACATAAAAAAATATAAATGAGGTATCACTGTAATTGTACTAACCCGAAGAATAAAACTGCCTTATCAATTTCACCAAACGTGGAACAGTATAAAAGCCCCCTGCAAAAGAAATTCATAAATTGCTGTTTTTTGTTCATTCTGCCTCCCAAAAATCGTAATAAAAAGTGATAAAAAACGTTACGTGCCCGAAAATGGTACCAATAAAAACATCAACTTGTCCTGCAAAAAACAAGACCTCAAATGACTCTGTTGGCCAAAATATGGACAAATTATAGTTCTCAAAATGTGGTGATGCAAAAAGCGTCTTTTAGTGTGTGACAGCTGCCAAGCAAAAAAAGCTATAAAACTCACTATAAATAGTAAATCAAATCACCCCCCTTAGATAGGGAAAAATAATAAAATCAAAAAGTATTTATTTCTATTTTCCCATTAGGGTTAGGGCTATGGTTAAAGTTAGGGTTGGGGCTAAAGTTAGGGTTAGGGTTGGGGCTAAAGTTTGGGTTAGGGTTTGGATTACGTTTACGGTTGGGAATAGTGTTGGGATTAGGGTTAGGTGTGTGTCAGGGTTTGGGGTGTGGTTAGGGTTATGGTTAGGGTAGGGATTAGGGATGTGTTAGGGTTAGGAGTGTGTTGGGGTTAGGGGTGTGATTAGGGTTGGGATTAGGGTTAGGGGCCTGTTCGGGTTAGGGGTGTGGTTAGGGGTGTGTTTGGGTTGGAGTTAGAATTAGGGGTTTCCACTGTTTAGGCACACAGGAGCTCTCCAAACACAACATGGCATCCGATCTCAATTCCAGCCAATTCTGCGTTGAAAAAGTAAAATAATAATAATAATAATAATCTTTATTTTTATATAGCGTTATCTACATATATTTCATGTTCATTCCCCACCTATCAGGCTCAGGGAATATAATACACACCTGTTTATATGGGATACTAGATTGTGGCCCGATTGTAACGCATCGGGTATTCTAGAATATGCATGTCCTCGTAGTATATGGACAATGATGATTCCAGAATTCGCGGCAGACTGTGCCCATCGCTGATTGGTCGAGGCAACCTTTATGACATCATCGTCGCCATGGCAACCATTATGACATCTACGTCGATACTTTGCCCGTCGCTGAATCAGAAACGTGGGATTTCTACGTCCTTTATGACATCATCATCGCTGTGCCCATTGCTGATTGGTCGAGGCCTGGTGGCCTCGACCAATCAGAGACGCGGGATTTCCAGGACAGACAGACAGACAGAAAGACAGACAGACAGACGGAAAAACCCTTAGACAATTATATATATAGATGTGTTCATTCTCCTATTCTCTACATATATTTCATGTTCATTCCGCATATATCAGGCACAGTAAATATAATATACACCTGTTTATGTGGGATACGTGTTCATTCTCCTATTTTCTACATATATTTCATGTTCATTCCCCACCTATCAGGCACAGGGAATATAATATGCACCTGTTTATATGGGATATGTGTTCATTCCTCTATTATCTACATATAATCCATGTTCATTCCCCACCTATCAGGCACAGGGAATATAATATGCACCTGTTTATATGGGATATGTGTTCATTCCTCTATTATCTACATATAATCCATGTTCATTCCCCACCTATCAGGCACAGGGAATATAATATGCACCTGTTTATATGGGATATGTGTTCATTCCTCTATTATCTACATATAATACATATTCATTCACCACCTATCAGGCTCAGGGAATATAATATTATAATATACACCTGTTTATATGGGATATGTGTTCATTCTCCTATTCTCTACATATATTTCATGTTGTTTTCCCACCCATCAGGCTCAGGGAATATAATATACACCTTTTTTACGGGATCTATGTTGATTTCCTAATTTTTTACATATAATTCATGTTCATTTCATATCCAAGATGCATAAGAAATCTATAATAGCTCTCCATCTCTTTGGCTCTATAAGTTTTTATATTCATTCTTTTTATTTATTCCTTTTCTTCATTCTTTTTAGTACGTCCCTCCTCTTTGCACCACTCATCATCCCGCACAACACTTTTTACTTTCTCCATTATGGCCTCAGCATCAATATTTTTCAGATATCTGCCTGGATGTCAAAGCTGTGAAAGTAATAATGTAAAAGTCACAGACAGAAGGAAAACTCATGTGGAATGTTCTAGATGGAGGATTTTACTACAAGCCCATGAGGCACCTGAGCTGCCAAAAGATGCCGACATCTCCGCCTCCTATATCACTGGGGCTGCCCACAGTCAGTACGGTGGCCTGTAGTCAGGGCCGGCGTCAGCACCAGGCGCACCTGGGCAAATGCCGGGGCCCTGGCGAGATGGGGGGGCCCACTCACGCTGTCTGGGATACAGCACACACACTGATGTAAGGGGCGGTCAGAATTTTCATAAACCAGACGTTGTGTGTGCAGAGGGAGCAGGAGTTATTGTGACAGACAGCTGGGAGAGGCAGCCAGTACTGAGCAACAGGAGGGCGGGACTTTCCAGCATCCAATCCCGGCTGAGCGCAGGCTTAGTGCAGTTACAGTATTCTCCCGTCACACAGTACAGTCAGGAGTGAGTCACGAGCAGCGCAGCCTCCTTCCCCCGGTGAATGTTGTCTGAGCCTATGTGGTTTAAAGGGAACCTGTCACCCCGAAAATCGCGGGTGAGGTAAGCCCACCGGCATCAGGGGCTTATCTGCAGCATTCTGTAATGCTGTAGATAAGCCCCCGATGTTACCTGAAAAAGGAGGAAAAGACGTTATATTATACTCACCCAGGGGCGGTCCCGCTGCTGGTCAGGTCGGATGGGTGTCTCTGGTCCGCTCCGGCGCCTCCCATCTTCATTACAAAAAGTCCCCTTCTGATCTTCAGCCACAGCTCCGGCGCAGGCGTACTTTGCTCTGCCCTCTTGAGGGCAGAGGATAGTACTGCAGTGTGCAGGTGCCGGAAAGGTCAGAGGCCTGGCGCCTGCGCACTGCAGTACTTTGTCTGCCCTCAACAGGCGCCCCTGGGCGCCTCCCATCTTCATTACAAAAAGTCCCCTTCTGATCTTCAGCCACGGCTCCGGCGCAGGCGTACTTTGCTCTGCCCTCTTGAGGGCAGAGGATAGTACTGCAGTGTGCAGGTGCCGGAAAGGTCAGAGGCCCGGCGCCTGCGCACTGCAGTACTTTGTCTGCCCTCAACAGGGCAGAGCAAAGTACGCCTGCGCCGGAGCCGTGGCTGAAGATCAGAAGAGGATGTCTTGTAATGAAGATGGGAGGCGCCGCAGCGGACCAGAGACGCCCATCCGACCTGACCAGCAGCGGGACCGCCCCTGGGTGAGTATAATCTAACGTCTTTTTCTCCTTTTTCAAGTAACATCGGGGGCTTATCTACAGCATTACAGAATGCTGCAGATAAGCCCCTGATGCCGGTGGGCTTACCTCACCCGCGATTTTCGGGGTGACAGGTTCCCTTTAAGTTCATGGATGGTGTCCTGACAGGCTCTAGTCCAGTCCCTGCAGCCGATCATCCTCCATGAGTTTGTCTACTGTGCTCATCAGTCAGCACAGCAGCTGCTATGTCCTGAATCTGACCCATCTGTGTATCATCATGAAAATAGCAGAGCTGAGTGCCCCTTCCCCCTTCACCTACCCCTGACAGGACACAGCAGCCCCCCCTCTCAAGATTCCCTGCATGTACATCTGAGAACTTCAGTCTTCAGAATGGAGCTGTGGTGTCCTGTCAGGGGGCAGACGGGGAACAGAAGCCTTAGGCTATGTGCACACGTTGCGGATTTTGCTTCGGATCCACAGCGTTTCCGCAGCTGCGGATCCGCAGCAGTTTCCCCTGCGTTCCCCTGCGTTTACAGTTCAATGTAAACGTATGGGAAAAAAAACCCGCTGTGCACATGCTGCGGAAAAACTGTGCGGAAACGCAGCGGTTTACAATCCGCAGCATGTCACTTCTTTTGTGCGTTTTCCGCAGTGGATTTACAACTGCCCTATGGAAAACCGCAGTTGTAAATCCACAGTGGAAACCACAGTACATCCGCAGCGGTTTACCACTGCGGATTTATCAAATCTGCTGGAATCCGCAGTGGACCCAGACTACGTGAGCACATAGCCTTATCCTTCTCTGTTCTCTGGAGGGGGCTCATCAGGAGTTGTAAGCTGCTGAACAGGCTCACCTTCTAGAGATGTTATATAACATGACCACACACTGTATACATATATATATATATATATATATATATATATATATATCACAGTATATGGTAAAAGTATGCAAAAATTCCACAGTACTACAGAAAAGTAATTGAGGCCAGACTTAGCATGAGAGGCTAATGAGAGAAGATCTGCAGGGGAATAAAGGGTCTTAGTCCTCGCTCACACGAATGTATAACCCATCCGAGTGCTATGTGATGTTTATAGGATAACACTCGGCATAAAGTTATACTATAGGGCAAAGCAGATCTGTGATTTTTTTCTACAGACCGAATTCATCTGTGGAAAAATTTATCTGCAGCACGCTGCGAGTGGCTCTGGAATTTGGATTACACGGACCCATTGAAATCTATGGATGTGTGTGAAACTTCAGGCTGTAGATAAAATGGAGAAAGGCGGAGGGCACCACTGAATATACATCTAAGTAATATACTGGGGCTCACCATGGACTTGACAAACTACAATAAAACCAAGAGAAAGAAAATACAAAAAAAAAATACAAAGTTTTTTTATTATTGATCAGCATGACAATATACCACACAAAAAAAGCACACGATTAAAAACATTTAAAAATGCAACACCAAAAAGACACAGCAGTCATATCCTAGTATAGGGAAAATGACGACCCACAACCCTATCCCCTCCCAAGAAAACAGAGATGTATGTATATAAACAAATGTAGTAATCCCAAAACACAGTCACATATTCACATACATAGTATGGAAAAACATAGTATAATATATAGCTCTCAACCTAAATTGAAACAATGCAAAGTATGCAAACGCATAGAACTATTAATATCACAGTACCATATAGCCCTGAAAAAATAATAACAATGTTGTGCTAACCGGTACGTAGCAATCAATGCCTGGGCAACTGTGGTAAAAAGAAACTCATTCCACATGGGTAAAGCACATGCTAGGCAAAGTAGTCACAAACATGTCAGAATATAACAAAATACCCACGCCTGAAGAAAGTCCATATGCGTATAAATGACCAGGTCATATACAGGTAAGAGAGGGAGAGAAATGGGAGAGAGGGAAAAAGGGCTGTGGGGTGCAACCCACGCGTATCGCCGCAGCTGTGGCGGCTTCCTCAGGGAAAAGAATAGCATGCTGTGTGGAACGTTAGACATGAATATAAACTAAATCATAACGACATAAATGGTGTTCACCTGTACAAAAACGTCAGCGGCAAGAGACACATGGAGCAGGATGGTCGCGGCCATGTTGTTAGTCCAGAATCACGGCGTCTGACTAATAAAGTTGTGCGAGGGCTCGACGCCGGCGCATGCGCACTTGTGCGCGATAAACCTGCACACTCGCGCGCCTGTAGTAAGTCCCCCTCAACCTGATTCCCATATAGAAAGTATGCCCGCGCGCTGAATGGAAAACGCTGAAGGAAGAACGCACACCTATTAAAGAAACAGTCCCAGGCAGACACGGCACCTCCCACAGTAGTCCCACAGTAAGAACAACAACATGCTGAACCGCTACGATCTTAGATATAGCAATGTTTAGAGTCACACTGAATATGTGTAAGACGGCACAAGGAAACAAGTAAACATAGCACCTGCACAGCTTTCCCAGTGCCAGCCCACCTATAGCCACAGACCACCACACTCTTATCCAAATTGTCATACATCCTCCGACACATACTCATGGGACAAGAAAATATACAAACCCCACAGATATCACACAGACTAGATCAGATGGAGATCGGCGATAGTAACATGGACACACAAAAGTATGTACAAAGCTATCTAAACATACAAAGGGTACGGGATGCGGCGCGATCATATATGAATACAAAAGGGCTTGGCAAAAAAATTGAACTCATCGCATAATGATATATTGATGGACGACGCATGATAAACGCACAAGTGACCAAAAACGTACGTATATCCGCATAATTAAGCATGGCCTGAAAAATATGCTATAGCCCAAAAACCAGCAAAAAGGGAAATGACAAGTGAAAAAAACTTAAAAAAGTTGAAACCCCCCCCAAAAAAGGAGGGAAATATACACTAAATGCTATAAGGTACTGTGATATCCATCAAGTATTTTATACAATCTTTTTATTTTTATAGTATCTCAAGGTCACATGAACCAGCAACCCTAGAAAATCGATATCCATCTCGTATAATGTACAATATCTGTATTTCTATGGCGTCTCAAAGTCATATTGATAAGCAACCCTAAAAAAAACCCTATCAAAAATAGAACAATAATGGGCGCAATGCCGAAAAGACCCAAAACAGGCCCAGAGAATAAGGGTACAGCAGAACTGAGGGTACATTTGAAAATGGAAGGGTCAAGCAATTGAAAACACCACATGCCATATGGTACTGTGATATGGACCAAACCCTAATATGCAAAAAGCCAAACTATGCTAAATGCACGATAGGCAAGGCAAAATGTTACAGCGTGCCAAAAAGCACACCCCCAATATCCCTATATCCGGTACCACCCCAGATTCGAGTATCAGGCATAAAAACCAGTGAACAAAAGTTCTTCATTTAGTCCATTTGGAGATGTAGTCTTCAGGTCATAGATCCAGCGTGCTTCACGTCGTAGGAGTTCCTTAGTTAAGTCCCCTCCACGGATGTTACCCAGAACTTGGTCCACAACCATAATCCGCATGCCTTGATGCCTGCTATTATGGAACTCCATATAATGGGATGCAACAGATGAAACTTCAGGCTGCACTCAGCTGTCATCTGAGTGCAGTCCGACATACATGGCCTCAGACAGTGGGGAAGATGGAGAAATTAAGTGTCCTTGTCTTCTCAATATGCTCCGATTATCTCATGCAAGAGAATCAGCTGACACTCAGATGAGAGTTTGAGCCGAGTGTCAGTGGCACAATTGAGCCGATTCTGTCACATGAGAGAATTATCACTCGTGGGACCCCGGTCTTACACTTTTTTCAGCTGGACAATTCTTTTATATATCTTAATTATTCCTAATATTCCTTATATTATCCTTCTTCCCAAACCCACTGACCTAAGCAGGGCTGCCATCAGGGCCTTACTGCCCTTACAGGATAGGGACCGATGAGTAGAGGTAAAGGCTTCTGCCAGCTCAGCAACTGATCGTGTGTCCTGAGACGCACAGGCAGTTAAAATTTGTTGCTGTGCGGGAGATTGCTACCCCACGGCAACAGTTAACATCCGCCAGCCAATCACAGGCCCGCAGCTGATATCAGCGGGCACTTAGCCGGCATATGACATCACTGTCATACGCCGGAACGAAGGTCCGGGCCTCAGATGCATCTAGTGGAGGACACCGTTGGATCTCAGCCAGGTAAAGAGTAACTTTATTTTTTTTCTAAAGCCGCAGTATGGGGCATATTATACACTATGGAGGTGCATTATACTACTATATATAGTAGTATATATACTTGCGAGATCCTCACATCACTTCACCCTGCATAGCCGCCCGTTCTTTGGACAGTAGTGTGCAGCTGCATAGAAAAACGGACGTTTCGGGTGAGGCAATGCAAGGCTCTCGCATAATTGGCATATAAGGGGTTGACTTATATAAAGCCCCTCTGCTGTATGGTATTGTAGAATTTACAATAGCTATCACTCGTGTAAGGCCGGGGTCACACTAGACCGTAATACGGCCGAGTGCCGCTGTTACTGCCGGCGCTGACACATTCAGTGCATGCCGGTGGACTCCGGCGGGGGACGTGACAGACATCGGAAGGTAAGTATGTAGTGTTTTTTTTTTTTTTACTTTTACAATGGTAACCAGGGTAAATATCGAGTTACTAAGCGCGGCCCTACACTTAGTAACCCGATGTTTACCCTGGTTACCGGGTGCTGCAGGGGGACTTCGGCATCGTTGAAGACAGTTTCAACGATGCCGAAGTCGTTCCCCTGATCGTTGGTCGCTGGAGAGAGCTGTCTGTGTGACAGCTCCCCAGCGACCACACAACGTCTTACCAATGATCACGGCCAGGTCGTATCGCTGGTCGTGATCGTTGGTAAGTCGTTTAGTGTAACTCCAGCTTTAGGGTGTCGATCAGATTAAAGTGGAAGCGCCGACAATCTGTTAACCATTTATACGATGTAGTCACTATTGACCGCA
Source organism: Ranitomeya imitator (assembly GCF_032444005.1). Lineage (NCBI taxonomy): Eukaryota > Metazoa > Chordata > Amphibia > Anura > Dendrobatidae > Ranitomeya > Ranitomeya imitator. The sequence continues at coordinate 185,837,584 of NC_091288.1, forward strand.
GCATCTAAGAGGATAACCAGATATGGACGCTGCCAACACTGATCGTCGCTGATACAGCAAGTGGTCAGCTATAGCGGACAGCCGACAGCTGCTGGATTGTCACTTGTATGGGGATGCTAGTCTCTTATATCTCAGATCAGTAAAAAGATGTTGTAAGGGGTTAAATGCACTAGCAGTTTTATTTTTTACTTATTTAAGCAATGTTTTGTCTGGAGATGTTGTATTCTTGGGATCCATGCTATTTTTTTTTTGAGGTTGGAAGCATTTTTTTTTCTTTTTATCGCATTCATTTCTGCTGATATGTCATGTTAGAAAAGTTTTCCACCCATTTTTTAATATTTACATGAAGTCCAGTATGGCTTGAATCACGTTATGACAAACTCTGGCCTGCGTGCCAAATCTGTCCTGCAGGGTGATTATATTTGGCCCACGATGTTCGTACCAATCCCTGCCCCCTTCTCGGCATCACTCCTTCAACTGTTCGACATCCTGGATTCCGATACAGTTGAAGGTAATAATGAATCAGGGATCTCAGCCATAATTCTCCTTCTGCATCTGATGTCTCAGCATAGCGGGTGCGATAACATCACTATTCCGCTTCAGCTGTACGGACCAGTGACGAGCTTCACAGTACTCGCTGTTGAGTCTGGAGCACTGGGGAGAGCTGAGTATTTTTATTTTTAATATTATTATTATTATTTATTTATATAGAACCATTAATTCCATGGTGCTGTACATGAGAAAGGGGTTACATACAGAGTTACAGATATCGTTTACAGTAAACAAATTTACAGTGACAGACTGGTGCAGAGGGGAGAGGACCCTGTCCTTGCGGACTTACATTCTATGGGGAACCATTATGCCATATGGAGTACTTCTTGAGGCCATTATACTGTATGGAGGGATATGTGGGCCTATTGTATTGTATGAAAGATGTGGGGCTATTATTCTCTGTTGAGGAGTGTGTGGGGCTCATTATATTGTATGGAGGACTATGTGGGGCCCAATATACGGTATAGAGGACTATTTAGAGTCATTACACTGTATGGGTAACTATGTGGGGCCCATTATACTGTAAGGTGGACTAAGTGCAGCTATTATACTGGGACATTATACTGTATAGAGGATTATGTGGGGCCATTATATACTGTATTGAGGACTATATGGAGTCATTACACTGTATGAAGGACAATTTGGGGCCCATTATACTGTACGTAGGTGTCACGCTGTGACAGACGTAAGGGAGAGGGGCCTAAAACTGTCCATGGAACCCTAACTATCCCTGTCTCAGGGGTACTCATGATGGTAGAGAGGCCTGGGTCTCCAGCCTTACTATGATCTTGTTAAACCCTAGTATGTCCCGTCCCCCACCCCATGGGGCTTGGTACAGAAATGTAAGGGAAACAAGACACAAATACAACAGGGATAACCGAATACCACTATTATACAACAGCACTTACCAAAATAGGCAGGAGGATAAGGAAAGGGAGGAATATACAAACCATGGGATTCATTCATCAATCTAATCCCTATTCGGAACAATACTATATTCATCATGACTGCAGTTCATAGGTTAGAGTTTCTATCCCTAGGATACACAGGCATCACTTGTGCTATCTAAAACTAGCACATAGCTTCCCCAACAAGTTTTGCATAACATGCTTCCTCATAGGGTTGGGGCTATAATTTTTTTTACAGAGATTATAATAGTGAGATTGCACAGGCATACTGTTGTGTGTTTTTAGTTTATATACCACTGTTTTTTAACAAAGTATAATAAAATCCATGTTTTAATGCATCCCTTAATTAGGGCTTATTTACCCTCTAGGTAATTTGGTATTATGACTTTTCCATCCCTATGGGCCCTATATAATGTTCCAAACAGAATAATGGCCCCATATAATGTTCCATACAGAATAATGATCTCATATAATGTTCCATACAGAATAATTGCCCAATATAATACTACATACAGAATAATGGCACTCATATTGCCCAATACAGTATATTGGCCAAATATAATGTTCCATAAAGTATAAAGGCCCCATATAATGCTCCATAAAGTATAATGTATATAAATACAACAATACGAACCAGAGTAACAAAGATACAATGAAAAAAGAAAGGCAACACTAGTGCCACGCACGGACGCAATAATCAGATAAGGAGCAAGTCAATAATAATAGCCGTACAAAAAATATATATATAAATATCTATAAATAGCACATGTCGGTAAAATGGTTACTCCGCATACAATAAGATAATATGAGATGGTTATACCAATAAATAGTAAGGCATAAGAGCAACCACACCAATAAAATGGCTCCAGAATAATATACACATATAGGGAGGTTCAAAATGTAACTAAACAAATAGGCAAAATGTCTAATGCAATCCTTGTATAATAAAGAACCCCATATAGCTCACCAACAACAGTACATAGTCAGAGGTATCCCGGGAAGTCCCATATCTATATAGTGAGTAAAGCCTAGGCTATATCTGCACAGTGGCAATTTCAATAAAATTGTCAATTTTAGCTCTTGTGTCCATATTTTTTGGTTTTCTATTATATATTATGGCGGAGCATTTACTCTGGTTGCCCTTCCTATAGGTTCATTCATAAAGTATAATGGCCCCATATAATGCTCCATACAGTGTATTAGCCCCATATATTGCTTCACACGTATATTGGCCCCATATAATGTTCCACAGTTTCACACAGTATAATGGGTCCAATATGAATCTTCATATAGAATAATCGCCCCAAATAACCAGGGATTGAAGCTTGAAGAGGAAAATCTGTATATTCCAGGTGCCTTCTGGGAAAAGCGAAGTCTCCCTCAGCAATAAGATCGTAGGGTATAGCCGGGACCAACTGCTTGGAAAGCATCGCCAAACCGCGCGCCGTAATTTTGCCTCTAGGACATTATAGTAAGAAAGCTTGGCTGATTGAGTAGATTACACAAGGAAAACAAACAGTAGATCACACAAGAAAGAAGGCACACAGCAAGTCAGCAGGATCTAGGAGCAACATGGCAGATGTGACAACCTACATGGTGAGCTGCAACATGTGCTACATGTTCACAGTAAAGTAACAAATTTCACCGCACTCTCTTTTAGATTAATTATGCAAAGGTTCTGTACATTTATTAGGAGCACAACAGAATATTGCAGTATATGCGATTAACACAACGTTTCGGCTTAACCTAAGCCTTGATCACGTATCGCTTATTCCAATAATGGAATATAGTGCAGACAGGAAAAAATCCCAGCAATAGAGTGACAGTTCTTAAGCAATATCCTTAGTAAATAAGCAGAGGCTCCCTTATGGAAATGTGGACCTTAAAGTAATGTGATTGCTGCGTTTGCAAAGGTTCACTGGTGGACGGTATGGACCTGAGAAAGAGCGGCGCTCCCGCGCTGTGCTCCAATGCCGCGTGTGCCCGGTCTCACGAGGCATTGGAGCACAGCGCGGGAGCGCCGCTCTTTCTCAGGTCCATACCGTCCACCAGTGAACCTTTGCAAACGCAGCAATCACATTACTTTAAGGTCCACATTTCCATAAGGGAGCCTCTGCTTATTTACTAAGGATATTGCTTAAGAACTGTCACTCTATTGCTGGGATTTTTTCCTGTCTGCACTATATTCCATTATTGGAATAAGCGATTCGTGATCAAGGCTTAGGTTAAGCCGAAACGTTGTGTTAATCGCATATACTGCAATATTCTGTTGTGCTCCTAATAAATGTACAGAACCTTTGCATAATTAATCTAAAAGAGAGTGCGGTGAAATTTGTTACTTTACTGCCATTGGGCCATTGGCCCATTACACCAGCACCTCGCCTCTTACTGGCTGAGTGCACGCCAAATAACCTCTCTATACTACATGTTCACAGATCGACCAGAAGAAGAATCCAACTTCACCTACCAGAAGTGTAGACTACTGTCTCTTTTAGAAGAAAACATGCGGGGTCTGGGAGAAAGAATTGCAACTTTCAAACTCAAAGAAAATGAAAACTTCCTAGACAGAACAGAAGCATCTCTACTGGTCACAGAAGGTTAAGAAAGGGTCAGAGAACCTACAAAAGCAGACGAGTGGAAGCATGTGACCAAAAAAAGGAAGAAGACCATGGAGACATCACCAACCACACAACTGAAAAACTGATACCAAGGCCTTGTGGTGGACAAAGAGGGCACACCTAAGGATGAGGCACTACCAGCAAGCAAAGAAGAAAAGGTCACACAGCTACACCCAGAACTGACAACAAAAAGTACAGCCAAGAAGCGAAGAAGAGTGGTAGTGGTGGGGAGACTCACTACTGAAAGGCACAGAAGCAGCCATCTGCAGACCGAACATAACCGCAAGAGAAATATGCTGCCTCCCAGGTGCTGAGATCAAGGATGTGACAGATAGGATACTGAAGCTCATCAGTTCCAAGGACGTCCACCCATTTCTTCTGATACATGTTGGCACCAATGACACGGCAATGAAGGACCTACCGACAATCTGCAAGGACTTTGTAGAGTTGGGGAAGTAAAGGAACTGGATGCACAGGTAGTTTTTTCTTCTATCCTTCCAGTAGACGGGCATGGCACCAGGAGATGGAACAGGATCCTTGATGCGAACAACTGGCTAAGACGATGGTGCAGTCAACAAGGATTCGGATTACTGAACCTCAGTGTGAATTACCTGTACGACAGACTCCTCGCCAAAGACAGACTACACCTCAACAAACCAGGGAAACACATTCGCCAGAAGACTCGCTACACTCATCAGGAGGGCATTAAACTAGAAGAGGGAACGGGAAGAAAAAAATTAGACTTGAATATGAAGCCAGAAAATATACCAATGAAGGATATTGGGTGCGGCAAGGAAGACCCAAGACAACATACTCGGATGGGAGGTAAGAAAATTTCTAAAATAATCCACAGGGAGGATATTGGAACAAAACAAAATCCTCTAAACTGAATGCTCGTGAACGCCAGAAGCCTGACAAACAAGATGGAAGAACTAGAAGCAGAAATATCTACAGGTAACTATGACACAGTGGGAATAACCGAGACATGGTTAGATGAAAGCTATGACTGGGCAGTTAACTTACAGGGTTACAGTCTGTTTAGAAGGAATCATAAAAATCGGAGAGGAGGGGTTTGTCTTTATGTAAAGTCTTGTCTAAAGTCCACTTTAAGGGAGCAAATTAGCGAATGGAATGAGGATGTGAGTCCATATGGGTTGAAATACATGGAGGGAAAAATAGTAACAAAATTCTCATTGGGGTCTGTTACAAACCCCCAAATATAACAGAAATCATGGAAAGTCTACTACTAAGGCATATAGATGAAACTGCAACCCATAATGAGGTACTTGTTATGGGGGACTTTAACTACCTAGATATTAACTGGGAAACCGAGACCTGCGAAACCCATAAAGGCAACAGGTTTCTGCTAATAACCAAGAAAAAATATCTTTCACAATTGGTGCAGAATCCAACCAGAGGATCAGCACTTTTAGACCTAATACTATCTAACAGACCTGACAGAATAATAAATCTGCAGGTCGTCGGGCATCTAGGAAATAGCGACCACAATGTTGTAGTTTTACTTGTCTTTCACTAGGGGGACTTATCAGGGAGTCACAAAACCACTGAACTTTAGGAAGGCAAAGTTTGACCAGCTTAGAGATGCCCTTAATCTGGTTGACTGGGACAATGTCCTCAGAAATAAGAATACAGATAATAAATGGGAAATGTTTAAGAACATCCTAAATAGTCACAGTAAGAGGTTTATACCTTATGGGAATAAAAGGACAAGAAATAGGAAAGACCCAAGGTGGCTAAACAAAGAAGTAAGAGGGGCAATTTACAGTATAAGAAAAAATGTAAAACTACTAAAGCAAGACGGCACCGTTGAAGCTCTGAAAAACTATAGGGAGAAAAATACTTTATCTAAAAAACTAATTAAAGCTGCCAAAAAGGAAACAGAGAAGCACATTTCTAAGTAGAGTAAAACTAATCCCAAACGGTTTTTCAACTACAGTGGGGCAAAAAAGTATTTAGTCAGTCAGCAATAGTGCAAGTTCCACCACTTAAAAAGATGAGAGGCGTCTGTAATTTACATCATAGGTAGACCTCAACTATGGGAGACAAACTGAGAAAAAAAATCCAGAAAATCACATTGTCTGTTTTTTTAACATTTTATTTGCATATTATGGTGGAAAATAAGTATTTGGTCAGAAACAAAATTTCATCTCAATACTTTGTAATATATCATTTGTTGGCAATGACAGAGGTCAAACGTTTTCTGTAAGTCTTCACAAGGTTGCCACACACTGTTGTTGGTATGTTGGCCCATTCCTCCATGCAGATCTCCTCTAGAGCAGTGATGTTTTTGGCTTTTCGCTTGGCAACACGGACTTTCAACTCCCTCCAAAGGTTTTCTATAGGGTTGAGATCTGGAGACTGGCTAGGCCACTCCAGGACCTTGAAATGCTTCTTACGAAGCCACTCCTTCGTTGCCCTGGCGGTATGCTTTGGATCATTGTCATGTTGAAAGACCCAGCCACGTTTCATCTTCAATGCCCTTGCTGATGGAAGGAGGTTTGCACTCAAAATCTCACGATACATGGCCCCATTCATTCTTTCATGTACCCGGATCAGTCGTCCTGGCCCCTTTGCAGAGAAACAGCCCCAAAGCATGATGTTTCCACCACAATGCTTTACAGTAGGTATGGTGTTTGATGGATGCAACTCAGTAATCTTTTTCCTCCAAACACGACAAGTTGTGTTTCTACCAAACAGTTCCAGTTTGGTTTCATCAGACCATAGGACATTCTCCCAAAACTCCTCTGGATCATCCAAATGCTCTCTAGCAAACTTCAGACGGGCCCGGACATGTACTGGCTTAAGCAGTGGGACACGTCTGGCACTGCAGGATCTGAGTCCATGGTGGCGTAGTATGTTACTTATGGTAGGCCTTGTTACATTGGTCCCAGCTCTCTGCAGTTCATTCACTAGGTCCCCCCGCGTGTTTCTGGGATTTTTGCTCACCGTTCTTGTGATCATTCTGACCCCACGGGGTGGGATTTTGCGTGGAGCCCCAGATCGAGGGAGATTATCAGTTGTCTTGTATGTCTTCCATTTTCTAATTATTGCTCTCACTGTTGATTTCTTCACTCCAAGCTGGTTGGCTATTGCAGATTCAGTCTTCCCAGCCTGGTGCAGGGCTACAATTTTGTTTCTGGTGTCCTTTGACAGCTCTTTGGTCTTCACCATAGTGGAGTTTGGAGTCAGACTGTTTGAGGGTGTGCACAGGTGTCTTTTTATACTGATAACAAGTTTAAACAGGTGCCATTACTACAGGTAATGAGTGGAGGAAAGAGGAGACTCTTAAAGAAGAAGTTACAGGTCTGTGAGAGCCAGAAATCTTGATTGTTTGTTTCTGACCAAATACTTATTTTCCACCATAATATGCAAAAAAAATGATAAAAAAACAGACTGTGATTTTCTGGATTTTTTTTTCTCAGTTTGTCTCCCATAGTTGAGGTAAATTACAGACGCCTCTCATCTTTTTAAGTGGTGGAACTTGCACTATTGCTGACTGACTAAATACCTTTTTGCCCCACTGTATATCAATACACCATGTTCCAAATTATTATGCAAATTGGATTTAAGTGTCATAAAGATTTAATTGTTTTGTTTTTCAAAAACTCGTGGATGGTATTAGGTCTCAATGGATCACTGAAATCAATCTTAAACACATGATAATTAGTTTTCCAGGTGATTCTAATTAAAGGAAAACTAATTAAAAATGATGTTCCACGGGTGGCGCATGCACGGACTTTGATGGGGCAGGACGTGCTCTGCTGAGCTCCGCAGCCCGACGCCTGATTATACCCCCGCTAAGCACCGGAACCGGGAGAATTTCGCTACGAGCAGACGCCCCTCTCACCTGTGAGTCCAGCGGCTTATAATGCCCAAGAAAGGGGGAGCAGGCCAGCCAGTGAGTCGTCCGATATCAGAGCTCCTGGCTGGCAGCAGCGCTGGTAAAATGGCCGCCGCGTCCATTCTCACACCCGCCCCGTCCTCACAGCTAAGTGCGGGAGCAGGAGAGGAAGACTCAGATAACGGAGGGGACGCTATCATTTCCACCACAGCGCTAACCAAAACCCTCCAGGAGACTTTCCGCACTGAGCTCTCCACCGCTATGCAGACTATTACCACTCAGCTGCAGGACATTATCCAGCGCACGACATGCCTTGAAGAGAAGATGGACGCCACTGCAGAAGCTCTGGAGGAAGATCAGGAGACCCTCAGGCGCCATGAAGACCGCATAATGGACCTTGAGTTAAGGAGTGAGGACTTGGAAAACAGGTCACACAGAGGAAATATCAGGGTACGTGGCCAGCCAGAGTCTTTTACAGCATTAAAAGAAACTATTACCACACTGTTCACGGCCCTATTGCCAGCTGTGGACCCCTCTCTAATGCACATCACAAGGATCCATAGATCCCTGGGCAGGCCGAGATCCTCAGACATTCCCAGAGATGTTGTCCTCAAAATGCAACACAAGGAGACCAGGGACCTCATCCTGACTGCTGCGAGGCCGCTATCCACACTACCTGGCCTACCAGACTCCATGCGTCTCTTCTCAGACATTGCCCCAGCCACGCTGTTCCGAAGGAGAGCCCTAAAGCCAGTCACTATAGCCCTGCAAACGGCACAAGTCAAATACCGTTGGGGCTTTCCATTTTCTCTATCCTTCACACATGGAAATGAGCTACACATATGCCGCTCGTTGGAAGAAGGCAAAAAAGCCCTTGAACAAGCTGGATTGCCATTCACTGATTCTCTGCTACCGCAACCGCAAAGAAAACCACGCCCGACCAGGGATTGGCAAACTGCTCCTATAACTAGGAGCCAACGCACACGAATTACATGACTGGTGCTTGATCGCTAACACTGCACTTGAATTAGTTTTGTTGCCACACTGCAGTTTACTGCTGAATACGCCACGTGGCATGGGCTCTACTGTTCTAAATAGTAACAATATCGATTGTTCTTCCGGTTCCGTGTTTATTTAGACAAGTCCGAACACACCTAAACCCTTCCCACCTTAGACCTTTCCACCACCCCCCCTCCTTCACCCCTCCCCCCCCCCTTTTTTTTTTTTTTTCTTTCTTCCTCCTCTTTCTCTCTCTCCCTCGCTCTTCCCTCCCTATTTACTCCCCCCCACCATCACCAACACAACTTAGAAGGACCTTGTGTCACAACGGGTTAGGCCTCGGGTCTACCACATGTTGCCTAATTTTGGTGTTTTCTGGTTTGCTTTCTATTATGGCTTTCCGGGTCACCATATATATTGGGTCTAAAGCCCAAACTTACTCGTTCACATTGTTTTATATGTTTGTCCTCCCCTGTATTGTTCCCTTCCTACTGTTTTCCCTTAGATCTACTCATCGCTGTCAGTTATGCCGCCCGCAACGGAGGCGACTTCTCTGGCTGATTTGTACCGATGCCCGGTTCTACTGGTCTATAAGCGGTAAATATATGCCTAACCATGTGTAGAGTTATCTCCCATAATGTGAGAGGGCTGAACTCACCTATTAAACGGAAAAAAGCCTTTTTTGACTACCATAAACATAAACCTGATATTCTGTGCTTACAAGAAACCCATTTCTCCACTACTTCCTCGCCCAAGTATTTTGATTCTAAATACTCTCGCTACTATTTAGCCTCCTGGGACCGTAAAACTAGGAGTGTGGCCATATTCATCAAAAACTCTTTTCCCTTTCATTTAACCGACTCATATTCAGACCCAGAGGGCAGGATCATAATACTACAAGGGACTCTGCAGGGTAAAAACTTCTGTATTGTAAATAGTTATCTCCCTGCTACTACCAACTGTCGGTATTTAAAATGATATTATCAAAACTATCCCTAATCTCATACCACTACTTAGTCTGGTGTGGAGACTTCAATTTGACCTTGAACCCGAGCCTGGACAGCAGTTCGATACGCAGATCTGACATCTCCAAGACTGACAGGAAAAACATTTTTGCATATGATGGGTGAGAACAGATTGGTTGACATATGGTGGGAGGTAAATGGGTCTACGAGGGGTTACACGTTTTTCTCACCAGTCCATAAATCATATTCACGAATCGATCTACAAATAACGACAGCGAATTCACTCACATCGGTCCTTTACTCACGCCATGTCCCGTCGACCTGGTCGGATCATGACCTCGTCCTATCTGTCTTTAAATTTGACATCACTACCGCCAACCTTTTTAAATGGAGATTAAATGAATCCCTGATTATAGATCCTACAATATCTTCTCAGATAACTGAGGAATTAAAGCTATTTTTCCAAACTAACTCAAACAATGACTCCACGTCCGGGAACATTTGGATGGCCCATAAAAAGTTCATCACTGGCTCTCTAATCAAAATAGCCTCCCACCGTAAAAAAAAGCAGAACTGACCTCCAAAATAATCTAGAAACCAAACTATTTAAACTGGAACAGGCAAACCAACTGTCTACTTCTCGCTACCTAATAAAGCAAATTCATGACATTAAAAGGCAGTTGGATGCTATCCTCACTAATAGAACGGAAAAGCCCTGTCATGGACCAGAGCCACCTTCTATAAGCAGGCAAACGAGCCCTCCAGAATGCTGGCACGTCAGCTGCGAGCGAGAGAATTTATAAATACCATTCCCTCCATCAAAGACAATTTAGGACATATCTCAGCACACCCCGAGACCATTTATAAAGTCTTTCAAGAATACTACCAGAAACTATACTCCACCCCTCCAGCATCTTCCACAAACCTTTTAAATTCTTTCTTACAGGACGTAAATCTCCCCAAAATTACAGAATCGGCGGCGCAGCAGCTTCAGTCAGAAATTTTACCAGAAGAGATGAACTTGATAATTAAAAAACTAAAATCAGGTAAAGCTCCTGGACCAGACGGCCTCTCAGCATTATACTATAAAAAATTTGGAAACCTCCTCGCGCCCCACATCAAAAGTTTTTGTAATGCTCTCCTCACAGGTTCCCAAATGCCCCCCGAGTTCTATGTAGCGCATGTAACAGTTATACCCAAACCAAAACGAGACCACTTATTAGTTAAAAACTACTGGCCCATTTCTTTATTAAATGTCGATCTAAAAATATTTACATCACTCATCACTGATAGACTAAATAATATTCTTCCCTCACTAATTCATCAAGACCAAGTGGGCTTTATCCCCATGAGGCAAGGACCTGATAATATACGAAGAAATCTTAAAGTCATTCATTCAGCAAATAGTACCCATAAACCGCTTCTGGTCCTAGCTTTGGATATTGAAAAAGCTTTTGATACAGTTACATGGCCTTACCTCTTTACAGTACTAGCTAAATTCGGCTTCCCCCAAAAATTAATTTCATGTCTCCAGCTAATATATGACAAACCAACTGCTTACCTTAAACTCCCTACAACCAAACCTATCCCTATAGACATACAGCGAGGTACAAGGCAGGGATGCCCGTTATCTCCTGCGTTGTTCGCATTAGCCATGGAACCGCTGGTCGCGACTATAAGAAATAATCCTAACATTTTAGGCCCCACAGGTCTGGGAGAACAATATAAGGTTAGTCTTTTCGGGGACGACCTTCTCCTGATTCTAACTAACCCATATTCCACCTTACCAAACCTGTTCTCTCTCCTCCGCACATTTGAAAAAATATTGGGCCTTAAAGGGAACCTGTCACCCCGAAAATCGCGGGTGAGGTAAGCCCACCGGCATCAGGGGCTTATCTACAGCATTCTGTAATGCTGTAGATAAGCCCCCGATGTTACCTGAAAGAGGAGAAAAAGACGTTATAGTATACTCACCCAGGGGAGGTCCCGCTGCTGGTCAGGTCGGATGGGCGTCTCCGGTCCGCTGCGGCGCCTCCCATCTTCATTACAAGACGTCCTCTTCTGATCTTCAGCCACGGCTCCGGCACAGGCGTACTTTGCTCTGCCCTGTTGAGGGCAGACAAAGTACTGCAGTGCGCAGGCGCCGGGCCTCTGACCTTTCCGGCGCCTGCGCACTGCAGTACTATCCTCTGCCCTCAACAGGGCAGAGCAAAGTACGCCTGCGCCGGAGCCGTGGCTGAAGATCAGAAGAGGACGTCTTGTAATGAAGATGGGAGGCGCCGGAGCGGACCAGAGACGCCCATCCTACCTGACCAGCAGCGGGACCGCCCCTGGGTGAGTATAATATAACGTCTTTTTCTCCTCTTTCAGGTAACATCGGGGGCTTATCTACAGCATTACAGAATGCTGTAGATAAGCCCCTGATGCCGGTGGGCTTACCTCACCCGCGATTTTCGGGGTGACAGGTTCCCTTTAAAATTAATGTGGATAAATCGGAGGCTTTATTTATCAATACTCCTAGAGGAGACAAAGATAATTTAGTTTCGCAATTTGGCTTCACAAAAAAGGAACACTTCCTGACTTATCTGGGAGTCAATCTAACATCCCATAAATCCTCTCTTTTTAAATGGAATTACTCTCCCTTAATTAGAAATTTCCAAGCGGATATAACCAGGTGGTCACGTATGACACTATCTTGGTTGGGCCGGCTACATACAATAAAGTTGATCTCCCTCCCAAGATTTTTATATTTGTTTAGATCACTTCCTGTTTCCATACCATCAAAAAGCCTCCGAGATATCCAGTCAACTATTTCCAGGTTCATCTGGAATGGTAAGAGACCCCGCATCAAACAAAATGTCATGCATCTTCATAGAAAAATGGGCGGACTATCGCTACCCAATTTTGCGCTTTACTTTAAGTCAGCTCAAATAGCCCAAATGGCCAAACTTAACTGTAATTATCATAGTCCCAGGTGGGTACAGCTAGAATATCACTTCTTACGACCACATTCACTCCACGGCCTTTTATGGTCTAATGAAAAACTCCCGCAAAATATCACAACTATAGCTCCTTTCTCTGCCCTCTCCCTGGTCCTATGGAGGAAGGAGAGGTTTAAGTATGGACTGCAGTCCAGGTTCTCCCCCCTCATTTCCCTGTTCTATAACCCCATGTTTACGCCGGGACTTGAAACGGCGCAATATTCTTGGTGGATTTTAAAGGGAATCACCTCTCTGAGACATCTCTGTTCACCGTTTAATTTATTACTCACCAGACAAGAATTTGTGCAATGACATGAGCCACCCCGTAGAGAAGCCCTACGCATAAATCAAGTACTCCACTTTGCTAGGCAAAACTCTCCCCGCGGAACCCCGTTTTGCCCAACAAGCTTTGAACAGAGGTGCATAAATAATCCAATGGGGAACGGGATGATATCCCTGCTATACTCCATGTTCAATACACCGCACACTACAGGGAAATTAAAATATATGTTACAGTGGGAGGAGGACCTGGGTCTTACCATGCCTGTAGAGACATGGCTTGCCTGCTGCGATACGCTATCAAAAGGCAGTCATCAGACATCGCTAGCTGAAACATCACTTAAAGTACTACACAGAACATATTATGTTCCCACAAAACTCCACGCCATGTTTCCTCATGTTTCTGAGAACTGCTTTAGAGGCTGTAATATACCAGGTGATATGCTACATATTTGGTGGAAGTGCCCAGTCGTTGAGGCTCTGTGGCATGAGGTCAAGTCGATTATTGAACAGATTCTTGGTAAAACGATCCCTATGGATCCCACAGTATTCTTGCTGGGTAAGAAATCCCCCGGGTTCTCAAAGAGTCTACATAAATTAGTAAACACTATATGCATGGCGACCAAGATTCACATAGCCTCCAAATGGAAAACATCTTCGTTATCCTTCTCACTGGTTAAAGATAGGGTAAATGTTATCCTTCTGTATGAACGAATTCAAGCCACCAGGAATGATGAATGGAATGCTTTCTTTAAGATCTGGAATCCCTGGTTGGACCTTGAATTTGGTGCTCACTTGGCTCAAGCCATTACACTATCTCCGTAAATAATTATAAGTGTTTGCATCGTGTGTCGGTCTTGGTTACTTATGCAGTGAAATGAACCGTCTAAAGAACTGGGGGAATTTCCCTATTCGATGAAAAACACTTGGCCAAGTGAGCTTCTTCCCAATTAAAAAGTCAGTTCGCGCCCTGGTATCGCATTATATCATTTCATTATCTCCGGTGTTATAGCTATAATTATGCTGACAGTAATGATGTTCCCAACCCTGTTGTTTCTTCCCTTTGTCCATGTCTATGCTGTTTATACCATGCCTTTTTGTTTGATTCAATTTAAGTCAATTTGACTCTACAGTTCAAAAAGTATTGTTCGAACTAATAATCTGCATATTTCTTCTGCATATATCAACGTCTGAGCACTGTTATGTCATGTTTTATGTTCATACATTTGAATAAATACATTGAAACTAAAAATGATGTTCCACATTATTAAGCAGGCCGCAGGTTTCAAGCAATATAGGAAATAAAAAGGATCTCTCGGCTGCTGAAAAGCGTTAAATAGTGCAATGCCTTGGACAAGGTTTGAAAACATTAGATATTTCACAAAAACTTAAGAGTGATCATCTTACTGTGAAGAGATTTGTGACTGAAACAAAGCACAGACAGAATTGTTGCAGATAAAGGCATAATGAGGAAGGTTTCTACTAGACAAATTCATTAGATTAAGAGAGCAGCTGCCAAAATACCATTACAAAGCAGCAAACAGTTATTGAAGCTGCTGGTGCCTCTGGAGTCCCTCAAACCTCAAGGTGTAAGATCCCTCAAAGGCTTGCTGTGGTGCATAAACCTACTATTCGGCCACCCCTAAACAGTGTTCACAAGCAAAAACGGTTGCAGTGGGCGCAGACATACAGTACAAAAGTTTGGACACGCCTTCTCATTTAAAGATTTTTCTGTATTTTCATGACTATGAAAATTGTACATTCACACTAAAGGCATCAAAACTATGAATTAACACATGTGGAATTATATACTTAAAAAAGTGTGAAACAACTGAAAATATGTCTTATATTCTAGGTTCTTCAAAGTAGCCACCTTTTGCTTTGATGACTGCTTTGCACACTCTTGGCATTCTCTTGATGAGCTTCAAGAGGTAGTCACCGGGAATGGTCTTCTTCCAACCATCTTGAAGGAGTTCCCAGAGATGCTTAGCACTTGTTGACCCTTTTGCCTTCACTCTGCGGTCCAGCTCACCCCAAACCATCTCGATTGGGTTCAGGTCTGGTGACTGTGGAGGCCAGGTCATCTGGCGTAGCACCCCATCACTCTCCTTCTTGGTCAAATATCCCTTACACAGCCTGGAAGTGTGTTTGGGGTCATTGTCCTGTTGAAAAATAAACCATGGTCCAACTAAACGCAAACCGGATGGAATAGCATGCCGCTGCAAGATGCTGTGGTAGCCATGCTGGTTCAGTATGCCTTCAATTTTGAATAAATCCCCAACAGTGTCACCAGCAAAGCACCCCCACACCATCACACCTCCTCCTCCATGCTTCACGGTGGGAACCAGGCATGTAGAGTGCATCCGTTCACCTTTTCTGCGTCACACAAAGACACGGTGGTTGGAACCAAAGATCTCAAATTTGGACTCATCAGACCAAAGAACAGATTTCCACTGGTCTAATGTCCATTCCTTGTGTTCTTTAGCCCAAAAAAGACTCTTCTGCTTTTTCCCTGTCCTTAGCAGTGATTTCCTAGCAGCTATTTTACCATGAAGGCCTGCTGCACAAAGTCTCCTCTTAACAGTTGTTGTAGAGATGTGTCTGCTGCTAGAACTCTGTGTGGCATTGACCTTGTCTCTAATCTGAGCTGCTGTTAACCTGCGATTTCTGAGGCTGGTGATGCAGATAAACTTATCCTCAGAAGCAGAGGTGACGCTTGGCCTTCCTTTCCTGGAGCAGTCCTCATGTGAGCTAGTTTCTTTGTAGCGCTTGATGGTTTTTGCAACTGCACTTGGGGACACTTTCAAAGTTTTCTCAATTTTTCAGACTGACTGACCTTCATTTCTTAAAGTAATGATGGCCACTCGTTTTTCTTTACTTAGAATTTGTATTATGGCAAGAAAAAAGCAGCTAAGAGTCTATTCATTAGGGGGGCGTGGATATGTTGCCAAAGAAGGACGCATCTAGTGAGAGCTCCTTATATCCTGAGCCTATCCTGCCGTTTGTGCCCCATATTAACGAGCGGCACCGACTGGGGCTGGAACCCCATATCCTCAGGAGCCTTGTGGGCCCTCCGGACGGCTGCTGTGAAGATCTGAGACGTCGGGAGCTGCGGAGGCCGGGACAGTCGGAGGACACCACGTGCAGTGGAAGCCATCTTCGGTGTGCGCGCTCCAGGATACAGGACGTGGCGCCGTCTTCTGTTGGTGCCGGGCCTCCTCCTCCTTGGAATTGGCGGTCGCCGGACCATAGCGGTGAGAGCAGTGGAGAGCTTGTGTACAGGAGCCGGAGGACCTGAGGTGGATGGCGGAGCCTGTGGGGGGCAGTGGCCATTAATACAGCTCGTGCCCTAACAGTAAGGGAAGCGGCGCTTCTTATCACATCTGCGGTGCTGCTTGGGAGTTGAGCGCATAACCTGAGAAAACAAAGGGGTGGTGCGGTGTGTGCCCTTAGAAATTTGGCCCTGCGCCCCCCTATCAGATAGACACTTCGTTTACCAGCGCCATAACATCAGAGGGATTAACCCCCTCCCTGCTGCTCCCCCTGTGGAGGCCGTGGGCCCGCTCAGACATATAGAGCACAGGTGAACATTAAAGCTACTGCCCTCATAACTCACTATCTCTGCTGCCCGTCCAGTGGCCTCTTTGGAGTATAGTCCAGTACTTAACTCTACGGGATCTGAAATTGGGGCTCGGTCTATTTATAACTACAATTGTGATTACTTTGTGGAGTCCTTTTAACTGCCTACCATGCAACACTCTAAAGGAGCAGGGGCTGCTGATAAACTAAGGAAATATGGCAGGGTTGATCCTCCTGATAACGTGCGCACTCTCAGAAACAACCCTGCACCGGCTCAGCGCAAGGGCCGTCCTTCTGATAGTAAAGAGGAGGGAGAACAAGACAAACTGACTCTCAAACAGGTGTTGTGAATTCCGCTCTTGGGCTCCCTCCGGTGATTGTTAGTAGCATTTTTGTGAGTTCTGCTCTTTGGCTCCCTCCTCTGGTTTTTAGTGGTATGGCTGCTTCTTGGATTTGGCTTCAGCAGCTGTTTTCACTGATCGCCTTTCTGGCTCAGCTATATTAGTCTGGCCTTATCCCTCATTCAATGCCAGTTGTCAATTGTTCCTGCCTTGAGTCATTGCTCTTAGGACTTTCCTGACACTCTGACCAGTTCATCTAAAGCTAAGTCCTTGCTTGTCCTTTTGCGGTTCTCTTGTTGTGGACTTAGCACTTTCTTTGTTTTTGTTCATTTGTCCAGCTTTTCAGTATGGATCTATTCAGTTAAGCTGGAAGCTCTGGGCAGCAGAGTTTGCCCTCCACACCTTTAGTCAGGTGTGGAGATTTTTGCATTTCTCTGCGGTGGACTTTTTCTAGTTTTCTTTTACTGACCGCACAGCGTTCTGTTCTGTACTATTTCTATTTAGCTAGAAGTGGCCTCCTGTGCTAAATCTTGTTTCATAATACGTATGTCATTTCCTTCTCCTCTCACAGTCATTATTTGTGGGGGGCTAATCTATCCTTTGGGGATTTTCTCTGAGGCAAGATAGTTTTCCTGCTTCTATCTTTAGGGGTAGTTAGCTCTTAGGCTGTTACGAGATGCCTAGGCCGAGTTAGGAGCATTCCACGGCTATTTCTCGTGTTGTGTTGAGCTTAGGGACTGCGGTCAGTATAGTTGCCACCTGCTCAGAGCTAGACGCATGTCGCTCCCTAATCACCAGATCATAACAGTACAACTGGCCAAAAATGAGCTGAATGCCTCAAATAAGGAAGAGAAAAAGAGTTCAGAGCCATTTTTTTTTTCTTAGTTTGTTTTGTCTTTTTCCTTCCTCTTGATCTCTGGGTGATTCGGGATTTGGATGCAGGCATGGATGTTCAGGGTTTGTTTTCTCATGTGGATCAGCTTGCTGCAAGAGTACAGAGTATTCAAGATTATGTGGTTCAGACTCCGGCCTTAGAGCCTAGAATTCCTACTCCGGATTTGTTTTACGGGGATAGATCTAAGTTTTTGAACTTTAAAAATAACTGCAAATTGTTTTTTGCTCTGAAACCCCGTTCCTCTGGTGACCCCGTTCAGCAAGTAAAGATAGTTATTTCTCTACTGCGTGGCTACCCTCAGGACTGGGCATTCTCTCTTGAGTCAGGGAATCCGGCATTGCTTAATGTAGATGCATTTTTTCAATCGCTCGGATTATTGTATGACGAACCTAACTCTGTAGAGCATGCTGAGAAAACACTGTTGGCCCTGTGTCAGGGTCAGGAAGCGGCAGAATTATACTGCCAGAAATTTAGAAAATGGTCTGTGCTCACTAAATGGAATGAGGATGCTCTGGCAGCAATTTTCAGAAAGGGTCTTTCTGAAGCCCTTAAAGATGTTATGGTGGGGTTTCCCACGCCTGTTGGTTTGAGCGAATCTATGTCTCTGGCCATTCAGATTGATCGGCGCCTGCACGAACGCAAAGTGGTGCACCATATGGCAGTGTCCTCTAAGCAAAGTCCTGAGCCCATGCAATGTGATAGGATTTTGACTAGAGCGGAACAGAGGGGATACAGACGTCAGAATGGGCTGTGTTTTTACTGTGGTGATTCTGTTCATACTATTTCTGATTGCCCTAAGCGTATTAAGAGGGTCGCTAGATCTGTTACCATTAGTACTGTGCAGCCTAAGTTTCTCCTGTCTGTGACCCTGATTTGCTCATTGTCATCTTTTTCTGTCATGGCATTTGTAAATTCAGGCGCTGCTCTGAACTTATTGGACTTAGAATTCGCTAGGCGCTGTGGTTTTTCTTTGCAGCCTTTGCAGAGTCCCATACCCTTGAGGGGTATTGATGCTACACCATTGGCCAAGAATAAACCTCAGTACTGGACGCAGATGACTATGTACACGGCTCCTGCACATCAGGAAGATTGCCGTTTTCTGGTTTTGCATAATTTACATGATGTTGTTGTACTGGGTTTTCCATGGTTACAAGTACACAATCCAGTGCTGGATTGTAAATCAATGTCTGTGACTAGTTGGGGTTGTTAAGGGGTACATAGTGACGTTCCTTTGATGTCAATTTCCTCTTCCCCCTCTTCTGATGTTCCTGAAATTTTGTTAGATTTCCAGGATGTATTCGATGAGCCCAAGTCCAGTTCCCTTCCACCACACAGGGACTGTGATTGTGCTATTGACTTGATTCCTGGCTGTAAGTTCCCTAAGGGCCGACTTTTCAATCTGACTGTGCCAGAGCATGCCGCCATGCGGAGCTATGTTAAGGAGTCTTTAGAGAAGGGGCATATTCGGCCGTCTTCGTCACCATTGGGAGCGGGATTCTTTTTTGTTGCCAAGAAGGATGGCTCCTTAAGACCCTGTATTGATTATCACCTTCTTAATAAGATCACAGTCAAATTCCAATATCCTTTACCTTTGCTCTCTGATTTGTTTGCTAGGATTAAGGGGGCTATAGTTGGTTTACCAAGATTGACCTTCGAGGGGCATATAATCTTGCTCGTATTAAACAGGGTGACGAATGGAAGACTGCATTTAATACGCCCGAAGGCCATTTTGAATACCTTGTGATGCCATTTGGGCTCTCTAATGCTCCATCTATGTTCCAGTCTTTCATGCATGATATTTTCCGCAATTATCTTGACAAATTCCTGATTGTGTATTTGGATGATATTTTGATTTTTTCCGATGATTGGGAGTCTGATGTGAAGCAGGTCAGGATGGTATTCCAGATCCTTCGTGATAATGTTCTATTTGTGAAGGGGTCTAAGTGCCTATTTGGAGTTCAGAAGGTCTCTTTTTTGGGGTTTATTTTTTCTCCTTCGTCTATAGAAATGGATCCTGTTAAGGTCCAAGCCATTCATGACTGGATTCAACCCACATCTGTGAAGAGCCTTCAGAAATTTTTGGGCTTTGCTAATTTTTATCGCCGTTTCATTGCCAACTTCTCAAGTGTGGTTAAACCCCTGACCGATTTGACGAAGAAAGGCGCTGATGTGACTAATTGGTCCTCTGAGGCTGTTGAGGCCTTTCAGGAGCTTAAACGCCAATTTACTTCTGCCCCTGTGTTGCGTCAACCGGATGTTTCTCTTCCTTTTCAGCTTGAAGTTGACGCTTCTGAGATTGGGGCAGGGGTCGTTTTGTCACAGAGGAATTCTGATGGTTCCTTGATGAAGCCATGGGCCTTCTTTTCCCGAAAGTTTTCGCCTGCGGAACGCAATTATGATGTCAGCAATCGGGAGTTGTTGGCTATGAAGTGGGCATTTGAGGAGTGGCGACATTGGCTTGAGGGAGCCAAGCACCGCATTGTGGTCTTGACCGATCATAAGAATTTGATTTACCTTGAGTCGGCCAAGCGGCTGAACCCTAGACAGGCTCGGTGGTCCCTGTTTTTCTCCCATTTTGATTTTGTGGTCTCATATCTTCCAGGATCTAAGAATGTTAAGGCGGATGCCCTCTCTAGGAGTTTTTTGCCAGATTCTCCTGGAGTCCTTGAGCCTGTTGGCATTCTTAAGGAAGGGGTGATTCTTTCTGCCATCTCCCCTGATTTGCAGCGGGTGCTTCAGGAATTTCAGGCTGATAGGCCTGACCGCTGTCCTGTGGGGAAGCTGTTTGTTCCTGATAGATGGACGAGTAAGGTGATTTCTGAGGTCCATTGTTCAGTGTTGGCTGGTCATCCTGGGATTTTTGGTACCAGAGATTTGGTTGCTAGGTCCTTTTGGTGGCCTTCCTTGTCGCGTGATGTCCGTGCTTTTGTGCAGTCCTGTGGGACTTGCGCCCAAGCCAAGCCTTGCTGTTCCCGTGCTAGTGGGTTGCTTTTGCCTTTGCCCGTCCCGGAGAGGCCTTGGAAGCATATTTCCATGGATTTTATTTCGGATCTTCCTGTGTCCCAGAGGATGTCTGTTATCTGGGTGGTTTGTGACCGGTTCTCTAAAATGGTCCATTTGGTACTTTGCCTAAATTGCCTTCCTCCTCTGATTTGGTTCCATTGTTTTTTCAGCATGTGGTTCGTTTGCATGGCATTCCGGAGAATATTGTGTCTGACAGAGGTTCCCAGTTTGTTTCCAGGTTTTGGCGGGCCTTTTGTGCTAGGATGGGTATTGATTTGTCTTTTTCTTCGGCGTTCCATCCTCAGACCAATAGCCAAACTGAGCGAACTAATCAGACCTTGGAAACCTATTTGAGATGCTTTGTGTCTGCTGATCAGGATGATTGGGTGACTTTCTTGCCGTTGGCCGAGTTTGCCCTTAATAATTGGGCCAGTTCGGCTACTTTGGTTTCGCCTTTCTTTTGTAATTTTGGTTTCCATCCTCGTTTTTCTTCAGGGCAGGTTAAGCCTTCTGATAGTCCTGGTGTTGATTCTGTGATGGACAGGTTACAGCAGATTTGGGCTCATGTGGTAGACAATTTGATGTTGTCCCAGGAAAAGGCTCAGCGTTTTGCTAAGTGCCGTCGGTGTGTTGGTCCTCGGCATCGTGTGGGGGATTTGGTTTGGTTGTCCTCTCGTCATGTTCCCATGAAGGTTTCTTCCCCTAAGTTCAAGCCTCGGTTTATTGGTCCTTATAAGATTTCTGAGATTATCAATCCTGTGTCTTTTCGTTTGGCCCTTCCAACCTCTTTTGCCATCCACAATGTTTTCCATAGGTCTTTGTTGCGGAGATATGTGGTGCCCGTTGTTCCATCTGTTGATCCTCCTGCCCCGGTGTTGGTTGAGGGGGAGTTGGAATATGTGGTTGAGAAAATTTTGGATTCTCGTTTTTCGAGGCGGAAGCTTCAGTGTCTTGTCAAGTGGAAGGGTTATGGCCAGGAGGATAATTCTTGGGTTGTTGCCTCCGATGTTCATGCCGCCGATTTGGTTCGTGCTTTTCATTTGGCTCATCCTGATCGGCCTGGGGGCTCTGGTGAGGGTTCGGTGATGTCATGATATGTACTTTTGCCCTGTCCTGTATTTGAATAATATGCAATTTGATGTATGTAACTGTTCTCTGGTTTCTATTAGCTGTAATTTATGTATTGTCTTGTGCTGGGAGTTCACCTGTAACAATATGTCTCCTTCCCCCAATACTTGCAGCCCTAAGCTATAATGTAATTAAGCTTTGTCAATACCACTAGTGAAAGAATAGCCATTCTTCCTCACAGCAGGTGGCTAGTCAAATCTACATACTACATAGACTACGTGGAGCCCACCAGTCTAGAATCTTCTGGTGGACCCAACCATTGAATAGAAGGTGTGACCCCTACCCCCCTTCATGGGCGGATCCCAGGAGCTCAGACAATCCATTCTTATTTTGAGATCAGATGTGAGTTGATCCTTGAAGTAGAAGTAGTGGGAATTCTTAGCTGAGGCAAGACCCCACGCCCATCTGGGACTGCGGAAGCGAACGGGGCGAGACTTGGGCTGAGGACATATCTCGTCGTTCGTGGGATTGTTTTGGGATCATTTGGACTCGTCTGGACTATTGCTTTGTTACCTGGCACAAGGATTATCGGGAGGTGCCCCCGAACCTGTTCCATTGGACTAATTGTGGACTCTGTAGATCTACCTGCATGTGTTGTTCCAGCGTTCTTGATAATAAATCTGTGGAATCATCCCTTGGCCTGTTGTCCCTTCTTGCTCTGCCGTACACCCCGTCACAGGTGACCACTCCTTAAGGCGGGGGGGTACTGTTGTGAATTCCGCTCTTGGGCTCCTTCCGGTGGTTGTTAGTAGCATTTTTGTGAGTTCTGCTCTTTGGCTCCCTCCTGTGGTTTTTAGTGGTATGGCTGCTTCTTGGATTTGGCTTCAGCAGCTGTTTTCACTGATCGCCTTTCTGGCTCAGCTATATTAGTCTGGCCTTATCCCTCATTCAATGCCAGTTGTCAATTGTTCCTGCCTGGAGTCATTGCTCTTAGGACTTTCCTGACACTCTGACCAGTTCATCTAAAGCTAAGTCCTTGCTTGTCCTTTTGCGGTTCTCTTGTTGTGGACTTAGCACTTACTTTGTTTTTGTTCATTTGTCCAGCTTTTCAGTATGGATCTATTCAGTTAAGCTGGAAGCTCTGGGCAGCAGAGTTTGCCCTCCACACCTTTAGTCAGGTGTGGAGATTTTTGCATTTCTCTGCGGTGGACTTTTTCTAGTTTTTTTTACTGACCGCACAGCGTTCTTTTCTGTACTATTTCTATTTAGCTAGAAGTGGCCTCCTGTGCTAAATCTTGTTTCATACTACGTATGTCATGTCCTTCTCTCACAGTCATTATTTGTGGGGGGCTAATCTATCCTTTGGGGATTTTCTCTGAGGCAAGATAGTTTTCCTGCTTCTATCTTTAGGGGTAGTTCGCTCTTAGGCTGTGACGAGATGCCTAGGCCGAGTTAGGAGCATTCCATGGCTATTTCTAGTGTTGTGTTGAGCTTAGGGACTGCGGTCAGTATAGTTGCCACCTGCTTAGAGCTAGACGCATGTCGCTCCCTAATCACCAGATCATAACAAACAGGCATCTGAGCAGTTAATGCAGGCTATCTCCCTCACTAGATCATTCTCTTACGGAAAAAATAGAGGATGTGCATATTGAGGTGGGCCGTCTGCGGCATGATATGCAAGCCATGAGAGGCTGTATTTCGGAGGTTGAAATAAAAGTGTCTCATATAGAAGATACTATCACTCCTATGGAAGCTAAACTGACAAAAGCTGCTGGCTCCGTAAATGCTTGGAAACAAAAGGCAGATGATTTGGAAAACAGACTGCGACACAATAATATTTGAATTATCGATCTCCCGGAGCGATCGGAGGGTCAGCAACCCGAACAATTTCTGGAAGACTGGCTTTAGACCTCCCTGGGGGACGAATTCTCCTCAACATTCTCGGTGGAGAGGGCCCATAAGGTTCCAACGAGACCTCTCCCCCCTGGCACGTCTCCTCAATTGTAGGGACAGGGTTTCTATTCTTCGTCTGGCGCGGCAGAAGGGCCCAATCAAATTCAACAATGCCACCATATCGATTTTTCCGGACTTCTCCATGGAACTCCAAAAGCAGCGGGCACGATTTATGGACATCAGGAAGAAACTTAGAGATAAGAATATGATCTACTCCACGCTTCATCTAGCCCGGCTCCGTATTGTCCATGGGGGCTCCTCTTTATTCTTTGCCGACCCAGCGGAGGTAGCCGAATGGTTGCAGTCTCACAAGGGGTCCAATGTGAAAGACTCCTAATCTGGGTTCTTTGTCTAACGGCAATATAAATGGAGCTCTTCGTATGGGTGCGAAAGATGTCAACAATACCGGAGACTGAATTCAGTGAGGGTATCCCCTTTTCTATCTGACTGTAGGGGTATGGAAACATACTCCTCCATTGTTCAAATTTTGCTTGGTTTGGTTTTATATAACGGTTTTGATTGTTTGATGTGTACAGTTGTCGCCAATACTAATTTTTTGCTCTGTGTGATGTCTCTGAACCGCGCCTGAATAACAATGGTCTGGATACACATGATGAGAGCATTATACTGCCTCTGTACAAATCCCTAGTTAGACCGCACATGGAGTACTGTGTCCAGTTTTGGGCACCGGTGCTCAGGAAGGATATAATGGAACTAGAGAGAGTACAAAGGAGGGCAACAAAATTAATAAAGGGGATGGGAGAACTACAATACCCAGATAGATTAGCGAAATTAGGATTATTTAGTCTAGAAAAAAGACGACTGAGGGGCGATCTAATAACCATGTATAAGTATATAAGGGGACAATACAAATATCTCGCTGAGGATCTGTTTATACCAAGGAAGGTGACGGGCACAAGGGGGCATTCTTTGCGTCTGGAGGAGAGAAGGTTTTTCCACCAACATAGAAGAGGATTCTTTACTGTTAGGGCAGTGAGAATCTGGAATTGCTTGCCTGAGGAGGTGGTGATGGCGAACTCAGTCAAGGGGTTCAAGAGAGGCCTGGATGTCTTCCTGGAGCAGAACAATATTGTATCAAACAATTATTAGGTTCTGTAGAAGGACGTAGATCTGGGGATTTATTATGATGGAATATAGGCTGAACTGGATGGACAAATGTCTTTTTTCGGCCTTACTAACTATGTTACTATGTTACTATGTATTATTTTTCCTTTTACATATAAATATGGGATCTGAAGTTAAATGTATGACCTGGAACATACGGGGTATTAAGACTCCTCGGAAGAAAATCAAGGTATTTTCGCAGATTAAAATATATAGGCTAGAGATGTGGTTCGTTGTATGCAAAAGCCGTGGGTTCAACGGTCCCTCCATTAATTTCATACCAGCTACTCAAGAGGGGTCTCTTTGCTGATACACAGGGATGTTAGATGGGAGGCCAGGGAAGCACGGCGAGATCCTGAGGGCCGCTTTCTCTTTGTGCATGCATTCATTAACTCGCGTGAATATGTGATATTGTGTGTCTATAACCCTCCCCCCGCTAACATGTCGGTTCTCGGTATGGCAATGTGCTTCTCCTTAAAATATCCAGATGCTAATGTTATTTGTATAGGGGACTTTAATCTAGTCATGGATCATTGCATGGACAGATTGAGACTAGATGATACAGTATCCGGGGAGTCTTTACCTCAGCCCCCTTCCCAATTGGCACGGTTTATGGATGGCAGCGGTTGGCTGGACTTATGGAGAATGAGTCACCCGGAGGTTAGGGGGTACACTTGCCACTCATCTACTAAGCAATCTTTATCTCGTATAGACTAAATATTTGGATCTAGTGGCTTGGCATTATGGGTGGGTAGTGTTAAACATGGCAATAGAGGGATTTCGGACCACAGTCCGGTTACTCTTAAACTTAAATATGTGCAGTCCAATAATAATAGATCCTGGAAATTGAACCCCTTTTGGTTGAAATTAACAGATTCTAGTGATAGGACGATTGACCAGTTAAATTGTTTCATTTTAACACATCTGGAACCCCAGAATCTTGGTTTATTTTGGGATACCCTAAAGGCATATTTGAGGGGGTGCTTGTCCTCTACAATCTCCTACATCAAAAGGGTAACGGCGAGGGAGGATGATGAGATGGAGCAGCGATTAAAGGACTCGGAGGCCACATATATAGCTAATCAGACTAGCAGTAACAGGGTTGAATGGCTTACTTCCCAGAGGTTGTATACCCAGCATGCAGACGCTAAGTCGAAACGCAAATTATTTTTCACCCGTCAGTCCTACTTTGAGCTGGGGAATCAGGCCAGTACACTCCTGGCTTTCTTAGTGCGCCAACATAACACCTCCAATACAAAATTGCAGATTCGTGCACTTGATGGCTCATTAGTATCCTCTACTGATGAAATACTTCAATGTTTTCATGATTTTTATAAATCATTATATAAATCTAGTAGCGGTTTTGATGTCCATGAATGTTTGGATTACTTATCAGATATAACGTTCCCCTCATTGAGCCCATCCCAACAAGCCTTTATGGATGCTGAGTTTACTTTGGAGGAAGTAGAATATGCTATAGCGGATATGGCTACTGGGAAGGCCCCGGGACCTGATGGGTTTCCCAATGAGCTGTATAGAAAATACCGAGATAAGTTGGCACCACTTCTATTGAAGGTACTCAGGGGAATATGGGAGGGAGAGTCTGTGCCTGAAACGTTTTATGATGCCTACATTATTGTGCTCAGGAAAGAGGGGAAGGATCCTCTGGATTGTCCATCGTATCAACCTATATCTCTAGTGAACGTAGATTATAAAATCTTTACTAAAATTCTGGCTACCAGGCTGAATACTATCATATTAGATCTTATACACCCGGACCAAGCTGGCTTTATGCCTGGAAAAAGTACTTCCATCAATATTAGGCGGGTTCAGTCGGTCATCCAATATAGCTCTCTAGAATCAGATAATAAATGGGCATTGGCATCGCTGGACGCAGCTAAAGCTTTTGATTCCCTTGAGTGGTCCTTCCTCTCTGCATGTTTGCAGAAGTACGGTTTTGGGGACAAATTTCTGAGAGGGATAGGTACCTTATATGCGAAACCCAGGGCGCGTATGGTTGTGAATAACTATATCTGAGCCTTTTTCTTTACATAGGGGAACTCGCCAAGGATGCCCTTTTTCCCCGGCTCTATTTGCCCTGGCGATAGAGGCTTTGGCAATACGGATGAGGTCCTTCATTGACATCAAGGGGATACACATAGCGGATCGAGTGGACATTATTGGTCTTTATGCTGATGATATGGTGATGTTTATGGATCAAACAGAGGATACGTTGCCAAAAGTAATAACGATCATAGACAAATTTAGCAAATTCTCCGGTCTTAATATAAATTGGGATAAATCTGCCCTGATGCCTCTTTCTCATACCCCAATGTCACGCCTCGAAACGGTCTCGTCGTTGCCCATCGTCTCCAATTTCAAATATCTGGGAATCCATATGTCTCAACGTAGTCAACTTGATCTACAATTTAATATTTAGCCATTATTGGATTTGGTTAAATCCAAATTTGCTACCTGGGATAAGCTCCCACTCTCTGTAGCTGGTCGTATCAATCTGATCAAAATGATACTGCTCCCCAAATTAAGTTATTGCTTTCAACACAGTGCTGTCCCAATACCTAAATCCCTCTTTGTGACTCTAAACTCCCTCATTACGTCTTTCATATGGGGGAAGACTAGGCCTAAACTTAGGCTATCTGCTCTGCAGAGGCCGAAACAGGGGGGCAGGGCGGCTTTGCCGGACTTCTACTTATATTATCTTGCCGGGCAGGCTTAGGCTGCTTTCACACATCAGGTTTTTTGCCAGATGCGGCGTCGCGCCGCATCGCCGGATCCGTTTTTTTTTTCAAAGAAACCGGAGGCAACCGGACGAGCCGGATCCGTTTTTTTAGCCGGATCCGGCAAAAAACTCGGCTCTGTGGAAGGCTCTCGGCTCTGTGGAAGGCTCTCGGCTCTGTGGCAGGCTCTCGGCTCTCAGCTCTGTGGCAGGCTCTCAGCTCTGTGGCAGGCTCTCGGCTCCCGGCTCTGTGGCAGGCTCTCAGCTCTGTGGAAGGCTCTCGGCTCTCAGCTCTGTGGCAAGCTCTCGGCTCTGTGGAAGGCTCACGGCTCTGTGGAAGGCTCTCAGCTCTGTGGCAGGCTCTCAGCTCTGTGGAAGGCTCTCAGCTCTGTGGAAGGCTCTCGGCTCCCGGCTCTGTGGCAGGCTCTCAGCTCTGTGGAAGGCTCTCGGCTTTCAGCTCTGTGGCTGGCTCTCGGCTCCCAGCTCTGTGGCAGGCTCTCAGCTCTGTGGCAGGCTCTCAGCTCTGTGGCAGGCTCTCTGGCTCCTTCCATCTTGGCACGGTGTGGCAGGGTGTTGGCTCTTCTGCTTTTGGGCTGGAAATGGCTGAAGGCCTCATGGCCCTGCTTTATATATAGTCCAGGGGGCTGATCAAAGTTTTTTGAGCATGCTCAGTGTAAAAAGCCGGATACGGCCGCCGGATCCGACTTTTTCCGGATACGGCGCTTTCCGGCATCCATAGACATGCATTGTTGTAAAAAGCCGGAAAGACCGGATCCGGCCTTTCCGGCTTTTTCGCCGGAGACAAAAAACGTTACAGTACACGTTTTTTCCAGACGCCGGAATCGACTTGACGCCGGATCCGGCATCAGACCGGAAGGAACACTGGGCTATCAGGCGCCATCCGGAACCAATAATATTCAATGGGGGAAATGCCGGATCCGGCTTCTCCGGTTTTCTATTCCGTTTTTTATCGGAAGAGCCGGAATTCACCTGAAACAAAAAACCTGATTTGTGAAAGCAGCCAAAGATGATAAATAAATGGATGCCCAATAACTCTCGCCCTAAAGGCCCCTTCACATTAAGCGACGCTGCAGCGATACCGACAACGATCCGGATCGCTGCAGCGTCGCTGTTTGGTCGCTGGAGAGCTGTCACACAGACAGCTCTCCAACGACCAACGATGCCGGTAACCAGGGTAAACATCGGGTTACTAAGCGCAGGGCCGCGCTTAGTAACCCAATGTTTACCCTGGTTACCATCCTAAAAGTAAAAAAAACAAACACTACATACTTACCTACAGCTGTCTGTCCTCCAGCGCTGTGCTCTGCACTCCTCCTGTACTGGCTGTGAGCACAGCGGCCGGAAAGCAGAGCGGTGACGTCACCGCTCTGCTTTCCGGCTGACCGACGCTCACAGCCAGTGCAGGAGGAGTGCAGAGCACAGCGCTGGGGACAGACAGCGGTAGGTAAGTATGTAGTGTTTGTTTTTTCTTTTAGGATGGTAACCAGGGTAAACATCGGGTTACTAAGCGCGGCCCTGCGCTTAGTAACCCGATGTTTACCCTGGTTACCAGTGAAGACATCGCTGGATCGGTGTCACACACGCCGATCCAGCGATGTCAGCAGGGAGTCCAGTGACGAAATAAAGTTCTGGACTTTCCTCAGCGACCAACGATCTCCCAGCAGGGGCCTGATCGTTGGTCGCTGTCACACATAGCGATTTCCTTAACGATATCGTTGCTACGTCACAAAAAGCAACGATATAGTTAACGATATCGTTATGTGTGAAGGTACCTTAACTCTGAGAGTCATCTGCTTTATTCTGCCCAGATCGATTGTCCGCTGGGGTTTATAGAGCTGGAGAAAGTTAGTGTTCCTCGTCTGCTGCCTTTACTCCGGTTGGCACGATCAACATGGAGGCAATATAAAAAAAAAAAATCACTAAATTTGTAGATATAGTAGCGGAAATGCCACTGTGGAATAACAGTTATTTCCCAGGACTATTGGGCCACCCGTCCACGGAATTTTGGATATCGCATGGTGTTCTCTCAGTAGGCAATATACATAACCAGGGGATTTTTACCTCCTTTGAACAATTACAAAATACTTATAATATCCCGAGGTCTCAATTTTTCCGCTATTTACAATTAAGATCAACCTTTCAATCGCACATGCGGAATATGGGTACAGGTCGAGCTATTTCATCTTTACCTTTAATAGGAATTCTCAATTTGCAAGGTCCTCAGGGACTTATTTCCTCTTTATATACTTATCTGTTATACATAGGAGGGGGGTCTATTATAGATTCTATTAGGGGGAAATTGGAGGGGCTTTTTCCTGATACACTGGGGGAAGAATGGGATGATATTTTGGAATCTCCAACTAAAGTTTCCCAATCAATTAATAATAGGATGACTCAGTTGTACATCATGTACCAATCCTATCTGACCCCGACTCGTCTTTTTAAAATGGGTCGCCTCCACTCGTCAGATTGTCCGAGATGTCATTCCAGTGATGCAGATTTCAATCATATGATTTGGAGGTGTCCTATTATTTTTCACTATTGGAAAGAGGTGACGACATTATTGACATCCTTGTTGTCGATTCCTGTAGCACTTGAGCCATTGATGTTTATTTGGGGTGTGGGATGCGGAAATCTGGGATCATTACACTGGGATTTTTCTGCGAGAAACACTGTTTATGGCGCGAAAGGTGCTAGCATTGCGATGGATGGGTGGTTCTTGCCCATCTCTTAGAGCTTGGGTTGATTTAGTGAACTCAATTATCCCATATGAACGAACATTATATCAGAATAGAGGATGTCCAGATAAATTTGAGAAAATATGGGGTAGATAGAAGTCTTCTTATCAAACTCTATAATCTATAACAATTTCATATATATGTAAGAAGTAGGGTCCGTGGCTTTGGGGGCATTGCTTGCAGGGTGAAAGTTATGCGTACTTTTCTTTTTGGTGGCGTTCTATTAGTAGTTAATGTAGTTAAGGTTACACAATAGGAGATTTATAGGATACTAGTGATCGACATTTGTTATTCTTGTAATATTCCAGTCGTGATGATGCATTGTAATTATTTGTATTTTATGTTATAATTGATAAGGATGGATACGAATGCAAATGTGTGTATTGTATGATTTATTTTGCAATAACGAATTTTAAAAAAAGAGTCTCTTCAGGAGGACTATCAGCTGTATATCCACCAGACTTCTGCACAACACAACTGATGGTCCCAACGCCATTAATAAGGCAAGAAATCCCACTTATTAAACCTGACAGGGCACACTTGTGAAATGAAAACCATTCCCGGTGGCTACCTCTTGAAGCTCATCAACAGAATGCCAAGAGTGTGCAAA
This sequence comes from Ranitomeya imitator, assembly GCF_032444005.1. NCBI lineage: Eukaryota > Metazoa > Chordata > Amphibia > Anura > Dendrobatidae > Ranitomeya > Ranitomeya imitator. The sequence continues at coordinate 185,868,818 of NC_091288.1, forward strand.
GCGGTAATCAAAGCAAAAGATGGCTACTTTAAAGAACCTAGAATATAAGACATATTTTTAGTTGTTTCACACTTTTTTGTTAAGTACAGTCATGGCCAAAAGTATTGACACCCCTGCAATTCTGTCAGATAACACTCAGTTTCTTCCTGAAAATGATTGCAATCACAAATTCTTTGGTATTATTATCTTCATTTAATTTGTCTTAAATGAAAAAACACAAAAGAGAATGAAGCAAAAAGCAAAACATTGATCATTTCACACAAAACTCCAAAAATGGGCCAGACAAAAGTATTGGCACCCTCGGCCTAATACTTGGTTGCACAACCTTTAGCCAAAATAACTGCGACCAAACGCTTCCGGTAACCATCAATGAGTTTCTTACAATGCTCTGCTGGAATTTTAGACCATTTTTCTTTGGCAAACTGCTCCAGGTCCCTGATATTTGAAGGGTGCCTTCTCCAAACTGCCATTTTTAGATCTCTTCACAGGTGTTCTATGGGATTCAGGTCTGGACTCATTGCTGGCCACCTTAGAAGTCTCCAGTGCTTTCTCTCAAACCATTTTCTAGTGCTTTTTGAAGTGTGTTTTGGGTCATTGTCCTGCTGGAAGACCCATGACCTCTGAGGGAGACCCAGCTTTCTCACACTGGGCCCTTCATTATGCTGCAAAATTTGCCATGCACACGGTCAAGCAGTCCAGTGCCAGAGGCAGCAAAGCAACCCCAAAACATCAGGGAACCTCCGCCATGTTTGACTGTAGGGACCATGTTCTTTTCTTTGAATGCCTTTTTTTCTCCTGTAAACTCTTTGTTGATGCCTTTGCCCAAAAAGCTCTACTTTTGTCTCATCTGACCAGAGAACATTCTTCCAAAAGGTTTTAGGCTTTTTCAGGTAAGTTTTGGCAAACTCCAGCCTGGCTTTTTTATGTCTCGGGGTAAAAAGTGGGGTCTTCCTGGGTCTCCTACCATACAGTCCCCTTTCATTCAGACACCGACGGATAGTACGGGTTGACACTGTTGTACCCTCGGACTGCAGGGCAGCTTGAACTTATTTGGATGTTAGTCTAGGTTCTTTATCCAGCATCCGCACAATCTTGTGTTGAAATCTCTTGCCAATTTTTCTTTTCCGTCCACATCTAGGGAGGTTAGCCACAGTGCCATGGGCTTTAAACTTCTTGATGACACTGCGCACGGTAGACACAGGAACATAAAGGTCTTTGGAGATGGACTTGTAGCCTTGAGATTGCTCATGCTTCCTCACAATTTGGTTTCTCAAGTCCTCAGACAGTTCTTGGGTCTTCTTTCTTTTCTCCATGCTCAATGTGGTACACACAAGGACACAGGACAGAGGTTGAGTCAACTTTAATCCATGTCAACTGGCTGCAAGTGTGATTTAGTTATTGCCAACACCTGTTAGGTGCCACAGGTAAGTTACAGGTGCTGTTAATTAAACAAATTAGAGAAGCATCACATGGTTTTTCGAAAGGTGCCAATACTTTTGTCCACCCCCTTTTTTATATTTGGTGTGGAATTATATCCAATTTGGCTTTAGGACAATTCTTTTTGTGTTTTTTCATTTAAGACAAATTACATGAAGATAATAATAACAAAGAATTTGTGATTGCAATCATTTTCAGGAAGAAATTGAGTATTATCTGACAGAATTCCAGGGGTGTTAATACTTTTGGCCATGACTGTATATAATTCCACATGTGTTAATTCACAGTTTTGATGCCTTCTGCGTGAATGTGCAATTTTTATAGTCATGAAAATACAGAAAAATCTTTGAATGAGGTGTGTCCAAACTTTTGGTCTGTACTGTATATATATATATATATATATATGTGTCTCACTGACATATATATACACACATCTACCTATACTATGTGTAGACATTTATTTTATCTCTTCTATTCTAATCTGTGTGATTTTACTGTACACCGCACTGAATTACCGGCTTTTCTATAGAACACCGGTGCTTATTTCTTGCAAGTCACACGCATGGTCCGTGTGTAATCCGTGTTTTTCTCGCCCCCATAAACTTTCATTGGTGGATTTTTTGCGCAATACGCTGACAAACGCAGCATGCTGCGATTTACTCAGCCCGCAAAATACGGCGGAGAAATATACGGCAGATAGGAGCTGCCCCATAGAGAAACATTGGTCCGTGTGCAATGCGGTGTTTTTGCGCCTCTCGTTCGTCCATATTCCTCTCCAGTGTGACCCCGGCCTAAGAGGAATTCTAAAAGAAAAGTGAACAGGTCTGTGAGTGATAGGCTGGCTGGTAGGTGATTAAATACTTATTTTATGCAATAAAACGCAATTTTATTATTTAAAAATTATACAATGTGATTTTCTGTTTTTTTATTTTTAGAATCTGTCTCTCACAGTTGAAGTTTACCTACGATAATTACAGACCTCTCCATTCTTTGTAGGTGGGAAAACAGCAGTGTATGAAATACTTGTTACCCAGTGTATGTCAGTATGTGTCAGAATTCGTGGGATCCATTGAAGCATTCCATTATTACCTCAAAGTAACACTGGTCAGAACTGGGTGAAAGGGTTAAAATAGCATCCCTTTAAGAGGAATCCCCACTATATCAGTCCCTCAAAGTCACTTCAAAATTGAATAGGTCCCGAAAAACCTTGAGTTTTGCATATTGCCTTAAAATAATGAAAAATTACTAAACTACTAAACTTTTAACCCTTCAAACAAAATAAAAGGATGTTTGAAAAATTATGGACATCGAAGACATAAGGTAACTGTATCTGTAAAAAATTTTATGTAGTGTAACTATACGGTTTACAGGTATAAACATTCAAAGCTGGAATATTGCATATTTTTACTTAAATTTATTACCAAAATAAAGAACAACATAAGGAAAAAAATATTTTCATTATAACTGGGATATGAGACATTCCATCATTTTTTTTCTTACTTTGTTAAGTGAAAATATACATAAGAACAAACACACAAAAAAAACAGGAGTACGCGTTATTACACTGGTTTATAAAATTAAAAGCAACATTGTATGAATTAGTAGCGCTCATTCCCATGTCTGGTCATAAACCGTCCAGCAATGTTACACTGTGGTTATATATTTCACATACATCTAACCACACATTCTAACTTGGTATCTCAGGACACATTTACTGGATCGCATATACAGTGCCTACAAGTAGTATTCAACCCCCTGCAGATTTAGCAGGTTTACACATTTGGAATTAACTTGGCATTGTGACATTTGGACTGTAGATCAGCCTGGAAGTGTGAAATGCTCTGCAGCAAAAAAGAATGTTATTTTTTTTTTTTTTTTAAATTGTGAAAAGTCTTTTCAGAGGGTCATTTATTATTCAACCCCTCAACCCACCAGAATTCTGTTTGGTTCCCCTAAAGTATTAAGAAGTAGTTCAGGCAAAAAGAACAATGAGCTTCACATGTTTGGATTAATTATCTCTTTTTCCAGCCTTTTCTGACTATTTAAGACCCTCCCCAAACTTGTGAACAGCACTCATACATGGTCAACATGGGAAAGACAAAGGAGCATTCCAAGGCCATCAGAGACAAGATCGTGGAGGGTCACAAGGCTGGCAAGGGGTACAAAACCCTTTCCAAGGAGTTGGGCCTACCTGTCTCCACTGTTGGGAGCATCATCCGGAAGTGGAAGGCTTATGGAACTACTGTTAGCCTTCCACGGCCTGGACAGCCTTTGAAAGTTTCCTCCCGTGCCGATCTCAGGCTTGTCCAAAGAGTCAAGGCTAACCCAAGAACAACAAGGAAGGAGCTCCGGGAAGATCTCATGGCAGTGGGGACATTGGTTTCAGTCAATACCATAAGTAACGTACTCCACCGCAATGGTCTCCGTTCCAGACGAGCCCGTAAGGTACCTTTACTTTCAAAGCGTCATGTCAAGGCTCGTCTACAGTTTGCTCATGATCACTTGGAGGACTCTGAGACTGACTGGTTCAAGGTTCTCTGGTCTGATGAGACCAAGATCGAGATCTTTGGTGCCAACCACACACGTGACGTTTGGAGACTGGATGGCACTGCATACGACCCCAAGAATACCATCCCTACAGTCGAGCATGGTGGTGGCAGCATCATGCTGTGGGGCTGTTTCTCAGCCAAGGGGCCTGGCCATCTGGTCCGCATCCATGGGAAGATGGATAGCACGGCCTACCTGGAGATTTTGGCCAAGAACCTCCGCTCCTCCATCAAGGATCTTAAGATGGGTCGTCATTTCATCTTCCAACAAGATAACGACCCAAAGCACACAGCCAAGAAAACCAAGGCCAGGTTCAAGAGGCAAAAAATGAAGGTGTTGCAGTGGCCTAGTCAGTCTCCTGACCTTAACCCAATTGAAAACTTGTGGAAGGAGCTCAAGATTAAAGTCCACATGAGACACCCAAAGAACCTAGATAACTTGGAGAAGATCTGCATGGAGGAGTGGGCCAAGATAACTCCAGAGACCTGTGCCGGCCTGATCAGGTCTTATAACAGACGATTATTAGCTGTAATTGCAAACAAAGGTTATTCCACAAAATATGGGTTGAATAATAATTGACCCACACTTTTATGTTTAAAATTTACAAAAATTTAACTGAGAAACAAAACTTTTTGGTTTGTAAGATTTATGCATCTGTTAATAAATCCTGCTCTTGTTTGAAGTTTGAAGGCTCTAACTTATTTGCATCTTATTAAACCTCCATCACAAGGGGTGTGATCAAAGAATGAAAAAATTGATCTCCACAACGGCACTACATAAAATATCAATTTATTACATTTATATAAACAACAATAAAAAACATTAAATGACTACATAGATAGAAGGGTACAATTCCTCAACATAAGAGGGACTATTAGCCTGAATTAAGCACCACAATACCAGGCCAGACAAAACCAACTAAGAGTTGGGCCACATACAATAGCTGGATGTTTATAGGGGGATAAACTGATAAATAACAGCGTGTCCCAGCTCTATTGGACTCCTAAGAAATCTACATACAAATGCTAGTAAGTGGTTAGCACCCCCAGTAGGGAGATGCATGCGCTTATATCATGGTCTCCACCCCATTTCATATACAGCAAAATGCAGCGGTAAAATATAGAGGCATATTACCTAAAACTGGACCTGGTGTGTGCTCCTTGGCGTCCCTCTGCCCCGACACGTGTTTCGCTGTAGCTTCTTCTGGAGGCGTGTCAGGGCAGGGGGTAAGCCGGTTTATATATACCTGAGTCTACCGTTCATTGGGCAATTAACATTTCGGAACCTTCACCAGCTGTGCAGGTAGTGCGTGCATTGGACGGGAGATCGCTGTGTGGAAAAAACTCAACAACTTCCGTCCCTTGTACGGAACTGGAAGTGTCACCCGGCTATCCCTAGTGTAGTTGCCGTACAGATGCCTCGGCTCACTGAGTACCACCCCCTGTACGGAAACCGGAAATACCGGAAGTGTTCGGGAGCCGGGCACTGTACGGACAGAGAGGATGACAGGAAAAAGCGGCGCATGAGCCGATGGGCAGATAAAGCTAAAATGGTGAGTCGGATCACGGACTGGGGATCAGGAGCGTCGGGTCGTACAAGTCCGACTCCGAAACTCCGTTCTCCAATAGTCCGCTAGACGCCCTCACCGCTGGTCCCCCATCTGGTCATGCGCACATCCTGACAAAGGAAGCATAAAAATGTCATAGTGAACTGTATGTATGGGGAAAAGCTTGGACACTAGAGCTTATACAACGGATCCCTATAGTGTATTACTAATAAAAGAATCTAAATTTAAATGCTGTCCCCAATACCTCCAAAAATAGACTATAAAGTGCAACCTTGGTTAATCTAACACTAATAAAAAATTTTTATCTGAAAACAGACCATAAATATTGTGCCCTTTAGGGTATATAATACAATAATATACATAATGCATAAATACATATTCTCCATGCTGTGACATTACTAAATTTCTAGAAAGCTAATAGAAAGAGAGAAAAAAAAAAAAAAAAAAAAAACACAACAGAGGAAACATCTATTTAGCAATGTGTATGATCCCTAGTGGGAATATAACCAACCTACAATAAAAAACCATCAATAATATGATATAATAATCCCCTGTCTCCCAAGGCAATATGTTGGCCCAAGTTCATATCTTGATCTTAATCCGGTCTCTGATCCTGGGATATTGGTCCCGCTTCCCATACGCGATTTCCTCAAAATTCCGCTCCACAATGCTAGCACGAACCACAGCACTCCCGTCTCTAAGAACAGCAGTCATCAGGACAGATGTAAGTCTATACTGTAACCAAACATTTAAAAGATAAAATGAATAAAACAACCGACAAACATGGAAAATTAAAAACATACCCCAATGTGGAAAAAGACCACACTTGAGAATAACTATGACCCCCTGCCTATCTACTTCCTCAGAAAATTTACAAAAATGCACCAAAACCAAAGCCCTCATTTAGACCCTGAGGTACCAATGTTCCCAAACGATAAATCCATTGGCATTCTTTTTTGGCCAATCTTTTGCCAATATCACCCCCTCTAGGTCCCAGATCTAGCTTGTCAATTCCTGTAAATACTAGTAATCTAGAATTGCATTGATGGTAACGCTTAAAATGTTTAGGGAGGGTCTTCAGTGTGGCATCATCAATGGCCGTTTTAGCCTTGTCAATATCAAGACAGTGCTCCCGCACCCTGATCTTGAGCTCACGGCTCGTCATCCCGATATAAACCTTTCCACAAGGGCATTCGGCATGATATATGATGCCCTTGGATGAGCATGTAATATGCGTTCTTATATCAAAGGTTCTTGAATTGTCGTGATTTTTGAAGATGGTACTTTTTTTCATATTGGCACAGCCTTTGCAGATGCCACACGGAAAGAAACCCCTCCTATATGTAGCTCTTTCATAGCTAGTTTTTCTCTTAGGATCATAAGTGCTATGTACCAGCATGTCCCTTAAGCTGGGGGCCCTCCGAGCTACTAGGGACGGTTGCTCAGGCAAGATTTTTTTCAAAGTTGGATCTGTGAGCAAGATTTTCCAATGTTTCTGTACTATTTCACGTAAATCATTCCATTCAGTGCTATAGTTGGTAATAAATCTTACCTGATTGTCCTGTTCTTTGTTCGTAGATGAAGATTGATTTTTATATAATAATTGTTGTCTCGGGGTGTTTTTTGCCCTCCAATAACCCCTTTGTATGACACGCCGGTTATAGCCTCTGTCCTTGAATCTGCTTCTTAGTAATTCGGCCTGTTCCTCAAATTGCTCGTCCTCCGAGCAGATCCTCTTAATACGAAGAAATTGGCCAATTGGTATGCTGTTCGTTGTTGATCTGGGATGTAGAGATGATGCATGCAACAGGGAGTTGGTTGCGGTGGACTTCCGGAATACTGTGGTGGATAAATACCCCTCAGTAGATGCTGAAATGAGTAAGTCCAGAAATTCGATTTTACGTCCGAATTTGTACGTCAACCTGATGTTCCTATCATTTTGATTTAGCTTACTCATAAGGGCCTCAAGTTCATCCACCGTGCCTTCCCAAATGAACAGGATGTCGTCAATGAAGCGAATCCAATTCTGGATTCGCTCCACCCCTTCAATCTCATTTTCCTGGAAAATGGACCATTCCCAGGCACCCATAAAAAGATTGGCGTACGAGGGGGCACAAGAGGCCCCCATCGCCGTGCCCTGCAATTGCAGGTACACCTTCCCTGCAAACATGAAGGCATTATGCGTAAGGATAAATCTCAATAGCTCTAAGATGAATTTAGATGTTTCCCCGTCAATATTACTCTGAGCTAGATATTTTCCTACTGCCTGTAGGCCATCTGCATGACAGATGCTAGAATATAAGGCCTCAACATCGGCCGTAACCAAAATCATGTTTTCATTAAGCTGTATACCCTCCAAATGCCCCAAAGCGGCAGTGGTGTCCTTAATATATGACGGTAGTTGTGTGACCAGTGGTTTCAGATAGTATTCCACTATATTACAAATGATCTCACACAGCCCTTCGCTTGCCGCCACAATTGGTCTTCCCGGAGGATCATCCGGGTTTTTGTGGACTTTGGGCACTAAATATAAAGTCGCCAATCTCGGTTGTAACTTGGTATATGTGTCTAGGAGTTTCTTTGGGATGACATTGCCCTCAACAGCGTTTGTGAGGATATCTATTAATTCCTCCTTAAATCTACCCATAGGGTTATAGGCAAGTGTTTTATATTCATTGGGGTTAGATAATAATCTCTCTGCCTGGGTTTCGTACATATGGTTAGGCCATATGATGACATTGCCCCCTTTGTCTGCAATTTTGAAGACAACGTCATCCCAACTTTTTAATTCCCTCAGCGCCACTCTCTCCTCTCTAGTGAGATTATCAACGTAAAAGTGATTAGGTTTAGATTTCATATCCTCTATTTCACTAGCAACTATTTTGGTAAAAGTATCTATGGCTGGAACTAGTGTAAGAGGTGGGAACTTATTGAATTTGCTGATTAAGTTGGTAGGAAACTTACTGATCCCAGCACTGTTTTCCTCCAGTAAGGCCATAAGTGCATCCAACGCCTCTCGTTCTCCATCTTCTTCCAAATTCTCCCCCAAAGTGTCCCTATGATGTAGTTTTTTCAATACGAGTTTCCTCGCAAAAAGATGGAGGTCTTTGATGGTTATGAACGAATCTAAGTGAGAAGATGGAGAAAAATTCAAACCCTTCTGCAACACCTTTTCCTGGGCTATGGTCAGTATATGTGTAGATAAATTAATTACCTTTACATGATCTCCTTTTTGATTGTAACTGCCTTGAGTAGATCCCTTTTTGGTGAACTGCCGGGTTTTAGGTCCATTGTATCCACTATAATTAGGGCGATCACCACCTTCACTTATGGATGAGCCAGATGTAATAGATGAACTTCTTGATGCACTCGGTCTAATAGATGTTTTGTTTGTTTGCCACTTAAATATTTTATTGGTTTCAAAATCCACTAGGTCCCTCTCGTATTTTTTCCGTTTATTTTGGGATATGACCCCTTCCCATTTCTCAATTTCTTTATCCAGCTTCCCAATCATTTCCTGGAAGAGCTCGGTGCTGAGATCCTGCTGCAACGTCCTTTGTAGGGACTCAATCTCTGTCTCGATGGTTTTTAAAGTATTGGTGTTGTTCTCGATGATGATCTTCATAAACTCAAAGGAGCACATATTTGCTGCCTTTATCCATCTTTCTTTAAGAGATTCATCATCCAAGTTGAATGTGGGAAATAAATGTACTCGTAAGCCTCTCGGGATAATTTGTTGGGAGACATAATTTTCCAAAGTAATCTTTGTCCACCAAATCTTGATTTTCCTGTGCACTATGTTTTTGTAATTTTTAATATTTTCTTGTTGACTATAAGATGAGGAAGTAGGAAGAGGACCTGCACCCTTCTTAAACATGCTGGTTGCTTTCGCTTGCCAGGAACTTTCCTTGGCCATGAAATCCATCTATGTGATCTATGTTTAAACAACAGCCAATACTGTAATATATACACAACTACTTGCTCTCCAATAAACACAACATATTGCCCCCCAACCACAGGGCAGCTAGTACCAAATATACAATATTCATCACAAGGGGTGTGATCAAAGAATGAAAAAATTGATCTCCACAACGGCACTACATAAAATATCAATTTATTACATTTATATAAACAACAATAAAAAACATTAAATGACTACATAGATAGAAGGGTACAATTCCTCAACATAAGAGGGACTATTAGCCTGAATTAAGCACCACAATACCAGGCCAGACAAAACCAACTAAGAATTGGGCCACATACAATAGCTGGATGTTTATAGGGGGATAAACTGATAAATAACAGCGTGTCCCAGCTCTATTGGACTCCTAAGAAATCTACATACAAATGCTAGTAAGTGGTTAGCACCCCCAGTAGGGAGATGCATGCGCTTATATCATGGTCTCCACCCCATTTCATATACAGCAAAATGCAGCGGTAAAATATAGAGGCATATTACCTAAAACTGGACCTGGTGTGTGCTCCTCGGCGTCCCTCTGCCCCGACACGTGTTTCGCCGTAGCTTCTTCTGGAGGCGTGTCAGGGCAGGGGGTAAGCCGGTTTATATATACCTGAGTCTACCGTTCATTGGGCAATTAACATTTCGGAACCTTCACCAGCTGTGCAGGTAGTGCGTGCATTGAACGGGAGATCGCTGTGTGGAAAAAACTCAACAACTTCCGTCCCTTGTACGGAAGCGGAAGTGTCACCCGGCTATCCCTAGTGTAGTTGCCGTACAGATGCCTCGGCTCACTGAGTACCACCCCCTGTACGGAAACCGGAAATACCAGAAGTGTTCGGGAGCCGGGCACTGTACGGACAGAGAGGATGACAGGAAAAAGCGGCGCATGAGCCGATGGGCAGATCCAGCTAAAATGGCGAGTCGGATCACGGACTGGGGATCAGGAGCGTCGGGTCGTACAAGTCCGACTCCGAAACTCCGTTCTCCAAGGCAATATGTTGGCCCAAGTTCATATCTTGATCTTAATCCGGTCTCTGATCCTGGGATATTGGTCCCGCTTCCCATATGCGATTACCTCAAAATTCCGCTCCACAATGCTAGCACGAACCACAGCACTCCCGTCTCTAAGAACAGCAGTCATCAGGACAGATGTAAGTCTATACTGTAACCAAACATTTTTTCATTCTTTGATCACACCCCTTGTGATGGATATTGTATATTTGGTACTAGCTGCCCTGTGGTTGGGGGGCAATATGTTGTGTTTATTGGAGAGCAAGTAGTTGTGTATATCTTATTAAACCTGCTAAATCTGCAGGGGGTTGAATACTACTTGTAGGCACTGTAACGTCGACCTTGAAACTTGGAGATCAATACCCAATAACTATTTACATAACTAAAAATTAACATTTTTGCTGGAAAAACCAACGTACCTGTAAATGTGGTTTGGGCACACCCCCCACACGTTAATATTCATAGGCCCTTGTTAGATAGTGACGGGTGTTGAGTTCCAGAAGTCTCATATTTTATAGAATTTCCCAGGGCACCCTCTATTTTGATAGACCGTGTTTTCATATGGAATCACTGAATTGACAAGTTCTACCCAAGATCTCAGTGTTGGGTGTGAACTACCCATCCATCTCAGAGCAAATAATTTCCTGGCCAAAAATAGCATCTCTTGGAGAAATATCTACTATATAACTGTCTAAGGGTCACTTCCGTCTTTCTGTCTGTCCCCGATATTCATTGGTTGCGGCCTGTCTGTCATGGAATCCAAGTCGCTAATTGGTCGTGGCAAAACGCCCACGACCATTGCCACGACCAATCAGCGACGGGCGCAATCCGGCGGCAACATGGCCGCTCCTTCCTCCCCGCAGTCAGTGCCCGCTCCATACTCCCCTCCAGTCAGCGCTCACATAGGGTTAATGGCAGCGCTAATGGACCGCGTCATGCCACGGTGTAACGCACTCCATTAACGCTGCTACTAACCCTGTGTGACCAACTTTTTTACTATTAATGCTGCCTATGCAGCATCAATAGTAAAAAGATCTAATGTTAAAAATACTAAAAAAAATAAAAAATCATCATATACACACATTCCGGTGCACCTTCCGATAAGCTCCTCACGACGCTCCGTGACCGGTCCATGCATTCCGATCTCGCGAGATGATGACAGCAGTCTCGCGAGACCGCAATGCACTCTTGAGACCGGAGCGCGCGAGGAGCGTCGGTAAACGCTTCCTGGATCCAGGGGCCAACGGAAGGTGAGTATATAACTATTTTTTACTTTAATTCTTTTTTTTTTTTTAACAGGGATATGATGCCTACATTGCTATATACTACGCGGGCTGGGCAATATTCTACGTGCGCTTGGCAATATAGTACGTGGCTGGGCAATATATGGCTGGGCAATATAGTACGTGACTGCAATATACTACGTGACTGGGCAATATACTATGTGGCTGGGGAATATAGTACGTGACTGAGCAATATACTACGTGGCTGGGCAATATACTACGTGGGCTGTGCAATATACTATGTGGACATGCATATTCTAGAATACCCGATGTGTTCGAATCGGGCCACCATCTAGTTTTAATATAATGGTCCCAATTATCTTCTTCCACAACCCCAAACAGGCACACCAAGGGATCCAGGGAAATTGGTATTGCCATTAGGGATGACAAGAAGGTGGTAACCTCCTACCAGAATGTATATATTACTGGACACCTCCACATCATGTGTATGAAGTCGCCTACCAACTCATGACACCTCGGACATTCCGAGGTGTGAGAATGGCCCATTTTTTCTAACTTAGCTGGTGTAAGATATGCTTGATGGATTATTTATAATTGGGTCTGTTACAGAACCCCCCAGCACCAAGAATATGTTATGTAGTATATGTATGTATAATAGGTTCCATGTGAAATGCATCAGTCCACAGGCTGCGCCCCTGGACAAGATATTCTCCTTCTGACCTCCCCCACCTTTGTAATTCCCACAGTAAATATCCTGCGGCTATTGTAATGTATGTCTGGCCTGCTGTTTTTCTATTGGCCTGCCCTCTGTATCTGTGTTATATATTCTGTGTACTGTGAATTAAGTGTATTTAGACTGGAAATACGTGGAGAAGCAGTGAGATTTTATATGCACCCATGTAACGAAGGAATTCCAGCCAGCGTCCTTCATTCAGAATCCAGCAAAAGCAGAGTGGACCTCCTGAACCACGGGGTGGTACTGAAAGAGGTACTACAGCACAGTAGACCCCGTTACACTGGTGGCAGACAGCGGGATGTGAGACCATACAGGAGGAAAGGAATGAATGGAAAATAACTACCAGAAGTTAAAGAGGACTACATTAAAAGATCTGGTGGAAGCCCGAGGGTTAATCGCCAGCAACAAAACAAAAGCGGATTTGATAGCAGCCATCATGGAACACGACACTGCAGCGCCCCCCAATGTGAACATGGAGGAGACTGAATTCCAGAGGGAGGTAAAGAACAGACCGGCGTTCTATGGCCCAAACCCTGCAGTAGAGATCATACGAGAGGTGATGGCTGATGTGCGTACTGATCTGAAGGAAAAGATGGCCGAGCGGACCAGGATACAGCTAGCCAAGATGGAGATGGCAGAGCGGACCAAAGTGGAGCTGGCAGTGGGGAGAGAGGAGAGTCAGCGAGCAGGGGGAGCTCTGGCCTCCGACCAGGTACCTTCAACAGTAAGCCACAAAAAGTAATGCCTTCTGACAGTTGGGGGAGGCAGAGGAAGACATTGATGGCTTTCTGCAGGACTTTGAGCGGCAGTGTGCCCTTCATCAAGTGAAGCCGGAGGAACAAGTTCAGATTCTGGCCAGCAAGCTGACAGGCCGGGCAGTGGACGGTTATCGCACGGTACCTGATGAGGACTGTATGGACTACGAGCAGATCAAAGAAGTGATCTTGGCCCGGTATGCGCTGACACCAGAGGCATACCGCTAAAAGTTCCGCGGACTTATAAAACGAGTAACCGATACCCACGCTGAATGGGCCTGTAAATTACGGCGGTCACTGCTACAGTGGGTACAAGGGAGCCAAGCAACTACTAAGGAGGACGTCCTCCAGCTCGTCTTGTTAGAACGATTCTTTAATGTACTAACCCCCGAGACACAGGAATGGCTTTGGGACAGGCGGCCAACGACTCTTGAGGAAGCCGCTCGTCTGGCCGATGAACATCATGATGCCAGGAGGACTCAGTTGTCCAGATCAAAGATGGTCACTAGGGGTCCGCCCATGGACCTGGAGGGCCCCAAACCACAGAAGATTGCAGGGGGACCAGCTAGAAACCCGGCCTACCACAGTTCCCCTGGGGCGCGATGCCACACCTGCCGTCAGTTGGGCCACCTGCAAAGACAATGTCCCAACCGGACTCAGCATACCCAGTGGCCAAAGGAGGGAACAGCTACCTTCAGCCGGGCCACTGTACACTGCTACCAAGGCGAAGTTGACCCGACATTGGGGGCTACGACTAACCAAGGGGTTAACCGACAACAGCATCGACAGGTCATGTGGGTTAATGAGAAACATATGCAGGGACTAAGAGATTCAGGGGCAACTTTGACCCTTGTGAAGCCTCATCTCGTCCGGAACCAAGAGAAGATGGACCGGACAGTGGCAGTCCATGTAGCAGGGGGAGCCATACATCGATTGCTCACTGCCCGGATTCACCTGAACTGGGGAGTCGGGGATGGCCTTGTTGAGGTCGGCTTGATGGAGGATTTGCCCGCAGATGTCTTGCTGGGAAATGACTTGGGGCCCATGTTGTCTGCCTTCTCGGTTGCCCCTCTGGCTGAGACATATCCTGTGACCACCCGGAGACTAGCTCGAGCTGCAGAGGCGAAATCACACTCAGAGGAGGCCCAGGTAAGACATCCCAGCCCTAAACATATTCCCATAGCCAGGCACATTTCTTGGGCCACCCCAGCTGAATTTAAGAGGGAGTTACTTGAGGATCCTTCATTGGAGGGATATCGTGGGAAGGCACAAGAGGGGAGAGGGGTACTGGAAGGGGAACAGTTTATATGGAAGCAGGGACTCCTCTACCGGATCACAGAGCAGCACCACACAGGGACGAGCCCCACTATAAAACGACAGCTGGTAGTTACCAAGAAGTATAGGCAGGAGTTACTGCGAATCTCTCATGACATACCCTTGGCTGGGCACTTTGGCGTCAGTCGCACCAGGCATCGTCTGACACAAAACTTCTTTTGGCCGGGGGTAACCTATGATGTTCGTCAGTACTGCCAGACCTGTGACAGTTGCCAGCGCATTGGCAAGAGGGGAGATCGATGCAAGGCCAAATTACGCCCCCTCCCCATTGTGGAGGAACTATTTAGCCGAGTAGCGTTCGATCTGATAGGGCCGTTAGCCAAACCCAGTCTGTCAGGGAAAAGGTATATATTGATAGTGGTAGATTATGCCACACGGTATCGAGGCGGTTGCGTTACCTAACATACTGGCAGAGACGGTGGCGGCTGCCCTGCTCCAGGTTTTCTCACGGGTTGGATTTCCCCGGGAGATTATCTCGGACCAGGGTACCCAGTTTACAGCAGAGGTGACCAACCAACTGTGGAAGCTGTGCGGCGTAAAGTCCATTAAAGCGCCCCGTACCACCCACAAACCAATGGGTTTTGTGAACGCTTTAACGGGAAGTTAAAACAACTCATTGGGACTTTTACCAGGACCTACAGGGACTGGGAGAAATTCTTGCCTCACCTCCTGTTTGCCTATCGGGAGGTGCCCTAAGAATCCACGGGGTTCTCCCCGTTCGAAGTGGTATACGGGAGACGGGTAAGGGGACCGCTAGACTTAGTGCTAGAACACTGGGAAGGGGAGGGCATCATAGAAGGGGTACCCATTGTACCCTATGTGCTGGAATTTCGGGACCGCCTACAGGAGCTGACCCAGGCTGTACGTGGGAACATGCAGGTGGCTCAGCGGCGCCAGCGCGTATGGTACGATCGGAGGGCCAGAGAGCGCACCTTGGAAATAGGACAGATGGTCCTGGTGTTAGAGCCCACTAGGTAGAACAAGTTCCAAGCTGCATGGCAGGGGCCCTACCAGGTAGTGGGCAAAATAGCCGACACCACCTATAATGTCGCCGATTGTGACGACCCCAGGGTTATCCGCATGTTCCACGTGAATATGCTGAAGCCCTACCGAGAGCGCCGTGAGGAGGTAGTGGCCATCTGTGCACCTGAATCATAGGATTTAGCCGGACTTCCCTTGCCTGATGTTTTAGGGGAAAGGACTCAGTCTAAAACATGGGACCAGGTACATTTGGGTGAAGACCTAGGCCCCCGGGAGAGACAGCAGGCGGAGGCATTGTTGAGGCAGCGACAGTGGATGTTTTCGGGGAAACCCGGGTACACTCACCTGGCACAACACAAGGTTGAGACCCAGGATCAGACCCCCCTGCGACAACCACCCTTCGGTGTCACGGAGTCTGTACGAGAAGGGATGCGTGCGACAAGAGATGTTGCGTTTAGGGGTCATTGAAGAGTCAGTCCCTGGGCATCCCCCGTAGTGTTAGTGCCCAAGAAGGATGGGACTACAGTTTTGTGTAGACCATCATAAGCTCAATGAGAAAACAGTGACGGATGCATATCCCATGCCGCGTGTGGATGAGTTGTTAGACCGGCTGGCGGGGGCAAAGTATTTGACCACCATCGATCTATGCAAAGGCTACTGGCAGATTCCCCTTAGTCTTGATGCTATTCCCAAATCGGCATTTGTCACCCCATTTGGCTTATTCCAGTTTTGAGTTATGCCATTCGGGATGAAGACTGCCCCGGCGACCTTCCAGAGGCTGGCTGACCGGCTTCTGTATGGTCTCCAGGACTATGCGTGTGCCTACCTGGATGACATCGCCATCTACAGCGCGACATGGGAAGAGCATCTAAATCACCTAGAGACAGTGTTGGACAGGATCCACAAGTCCGGAATCACCCTGAACCCAAACAAGTGTCACGTGTGCAAAGCAGAGGTTCAGTATTTAGGGCATTGGGTGGGAAGTGGGAAACAGCGACCAGAACCAGCCAAGATTGAGGCAATAGCCAAATGGCCCACCCCACGCACTAAAACCCAGTTCATGGCGTTTCTAGGGACAGCGGGGTATTACAGGAAATTCGTTCCCAATTACAGCAGCGTAGCCAAGCCCCTCACTGATCTGACCCGTAAGAACCAACCCCGCCAGGTAACCTGGACCTCGGAGTGTGAGGAAGCCTTACGCCAGCTAAAGGACGCCCTCACCAATACCCCTGTATTGGCCGCACCCGATCCAACTAAACGTTTGCTGGTTCACACAGACGCTTCTATGTTTGGATTGGGGGCAGTACTAAGCCAAGTCGGGCCGGACGGCCAAGAACACACGGTAGCTTACCTGAGTCGGAAACTACTGCACCGTGAAGTGAGCTATGCGGCCATCGAGAAGGAGTGCCTGGCAATAGTATGGGCACTCAAAAAGTTACAACCATATTTGTATGGAAGAGTTTTCCCTCCTAACGGACCATAATCCCCTAGTCTGGCTTAATCGGGTCTCCGGAGACAACGCCAGATTTCTGCGATGGAGTTTAGCCCTACAACCTCTGGACTTCACCATCCACTACAGACCCGGCAAACAATACGGTAACGCCGATGGACTAAGTCGACAAACGGACCTTGTACCAACCCCATAAACTTCGGTCATCCCCAAACCGATCCGTTAAGGATCAGACTGTGTATGCCGATCGCGTCGCTGAAAAGGGGAGCCGTGTTACAGAACCCCCCAGCACCAAGAATATGTTATGCAGTATATGTATGTATAATAGGTTCCATGTGAAATGCATCAGTCCACAGGCTGCGCCCCTGGACAAGATATTCTCCTTCTGACCTCCCCCACCTTTGTAATTCCCACAGTAAATATCGGCAGGCTCCAGCCACCTGCGGCTATTGTAATGTATGTCTGGCCTGCTGTTTTTCTATTGGCCTGCCCTCTGTATCTGTGTTATATTTTCTGTGTGCTGTGAATAAAGTGTAGTTAGACTGGAAATACGTGGAGAAGCAGTGAGATTTTATATGCACCCATGTAACGAAGGAATTCCAGCCAGCGTCCTTCATTCAGAATCCAGCAAAAGCAGAGTGGACCTCCTGAACCACGGGGTGGTACTGAAAGAGGTAATACAGCACAGTAGACCCCGTTACAGGGTCATTTTGTTAGCTGATGGGGAAACCTTGATTGAAGACTCCAGCATCTCCTCCCAGTCCTCCTCCTGAATGTTAGGAATCAAGGGTTGCCATTTTCCCGTAACCACCAAAGGGGTAGAGTCCATGTTTGCTGACAATAGATAGGTGTATAGAGTGGAGATAAGACCTTGTGGTCCCTGTGATTTAAGTATGCAGATCAGTGGGAGAGAAGATATCTGCATGCCTGTACCTATGTGGGATTGGATCGCTGACCTAAGTTGTAGGTACCTGAAGAATTGAGCTGTTGGGACTGCGTACTGAGTCTGTATCTGTTCAAAAGACATTACAATGTTTTGATTATATAAGTCTTTTACTTTCAATACATTTCTGGAGCTCCAGAACGCAGAGGAGGGATGTTCTTGTAGAGAAGGGAAGTATGTGTTGTGCCATAGTGGCATTTCTGCCACAACATCAGTGAAATCACCTACTTTTTTTTAGCTTGTCTCCAGATTGTGCGGACAAGCTTAAGGGGTAAAATTCTAGGAATGTTTGGTTTATCAGTGTCCAGAAATCCTAAAAAACAGTTTGTCCCTGCTGCTTGTGCCAAGTTATTCTCCGAGTTAGGCGGGGGTCACACTACAGCGAGATACGGCCGAGTCTCACAGTTTAAAACCAAGCTCTGGCACCGGCACTCCGGAGCGGAGCGTGCAGCTCCATGTATTGCTATGCGGCTGCACACTTCACTCTGGAGTGTCGGTGCCAGAGCTTGGTTTTAACCTGCGAGACTCGGCCGTTTCTCACTGTGTGTGATCCCAGCCTTAGGCAGAGAAGTATCTGGCATCCACGAGTCAACTGCCCTAAGCTGTCCTGCTAGGTAGTATAAAAAGAAGTCTGGTAGCGCCGCCTCGCCTTGCTTTTTGGGCCTTTGTAAAGTAGACTGCTTAAGTTTAGGCCTAGAGTTTCCCTAGATAAATCCAGTGATTAATGAGCTAAAGTTGAAAAGAAGGACTTAGGAATGGGTACCCCACTATGCTGAAATATATAGCTAAATTTAGGGAGTAGAATCATTTAACTAGATTTATCCTTCCAGTGCCTGAAAGTGGTAATTTTCTCCATTGTGTGAATTTAAGTTTAGCATGGCCAAGCAGTGGGGAGATGTTAGATGGGAACTCATTTCTGCTATCTTTCTGTATAATAATGTCAGGTATTTAAATTGAGATAGTTGGGAGTAGAGATAGCCACTTCAAATGGACCCCTGATGAATGTTGGAGGCATTAGTGCTGACTTATCCCAGTTTGTAGAGTCCAGAATATTTGCTAAATGTGTCTATAATGGATATGACCTGTGGTAAAGTTCATTCAACCCTGTCAATAAATATTACCATATCGTTCGTGTATAGGCCAATAGTAGTTCGTGTATAGGCCAAATTGTAGTTGTGGAGCGCACACTACCATTCAAAAGTTTAGGGTGACACAGAAATTTCCTTATTTTTTAAAGAAAAGCAGTTTTTTCCAATAAAGCCAACATTAAATGATTCAGAAATACATTCTATACATTGTTAATGTGGTAAATGCCCTGTAGACTGTGAGCCCTCGCGGACAGGGTCCTCTCTCCTCCTGTACTTATGTGTGCCTTGTTTCACTCCTGTTTATTGAACTTGTCTATATTTGCCCCATTCACATGTAAAGCGCCATGGAATAAATGGCGCTATAAAAATGAATAATAATAATTGTAGCTGCAAACATCTGGTTTGTAATTCACTATCTTCATAGGTTTATAGAGGCCCATTACCAACAACCATCACTCCAGTGTTCTTATGGTACTTTGTGTTTGCTGTGTAAGAAGGCTAATGGATGGTTAGAATACCCCTGAAAACCCTTGTGCAAGTAAGTTAGCACAGCTGAAAACAGTTTGGCTGATTAGAGAACCTATAAACCTGACCTTCCTTTGAGCTATTAATCCCATAATCCTATTTAAATTGGCAACAAAAGCACTTCAAATTGTCAATATATCACATTATCTACCAAAAAAGATATGAAGTGACTAAGAGGTAAATGAATAAAAGAATTCTTTATTGAAACAAAGATTAAAATAGTTTAAAGACAGGGAAAAGATGGAAAAAGGGACCTCCAAATGATATCAAGGAATGGTACAGATGGAAAATATACAAATTATCTGCATTTAAGACAATGTTTTCCTGAGAAGGTATATGGGCCTGTTAAATAGAGTTGACTAGTGTCATAATATCCTTTTTTGCACCCCTTTTCAGAAAATATAAATGTAAATACAGTCACATAACAACAGGAATGAAAAGTATATATATTAAGATGTCTGACCAGTAGCAGCCTGCTAAGTGGGATGATGAATCATTATGTATCTCAGTAAACCCTTGCGGCTATTCCCCCCCCCCCCCCAAAAAAAAAAAAAAAAAAAAATTATATATATAGATAGATAGATAGATCTATTAACAGTAGCAGCATGCTAAAAGGGATAACCGATCGTTATATATATCTAAATAAACCCTTGCGGCTATTTCCAAACAGCCCACTGGAGGTCAGTAAATATCAAATCAAAGAATGGAATGGATAATATAAGCAGTGGCTGTTGAAAGCTTAAAGCTGTCAGGCTATGTGCACACGTGTTCTGGCTTTACCGCAGTTTTTCTGCGGATTTCACTGCGGTTTTACAACTGCGGATTTCTATTGGAGCAGTTGCAAACCGCTGCGGAATCCGCAGAAAAAAGTGACATGCTGCGGAATGTAAACCGCTGCGTTTCTGCGCGTTTTTTTACGCATGTGCACAGCGTTTTTTGTTTCCCATAGGTTTACAGTGTACTGTAAACTCATGGGAAACTGCTGCGGACCCGCAGCTGCAGAAACGCTGCGGATCCTCAGCAAAATCCGCATCGTGTGCACATACCCTAAGGCTATGTGCACACGTTGCAGATTTCACTGTGGAATTTTCTCTGCAGATTCTGAATTTCTTAGCAGAAACCGCAGGTCAGAATCTGCACCTTTTTTTGGTATGTGCACACGCTGCAGATATTTGTGTGCGGATTTCTTCCTTTTTTTACCCCTGTAGATTTCTATTATGGAAGAGGTGCATAAAAGGAATCTGGTCACAGAAACATCTCTTTACCTGATGTTAGATGCTGAAGTAATATGCAGTGTGGAAGGAGGACTGTACCAAAACCCTGCGCCTGACGAGCACCGTTTCGCTATTCAGCTTCTTCACAGAGGGGGCGTTTCACATCCAGAAATTGGGCGTGTTGTTTTCGTAGGTCCACCGAGAAGTCATGAAATATTGAGATTGTGGCGTTATCATGCTTGATGGGGCTTTTTTGTGTCGCCAAGCGTAGAATGGTATCTCGGTCCTTACAATTTAGAATACATGCAAGAAATGGACGTGGAGGTCACTGGGTGGGAGAGGTCTGGTTGGGATTCTATGCTCTTTCTACCGCAAACTGTTGAAAATTTGTCCCAGAGTGTGTTCTTGAGCTACTCCTCCAGCGTTTATTGATCCCGACTAGTGATGAGCGAATATACTCGTTGCTCGAGTTTTCCCAAGCACGCTCGGGAGTACTCCGAGTATTTGTTAGTGTTCTGAGCAGTAGCGTAGCTACCAGGGGGGCAGAGGGGGCGGCGGCCCCGGGCCCTGCACTCTCAGGGGGCCCACCTGGAGCTACGCTACTGTCAGGGCTGGCGTTAGGGGCCCCTGCCTCCGGTCATGAATTATCTTTTATTTCCCCTGGGTTTGGACTGCGCATGTATCTGGTACAAATGTGATCACAGTCACACAGGGAGTCAAGGAATCAAGGAATGACAGGCCTCCAATCAGAGTGCAGGGAGTCTGTCATGTGACCGCTCTGCAGTCTGTGGAGGAGAGGGGGAAGGGCGGTCACTCACCCAATCCTGGCTGAGCGCGCTGTCCTTCGAAGCTCCCTGCTGCTGAGCAGTGATCAGCTCCAGCAGGGACACAGCAGGGAGACTCGGCCTCTGAGCTCAGCGTACTGTCTGCACTGAGTGCACTCGTCTGCGTCTGTCTAGGAGGAGCCTGAGAGCCGAGGAGCAGCACCCAGGACCAGAGGACACACTGCGCAGAGCATGTGAACTGATGAGTATCTTGGCACATGTCATTTAGTATTTTTATATGTCTAATCTGTTGCCTTATGCTATATATACATCCACTAACTTACATTAATATGGAGATCCTCTGGCACTGGCAATTGCATTGATCATGGGGACGAGATGGCCACGTTATACCAGTAACTCAGGATCAATGATTGTATTGGCTGCGGTACGGACTCAAATTGTAATAATATTTATGTTTTTGCACGTTATTTCACAGTTGCTTTCGGTGGAGTTTTTGTTTGGACATTTTAAAAGTATCTTTAATAAATTTTATATTTTAGGGGATGTTTATGTTAGAAGTTAGTCATGTACCCTTGTAAAACTATATACTCTGTAATCTGAAGTATCTAAATGGCCAATATGGCAGGAAATGAGAAGCTGATAACAGAGAGCACTAGTTAAGAGAAAGGGGGGCTGAGCCAGCCCCCTGGATATAGGGGTTGTGTAGTCAACAGTTGCTCACTATGGGCCTGATTCACCGTCTCTCCTGCCTTGATTGACATGGCTGACGTCTCCTATGTTATCCACTGTCTGTCCGTCTCTCGCACCTGCACAGGAGGGAACAGGAGCTGCGCAGCACAACAGACTGGATGACATAGGGGACGTCAGCCACGTCAGTAAAGGCAGGAGGATGGCAATTGTGGGGTGACAGGAGGCACTGAGCCGGGACCATAGACGCTGCTGATCAGCTTACGAGAAGGACAATTATTATTTTCTTAACTTTGCAAGCGGCTGGAATCTTGAAGCATGCTTTTACATGTGGCTAAAAGACGGTGGCTACAGGTCTTACAGATTAAAGGGAGGCTGTCCCCATATAAGGTCTGGCCAGCATCTGTACGCCCTCACATAGTGTTCTAGAATGCTCTAAATGTCCCCAATCCTCTATGCAAGGCACAAAAAAGAGCTTTTATTATACTCACAGACAGCGTGGTCTGGGCGTCACTAGTCTTGATCTGGCACCGTCCCTCTTCTTGTGATCGCTGTCCCGCTTCGTGTGGAAGATGCGTCCTACATCATGCATTCAGTGTCCTCTATCGCACTCCTGTGCAGGCGCACTTCTCTTTGCCCTGCTGAATTCAGAGTACAGTATTGTAGTGCGCATGCGCCAGCTTTATTTCCAGGTTATCAGCGCCCTTTGGCCTTTCCCAGTGCATACGCATTACAGTACTTAGCTCTGCACTCAGCAGCCCAGAGAAAAGTGCACCTGCACAGGAGCGCGATGGGTGACACTGTGTGGATGATGTAGGATGTGTCATCCAGATGAAGCAGTAATGGAGGATGGCAATCTTAAGTCAAGACCAGCTATGCCTTGATGAGCGCAGTTGGTGAGTATAATGAAAGGTCATTTCTATACCTTTGCAGAGGGGATTGGGAACAGATTTACAGCCTTCCATAGAGAGGCTGCCTATGGGGATGCATTATACTATAGATTTTGCCTATGGGGAGTGCAGTCTACTATAGTCTGCCTATGGGGAGTGCATTATACTATATTGAGGACTATCTGGTGTATTATGCTATATGGTGGCTATCGAGGGGGGCCATCATTCAGTGTGGAGATTACAGTGAGGGGGCCATCGTACTGTGTTGGAGCCATTAAACAGTTAAGGGGTCAGTATACTGTGTGGGTGATACTATACAGTGAGGGGGCATTATACTGTGTATAAGAAAGCATCCTACTGTGTATAGTGGAGCTGTACAGGGGGAGACGCGGGACATTCTTAAATGTAAAGTGGGCACTTATTGTTATAGGGGAACTCAGGTTATTGTGACTGTCAAAGGGGCACACAGGACAATATTACTTTTTAGGGGGCAAAATGTGTGCGATGTTTTCTAGGGCACTTGCACCCAGCATTACTAAATTATAGAGGGTTAATAATAATAATAATAATTTTTATTTATATAGCGCCAACATATTCCGCAGCGCTTTACAAATTATAGAGGGGACTTGTACAGACAATAGACATTACAGCATAATAGAAATACAGTTCAAAACAGATACCAGGAGGAATGAGGGCCCTGCTCGCAAGCTTACAAACTATGAGGAAAAGGGGAGACACGAGAGGTGGATGGTAACAATTGCTTTAGTTATTCGGACCGGCCATAGTGTAAGGCTCGGGTGTTCATGTAAAGCTGCATGAACCAGTTAACTGCCTAAGTATGTAGCAGTACAGACACAGAGGGCTATTAACTGCATAAAGTGAATGAGAACTGTTGTGAATTCTGTGGCAGAGCTCCCTCTTGTGGTGACAAGTGGTACTTCGGCTGATTCTCTCTGGGAGCTTCCGTTTGTGGATGAAATTGGTACTGCAGCTTCTGAGTTTCCTCCCTCAGGTGATCTGGTGAGGTCGTTAGCTGCTTCTCTACTTAACTCCACCTAATGCTTTGATCCATGCTTCCTGTCAATGTTCCAGTGTTGGACTTGTGGTTCTCTGGATCATTCCTGTGGCCTGCTGCTCTGCATAGTTAAGTCCTTCTTTGCTATTTGTTGCTATTTTTTCTGTCCAGCTTGTCTATTTGTTTTGCTGGAAGCTCTGGGACTCAAAGGGTGTACCTCCGTGCCGTTAGTTCGGTACGGAGGGTCTTTTTGCCCCCTTTGCGTGGTTTTCTTTAGGGTTTTGTGTAGACCGCAAAGTTATCTTTCCTATCCTCGTTCTGTCTAGAATATCGGGCCTCACTTTGCTGAATCCATTTCATCCCTACGTTTGTCTTTTCATCTTACTCACAGTCATTATATGTGGGGGGCTGCCTTTTCCTTTGGGGGATTTCTCTGAGGCAAGGTAGGCTTATTTTTCTATCTTCAGGCTAGTTAGTTTCTCAGGCTGTGCTGAGTTGCATAGGTAGCGTTAGGCGCAATCCACGGCTGCCTCTAGTTGTGTTTGGAGAGGATCAGGAATTGCGGTCTACAGAGTTCCCACGTCTCAGAGCTCGTTCTATTATTTTGGGTTATTGTCAGGTCACTGTATGTGCTCTGATCGCTATGTACATTGTGTTACTGAATTGCCTATCATAACAGAGAACATGATGCGAGGAACCTGATTGCCTATTTAAAAAAAAAAAAAAACAATAGGTTTTTTTTCCTAAATAGGCCACACAGGGATCGTTAGGTTAATACATTGAGGCGGTAGGCCAGTCTGAACAAATGAGTTTTTAGGGTACGCTTAAAACTGTGGGGCTTGGGGATTAATCGTATTAACCTAGGTAGTGCATTCCAGAGAATCGGCGCAGCACGTGTAAAGTCTTGGAGACGGGAGTGGGAGGTTCTGATTATTGATGCTAACCTGAGGTCATTAGCGGAGCGGAGGGCACGGGTAGGGTGGTAGACTGAGACCAGAGAGGAGATGTAGGGTGGTGCTGAGCCATGGAGTGCTTTGTGGATGAGGGTAGTAGTTTTGTACTGGATTCTGGAGTGGATGGGTAGCCAGTGTAATGACTGGCACAGGGTAGAGGCATCGGTGTAACGGTTGGTGAGGAATATGATCCTGGCAGCAGCATTCAGGACAGATTGGAGCGGGGAGAGTTTGGTAAGAGGGAGGCCGATTAGTAGAGAGTTACAATAGTCCAGACGAGAATGAGTAAGTGAAACAGTAAGAGTTTTTGCAGAGTCGAAAGTAAGAAAAGGGCGAATTCTAGAAATGATTTTGAGATGCAGGTAAGAAGAGCGAGCCAGTGATCGGATGTGGGGGGTGAATGAAAGGTCAGAATCAAGGATGACCCCAAGGCAGCGGGCATGTTGCTTTGGAGTAATGGTGGAACCGCACACGGAGATGGCAATGTCAGGCAAAGGTAGGTTAGAAGAGGGAGAGAACACGAGGAGTTCAGTTTTGACAGGTTTAGTTTCAGATAGAGGGAGGACATGATGTTAGAGACAGCGGTAAGACAATCACTGGTGTTTTCTAAAAAGGTCGGCGTGACAACAGGAGAAGAGGTGTATAATTGGGTGTCGTCAGCATAGGGTTGCTTTAGAATTTAGAGGGTACAAAGAACCACACAGCAGGTGCAGTAAAAGGGTCACATACAGCAGCAGAGGCTCAGCATCCGGGTATCAGGTGCAGTAATAGGGACACATACGGCAGCAGCGGCTCAGTATTGGGGTATCAGGTGCAGTAATGGGGTCACATACGGCAGCAGCGGCTCAGTATTGGGGTATCAGGTGCAGTAATAGGGACACATACGGCAGCAGCGGCTCAGTATTGGGGTATCAGGTGCAGTAATAGGGTCACATACGGCAGCAGAGGCTCAGCATCCGGGTATCAGGTGCAGTAATAGGGACACATACGGCAGCAGAGGCTCAGTATTGGGGTATCAGGTGCAGTAATAGGGTCACATACGGCAGCAGAGGCTCAGCTCCGGGTATCAGGTGCAGTAATAGGGACACATACGGCAGCAGAGGCTCAGTATTGGGGTATCAGGGGCAGTGATAGGGACACACACGGCAGCAGCGGCTCAGTATTGGGGTATCAGGTGCAGTAATAGGGGCACATACGGCAGCAGAGGCTCAGTATTGGGGTATCAGGGGCAGTAATAGGGACACATAGGGCAGCAGCGGCTCAGTATTGGGGTATCAGCAGGATGAGGGGTTTGTGCAGGTTGGGAATAGATGGTGATGGGGCTGGAATATGAGAAGTGAAATGTGTCTTTGTTGTAATCTCTGCAGCAGAGTCCCGGCTGGAAGAAGTTGTCATGTCGGTCTGGGCCAGATGGAAAAGACGAGAAAAATGAACGACTCCATCAGAAAGAACATCAGCGGTAAGTCATTATCTGTAACTGTGCTGTGATTGCTTATATGTACTGCAGGGCTGGTATCTACCACTGACCATATGGCGGTAATATCAATATTGGTCTTTCTATAGAGATTATTTTCAGTAACAGCACGATCATCTGCTGAGGTTCTCCTCCGCTATTAGTGGTCAGTATTTTACATCAGTATTTGTAAGCCAAAACCAGGAGTGGGTGATAAATGCAGAAGTGGTGCACATGTTTCTATTAGGCCGGCGTCACACACAGCGTATGAAAATACGGTCCGTATATTACGGCCGTAATATGCTGAAAAGTCCCGAAAATAGTGGTCCGTAGCTCCTCCATAGGCAGGGTGTGTCACCGTTTTTTGCGCATGGCATCCTCCGTATGTAATCCGTATGGCATCCGTACTGCGTGTTTTTATCGCAGGCTTGCAAAACCAACATACGGCTATACAAGGGATCCATGTGTAAAAAAAAACAAACAAACATATATACTGTCTATATATAGATATATATATATATATATATATATATATATATATATATATATATACATACCGTATATTCTCGAGTATAAGCCGAGATTTTCAGCCCAAATTTTTTGGCTGAAAGTGCCCCTCTCGGCTTATACTCGAGTCACGGTAGCGGTGGGGTCGGCGGGTGAGGGGGAGAGGCGCTGAGGCATACTTACCTAGTCCCAGCGATCCTCGCGCTGTCCCTGCCGTCCCACGGTCTTCTGTGCTGCAGCTTCTTCCCCTCTTCAGCGGTCACGTCGGACCGCTCATTGCAGAAATGAATAGGCAGCTCCACCTCCCATAGGGGTGGAGCCGCCTATTCATTTCTCTAATCAGCGGTGCCGGTGACCGCTGACAGGAAGAGGCTGCAGCACAGAAGACGGGGAGGAAGGCGGGGAGCGTCAGGATCGCTGGGACTAGGTAAGTATGTTATATTTACCTGTCCACGTTCCAGCCGCCGGGCGTCGCTCCATCTTCCCGGCGTCTCTCCGCTCTGACTGTTCAGGTCAGAGGGCGCGATGACGCATATAGTGTGCGCGGCGCCCTCTGCCTGATCAGTCAGTGCAGAGAGACGCCAGGACCGGACGCCGGAACGAGACGCTGGGAGCTGCAATCAAGAGAGGTGAGTATGTGTTTTTTTTTTTTATTGCAGCAGCAGCAGCAGCGGCCATGGCACAGATTTATGTGCAGCATCTATGGGGCAGTATGAACGGCACACAGCACTATATGGGGCATCTGTGCAGCATCTATGGGGCAATATGAACGGCATACAGCACTATATGGGGCATCTGTGCAGCATCTATGGGGCAATATGAACGGCACACAGCACTATATGGGGCATCTGTGCAGCATCTATGGGGCAATATGAACGGTGCAGAGCACTGTGGGGCATCTGTGCAGCATCTATGGGGCAATATGAACGGTGCAGAGCACTGTATGGGGCATCTGTGCAGCATCTTTGGGGCAATATGAACGGTGCAGAGCACTATATGGCACAGCTATGGGGAAATAATGATCTATTTTTATTTTTGAAATTCACCGGTAAATGCTGCATTTCCACCCTAGCCTTATACTCGAGTCAATAAGTTTTCCCAGTTTTTTGTGGCAAAATTAGGGGGGTCGGCTTATACTCAAGTATATACGGTATATATATGTCAGTAGACATATATGTATGTATATATTATTACTTCATACAGCTGCGATATAGCAGAAAGCTGGTAATTCAATTACCGGCTTTTGCTTTCTCCTTCCTAAACCCGACATATGAGACATGGTTTACATACAGTAAACCATCTCATATCACCATTTTTTTTGCATAATCCACACTACTGTTAGTAGTGTGTATATGCAAAATTTGGCCGTTCTAGCTCTTAAAATAAAGGGTTAAATGGCGGAAAAAATTGGCGTGGGCTCCCACGCAATTTTCTCCGCCAGAGTAGTAAAGCCAGTGACTGAGGGCAGATAATAATAGCCTGGAGAGGGTCCATGGTTATTGCCCCCCCCCTGGCTGCCCCCAGCCACCCCAGAAAAGGCACATCTGGAAGATGCGCCTCTTCTGGCACTTGGCCACTCTCTTCCCATTCCCGTGTAGCGGTGGGATATGGGGTAATGAAGGGTTAATGTCACCTTGCTATTGTAAGGTGACATTAAGCCGAATTAATAATGGAGAGGCGTCAATTATGACACCTATCCATTATTAATCCAATTGAATGAAAGGGTTAAAATAAACACACACACATTATTAAAAATTATTTTAATGAAAAAAATCACAAAGGTTGTTGTAATAATTTATTGTTCGCTCAATCCACTCACTGAAGACCCTCGATCTGTAATAAAGTCAAAATAATAAACCAACAATATACATACCTTCCGATGATCTGTAAGGTCCAACGATGTAAATCCATCTGAAGGGGTTAAAACATTTTGCAGCCAGGAGTTCTGCTAATGCAGCGCTACTCCTCGCTGCAAAACCCCAGGGAATGAAGGTAAAGTAGGTCAATGACCTATATTTACCTGCATTTGCGGTGAGGCGCCCTCTGCTGGCTGTTCATAGATCGTGGGAACTTTCCTAGAAAGCTCCCAGGCTTTTCTCTCTAACAGCGCTGCGTATTCCTCGCAAGTCACACTGCTGGTCCGTGTGTAATCCGTATTTTTGGGGCTTCCATAGACTTTCATTGACGTTTAATTTGCGCAATACGGTGACAAACGCAGCATGCTGCGATTTTCTACGGCCGTAGAAAGCCGTATAATACTGATCAGTAAAATACGGCAGATAGGAGCAGGGGCATAGAGAATAATTGTGCTGTATTTTTTGCGAGTTTTCCGGACGTAGTTTCTGCGCTCTTACGTCCGTAAAACTCGCAAGTGTGACGCCGGCCTTATACTTTTCCTCTAATTGTTCCACTCCTGGTTTTGGCATCCAAATACTGATGTAAAATACTGACCAAATACTGCTAGTGTGACGGCAGCCTTAGGGTGCGTCACCCAGCTGTAATCAAGGTTACCTGGTTAGGGGCCCACTCAGCAGTTTTGCCCCCCCTGAGCCAAAACGCTAGCTACGCCTCTGGTTCTGAGATTTAGTTTTCATCGCCGCAGCTGAATGATTTACAGCTACTAGCCAGGCTGAGTACATGTGGGGGTTGCCTGGTTGCTAGGAAATCCCCACATGTAATCAAGCTGGCTAACAGATGTAAATCATTCAGCTACGGCGATGAAAACTAAATCTCCGACCAATAACAAATATTCGGAGATCACCCGAGCAACGAGTATACTTGCTCATCACTAATCACAATGTTTCATGAGCTGTACACTTTTTTTGTGAATCATTTTTTCTTGTAAAGTGGAATTGTCAATTTTGGCAACTTCTCAGAAATCGCACAAAAATAGAGGAGTCCTGTCCAACCTCCCTGAATGTTTTTCTGTATGTGATATTGGGTTGTCCCATTATTAGAGCTCTGGTATCTAAGAACATCTAGGGTGCGTGGAGGGGCGATAACTGAAAATGAGGTGCAGCTGTGAGCAACGAGTATATTCGCTCATCACTAATCCCGACACTTTTGTTAGTTTAGTGGCCAATCCACCCTGTTCTCCAAGCTCCACAACCTATTTTCGGCCTCTGTTATACAGCCTCTCAGGGCCTGCATATCTTGCCGGAGAAGCCCCACTTCAGAATGTACCTCCTCAATCTTCCCTGATAGGGATGTTTTACAGCTAGAGATAGCGTGTAGAAGCTGTTCAGTTACTTTCTTCAGAGTCATATCCTCTTGATTTTCATTCCCCTCATTCTCGCTTATTTGAGATCTGCTCTGCTCTGTATTTTTAGCTGTTAGCCCTTGAGGCACTGGGGAGTCAGCTTGTTCAGGCCTGGCATATTTTTTAAGCTTTTCTGCCACATTTGAACTCTTCCCAGGACTCATTTTGTAGGGGGTGTGAGCAGTCTTTTAATGAAGTGAGTTCAGTTAATGGCTTAGGCCTCTTTCACACTTCAGCTTTCTGGCGTTAGTCAAAATCTGCCGTAGCGACGGAGCCGTCAAAAATAGTGAAAAACGGATCTGTTTTTTTGACAGATCCGTATAGCGGATCTGTCGAAAAACCAGATCCGTTGCATCCGTCTTTTCATCCGTTTCTTCAACAGATCCGTTGGCTGGCAGTCCTCTTGCTGGCTGGATGGCTTCTTGCTTGTATACTTCCTGCTGGCACATTGAGTAATGGAGCCACATGGCAGGTTTAGATTTGGGGCTGTCTGGCCAATTGGCTACTAAATAGATATGGAGCATGCTCAGTGTAAAAAAAAAAACGAATCCGTCGCTGGATTCCGTCATTTCACGGACAGCGACGGATCCTGCGCACATAGGCTTCCATTCTAGCCAACGACGTACGGCACTGGATCCGTCGCGGTCCGACGTTTCGACGCAGACAAAAAAACGTTACTTTGTCCGTCTTCTCCAGACGATGGATAAATTCCGACGGATATAGCGCACGACAGATGAAACGTGAGGCCATCCGTCGTAATTCGTCGCTAATACAAGTCTATGAGAAAAAGACGGATCCAGCGGGCAAATTAGCTGGATCTGTTTTTTCACAAAACGACAGATTTTGACTGAAACAAAAAGACTAAGGCCGGCGTCACACACAGCGTAAAACAATACGGTCCGTATATTACGGCCGTAATACGCTGAAAAGTCCCCAAAAAAATGGTCCGTTGCTCCTCCGTAGGCAGGCTGTGTCAGCGTTTTTTGCGCATGGCATCCTCCGTATGTAATCCGTATGGCATCCGTACTGCGTGGTTTTCTCGCAGGCTTGCAAAACCAACATACCGCTATAGAAGTGATCCATGTGTCCCAAAAAGAAAAGAATATATATATATATATATATATATATATATATATATATATATATATATATATGTCAGTAGACACATATATGTATATATATTAATACTTATTCCAGCGCTATACAGCTTGAAAGCCGGTAATTCAATTACCGGCTTTTTCTTTCTCCTTCATAAAACCCGACATGATTTGAGACATGGTTTACATACAGTAAACCATGTCTTCTCTCCATTTTTTTTGCAGATTCCACACTACTAATGTCAGTAGTGTGTATCTGCAAAATTTGGCCGTTCTAGCTCTTAAAATAAAGGGTTAACTGGCGGAAAAAATTGGCGTGGGCTCCCGCGCAATTTTCTCCGCCAGAGTAGTAAAGCCAGTGACTGAGGGCAGATATTAATAGCCTGGAGAGGGTCCACGGTTATTGGCCCCCCCCTGGCTAAAAATATCTGCCCCCAGCCACCCCAGAACAGGCACATCTGGAAGATGCGCCTATTCTGGCACTTGGCCACTCTCTTCCCATTCCCGTGTAGCGGTGGGATATGGGGTAATGAAGGGTTAATGCCACCTTGCTATTGTAAGGTGACATTAAGCCTAATTAATAATGGAGAGGCGTCAATTATGACACCTATCCATTATTAATCCAATTGTAGTGAAGGGTTAAATAAAACACAAACACATTCTTTAAAATTATTTTAATGAAATAAAAACAATGGTTGTTGTAGTATTTTATTCAACGCCCAATCCAGTCACTGAAGACCCTCGTTCTGTGAGTAAAGAAACATAATAAACCAACAATATACTTACCCTCCGCAGATCTGTAACGTCCAACGATGTAAATCCTTCTGAAGGGGTTAAAACATTTTGCAGCAAGGAGCTGTGCTAATGCAGGCTGCTCCTCGCTGCAAAACCCCAGGGAATGAGGCTAAAAATAGATCAATGATCTATATTTAGCATCATTTGCGGTGAGGCGCCCTCTGCTGGCTGTTCATAGATCGTGGGAAATTACCTAGAAAGCCAGGGAGCCAGGGAGCTTTCTAGGTAATTTCCCACGATCTATGAACAGCCAGCAGAGGGCGCCTCACCGCAAATGATGCTAAATATAGATCATTGATCTATTTTTAGCCTCATTCCCTGGGGTTTTGCAGCGAGGAGCAGCCTGCATTAGCACAGCTCCTTGCTGCAAAATGTTTTAACCCCTTCAGAAGGATTTACATCGTTGGACGTTACAGATCTGCGGAGGGTAAGTATATTGTTGGTTTATTATGTTTCTTTACTCACAGAACGAGGGTCTTCAGTGACTGGATTGGGCGTTGAATAAAATACTACAACAACCATTGTTTTTATTTCATTAAAATAATTTTAAAGAATGTGTTTGTGTTTTATTTAACCCTTCACTACAATTGGATTAATAATGGATAGGTGTCATAATTGACGCCTCTCCATTATTAATTAGGCTTAATGTCACCTTACAATAGCAAGGTGGCATTAACCCTTCATTACCCCATATCCCACCGCTACACGGGAATGGGAAGAGAGTGGCCAAGTGCCAGAATAGGCGCATCTTCCAGATGTGCCTGTTCTGGGGTGGCTGGGGGCAGATATTTTTAGCCAGGGGGGGGGCCAATAACCGTGGACCCTCTCCAGGCTATTAATATCTGCCCTCAGTCACTGGCTTTACTACTCTGGCGGAGAAAATTGCGCGGGAGCCCACGCCAATTTTTTCCGCCAGTTAACCCTTTATTTTAAGAGCTAGAACGGCCAAATTTTGCAGATACACACTACTGACATTAGTAGTGTGGAATCTGCAAAAAAAATGGAGAGAAGACATGGTTTACTGTATGTAAACCATGTCTCAAATCATGTCGGGTTTTATGAAGGAGAAAGAAAAAGCCGGTAATTGAATTACCAGCTTTTAAGCTGTCTAGCGCTGGAATAAATATTAATATATATACATATATGTGTCTCACTGACATATATATATATATATATATATATACCTATTCTATGTGTACACATTTATTATATCTATTGGACTGGAAGCTGTCAGTGTGATTTTACTGTACACCGCACTGAATTACCGGCTTTTCTCTCTAACAGCGCTGCGTATTTCTCGCAAGTCACACTGCTTGTCCGTGTGTAATCCGTATTTTTCACGCTTCCATAGACTTTCATTGGCGTATTTCTTGCGCAGTACGGTGACAAACGCAGCATGCTGCGATTTTGTACGGCCGTAGAAAGCCGTATAATACTGATCAGTAAAATACGGCAAATAGGAGCAGGGGCATAGAGAATAATTGTGCCGTATTTTTTGCGAGTTTTACGGACGTAGATTCTGCGCTCTTACGTCCGTAAAACTCGCATGTGTGACGGCGGCCTAAGTGTGAAAGCGGCCTTAGGCAATATAGGACTTTGCTCACTGTTTGGGGTATTTTATATTCCTTGTTAACAGCCTGGTCCATTTATGTGCAATTCCTGTGTTTTTTTATGAACTGTGGGTCCTGTGACACTCAGCCTGTGTCTATTGTTTGTTAGAGAGTTATAAGGCTTGCTATCAGTTCCTTATCACAGGGCTCTTAAGGTACCGTTACACTAAACGACTTACCAACGATCACGACCAGCGATACGACCTGGCCGTGATCGTTGGTCAGTCGTTGTGTGGTCGCTGGGGAGCTGTCACACAGACAGCTCTCTCCAGCGACCAACGATCAGGGAAATGACTTCGGCATCGTTGAAACGGTCTTCAACGATGCCGAAGTCCCCTGCAGCACCCAGGTAGACATCGGGTTACTAAGTGCAGGGCTGCGCTTTGTAACCCGATATTTACCCTGGTTACCATTGTAAAAGTAAAAAAAAAAAAAAAAAAAAACACTACATACTCACATTCTGATGTCTGTCACGTCCCCCGGCGTCCACACGGTTAGACGCTGCTGCCGAGAGCTTCCTGCACTGAATGTGTCAGCGCCGGCAGTAAAACAGAGCACAGCGGTGACGTCAATGCTGTGTTCTGCTTTACGGCCGGCGCTGACACAGTCAGTGCAGGAAGCTCTTGGCAGCAGCGCGTAACCCTGTGAACGCCGGGGGACGTGACAGACATCAGAATGTGAGGATGTACTGTTTTTTTTTGTTTTTTTTAACTTTTACAATGGTAACCAGGGTAAATATCGGGTTACTAAGCGCAGCCCTGCGCTTAGTAACCCGATATTTACCCTGGTTACAAGTGAACACATCGCTGGATCGGCATCACACACGCCGATCCAGCGATGATAGCGGGTGATCAGCAACAAAATAAAGTTCTGGACTTCTAGCTCTGACCAGCGATATCACAGCGGGATCCAGATCGCTGCTGCGTGTCAAACACAATGAGATCGCTATCCAGGACGCTGCAACGTCACGGATCGTCGTCGTTCTCGCTGCAAAGTCGCTTAGTGTGAAGGTACCTTTAAAGCAGCTTACCTCTGTGCCTGCTGAGAGTCACAATCAAAGTTTTCCACTGCCAGTGAACTAATCTCTGGGAGGAGGGTGAGAATCTCCTCACTGAATCAAGATCCCTCCTTAGCTCCTGTCTCCAGCAGAGAAACGCTGGCTGTGGGTCCCTTATTCAGGGCTCTGCACCACAGCTCCCAGGCTGTATCTGAAAAAGTTCATATCCCACAGTAGGCTGTGAGCACTTTCACTGCTCTCTCTGTACCTTAGAGTGTGGACCCAAGATGGCCGTTGACACCTCCAGAGCTGTATTCTGTGTGGTTGATTTGCAGTTCCCTGCCCAACTGAGGCTGAACCAAAACAGCCCCTTTGGAGCCAGGCTAAATCCACCCCAGGATGATGAAGTTTACAGGCTTACCAGAGTCTCAGATGTCAGGTATGATGCAAAATAATGTACAGAGCCACGGCCCCGAAACAATCCATCATTATTACTACAAATTTCAAAAATTAAGTTTGGTCACTAAAGAATTACAATGCATTCTTCCCAATGTAAGTTCTCTGATGTCTAAGAAGTTGAGATTTAGATAAAAAAAAATATTCCACATTCAGGACATGAAAATGGCTACTCTCCTGTGTGCATTCTCTCATGTCCAAGAAGAGATGATTTCAGTGTAAAACATTTTCCACATTCTGAGCATGAAAATGGCTTCTCTAGTGTGTGCATTCTCTCATGTGTAACAAGAGCTGATTTCTCTGTAAAACATTTTCCACATTCTGAACATGAAATTGGCTTCTCGCCTGTGTGAATTCTCTCATGTCTAAAAAGAGATGATATCTCTGGAAAACATTTCCCACATTCTGAACATGAAAATGGCTTCTCGCCTGTGTGAATTCTCTCATGTCTAAGAAGAGATGATTTCTGTGTAAAACATTTTCCACATTCGGAGCATGAAAATGGCTTCTCGCCTGTGTGAATTCTCTCATGTCTAAGAAGAGATGATATCTCTGGAAAACATTTTCCACATTCTGAGCATGAAAATGGCTTCTCTCCTGTGTGAATTCTCTCATGTGCAATAAGAGCTGATTTATCTGTAAAACATTTTCCACATTCTGAACATGAAAATGGCTTCTCGCCTGTGTGAATTCTCTCATGTGTAACAAGAGCTGATTTCTCTGTAAAACATTTTCCACATTCCAAACAAGAAAATGGCTTCTCTCCTGTGTGAATTCTCTCATGTCTAAGAAGAGCTGATTTCCCTGTAAAATATTTTCCACATTCTGAGCATGAAAATGGCTTCTCTCCTGTGTGAATTCTCTCATGTGCAACAAGAGCTGATTTATCTGTAAAACATTTTCCACATTCTGAACATGAAAATGGCTTCTCGCCTGTGTGAATTCTCTCATGTGTAACAAGAACTGATTTCTCTGTAAAACATTTTCCACATTCTGAACATGAAAATGGCTTCTCGCCTGTGTGAATTCTCTCATGTCTAAGAAGAGATGATTTCTCTGTAAAACATTTTCCACATTCTGAGCATGAAAATGGCTTCTCTCCTGTGTGCATTCTCTCATGTGTAACAAGAGCTGATTTCTCTGTAAAACATTTCCCACATTCCAAACAAGAGAATGGCTTCTCTCCTGTGTGAATTCTCTCATGTCTAAGAAGAGATGATTTCTCTGTAAAACATTTCCCACATTCTGAACATGAAAATGGCTTCTCTCCTGTGTGAATTCTCTCATGTGTGACAATATGATCTTTTTTAGTAAAACATTTCCCACATTCTGAACATGAAAATGGCTTCTTGCCTGTGTGAATTCTCTCATGTCTAAGAAGATATGATTTCTCTGTAAAACATTTCCCACATTCTGAACATGAAAATGGCTTCTCTCCTGTGTGAATTCTCTCATGTCTAAGAAGATATGATTTCTCTGTAAAACATTTCCCACATTCTGAACATGAAAATGGCTTCTCTCCTGTGTGAATTCTCTCATGTGTGACAAGATGATCTTTTTTAGTAAAACATTTCCCACATTCTGAACATGAAAATGGCTTCTTGCCTGTGTGAATTCTCTTATGTTTAAGAAGAGCTGATTTCTCTGTAAAACATTTCCCACATTCTGAACATGAAAATGGCTTCTCCCCTGTGTGAGTTCTCTTATGTTTAAGAAGAGATGATTTCTCTGTAAAACATTTCCCACATTCTGAACATGAAAATGGCTTCTCTCCTGTGTGAATTCTCTCATGTGTGACAAGAATATATTTTGTAATAAAACATTTTCCACATTCTGAACATGAAAATGGCTTCTCTCCTGTGTGAATTCTCTTATGTTTAAGAAGAGATGATTTCTCTGTAAAACATTTCCCACATTCTGAACATGAAAATGGCTTCTCTCCTGTGTGAATTCTCTCATGTGTGACAA
Source organism: Ranitomeya imitator (assembly GCF_032444005.1). Classification (NCBI taxonomy): domain Eukaryota; kingdom Metazoa; phylum Chordata; class Amphibia; order Anura; family Dendrobatidae; genus Ranitomeya; species Ranitomeya imitator. Next base: position 185,906,084 of record NC_091288.1, read on the forward strand.
GATGATCTTTTTTAGTAAAACATTTCCCACATTCTGAACATGAAAATGGCTTCTCGCCTGTGTGAATTCTCTTATGTTTAAGAAGAGCTGATTTCTCTGTAAAACATTTCCCACATTCTGAACATGAAAATGGCTTCTCCCCTGTGTGAATTCTCTTATGTTTAAGAAGAGCTGATTTCTCTGTAAAACATTTCCCACATTCTGAACATGAAAATGGCTTCTCCCCTGTGTGAATTCTCTTATGTTTAAGAAGAGATGATTTCCTTGTAAAACATTTCCCACATTCGGAACATGAAAATGGCTTCTCTCCTGTGTGAATTCTCTTATGTTTAAGAAGAGATGATTTCTCTGTAAAACATTTCCCACATTCTGAACATGAAAATGGCTTCTTTGTGGGAGCTTTTTTATTTTTCAAACTTCTTCTGTGACTTTTATTTTGTTTAACAGTCTGTGATGAATTAGGACAGTGTACTTTAAAAGGATCCATGTCTGAGATGTTGGCATGTTTTTCATATGGGTCTTGTGCAATGCTTTTTTGGATTTTGGAGCTGCTGGTACAACCATCTGTTAAGAATATAACTGTGATTTTTGAGTCAAATAACCTTAATACTTATATTTATCTAAATATAAAAAAACATTAAGACAAGTAAAAATCAAAAAATACATAGAAATTGCAAAGTGTGTAGCAAAGTTCTATTATTAACGGACTAAAGGTGTAATTTACAAGATGTGATGTTTTGACAAAGAATGTTCATTCTCAATCATTGGCCAGTGCAAACATCAAATAAAACATTTGTCATTGGTCGCATATTTTATATGAAAGTAAGGCCATGTGCACACGTTCAGTATTTTTCGCGTTTTTTCGCTATAAAAACGCAAAAAAAAAAAACGCTTACATATGCCTCCTATTATTTAAAGTGTATTCCGCATTTCTTGTGCAAATGTTGCTTTTTTTCCGTGAAAAAAAAATCGCATTGCAGAAAAAAAAGCAACATGTTCATTAAATTTGCGGAATTGCGGGGATTCCGCACACCTTCCCGCCTCTCAGCGGTGTACGCTGCGGCTTCCGTTCCTATAGATGCTCTGTGTGAAGGACCTGCGATGACGTCGCCGTCTTGTGATTGGTCGCGTGACCGCTCTCGTGACCGCGACGTCATCGAAGGTCCTGCACAGACACACACACCATCTATAGGAACGGACGCCGCTGAGGAGATCGGCTGTCTGCAGGTAAGTATAAACTTTTTTTTTATTTTTTTTATTATTTTTAAACATTCTATCTTTTACTATAGATACTGCTTAGGCAGCATCTATAGTAAAAAGTTGGTCCCACTTGTCAAACACTATGTTTGACAAGTGTGACCAACCTGTCAGTCAGTTTTCCAAGCGATGCTACAGATCGCTTGGAAAACTTTAGCATTCTGCAAGCTAATTTCGCTTGCAAAACGCAAAAAAAAAAATGCGGATTTCTTGCAGAAAATTTCCAGTTTTCTTCAGGAAATTTCTGCAAGAAATCCTGACGTGTGCACATACCCTAAAAATGATCGTTGTTGACAGCACATCATCCCCTTTGTATAAATTGAGGATGTTCTGCAATAATAAAAAAGTCATGAGATAAGGAAACAAATCATCATTCTTTCATCGAAATGAAAGCTAATAAGCCCCAATCACCTTCCTATACCATCAATCACTGCTTACTGATGAAATTATATTTGCCTTGCAGCCACTCGATTTTATTCTTCAGAAGTAGTGGGCAGTAGCAGTCACCTCTCTGTTAGAGCTCCGTGCACCACCTCAATGACTTTAACCCCTTAACCCCCAGAGCTTTTTTCGTTTTTGCGCTTTCATTTTTCACTCCCCTTCTTCCCAGAGCTATGACTTTTTTTATTTTTCCGTTAACATGGCCATGTGAGTGCTTGTTTTTTGCAGGACGAGTTTTACTTTTGAACGACACCATTGGTTTTACCATGTCGTGTACTAGAAAATGGGGAAAAAATTCCAAGTGCGGTGAAATTGCAAAGAAGTGCAATCCCACACTTGTTTTTTGTTTGGCTTTTTTTTACTAGGTTCACTAAATGCTAAAACTGACCTGCCATTATGATTCTCCAGGTCTTTACGAGTTCACAGACACCAAACATGTCTAGGTTCTTTAGAATTTAAGTGGTGGGAAAAAAAAAATCCAAACTTTGTTAAAAAAAAATGCGCCATTTTCCTATACCCGCAGCGTCTCCATTTTTCGTGATCATGGGTCGGGGGAGGGCTTATTTTTTGCATGCCAAGCTGACATTTTTAATGATATAATTTTGGTGCCGATACGTTCTTTTGATTGCCCGTTATTGCATTTTAATGCAATGTCGTGGCGACCAAAAAACGTAATTCTGGCATTTAGATTTTTTTTCTCGCTACGTCATTTAGCGATCAGGTTAATTCTTTTTTTTTTATTAATAGATCGGGCGATTCTGAATTTGGCGATACCAAATATGTGTAGGTTTGATTTTTTTTTTTTTGTTTTATATTGAATGGGGCGAAAGGAGGGGGGGGGGGGTTGAACTTTTTTTTTTTAAATGTTTAATATTTTTAAAAACATTTTTCTTTTGGCATGCTTCAATAGTCTCCATGGGAGGCTAGAAGCTGAAACAACCCGATCGACTCAAGCTACATAGAGGCGATGATCAGTTTGCCTCTATGTAGCTGAATTACTGACTTGTTATGAGCACCGACCACCGAGTGGCGCTCACAGCAATCCGGCACTGACAACCAAAGAGGTCTCCAGGAGACCTCTGGTTGTCATGCTGATGAACCGGTAACCCCCGATCACGTGACGGGGGTCACCGGTGTGCGTATTTCTGGCACGAGTGTAGGAAGCGCCATTTAAATGCCGCTGTCAAGAGTTTGATAGAGGCATTTAACTAGTTAATAGAAGCAGGTGAATCGCGATTCCACACGCGGATATTGCGGGCACACGTCAGCTGTTCAAAACACCTGACATGTCCTGGGAAAGATGTGGGGCTCACCGCCGGAGCCAACATCAAAGGGAGGGATACTGACATCGGAGTACCATTACACTCAATGTCAGTAAGGGGTTAAGCGAGTAGCTGCAAGGAACATATTTCCATTTCTCCTGGTAGCCGCTCTCCCAGTAAAACAGCCTAACGTGCTTTAAATACTGTTTACCTACAGATTACCAATATAGCTGCAGGTAAATCGCATTTTTGAAGCGGACAGGTTATCTTTAGGGGTTCATTTACACAGGCAGGTAATGACCTGTAACAATCACTGATTCATGATATGGGAGCAGCTTTGTTCTCTCTCCCCATAGATAATAGATGAATGATTGGCCCGAACCGTCATGGCTATGGTGGATTTCAGAGACAGTGCGATCAGCAGACTCCGTTACAAGTAATGTCTGTACTAACATCTATAATTACATGTCTATGTCTGTGGTCTGGACTGTTTTAGAATAATAAAGTAAAATTGGTTTCCATATTGCATCCTGTGGTGTGTGCTGCGGAAATCTATATCCATCTATCTAATGAGTGTGTGTGTGTGGGCAACCAATCACTAAGCATGTGTGTTTGTGTGTGTATCAGCCACACCCACTCCACATAGCAACTAATCACTAAGCAGCTTTCATTTCACCAGAGCTGTTTATAAGAAGCTGAGCTGTGATTGGTTGCTATGAGGAACAGTTTTCCATGTGGACAGTTGTGGTAACTGAGGCCTATTATTCTTATCATTTCTATGGTGTTATCGTCCTCCTGTAAAGCAGGAAATAGCATAATTTATTACCGTGCTGACACAGACCACCCTCTGACACAGACTGCAGGCGGGGCCCAGTATCACACAGGATATGATTAGATAGACACCTCAGCAGACAGGATCACACAGGATAGGATTAGATACACAGCTCAGCAGACAGTAACACATAGGATAGGATTAGATACACAGCTTGGCAGACGGTATCACACAGGAGAGGATTAGATACACAGCCCAGTATCACACAGGATAGGATTAGATACACTGCTCAGCAGACGGTATCACACAGGATAGGATTAGATACACAGCCCAGTATCACACAGGATAGGGTAATTCCATATCAAGTGATCCAAATATTAATTTATTTTTTTTACCTGATGTCTATAGGTTATTTTTAGGGTTGAGCGTCTTTTACTTTTTCAGGATCGAGTCGGGTTTCGCGAAACCCGATTTTGTCAAAAGTCGGGTCGGGTGAAATCGGCCGATCATTGCGAAAAGTCGGGGGGCCGACTGAAACATGAAACCCAATGCAAGTCAATGGGGAATAAAAGTCAGCAGTGAGTGGAGGACAGAAAAACACCTACAGAGCCCATTTTAATGTCAAAATCATCAATTCTTGTTACTTAAGCTTGTCAATCTTAATTAACCTTGTAATAATAGTTAGGTATTGAAAATTGGGGGTCATTTGGTTAAAGTTGTGGGGGGGGGCGGGGGAGGGCTGGCTCAATTTTTTATTGGGCCCAGGAAATGTGGAATACGTCACGGCGGTGAAGCAGAGAGAGGTAAGTATTTCAACTTTGCAAGTGCTGTGATCCAGAGCAAGCAGGGGGGCCCACTCGTTCGCATTGGCACTGACACAGGGCCCCTCAAAGTATGGCGTTGTGTTTGACGGCGGGGGCGCCTCCCACCGGCAGTGACGCTTTTGCGTACTATGACGGGCCCTGTGACAGTGACGTCGCCAACGAGTATGCCCCCACCTGATGAAGGAACCTGCACTTTCATATGCACCTTCCTCTTTGTCCCCGTGTAAGGTGGTATAGTATGCGGGAAGGGGGACCTGACTTTCAGCAGGGTCAGATTCTGGCTGTGTAGAGTGCAAGGGGAATGTAGTGGTCTGGGTCAATGTACCAGCAGACCCATCCAGTAGTGGCTGGGTAATAGGCAGGATGAGGAGGAAACACAGATATAGGCCCAAAATAAAAAAGGAGGCTAAAGGCAGAAAAAAAATTGGTAACAGGAGTAAACAGGCAGCATTGCTTTGTTCAGTGGAGGACAACAACAAGCAGCAGCAGACACTGTTAGTAGGGCCCAACCAAACTAGTAGGGCAAATACAGTTTCAAATTCTAAATACAGGCCGAAAGCCTGTAGATTGAAACTCAGCTTTGTTTCTTTGAGGAAACCAAGAGGCAGCAGCAGACGTCACTAGGCCCAAACCAAGAACCAGGCCAAATGCAGTTTCATATTGTTGATAGAGGCCGAAAGCCTGTAGATTAAAACTCAGCTTTGTTTAGTAGAGGTAGAGTGGGCGCACCCACCTGTCCAGCCAAACGGCACTTGAACGGGTGCCTGCGCCAAGTGGTGACCACGGTCCTGTGGGGGGAGTCAGCCCCTTTAGGGAGGTATAAAAATGGCCTATGGTGGACATTCAGCAGCTGCAAATGGAGGAATTGGCAAAGTCAGTAAGAGGAGGGCAAAAGCGAGTCATTTATCACCCAAGCTACGTGTCAGCAGGGGAAGGTGGGGCAAAAGAATTGGCAATCCATGATTGGTTCATTTTAATGAAGGTTAGATCATCTACATTTTGGGTAGCCAGACGTGTCCTTTTTTCGGTCAGTATTGAACCAGCAGCACTGAAGACTCTTTCTGAAAGCACACTGGCAGCGGGGCAAGCGAGCTCCTGTAATGCATATTCTGCCAATTTGGGCCAGGTGTCTAGTTTAGATGCCCAGTAATCAAAGGGGAATGACCTGTGAGGGAGAACATCGATAAGGGATGAAAAATAGTTTGTAACCATACTGGACAAATGCTGTCTCCTGTCACTTTTAATAGATGCAGCAGTCCCTGTTGTGTCAGCGGTCATTGAAAAATCACTCCACAACCTTGTCAGAAAACCCCTCTGTCCAACGCCACTTCGGATTTCTGCACCTCTAGCACCTCTGCCATGTTGCCCCCTACGGCAAGTGTGAGGACCATCACAACCTCTGTGTGCTGGGAATGCCTGAACCAAACGGTCTACAAGAGTTGCTTGTTTGGTAGCCAATATTTGCTCACGGTTCTCATGTGGCATGATGTTTTGCATTTTCCCTTTATAGCGTGGATCCAGGAGGCAGGCCAACCAGTAATAGTCATCGGTCATCATTTTGACAATGTGGGGGTCCCTTTTTAGAATACGCAAGGCATACTCAGCCATGTGGGCCAATGTTCCTGGTGTCAATTCACTGGTCCTGCTGGGTTGAGGAGCACTTTCTTGGAAATCCACATCACAAGTGTCCCGCAAGAAACCTGTACCTGACCTTGCAACGCCACCAGTTTCAAGTGGCCCCTGAGAAGCATCCTCCCATACATAGTCATCCCCATCATCATCCTCCTCATCCTCTTCGACTGCCACCTCGTCCTGGACAGTTCCCTGACCAGACAATGGCTGACTGTCATCAAGGATTCCCTCCTCCTCGGCTGCAGACGCCAGCTCCTTGATGTGCGTCAAACTTTGCATCAGCAGACGCATAAGTGGGATGCTCATGCTTATGATGGCGTCGTCTGCACTTGCCAGCCGTGTGCATTCCTCAAAACACTGAAGGACTTGACAGAGGTCTTGTAGCTTGGACCACTGCACACCAGACAACTCCATGTCTGCCATCCAACTGCCTGCCCGTGTATGCGTATCCTCCCATAAATACATGACAGCACGCCTCTGTTCACACAGCCTCTGAACCATGTGCAATGTGGAGTTCCACCTTGTTGCAACGTCGATAATTAGGTGGTGCTGTGGAAGATTGAGCGATCGCTGATGGTTCAGCATACGGCTGGAGTGTACGGGCGACCGGCGGATGTGCGAGCAAAGTCTTTTCACCTTCAGGAGCAGGGCTGGTAACTCTGGATAATTTTTAAGAAAGCACTGCACCACCAGGTTCAAAGTGTGAGCCAGGCAAGGTATGTGTTTGAGTTGTGAAAGGGCTATGGCAGCCATAAAATTCCTTCCATTATCACTGACTACCTTGCCTGCCTCAAGATGTACACTGCCCAGCCATGACAGTTTCTTGCTGCAATAACTCGGCCAGAACTTCCGCGGTGTGTCTGATGTCGCCCAAACACTTCATTTCAAACACGGCCTGGTGACGCTTCCCACTAGCTGTTCCGTAATGGGACACCTCGTGTGCAACACTGGCAGATGCGGATGGAGTGGTCGTGCGACAGCGCTCTGTGGATGAGCTTTCGCTTCTGGAGGAGGAGGAGGTGGGGTGGCGAACGTCTACAGTCAACTGTTTCCTAGATCGTGGGCTAGGCAGAACTGTCCCACTATTGCTGTCCCCTGTGGACCCTGCATCCACGACATTAACCCAGTGCGCTGTGATGGACACGTAACGTCCCTGGCCATGCCTACTGGCCCATGCATCTGTTGTGAGGTGCACCTTCCCACTGACAGACTGCCTCAGTGCATGGACAATGCGGTCTTTGACATGCTGGTGGAGGGCTGGGATGGCTTTTCTCGCAAAGAAGTGACGACTGGGTAGGTCATAGCGTGGTACTGCGTAGGCCATCAGGGCTTTGAAAGCTTCGCTTTCAACCAACCGGTAGAGCATCATCTCTAACGAGATAAGTCTGGCAATGTGGGCGTTCAAACCCTTTGTACGCGGATGAAAGGATGAGTACTTTCGTTTCCTAACAAGAGTCTCTTCTAGGGTGAGCTGGATTGGAGAGCTGCCTATGGTGGAACTAGCGGTGGTTGTGGACATGGCAGATTGAGAGTGAGTTGGTGATGTTGGCCTACATACAGTGCTTCCTACCAATAACCTTCTGACTCCCTGACTGCTTTGGCCTAGCGACGATCCCTCCACATTTGCTGCTGGTGTCCTAACCGGTGGGCTTACAGTGAGGGAAGCAATGTTGCAGTGCTGACTACCTTCATTCAGACCTGGTGCACCAACGGTATGGGACGTTAGGTAGTTAGTCCAGGCTTGCAAGTGCATGCTGTTTAAATGTCTATGCATGCACGTTGCATTTAAATTGTTAAGAATCTTCCCTCTGCTAAAGGTCTTTGAGCATTTTTTACAGATCACTTTTGATTGATCATTGGGATCTTGGTCAAAAAAATGCCACACTGCACTCTTCCTACTATGGAATTCCTTTTCAGGCATTGCACGCTGTGCAACTTTCACAGGATGGCCACGCTGTCCTAAAACTGGTTTTGTCAAACGTTTTTTGCTTGATACGCGCCTGCCAGATGACAGCTGTTGCGATGTAGATTGGTGCTGCTGTGGATAACCCTCCTCCACTTCTGAGCTAGTGGCAGCGCCACCCTCTTCCCCCAATGGCTGCCAATCTGGGTCAACAACTGGGTTATCTATCACCTCCTCCTCCTCAATGTCATGTGCACCTTCCTCAGTGTCACCGTGTAAGGCGCTATAGCGTTCGGGACAGGGCACTATAGTCTCATCAGGGTCAGATTCTGGCTCAGCAAACTGCGAGGGCAATGTAGTGATCTGACTCGAAGGAACAGCATCATAATCTAGCTGTGGCTGTGCATCAGTGCACTCCATGTCCGATTCTTCTTGTCATGGGCAGGGTACAATTTCCCTTTCTAACCCAGGCACGGTATGTGTAAAGAGCTCCATGGAGTAACCTGTTGTGTCGCCTGACGCATCCTTCACTTTTGGTTTGGGAGAAGGACAGAAGGAAACGTCTTGTTCCTGACCGGGAGCATCCACTGACGACTGGCGGCTGTGACATTTTGAACTTCGGGAAGAGGAGGCCAAAGAGCTAGAGGCTGAGTCAGCAAGGAAAGCCAAAACTTTTTCCTGCTGCTCCGGCTTTAAAAGCGGTTTTCCTACTCCCAGGTAAGGGAGCCTTCAAGGCCTTGTGTAGCCAGACGATGACGCAGGCTCAACACCTCCAGCCTTAGGTGCTACTGTGCTTTTGCCACTACCACCAGATGCAGCACCACCATCAGTACCAGCTGACAACCCCCGCCCCCGGCCTCTTCCACCAGACTTCCTCATTTTTGGGGGGGGAGACACAGAACCAAAACTCTGGCCCAGTGGTATAACAGTAAACTATGAACGTGCCAGAAAGTGGCTGCCTGATATATACGACACACTAGCAGTACAGCAGAATATACACTGTGTGCGAATTTTAATCTCCCTTTTTTGGGGGGAAGACACAGAACCACAACTCAGGCCCAGTGGTATAACAGTAAACTATGAACGTGCCAGAAAGTGGCTGCCTGATATATACGACACACTAGCAGTACAGCAGAATATACACTGTGTGCGAATTTTAATCTCCCTTTTTGTTGGGGGGAGACACAGAACCACAACTCAGGCCCAGTGGTATAACAGTAAACTATGAACGTGCCAGAAAGTGGATGCCTGATATATACGACACACTAGCAGTACAGCAGAATATACACTGTGTGCGAATTTTAATCTCCCTTTTTTTTGGGGGGGGGGGGGGGGGGGGGGGAGACACAGAACCACAACTCTGGCCCAGTGGTATAACAGTAAACTATGAACGTGCCAGAAAGTGGCTGCCTGATATATATTACACACTAGCATTACAGCAGAATATACACTGTGTGCAAATTTTAATCTCCCTTTTTTTGGGGGGGAGACACAGAAGCAAAACTCTGGCCCAGTGGTATAACAGTAAACTATGAACGTGGCAGAAAGTGGCTGCCTGATATATACGACACACTAGCAGTACAGCAGAATATATACTGTGTGCGAATTTTAGTCTCCCTTTTTTTTTTTTTGGGGACACAGAACCACAACCCAGTGGTATAACACAACACTATGAACATGCCAGAAAGTGGCTGGAGTTATTATTTAAAAAAAAAAAAAAAAATTATATATATATATATATATATATATATATATATATATATATATATATATATATATATATATATATATATATATATATATATATAACAAGCTCCCTACAATGAGCTCAGGACAAGTATGGCAGCAATAAAAAGGACTGCTTAACACAAAAATGTGGACAAATAAACAAGATAGGTAACTGTGCAGAAAGGAGCAACAGGAATTTTGGTTTGCACAGCACCGTGCACACAGCTATGCAGCTGCTGCACTAAAATACGACCTCCACTGTCCCTGCACAAAAAGGTGGTGTGTGGGACAGTGAAAAATCGCTCCAGCACAAGCGGTTTGGGGGTTTATATTTCCTCCCTAACTCTGTCCCTGCTTCTGACTAACTGCAGCAACACCTCTCCCTATGCTCAGATCGGCAGAAGTAAGATGGCGGTCGGCGTGCACGCCCCTTTATACCCCCTGTGACGCCACAGACAGCAAGCCAATCACTGCCATGCCCTTCTCAAAGATGGCGGGGACCGAGACCTATGTCATCACGCTGCCCACACTCTGCTTCCTCCTTCATTGGATGAAAAACGGCGGTGACAGCGTCATATGAAACGCGACTTTGGCGCTCTGATCGTGTACCGCATGGCCGATCCCACTGTAGGATCGGTTCGGGTTTCATGAAACCCGACTTTGCCTAAAAGTCGCCGATTTATGAAAATGACCGATCCGTTTCGCTCAACCCTAGTTATTCTTTTTATTTTTATTTAGTACAACTTTAGTTCATTACAAATTAAAAGTTTGGAATTTTTTTCTTTAGTAGTCTGTAAAAAATTAACTAATGAAGTTTTGAAAAAGCGCAAATTTTGGCCTGGTATGGCTTTACATTTTTTATGGCTTTACATTTTTTATCATATCTCGGGCTAGAATTAAGATAAAGAGGTGGGAGAGGCATCATTTTTCTCAGAACGGTACCGGATTTCATTTGATATGTCACAAGACTATGTTTCTTTATATTTTGTTTTGGAGAAATCAAATTCAAAATTTTGAAGCGCAATTGTGAAAAAAAGGTATGTTTTAAATTTGTGAAAAAATGCCTGTGTGTTACTTGTGTTCTTGTTTATATTTATACAGGGATTCAACTTGGAACCTATAAAATTTTAATTTTATTTTTTAAGCCTTGAATCATCTGATTTTATGTTTGTGTGAGTTTCTTCCCTTTTTCTTTTCAAATTACAACTTATTGAATTCAACATTTATATATAACAATATAGAAACACAAAAAAACAAATACCGAAGTGCCAGAATAAATACATCTTAAATCATCATAACACAACTTGCTCAGCATTTTTTACCTGAATGCATTGAACAAACCAAAAGAAAAAAGGCGATCATATCCTCAAGTGTGATTTTCGATATTCAGTCTCATCCTAATTATATGTTAAAAACAAGATTAAAATAACCAATATTTTTTTCTTCTTCTGCGGTTTTGCACCTATTTATACATGTAAATTAAATTATTTTCTACTATATCACTAAACATGTCATTTATGAAGTGTTTAAGAAGAATAGTACAGTAGTTAAATCCTCGTTCTATAAAATATGAACTAATCAAACAATTAATAGTACGTTTTTAAACTGGCCTTTTATCATCAACTAGATGGTGGCCCGATTCTAACGCATCAGGTATTCTAGAATATTTATGTACCGTATATACTCGAGTATAAGCCGAGATTTTTAGCCCAAATTTTTGGGCTGAAAGTGCCCCTCTCGGCTTATACTCGAGTCACGGTCGGCGGGTGAGGGGGAGAGAAGTCTGTCATATACTCACCTGCTTCCGGGGCTCCTGGCGCTCCCCCTGCCTGTCCCATGGTCTTCGGGTGCCGCAGCTCTTCCCCTGTTCAGCGGTCACATGGGACCGCTCATTAAAGTTATGAATATGGACTCCACTCCCATAGGGGTGGAGCCGCATATTCATTTCTCTAATGAGCGGTAACGGTGACTGCTGACAGAGGAAGAGGCTGCGGCACCCGGAGACCATCTGTCCGGGATAAGGAGCCAGGGAAGCCGGGAGCAGGTGAGTATTACATATTTACCAGTCAACATTCCACACGCCGGGCGCCGCTCCGAATTCCCGTCCTCTTGCTCTGACTGTTCAGGTCAGAGGGCTCGATGACATACTATTGTGCACACCGCCCTCTGCCTGAACAGTCAGTGCGGAGAGACGCCAAGACGGGACGCTGAGGAGCCGCGGGCAGCAAGAGAGGTGAAGTATGTCTTTTTTTATTGCAGCAGCAGCATTATATATGGCACAGCTTTATATGGAGCATCTATGGGGCAATAATGAACAGTGCAGAGCATTCTATATTGCACAGTTTTGTATGGAGCATCTATGGGGCCATAATGAACGGTGCAGAGCATTCTATATGGCACAACTTTATATGGAGCATCTATGGGGCCATAATGAACGGTGCAGAGAATTCTATATGGCAGTTTTGTACGGAACATCTATGGGGCCATAATGAACGGTGCAGAGCATTCTATATGGCACAGCTTTATATGAAGCATCTATGGGGCCATAATGAACGGTGCAGAGCATTCTATATGGCACAGCTTTATATGGAACATCTATGGGGCAATAATGAACGGTGCAGAGCATTCTATATGGCACAGCTTTATATGGAGCATCTATGGGGCCATAATGAACGGTGCAGAGCATTCTATATGGCACAGCTATATATGAATCATCTATGGGGCAATAATCAACGGTATGGAGCATTATCTATGGCACAGCTTTATATGGAGCATCTTATGGGGCAATAATGAACAGTATGGAGCATTATATGTGGCACAGTTTTATGTGGAGCATCTATGGGGCAATAATGAAATGTATGGAGCACTATATGTGGCACAGTTTTATATGGAGCATCTTATGGGGCCATAATGAAATGTATGGAGCATTATATGTGGCACAGCTTTATATGGAGCATCTTATGGGGCAATAATGAACGGTATGGAGCATCTATTTTTATATGTGAAATTCACCGGTAGCTGCTGCATTTCCTACCCTAGGCTTATACTCGAGTCAATAAGTTTTCCCATTTTTTTGTGGCAAAATTAGGGGGGGGTCGGCTTATACTCGAGTATATACGGTTGTTTATTTATGAAGTTATCAGAATAATGTAATTTATACACAGGATTCGGCCGGCCGGGTGCGACCAATAAGCGAAGCGTGGTTCAAATTCCGCGCCAATTTGCGGCCGGACTGCGCCTGTCGCTGACTGGTCACACCCGGCTGCGAACTATCAGTGAAGCCAGGGCCTGCTCACGGTTTTTGAGGGCCCTGGGCGAAAGAATCTCAGTGGGCCCCCTTCTTTAACACATACCACGATTCATGATGCACAGATACAGCAGAGAAATATAGCACAGCCAAGTAGCATACAGCCCACATAGTATATAACACGGCCCACGCAGTATATAACAAGGCCCACGCAGTATATAACACGGCCCACGCAGTATATAACACGGCCCACGCAGTATATAACACGGCCCACGCAGTATATAACACGGCCCACGCAGTATATAACACGGCCCACGCCATATATTGCCCAGCCACGTAATATATTGCACAGCCACGTAGTATATAGCACAGCCACGTAGTATATAGCACAGCCACGTAGTATATAGCACAGCCACGTAGTATATAGCACAGCCACGTAGTATATAGCACAGCCACGTAGTATATAGCACAGCCACGTAGTATATAGCACAGTCTATGCAGTATATAACACAGGCCAAGTAGTATAGAGCACAGCGATGTAATATTGCCCAGCCACGTAATATATACCACAGCGACGTAATATATAAACACAGCCCACGTAGTATATAGCAATGTGGGCACCATATCCCTGTTAAAAAAAAAAAATAATAATTAAAATAAAAAATAGTTATATACTCACCTTCCGTCGGCCCCCGGATCCAGCCCAGGCGTTTACCGATGCTCATTGTGACACTCCAGTCTCAAGAATGCATTGCGGTCTCGTGAGATGATGACATAGCGGTCTCGCGAGACCGCTACATCATCATCTCGCGAGACCGCAATGCATGGACCAGAGCGTCGCGAGGAGCAGCGGGAAAGGCGATGGAAGGTGAGAATATAATCATTTTTTTTATTTTATTATTTTTAACATTAGATCTTTTTACTATTGATGCTGCATAGGCAGCATCAATAGTGAAAAGTTGGTCACACAGGGTTAATAGCAGTGTTAACGGACTGCGTTACACCGCGGCGTAACGTTGTGTAATGCAGCCATTGACCCTTTGTGAGCGCTGACTGGAGGGCGCACTGACAGAGTAGGAAGGGGCGAATTCGCAGCCGGACTGTGCCCGTCGCTGATTGGCAGACAGACAGAAAGACAGAGACAAACAGACGGAAGTACCCCTTAGACGATATATATATATAGATGTGTCCCTTCTAGTGGGTGAAATGTAATCTTGTCCATAAGCGCTTACTAGCAATGGCCATTTCCTTTTGTGTCAGAGTATGCACGGCCTGTCATGGTGCTCGGCTCCACCTGAGTCAATGTCTGATTTTTGTTCACTTTTAAAATGTCTGGCTATCTTGGATACACAAAGGACGGCGCTGGACCAGAAGGTGCAAAAAAGTCACTTCTACTTCTTCATTTACACAATCTTTGGAGAGTCCAGTAGTCGCCACCAGAGCCAATCATATTCACAGGTCACATAACCAGTTATTCTTCTAAGCTGTAACATAATAAAATAATACAGTAATATCTAAAAATCATGGATTATTTGGGAAATATAGACCCCACCCTTTTAGACCACAGGCTGAACAGATCTGAATTCAAGATTATTGAACTGACACGAATAGTTTTATTTTTTAAAATATGACCCATCACGATCCCAGCTTGTATTTTGGTACAGATGTAACTAGGAGCATAGCAGGCACATGTGCAGTTTTTGAAATTTTTAAATTAAGCTTTTTTTTCGGAAATGCGTTTTAAGGTTTTGCGTTTGAATTCGCATTGGTAAAATATTATCAAAGATACTCTTGTGACATATCTGGTGAAAGGCTGTACAGTTCTGAGTAGAATGGTGATTAATTTGTTTCGCTATCTATTTTCTAGTTTGAGTTATGAGGAGAAATGTAACGGCAGGCAACACCAAAATTAGCACTTTTTCCAAACTTTGAAAATCAATAAAATAAAAAAATAATAATGTCTAGAATTTTTTTTCTTCACATTTTGCATTCTCTGACACGCTATTACCAAATAACAAAATCTCAAAGAATTAAAAATATAGGGGTAAAAATAATTTGTTCACTTGACGTGGAATGACCCGATAGGATTAGATACACGGCTCAGCAGACAGCATCAGTATCACACAGGACAAAATTAAATACACAGCTCAGCAACAGAATGTGCCAGAGGAGAGGACCTTTTCATTCCAAGAATTCCTCTCATTCCATCTGATTTGACTTTTGTTTTTAAACACCTCCAGTTTCCAGTTGGACTGGCATTTGCAATGTCCATTAACAAGGCTCAGGGACAGTCCTTGAAAGTAGTAGGGATCGATTTGCAATCTCCATGCTTTTCTCACGGTCAACTTTACGTGGCCTGTTCAAGAGTTGGAACTGCCAAAAATCTGTTAATCTTTGCACCGGAAGGAAAAACCAAAAATGTTGTTTATCCAAAAGGCTCTTGAATGAGTTGAAAATAAAATACTATCAATACTTAGGTAATCGTTTAGTTAATTTGTGTTGCAAATCTGTAGTGTTGAGTATATGATGCGAAATGTTTTTATGTGCAATATAATCATTGTAATTTGTTATAAGTAACCACAGTTAGTTACTGTGCTCGGGCAACGCCAGGCTCTTCAGCTAGTCATATCTACTCTTCACTGAACACTAGTGTGAGTGCAGGACTTGCTCATATTGTGTTACTTGTGTCTAGAGAAATGCTCAGATGTCAGTACTACTAGGTGGAGTATTAGGAAGTCAAGGCCATGGAGCAAATATAAATCTGGATAAGACCGGGCAATTCTCTGCTTTCTCTTATAATCCATTAATGGCTGTGACTATGAGACAATTGTCATAAAACAGTTTTTTTTTTAATCTCCAGCTAGTGCAGTATATCAAATAGGTTACTTAGGTTATATATTAATCCTGAAACCAGAACTCTGATGGATATTATGTAAAACACTAAACTAGATACTTTGCCAGTGAGGTTTGTCACGCGTCTTTGATGATCTATCATCCCAGTCAATTCTTAAATCTATATTACAGATACACAACCAGTCTTATAAACATATAGGGAAATCTATGGCCAAAAAAGCTGAGAAAACACATAGCAAAACCTCAATTTTCCAGTCTGGTGAATGACGAGAATGTGACTATTCTCTGCTTTATTTAATGGGGACTCCTCACTGGGGCAGTTACCTGTAGGAACGTCCTCTTTGCACCACTCATGATCCCGCACATCATTTTCTCCTTTCTCCATTATGGCCTCAACATCAATATTCTTCAGGTATTTGCCTGGATGTCAAAGCTGTGAAAGTAATAATGTAGAAGTCACAAACAGAAGGAAAACTCACATGGAATGTTCTAGATGGAGGATTTAACTACAAGCTCATGGGGCACCTGAGCCCCAAAAGATGCTGACTAGTGATGAGCTCCTGGTTGCTAGAGAATCCCCACATGTAATCAAGCCAACAGTCGGAAATCATGCAGCTGCGGCTAGGAAAACTAAATCTCCGAACACTTACAAATACTCGGAGACCACCCGAGCGTGCTCAGGAAAACCCAAGCAATGAGTATACTCGCTCATCACTAATGCGGACATCTCCGCCTCACTGGCGCTGCCCGCAGTTACTAAGGCGGCGTGTAGTGATAGAAGCAGGCGTTACTTTAAGTAATTACATTATGGCAAAGTCATTTCCTTCATTAACCCCTTAGTGACTGGGACAAATGTTTGAATTCTGACCAATGTCACTTTATGGGGTAATAACTCTGGAATGCTTCAAGAAACCCCACTGATTTTGAGAATGTTTTTTCGTGGCACATAATTTATAATAATGATAAATTTAGGTTGATATGTCTTGTGTTTATTTCTAAAAATAAAATATCAGAAATTTTACAAAAATGTAAAAAAAATTGCAATTTTCAAACTTTCAATCATTATTTTTTTAATCCAGATTGTCATACCACAGAAAAACATTAATAAATAACATTTCCCTCATGTCTGCTTTACATCAGCACCATTTATTAAATGTTATTTTATTTTGTCAGCCTTTTAGGAGGTTTAAAAATGTAGCAGTAATTTATCATTGTTTTCATGGAAATAAACAAAATTTATTTTTTTGCGGGACCTGGCCAGATTTGAAGTGACTTTTGGGGTCCTATATATTGGAAAAAAACCTCAGAAGTGATACCATTTAGAAAACATCAGGTAGTTTATTAACCCTTCAGGTGAGTTTAAGGAATGTAAAATGGCATGACCGGAATGAAAAAGTGTATTTTTAACCACCTAAATGTCCCTAACTTCTGATCAAGCCGCTATTGCCGGGTGACTCTTAGGGTATGTGCACACGTCAGGATTTCTTGCAGAAATTTTCCTGACAAAAAAATGGAAGTTTCTGCTAGAAATCCGCATGCGTTTTTTTCGCGTTTCTTTCTCAGATGCATAAGAATTGCAGGAAAAAGGCAGAAAATCCGCAAAATTAATGAACATGCTCATTTTTTTTACTGCGATGCGTTTTTTTCGTGAAAAAAAAAAACGCATCTATGTGCACAAAACATGCAGAATGCATTCTAAATGATAGAATGCATAATGCATGCATTTTTAATGAGTTTTTATAGTGTTTTTAGCGCGAAAAAACACGGGAAAAAAAAACGTGAAAAAACCTTAACGTGTGCACATAGCGTTAGGCCGCTATTTGGCCGTGAATTGCTATGGCAAACATCAGGATCACACAATCATGATCTCAGGGTGCCGATGAGATTTAGGGTACCGTCACACAGTGGCATTTTCATCGCTACGACGGCACGATCCGTGACGCTCCAGCATCGTAACAATATCGCTCCAGCGTCGTAGACTGCTGTCACACTTTGCAATGTACGACGCTGGAGCGATAATTTCATGACGTATGTGCGATGTAGAAGCCGTTGGTTACTATGCGCACATCGTATACAATATCGTGCACACCTTTGTCACACCATGCGATCATGCCGCCACAGCGGGACACTAGACGACGAAAGAAAGTTTCAAACGATCTGCTACGACGTACGATTCTCAGCGGGGTCCCTGATCGCAGGAGAGTGTCAGACACTGCGAGATCGTAACTATATCGCTCGAACGTCACGAATCGTGCCGTTGTAGCGATCAAAATTGCACTGTGTGACGGTACCCTAAAGCTGAAGCGCCGACAATCTGTTAACCATTTATATGATGTAATCACTATAGACAGCAGCATCTAAGGGGATAAACAGATATGGACGGTGCCAACACTGATCGTGGCTGATACAGCAAGTTCTCAGCTATAGTGCACAGCAGACAGCTGCTGGATTGTCACCTGTATGGGGATGCTAGTCTCTTATATCTCAGGTCAGTAAAAAGACATATTAAGGGGTTTAAACGCACTGTTTTATTTTTGCATTATTTAAACAATGTTTTGTCAGATGTTGTATTTTTGGAATACATGCTATTTTTTTGTGAGGTTGGAGCATTTTTTCTTTTTATGGCATTCATTTCTGATATAAATGTCATGTGAGAAAAGCTGTCCACCCATTTATTAATATTTCCATGAAGCCCAGTATGGTTTGAACCACATGTGTCAAACTCAGGCCTATGGGCCAAATCTATCTGGCAGGGTGATTATATTTTGCCCACGATGTTCGCACCAATCCCTGCACCCTCCCCGGCATCACTCCTTCAACTGTTCAGCATCCTGGATTCCGATACAGTTGAAGGTAATAATGAATGAGGGATCTCAGCCATAATTCTCCTTCTGCATCTAATGTCTCAGTGCAGCGGGTGCGATAACATCTCTATTCCGCTCCAGCAGTGCAGTGCAGTGCAGTGCAGTGAAGAGCTTCAGAGTACTCGCTGTCGAGTCTGGAGCACTGGGGAGAGCTGAGTATTTTTCTTTTTAATGTGGGGACCATCATGCCATATGGAGTATTTCTTGGGGCCATTATATTGTATGGAGGACTATGTGGGGCCATTATACTGTATGGAAGACTTTGTGAGGACCATTATTCTGTATGGATGACCATTTGGGGCCCTTTATACTGTATGGACGACGGTGGGGCCCAATAAACTGTATAGAGGACTATGTGGAGTCATTACACTGTATGGATGACTATGTGGAGCCCATTATAATGTATGGACTAAGTGCGGCCATTATAATGTATAGAGGACTATGTGGGGCCATTATATACTGTATTGGGGACTATATGGCGTTATTACACTGTATGGAAGACAATTTGGGGCCCATTATACAGTATGTAGGTGTCACGCTGTGACAGAAGTAAGGGAGAAAGGACTAAAACTGTCCCTGGAACTGGGATCTTAAGGTACCTTCACACATAACGATATTGTTAACGATATCTTTGCTTTTTGTGACGTAGCAACGATATCGTTAATGAAATCGTTATGTGTGACAGCGACCAACGATCAGGCCCCTGCTGGGAGATCGTTGGTCGCTGAATAAAGTCCAGAACTTTATTTCATCGCTGGACTCCTGCTGACATCGCTGGATCGGCGTGTGTGACACCGATCCAGCGATGTCTTCACTGGTAACCAGGGTAAACATCGGGTAACTAAGCGCAGGGCCGCGCTTAGTAACCCGATGTTTACCCTAGTTACCATCCTAAAAGTAAAAAAAAACAAACACTACATACTTACCTACAGCCGTCTGTCCTCCAGCGCTGTGCTCTTCACTCCTCCTGCACTGGCTGTGAGCGTCGGTCAGCCGGAAAGCAGAGCGGTGACGTCACCGCTCTGCTTTCCGGCCGCTGTGCTCACAGCCAGAGCAGAGAACTGCAGAGCACAGCGCTGGAGGACAGACGGCTGTAGGTAAGTATCTAGTGTTTGTTTTTTTTTACTTTTAGGATGGTAACCAGGGTAAACATCGGGTTACTAAGCGCGGCCCTGCGCTTAGTTACCCGATGTTTACCCTGGTTACCGGCATTGTTGGTCGCTGGAGAGCTGTCTGTGTGACAGCTCTCCAGCGACCAAACAGCGACGCTGCAGCGATCCGGATCGTTGTCGGTATCGCTGCAGCGTCGCTTAATGCGAAGGGGTCTTTAACTATCCCTGTCTCAGGGGTACCTTACTATGATCTTGTAGTAGTGTATAATCTAGATGATTCGTCAAACTCAATCTGACAGGTGCCCCGCCCCCTATCAAAGTGTATCAAAGTGTGTAACCCCTCCCCTTGTCTGACGGCTGGTATCCAGCTGTCCCTCCTTGTTTGATTTCCCCTTTTGATATAGTTTGATATTATTCCCGTATTTGTTTTATATAGTTTTATATAGTTTGATATTATTCCCGTATTTGTGGGATAACACGTTTATAATTATATCCTAGTCGTGTATTTATTTTACACGTGGCTTATAACACCTTTTTCATTTGTTTTATATTAGATTTTATACGTAGCTCGAGTTTGATTCTGTAAGCTGTGTTTTATTCACAGTGTACAGATATAGTGCAGAACTTTGTTTTATAACACAACCAGCTGTTTATTTGTGTTTCTACTGACCATTAACTAAATGTTTATTTTCACAAACAGAAAAGACAGATTTTCTGTTTGTACCTGTATTGTACCTGTAGGGTTATCTGCGGGGCAGTGGTTTATAACACCTAGGTCAATTGTTGTTGTATTCGCTTTCTCAGAGAAGTTATTTGTGTCTCTACATTTCTCAGAAAAGTTATTTGTGTCGCTACTGACCATTAACTAAATGCTTATTTACACAAACAGAAAAGACAGATTGTCTGTTTGTACCTGTATTGTACCTGTAGGGTTATGTAGGGTTATCTGCGGGTCATGTGCACATTATGTATGCGGCCATATTACAACACACGCAAGTAAGAGGCGGTGTGTTTTATACAAATATAAAACCAAAGACACGATATTGTAAAAATGTAAAAAAAATTTATTTCTTACAATAAAACAGCATCTCAAATTTTAAGTTAGCTAACAGCATGATGCTGACAAATGCATCTTTGTGGAATCTGATAACAACGCGCTGAACAAAGGGCTGAGCCTGAAAATCTTGATGTCACAAAATCTGATACGATTCGATCATTATTCTGCAAGTCAGACGTGAAATGCTGTAAAACCTTCTTAAATGGAAAGCCTCGCGCTAAATGGTATAATACATATATGCAATAATGACCGCATACACGGCTATACAAATCTTGAATTTGTGCGCTCTGATAACAATAAGAATAACAATTCTTGTTCAGGAATGTCACAAAAGCGCGTGGAAAGATAATATTATCCGCACGGAAGCCGTAACTGTCAAAAAATATGCCCGTCTTATCGTCGCAGAGTACGATTAATATCCAGTGGCGACCAGCTTGATTCGCCGGGTCTGTATTCACAATATATGCCGCGGGTCTCTGAGTCACTCTTTCTTCCGGAAGCAAATCACACGGAAACACACCGGCGAATATGCGGTCTGTATAATTATCGGACCGCGCTACAACTGTAAGCTGCAGACTGGCCATCGTTGCTTAATTAAAATCGTACAAGATCTCTCGCCTGTTATTAATTTCCAGAATGGCGTGGTTGACTGCAAAGACAATCATATTTATCGTGTGGGGTGTCGCTATCGCAAAGCGGACTTCAGCACGCAGATTACCTGTTTTAATGAGCGAGAAATGGCCTCCAGGCTCTTGATCAGGCGATAAATCAAAAGCAAATAGCGTGAAGCCAGCCATAAATTCTTCACGATCTATCGCCATGGCACAATCAGCCTTTTGCTTGCCCGATATATGGGCAAGCGCCATATATTCTCTGATGGCTAAATCAGCATTAAAATTAGGATTATAAGGCCTCGCGGGTATCTGCTGACCATCCAGATATAATGCCGCGTGGCTGACGTGGTAGTGGTTAAAGTCCAGTGGGTTTTTTGTATAAGAACCGCTGAAGCCCTCATTATCTACAAACCCCAATATAACAGTTTTTGGTATCTGTCCTAGGAAGAGGTTCTCGTGGTTCGTGATCCGTGTCCCTGCGGCGATGCTGTACACTTTCAGGCATGTTCGGTCAACAGCGTACTTGGCTGTTGCGGCTAGGAGGGCCTGGCTGTGGCCGATTCGGACAGCCGGAGATACCTGCACTCTTTTCACATAGAGAGCCGCCTGCGAGATTTGTACCTTCAGCGGCTCGGCTTCTGCGGACATGAGGCAGAAAGTATCCTTATTTCTTGACAGCTTAACCTTAAGGTCAAGGCCGTTCAATATTAACTTTGGCTGGTTAAATATATCCCCAAAAATGGGCCCCAAAAGATCGATGGGTTTTGAGCGAGAAGCGGCACTGGCTCTTTTGATAAATCCCGCATTTGCGCCATCCAGGCGCCTGTCATTATGATGCCCCGCAGTGTCTTTATAGAACAAATCGGCTGTAAATTGTGATGCCAGCGTCTGTGAACTGTAATTTAAAAGGGTCTCTACGTACGCTCTATAGCTGTAGAGATTGTCCGATTGTGAGATAAGTCGGTCTCCCAGAGTAATATCGACCTGGTTAAAAAGAGTGGCTAGAGGGTAGTTCATGAGCGCCACACGCGCACCATCGGCGATGGCCGTATTATCTTGCTTCACGATGCGACAGCTTATGTACAGCAGCGTGTTGTTCAGATCATAATAATAATCACCGCTACCAGATATGTAAAACTCCAACGGTCCATTGTCTGACAGAGCAGCAAGCGGCTGTACTTCTACAAATAGAGATTTCTCGATGCTTGTTTGAGTCGGTGGTACGGCAAAAATATCCAGTTCAGATTTTGCGCACTCTACAGAAGCGTCATGCAGGAAAGCCATGATAACTGATTAGAAGATGTCGTCCGCAGAGCGTCTTACTCGTTTCTGACGGGAGCGTCTCTTGGATGTAGTTTTATTCATGAGCATCGGCGGTAAAGGAGGGCAAACGCGCCGCTTTCTTTTTTGGGCTTTTTTAGCGACATAGATTATCCCAGAGCCGTCTTGCTGGGTTGGTGTATTTATCCTTTTCATAAGGGCAGTCGATGCTGATGTCACGGCATCTGCAGCGATGTTCCGGGCAGCCGTTCGAAAGTGTGGTTTTACTAATTCTAAGCCTTTTCTGAAAAGCGGCACGGCGCGACGAAATAAGCCTTTAAATAGCCCTGCCAGGCCAGAGCCATACATGTACTCGCTCCCGCGGAATCCCTCTAGCCCGTGCCCCGACTGGGCAGTATAGTAGCGGGCATAAACAGCAGGATCTCCATACACCCTTTGAGACCGCATTTTATCGTGTCAATGCTGGCGAGGTCTAAAATGTAATCGCACTATACACTTGCCGTATCTGAATTTAACCGGCGTGCCCTGGTCCGACATGACTGTAATGTTTATGGAGTCAAAGTGTTGCTTGCACAGCGGTATGTAATCGGGCTGTGAGTAGCGCACCGTGACAATATCATTATCATCGCCGCTAACTTCTACGGTTCGTAGCAGTTGAACGTAACTGTCACCTACAAGTTGATGTTGAATTATATCAGTGTATACAAAAAGCGAATAAAAACCAGCCTTTGATTCGGGGTAAAAGCAGCGATTCCACGGCATTAAAGCAACGGGGGAGTCATCGACGGTCTGGAGTCCGAAAATAAATTTTAGCTTAGTACCCAGAGCAAACTGTGTAGGGGATGGGTCGGGCAGGATCACCTCGCGGCGTAGCTCATCATACCGTATTCTGTAGGCAGGCGTAGATAAATACAGCGCTTCTATTCGGGCATTGACCGCGCCAACTAGCTTAGGAATGGACGAGTAAAATCCTGATTTTATGTGATACTGTACTAACGGTTCGCCGTGTTTAGCCGCGTAGAAGCTCCCTTCAAAAGCATCAAACGTGTTCCACGTATGGGGGTACTGTATTTCCGTTAACGCCACCTCAATCTGCTGAAAGATGAACGGGCCGCGCTAACTTGGTATTGTACTCCGATATTGTGTTTTCGGGGTACATTTTAATTGACGAATTACTGGGTAATGTCACGAAAAACGAGCCCGCTTCCATTGTTATATATCTGTCAACTCCGAGGCCGGGATCCAACTATTGAATTTTTCGGGGTAGTCCAGCCATTTGACAAAGCAGTGACTCACACCCCTGACACGTTTTTTTCTCAAAATCTTTTCTACTCTGTAGACATGATCCTCATCCATAGGTATTTTTTGCAGCTCTTCCTTATAAAATGACCCCTCTACAGTCTCCCCGGCTAAATCACTGATTTTATAAAGGGGTTTATGAAATTTATTGGAGACGGCGGTAATTAAAAAAATCTCTTCGCTGTACGTCTTCTCATAGCCCTTACAGAAGGGCGACTTATAGCGCGATATTCTGACATGAGAGCCAACCGTTAAAGACGGTTTAATCGGTTTATTAGTAATAGTAGAACTGTAAATATTGCGCTAGATTTGCATCACGTTTCTCTCTGACACAGACGCGGGACTACAGCGGATCGTTGAGTGGTACGTATGGTTGTAGCTATGCAGCAAATCCGGTAAAATATCAATATACCTAAAGGTATTATGATGCGTAAGATAGCGCCACATACGGGTTTTTAATGTGCGATTAAAACGCTCGACCATAGCGGCTTTTACATCATTGTTTGTAAAAAAAGTGATGAATATTGTGCGTATTACATAGTTGCTTGAGTGATGAATTTATAAATTCTTTGCCGCGATCCGTCTGCAGTTTCTTTGGTGTGCGCTTATAATTTTGAAATATTAATTTGAACGATCTGGCGACACTAGCGCCTGTCTTGTTTGTCAAGGCCACGCACCATGCGTATCTCGATAGAACATCAATCACCGTCAGGATGTATTTGACATTATCATTTTCCCTTGAATAGTCAATTAAACTTACGAGATCCGCCTGCCACTGCGCATCAATGGCCGAGACGTAAATTTTATTTGTCAAAAAGCGTTTTCTAGCAGGCTTGTGTAGCGTGTAGGTGTCTTCCTTATTCAACCAAGCAATCACATCAGATTTCTTTATTCCGCGCGCTCTTGCAGCTCTAAATAATTTGTCAATACCCGAGAATGATCCGGGTGCCTTGCTTGTAAAATATTGTTTTTCTAATATGGCATCATACGATTTAGACGTCATGATTGATTAAAATGATTGTGGCTCGTTAATCAACAGCCTGCTTCTTTCAGAAATTCAGCTGTATAAAAATTCCTGTTTTAATCCGGCTATATCATGCGCGAGTTAATGCATGCATTAATTGCATGTATGGTTGTGTTCTGGGTGTTAACAGAAGGCGTGTGATAGGGCGTAACTGGGTGTGTTTCTGGGTGTTAACAGGTGAGCTGTTTTCTGACCCTCAGGATAAATACAGCTGGCTGTACCACTAAGTACAGCAGACATCCACCAGAAGCCAGTCTAGACTAAAAGCCGGGCTATTCTAAATGTAAGTATATAAGACAGTGGTCTTATTATTCGCAAATGCTTAATTATATTTAACTATGCATCTCTAAAACCATAATTAAGGATGTTATTTGTTTAATAAATTAGTGTTATACTGGAGGATAGCTGCATATTTAGTTTTACTGCATAAACCATATTTGTTGTACATAATTAATATAGAAAGACTTATCCGCGGGCAGCTATTATAACATAATTTATGTAATACAGTAGTTAACTGTTAATACGCCCTAACTAGCGTAGGCAGCGCTTACTTACTACCTGTGTTTTGTTTAACATAGACATATTTATAGTCATATTTATACAGTAGCGGTATATTTAGTGGCGCTGTATAATATAGTTTTACTGCATAAACCATATTTGTGGCGCATAATTAATATAGAAAGACTTAGCCGTATTACCCATGATTTGCTTAGTATAAGCATATTTATACACGGGGCGCAGTTTTATTTGTTGGGGTATATAAATGAGTTTGACGAGTGGTGGCGTGTGGTTAATATAGATTGAACAAAAAATTTACACAGATAATTTATTTTAGATGGAATCCCAAAATTTTTTTCGGCTTTTTCCAGTCAAGTTGAGGATTCGGTAATAGGTATGTTTCAAGATTTATATACATGTATCTGCTAGTGTCCCATTCTAAGTAAGGACTGTTTTATATATTATCTCTATATTGTTTATTCTTTCTTGTTTAAGATGAATTTATCAGGGACAACGCCGATGCTGTAGATGACTTTATCAGAAACTCCAGCGATGATTTTTTAAACGGTTTCAGCGTGCCTACTCTGGAGTGTGATACACCTGGAGCTGAGTATAGTAACGCTAATGCAGGCGACGCTGCTGTGTGGGATTTGACTCTGGACATCATAGGTGCGTTGTGTGTCTACGTGTATGTGTGTGTGTGTGTATATAGCTTTTAAGTATTTAGACGTGTAAATATATATATATTAATTCTTTACAGATGTCGACATGTTTCCAGAACCAATCACCTCGGAACACAATCAGATGCCTGTTGAGGAACTGATGTACCAGACCCCCACACCGAGAAACAGCCCTGATTCTAGAGCCCCTAAAAAACAGCTCGGAACGGGGTGCCGGAAAGGAAAAGGTAAGAATCATATGAAAACGTGTTTATGCACAACAGCTCTGAGAAAATCCACCACGCCTCTACTAAGGCCTATATCTTTATTTATAGCTTGTAAACTGAAGCCTAGAAGAATTTTCACAAAAGAGAATATACCGCAGCTAATGGAGAGCCTCGCAGAAGCTACAGAAGACGCCCCGGCAATCATTCACCACACATCGCTAGCCCGTAAGTGTATATTTTGGTATACATGCACAGTCTCTGTACAATCAATGATACACGTGCTTCACCATTGAGATCCAGGGCCCACACATATCTGACACATGTATAATCTTTCATGCAGCTACGCGCAGCGACCTGCGGCGGTCTCGCACATATCTGACACATGTATAATCTTTCCTGCAGCTAAACGCAAAGTCATGAGAAAAACACCTCCAGTACCTCTACAGCCGTTACAGATCACCGAGAATGGCGCAGTACCAGTGTGGACGGCAATACAGACGGCTAATGGAGCTGTTAGAACATCTCCGCTATCACCAATCTGCGTGGTGCAGGGCGCAGGAAACACTGTACCGTCGTACCATCGTGAAATACTCCATTCAAGTACCGGACAACCATCGACCAACCGTGTTAATGACTCCGCGCTACTATATCCAGAAGTGGTCGAGGCACCCCGAAAACATAAGCGAAAAACAAAGCATATTACAGAGCCACCAACCACATCCTGCGCCGTGGGTGCCACAGCCACGTTGACTCGTGAAGAGTATGATCGCGAGATTGATCAGCTCGCTGATGGTAAGCAATCATCCGTAGAACCGCTCATTATACGTATGCCCCACACTATGCAACCGGAAGCGCCATGTCTAACTGTACCTACTAATGCCTCTGGGCCCGGTCCCTCAGGAGCCTCTAATTTGGGCGGCCCATCTCATGTCTGTGTATCTAACTCTGTTAATGTTAAGAAACGGCCAAAGAGGGCGCTACCGGCGGATGTTAAGGTGTGTAAAGAGCTTAAGGTGTGTAAAAAGCCAAGGATTCATGCGCCAGCTACAGATCTGCCGCATGAATCCCGCACCTGGGGCCCCGCTGAAATGCTTGTGTTTCAGGAACACTTCGTCCGCTACTTACGCTAAAAACTATGGGCCCCCAAAATAATGTTTTTTTGTGATACTTTTGAAAAATTATCATCAACACAAAGCCCAACACAGGCTAATAAGGCCGAACTATACGCACTCCGGAGCCTGCTACTGGATGGCGAGATAACAACTACAGCGACCCCATTATGACTAAATATGGTCGGCTACGGCATACATAAACCACCTAAACTAACACTACCCAGGTATAATAGGGCTAGAGTTATAAAGA
Source organism: Ranitomeya imitator (assembly GCF_032444005.1). Taxonomy (NCBI): domain Eukaryota; kingdom Metazoa; phylum Chordata; class Amphibia; order Anura; family Dendrobatidae; genus Ranitomeya; species Ranitomeya imitator. The sequence continues at coordinate 185,934,000 of NC_091288.1, forward strand.
GGGCTCTAAAATTGTTGGTCAGCGCTAGACGGGCGCTATGCTCTAGGAGGCGTCGTGGTGGCATGTGTCCTGCAGTGTCTCTACAGACACCCCTGCCGTCGTCACAAGAGTCAGAACCGCACTCACATAGCCCAGGCAGCTCTGCAGATGCCGCACATGCATCTACACAAAATTCACAAGCCGCGGACGCTGCTGGTAATGTGCGGCGCCCCGATGATACAGTATTTTTGCAACACATCCATCATCATGATCATCAATTTCAACGGCCATATACATACAGATCATTTTAGATTTGTAAATTTGGAGCGTGTACGATCATTTGAAGAGGGCTTGAATATTGTTCATGAAGGCATTCAGGCATTACTGGATAGAATCATCAGGGACATTGAACCTGGCGACTTTGTACAGTTAAGATTTGATGCCGGCGATACTTTAGACCCTATTTTCACTACAAAACAAACCCGTGAAGATTTTAATTCTGAATCTTTTTTAAATGCTGTTGCCAGCGCACTTCAAAGTAACAATGAATGCATAGCATCCAATTCGCTAAAGCTAGTCGTCGCCATCATTAAAAACCGACGCGGTGGTGTAAAAAGGCGCTTGAAATCTATAGCGAGCAGTCAGATCATTAAACAAAAGAGACAATGGCTGTATGATTTTAACAATTACACGACAAATCTGTGTTTGGCTGCTAGTGTGTGCGCCCTGATGGACGACACGGATGTCACTGATGGTGTTTTACTGAGCCGCTCTAAAAACATACACGCAGCACTGGGCATCCCTGATGATCAATTAGTGAGTTTTAGCGACATCCCTGCATTTGAAAAATATTTGGGGGTCACCATTAAAGTACTGTACTATAGTCAGGGCGATTGGCGCTACTTTCAGAGCGGTAATACACCTAATGGCAAAACAGTATTCATATTGTTCCATGATAATCACTACTACGGTATCAAAAATATGAAGGGTTTTATCTGTGCTAATTACTTTTGCGAGCTCTGCAATTCAGTGTTTCACCACAAAAACAAACACTCCTGCCAGTATTTTTGTAAAGCCTGTCAGAGAGAGAATTGCGTAGAAAGCGGTGCCGACCACCAACCCAGATGTCCTGTTTGCAGAGTTTATTGCCGCTTGAGCGTGTGCTTAGATTATCACAAACAATTGGGATTAGGCGACCCGGCATTCTGCAGACTTAAAACATTTTGTGATAAATGCAACCTTTTTGTCCTCAGAAATAGCGAAACAGAGCATAAATGTAATGGTTTGCGCTGTCCTGTATGTCGCAGACATATAAATAAATTTGATGCCCATCTTTGTTACATGCGGAAGTATGTAGCACAGGATGAGTCAGATTGTTATATCTTTTATGATTTTGAATGTATGCAGGAGACAGGCACGCACATCCCGAATTACATTTATGCTACAACACTGTATGGTCACCCCTCCTGGGAATTTGAGGGCGATACCTGTACACATGACTTTGTACAGTTCTTTACAAGCGGCAAATTTTCAGATCATACATTTATTGCCCATAATGGTGGAAGATACGACGCATACTTTATTGTTAAGGAACTGATTTCTGAAAAACTACAAGTACAGTTGATAACCCAAGGTGGCCGTCTCTTGTGTGTGTCGCTACCCGATTTGTCTATAAGGTTCATAGACTCACTAAATTTTATCCCCATGAAACTCAGTAAATTACCACAGGCCATGGGCTTTTCAGGCGGCAAAGGACATTTTCCACACTTTTTCAATACCAGAGAAAACCAAAACTATGTAGGTCCCATACCTGATGTAAAATATTATGGGGGGGGGAGTACATGTCACCTGGTGAGAAGGTAAAGTTCCTGGAGTGGTATGAGACACAGGTAAATACAACTTTTGACTTCAAGGCCGAGCTAAAATCTTATTGCAAACAAGATGTTGAAATTTTGAGACACGCCTGCGAGATCTATAGAGAGAGTATTATGCAGATGACGCAGAAAAATGTTAAAACATACTGTAAGCGTCAAAAGCAAAGGATTGTAGTGAGCAGGTGTGTTGATCCTTTTCAGCTCATCACCCTGGCCTCGGTGTGTATGACAATGTACCGGTTTAAATTTCTTCCAAAAAAGACAATCGCCATTTTACCTGGTGATAATTATCACAAGGCAAAAAAGCGCTACTCGACACCCGCTATACAGTGGCTCATGTATGTAGCCCACTCTGAGAACATCGACATACAGCACGCTTTGAGAGGCGGTGAAAAACAGGTCGGGAAGTATTTTCTAGATGGTTATGCCTATGTTAGCGGCCAGCACATAGCCTTTGAATTTCAGGGGTGTTTTTACCACGGATGCCCCGTGTGCTATAATGAAAATGACACGAATAAGGTCACAAGTACGTCCTACGGCCAGTTATATTACACCTTTTTAGCTAAAAAGCGTTACTTACAGTGCTGCGGGTACACAGTAAGACTGCTGTGGGAACATGAGTGGAATGAAATGATTGAAAATGATTCTAACCTTCAAGCATTTCTCCGCCAGATGGAATTCCCCGTTCCTTTAGACCCCCGTGATGCGCTTTATGGCGGGCGAACTAACGCCATTAAGCTCTATCACCATCTGGAAGAAGGGGAGACTTTACATTACTACAATTTCACCAGTCTGTACCCCTTTGTAAACAAAACTAAAACATACCCTGTAGGCCATCCAGACATCATCTACGACAATTTTGTATTCATTAAAAAATACTTTGGTATTGCTAGAGTCAAGGTCTACCTGCCGAGAGATTTATTTTTTCCAGTTCTACCGGTAAAACTCAACAAAAAAATAATGTTTCCCCTTTGCTACACATGCGCTGCAAATTCCCAGGCAGATATTTGTGCCCACAGTGATGAAGAACGGGCGCTGACAGGCACCTGGTGCACTATAGAGCTCGAGATGGCTATAGAAAAAGGGTATCGGATCGCTCACATCTATGAAATATGGCATTTTCCTAAAACCACTGATGATCTGTTTGCGCCTTACATTAAATTACATCTTAGGGATAAGCAGGAAGCCTCTGGTTATCCTAGCTGGTGCACTGATGACGCCAAGAAACGGCAGTACATTGACTCTCTTCTTGAAAAAGGTGTCCAATTACGGCCTGAAAATATAGCTGTCAATCCTGCTAAGCGACAGATCTCCAAGCTTTTCTTAAATTCTTTATGGGGAAAGTTTGCCTAGAGATCTAATCTATCATGTACCAGCATTGTTAGGGATCCAGATGAGCTTTTTAAGTATTTGTTCCTGCCTTACTATGACATTTCGATGTTACATTTCCTTGATGATGACACTGCAACCGTTAACTGGAAATATGCAAAAGGCCACCACACACTCAACAAAAACACAAACATTTTTATAGCGTGTTTTACAACAGCGTATGCTCGGTTAGAGCTCTATTTGCTGCTGGACCGGCTGCAGGAGAGGTGCCTTTATCACGACACAGATTCAGTTATTTTTGTACAGAGAGCTGGTGAGTGGCAACCGCCTTTAGGCGATTACCTGGGGGAGCTGACCAGTGAAATACCCGATGGTACACACATCACAGAATTTGTATCCGCGGGCCCCAAAACTTACGGCTACAAACTCAACACCGGTAAAACTGTCTTAAAAGTTAAGGGGATAACACTAAATGTTGGTAACTCTCAATCTATTAATTTCAACAGTCTGAAAGATCTAGTTCTGGACTACCCGCGCAATTCTGCCGCAGAAACTCAGAAACGTATTGTCGTACAGCAGGCGTCCATTGTGAGAAATAAAAAGTACTGGGATATTGAAACAAGGCCATTACGCAAAACACAAAAGTGTGTTTATACAAAGCGCCGACTATTAGACGATTTCACAACATTACCTTTTGGGTATTAGTCGAGTATTGTGATGGATACGCGTCTGCAGCACCCATTCTCGTGCATTCTAGCAGGCCCGTCTAATTCTGGAAAGAGCTATTTTGTAAAACAGCTGCTATATAATATTGAAGCTAATTTTTCTCAGAAACCTAATAATATTGTATGGTTTTATTCGTGTTGGCAAAAACTATATGATGAAATCTCTCTCTCTTTTCCCCACGCCAGATTTGTGGAGGGTCTGCCGAATACATTCGTAGATGACGAATTATTCCCACCAGAGAAGGTGAATTTGGCGATTGTTGATGATCTCATGGAGAGTGCTAGTGAGAATTGTGAGATAGAAAAAGCATTTACCAAGTATGTGCACCACAGAAATCTCAGCATTTTCTACCTGGTGCAAAACATATTTTGTCAGGGCAAGAAAAGCCGTACGATAAATTTAAACACAAAGTACATGGTGCTTTTTAATAACCCCCGAGATAAATTACAAATTTTAACTCTAGCTCGTCAGATGTATCCCGGAAAAACACGTTTTTTCCTAGAAGCTTTTGAGGATGCCACGCGGGAGCCTTACGGGTATTTGCTTGTAGATTTAAGAGCTAATACTCCTGAGGATCTGCGTTTAAGGACTGGGTTGTTTCCACCCGCGTTGCCCGCTGTCTATGTTCAAAAGAAAAACACTTCTAAAAAGTGAATTTTACCCGGTATCAGACATTCTACGCTGTGTGCGCTGTGATGTAAAGATGTCTGAGAGGCTCCGGCGTAACAGGGCTCTCTTAAAAACCCTAGTGAAAGCAACCCCCGCTGTCAGAAAGTCTATTTTGCGCGATGCAAGCAATGATTTAATTACAGCCATAGGCGAGATTGCTTTAAATATCTTAAAAGGCAGGATTCCGCTGAAAGAGCGCCAAAAAGGTATATTAAAGAAGTGGCGTAAAGCTATAAGAACCCTGAGCGACAGATCTCAGCCCATAAAGAAAAAGAAGCGCCTACTAAAACAGGCCGGCGGGTTTATCGGCTTTCTTTTAGCTTTTGCAATTCCAATAATAACAAGCCTGATCGCCGGAAGATAATGGAGCATGCAACGAAAATGTATCTGGTCCCCAAACAGGAGCTAGACAAACTAAGACCCGGTACTACAGATAACATACGCGACAGTGTTATTCGACGCCTTGATGGTGAAAGTAGCGACATTTTACAGCGTCGTGACATTCCCGATGATGTGAAAATTAAAATGTATAGCTCTGTGCTACAACGCTACTTCGTACATACGCGACACAGCTCAAAAGAAGTAACGGCTTTAAATCTCATTAGCACTCCTGATCCTGGTCAGCAACAATTGCCAAATACCGACTGATAAAAATCATGAGATCTCTGAAATTGTCGGCCATATAAACCAAAGATATAAAAAGAATGCTGAATTTTTACTAAACAGGCTGCTGCAGAATAAAAATGTCACAGCATGGAATAATAATGCTGAATTTATTTTCAAAGGATCCGTAATACCAGGGTCTAACTTACTGGATTTGGTACGTAGTACAACGCAGAGCCACGCTCTGAACAGTAGAAATTTACCGCCGGGTTGGGATTCATTTATTCAGGCTATGGCCGAGCTAAATATGCCGTCTTCAGTTGTGGGTAACCCCGCTACTAGGAAGCTTTTAGATGAATTAAAAATTACCAACAGTGAGACACGCTCTGTATCTACACCGCTGAAGTTAGCGGCGGCTCCCCGTACAATTCAATCTTTACATTCCCCGTCATTAGGTACCACACGTGGAACTCTGCTACCTAAAAAAAGGTCTCTACCGATGCTACAAACCATGTGGCTCACGATGTAAAGAATGTACTGTCTAAAATGCTGTACTCGCCTTGTAACGCTATATTATTTTGTAAGAAGTGTAATGATGTATGTTCATTGTACTATTTAATGTTTTTACTTTTTATATTCTGTAAGAATTTTTATAGTATTGAAATGTCTTTGAGATGCTGTGTTATTGTGAGAAATAATTTTTTTTTTACATTTTTACAATATCGTGTCTTTGGTTTTATATTCGTATAAAACACACCGCCTCTTACTTGCGTGTGTTGTAATATGGCTGCATACATAATGTGCACATGACCCGCAGATAACCCTACATAACCCTACAGGTACAATACAGGTACAAACAGAAAATCTGTCTTTTCTGTTTGTGTAAATAAGCATTTAGTTAATGGTCAGTAGCGACACAAATAACTTTTCTGAGAAATGTAGAGACACAAATAACTTTTCTGAGAAAGCGAATACAACAATTGACCTAGGTGTTATAAACCACTGCCCCGCAGATAACCCTACATAACCCTACAGGTACAATACAGGTACAAACAGAAAATCTGTCTTTTCTGTTTGTGAAAATAAACATTTAGTTAAATGGTCAGTAGAAACACAAATAAACAGCTGGTTGTGTTATAAAACAAAGTTCTGCACTATATCTGTACACTGTGAATAAAACACAGCTTACAGAATCAAACTCGAGCTACGTATAAAATCTAATATAAAACAAATGAGAAAGGTGTTATAAACCACGTGTAAAATAAATACACGACTAGGATATAATTATAAACATGTGTTATCCCACAAATACGGGAATAATATCAAACTATATAAAACTATATAAAACAAATACGGGAATAATATCAAACTATATCAAAAGGGGAAATCAAACAAGGAGGGACAGCTGGATACCAGCCGTCAGACAAGGGGAGGGGTTACACACTTTGATAGGGGGCGGGGCACCTGTCAGATTGAGTTTGACGAATCATCTAGATTATACACTACTTCTTGTTAAACCCTAATCTGTCCCCTCCCCTACCCCATGGGGTTTGGTACAGAAATGTAAGGGAAACAAGACACAAATACAAAATAGGGATAACTGAATACCCCTATCATACAACAGCACTTACCAAAATAGGCAGGAGGATAAGGAAAGGGAGGAATACACAAACCATCTTATTAATTCATCAATCTAATCCCTATTCAGAGCAATACTATATCCACCATGACTGCAGTTTATGGGTTAGAGTCTCTATCCCTAGGATACACAGGCATAACCTGTGCTATCTAAAACTAACACATAGCTTCCCCAACAAGTTTTACCTAACAAGCTTCCTCATAGGGTTGGGGCTCTACCTTTTTTAAAGAGATTATAATAGTGAGATTTAACAGGCACACTGTTGGGTGTTTTTTTAATTTACGGTATGTACCACTATTTTTTAACAAAGTATAATAAAATCCATGTTTTAATGCATCCTTTAATTAAGGCTTATTTACCCTCTGGGTAATTTGGTATTCTGAATTTGCAATCCCTATGGGCCCCATTTAATGCTCCATACAGAATGGACCCCATATAATGCTGCGCTGCATACAGTATAATGGCCCCATATAATTCTCAATCTATATATATATATATATATATATATATATATATATATATATATATATATATATATATATATATATATATATTTATTTGTCTAAGGGGTACTTCCGTCTGTCTGCAACTTCCGTAACGGAAATCCCAAGTCGCTGATAGGTCTCGCCAGCTGCCTGTCATAGCTGCCGCGACCAATCAGCAACGGCCACAGTTCGATTAGTCCCTCCCTACTGCCCTGCAGTCAGTGCCCGGCGCCCGCATACTCCCCTCCAGTTACCGCTCACACAGGGTTAATCCCAGCGGTAACGGAGCACGTTATGCCACGGGTAACGCACTCAGTTAACGCTGTTATTAACCCTGTGTGTCCCCAACTTTTTACTATTGACGCTGCCTATGCAGCATCAATAGTAAAAAGATGTAATGTTAAAAATAATAAAAAAAACAAAAACCTGCTATTCTCACCTTCCGTAGTCCACCGAGGCACGCGCGGCTGCCGCCATCTTCCGTTCCCAGAGATGCATTGCGAAATTAGTTATCTGGGTAATTTCGCAATGCATCCTGGGAACGGAAGATGGAGGCAGCCGCGAACGGATCGCCATAGCTTCGCTGGATCCCAGAAGGCGAGTATATAATTTTTTATTTTAATTATTTTCTTTAACAGGGATATGGTGCCCACACTGATCTACTACGTGGCCAGTGTTAGATACTATGTGGGCTGTTATGTACTGCGTTGCTTGTGTTATATACTGTGTGGCTGCTATACACTGCGTGGGCTGTTATAAAGTATGTGGGCTGTGATATATACTGTTTGGCCTGTGTTATATACTGCGTGGCCACTGTTATATATTGTGTGGTCTGTATTAACGCATCAGGTATTCTACAATATGTATGTATGCATGTATATAGCAGCCACATAGTATATAGCACAGGCCATGTAGTATTTGTCTGCTATATACTACATGGCTGCTATATACATACATACATACAGATTCTAGAATACCCGATGCGTTAGAATCGGGCCACCATCTAGTACAGAATAATGGGCCCCATATATTACTACATTTCTAAAAAAAAAAGAAAAACAACAAATACTCATTTCTCCCTGTTGTATTCCCCGCTGCCAGAGCTCCAGAGTCCACTGCTCCGGTCTCCTAAGCACATTCTAAGTTCTGATTATCTGACATCTCAGCACAGAGAGCGCGCTGTAGTGACAACAACGTGCCCGCTGCACTGAGACGTCTCAGATAGAATGACGCCAAGCAGACTGGAGCAGCGGCCACCAGCGCGCTGGCATTGGATTCAGGCCCCCCTACGTGTAGTGCATCGAGTCCCAGATCATCAGCTCAGCTAGCCGGGAGCAGCAGCAGGAAGGTCTGCAGCCGAATTCCGCCATTTTCTGCCACCACCCTTCAGGCTCCCACATGACTCTTCTAGTCTTCTTCCGGGACAGGTCCTGTTTGTACTGCACATGGCAGCCATTTTAGCGCATGTACAGTACAAACTTCAGGGGTGGGGAAGGAAATTCACTGGACGGTGTTTTTTTCTGCCGGATGCTACGGACAGCATAGAAAAGCAACAGGTTTTTATGTACTGTCTGTAAATTTACAGACGGTTGGCAACTATGACCTTGATGCAAGCTCAATAATTGAGCCCACATCTCTGCCAGCAGATGATGGATGTGATATTCAGAAATCATCTGCCACTAAAATTGCAAAAATAGAAAAAAATACAGCTCACCCCTGCTATACGAGTACGATTCTCAGTACAGGGGAAGCCACTCTTACTACACTCCATGCTGTACAGATCCAAAAGAAAACGTCAAAGTACATCCCATACGCAGTTTCCGAGCTGATGAGTGCAAATTTGCCTCCAGTATTTGCTAACAACTTGCTGCATTCATCTTTTCTTCAACTTTAACCAAGTTTCCTGTGCCTTTGAAGCTCACACATCCCCAAAACATCAGCAATACACCTCCGTGTTTTATAGTAGGAACGTTGTTCCTTTCATCATAGGCCTTTGTTGACCTCTCTCCAAATGTAACGTTTATGGTTGTGGCGAAAAAGTTGAATTTTGGTTTCATCACAAATTACCTTGTTCCAGAAGTTTTGAGGCTTGTCTCTGTGCTCTTTTGTGTATTATAGGCGAGATACTTTGTGGCATTTGCGCAGTAGTGGCTTTCTTCTGGCGACTCAACCATGCTGCCCATATTTCCGTAACTGCCTCCTTATTGTGCATCTTGAAACAGCCTCACCGCTAGTTTTCAGATTGTCCTGTATTTCAGCTGATGTTATTTGTGGGTTTTTCTTTGCATACTTTATTTTAAGCATCATTTTTATTGATTTTTTTAACATAACATTGGATAGAATAACATAGCATAGGATAGGATATAGCATTAGCAATGACACTGTAAATTACCAAAAGTACATATACAAATCTTACTTGTCAGACAACAGGTCCGCAAAACTTTTTAAAATAGTATATAGATACATAGATAGATCTCCATCAATGCCTTGTAACCCTATTATCAATACTACCGGGCTCCATTAAGTCCCAAAAACAGGACATACTCTGAATCTGCCTCTCGGCGGCTAGAGCTGTCATCTCAAGACATTGGAAGACACCCCATTGTCTTTTACTGACTGAGAGGTTTGAAGAAATGGGTCGGATTTACGCTGGTTTCACATATGCGGTTGTGTCCGCAGCGTTTCTGACGAATACATCCGCATGTGTCTTGCTTTTCCATCTTTAACATTGTAGACGCAGGTGCATGCGTTTGCCCGCGTTTCCTTACGCATGCGTTTTTTCACGGTGTGTGGCGTGGCACGGCTAACGCACCATGTTGGAATGTTTGAGGAGGCAAATTTCTGTCAAATATACGAAGGCATGCGAATGAGTGCGTGAAAAAAAAAAAAAAGCATTACTGTCTATGGGAACGCATGCGTATGCATGTCTTTGCGTACGCATGCGTTCGATGTGCTTGTGTACTTCAGATTGCGCATGTCCAGGAACTGATTTAGACACGTCCTCCTGGAAATATCAAACGCATGCGCATAAAAAGCGCAAACGCATGCAAAAGCTGCGTTTTTTTTTGCCATCATGTGTATGCTGATGCAGATAAAAAACGCTGCATTATCATGCATTTGCGGACTCCACCGCAAATGTGAACCTAGCCTTACAAGATGGAAGACCTTACTGCAGAGATGACTGGTACCAGGGATGGATTCCTTCGTACCTGGAGTCAATGGGTCCTGTTTTAAGATTTAATGAAGCATTTGGGGCACCTCTAGATCAAACTGTATCTGGATAGTGAGTTCGGCTGTGCTGGACTTAAATCGGCTCCCTTTTGATTTTGTTTATCTCACATAGATTACTTCACAAAAATTAGCCTGCTCAGTTATGCTGCAGAGGGCCCCCCCCCCCCCCTTTTATCCTATTGAAATGTCTATCTACTCCTATCTTAATCCCTAGGTCCCCCCTCATTTTTTTTTTTTACTTTGCTTTCTCTCTCTTGTTCATCTTGTTCTATTCTCTCTACTCTTCTTTATCATGTTTCCTGGTATGCTGTACATAATCTCTGGTTCTTCATAGGTAAATATGGTTGTTACGATGTTTTAGTTGTTTTTCTGATTTACATTAAGGTTTGCACCCTCTTCCCTTAATAAGGGTTGAGTGACTTGGTTGAGAAGCTAAGTTACAACTCTGCTACGACTACTAGTTTGTTCCCTTATTTAATATGTTTAACAGATACGGAAGACTCCCTAAATACCTTAAGTGCAATTGGAATAATAACGGAGTCCTGTATCCAGCTACTAATGGTTTTGCTACAAAAAGTGGTGGACTATTGAGTGAAATAATGCAAAAGCAGATGTCGGCGCACTACACTGTGACAAACAGTACACAAGGGGTGCGGAGAAGTGGCAAACAACATGAACCAAAGAAAAGAGAAAGAGCCACTCTACAAAAATCCGCACACCACAATAAGGTATAAATGTATAAAAGGTAAACTTTTATTGATACATGATGTTAAAAACATTTAAAACATTCCCACAAAAAACCCCAAATTCTGCCAAACATACAAAAAGCTGAACACTGTAAAATAACAGTTAGTATAGCATACCTCCCAAAACATAGCATGTATATTGTAATATAACCTGCTGTGGTAACCTAAATCGCTAAGAGTGCACCAGAAATAATATATGAGTAATGGTGGACAACAGCCCATATGTGAGAGCCTAATGACCTACCCTCTATCAATAAAGATGCTACAACCTGTATGCCAGTAAAAAATGAGCGGATCAGGAAACGTCAGGTGCTGGTATAAGATCGTATCAAGTCCTGATAGCATAAGAGGGGTTAAATCACCTGGTGACAGCGATAATAACCGAGATATAAACTCCTATGAAATCCTGATTGCAAACCAAGGGTTAAATGGCAGCGGTAATAGCAGAGGTCCCAATACGGAGATAAATAGCTACTGGTGCCAATATGAAGTATAGCGCCTGGGCCAGACATAAGACCCAAAGGATGTCGAGGAGGTCACCTGGGAGAATGAGGCGGCAGAAGTAAGCGTGGGGAAGGACCCTACGCGTGTCGCCGTTACAAGGACGGCTTCATCAGGGGAAGGTGAACAGACAGCCAACAATAAAAGCTTAAATACCTTGGAATGAGCGTGGGTGAGCGCGCAATCAGATCAGGAGGCCGGAACCGGAAGTGACCAGTGAGGGGGAGGAGCCAAAGGGCAAGCAGGCGTCCCTGCCGAACAGTACAAGGTGCGCATGCGCTGAAAAGAATATTCAGTGCGACGCATGATGTAATGAATAGCGCTATAGATTAACATTTCTCCACCATAAACACTGCGTCTGTAGACTCTAGGAAGGGTAAAGAACTCACCACGGTGGCATCACATTATCTGTCACAACATGCTGGTAGATGCTCTGGTACAAGGGTTGTCGGCCTTGAACAGATTAAAGGTTCAGGCAGAGGTGGCTCTCTGGAAAACAAGCTGTTACAAATGGAGGCCCGATGGATTTTTGTACTACATTCGACTGCTCCATGTGGTATAAATGAAGATCTCCTCTTTACGGATTTCCTCGGTTAAGTTACCACTTGATAACATCCTTTATATGTTTTCTTTTAGGATGCGTTCGGACTTTTCTTGGTTCCACTGCAGTGCCATTTGGCTACAAGGATTCTATATATACTGGATAACAACATGAATAAACCATAGGTACCAGGATCTCGCAGTACAGCTCTGCAATGGATTGAAGAAGCCCTACAAGGAAAACATCATGGGAAGAAGTTCTGTTTATGGACAATTAGGGGTATTCCTTGCCATAGGAGACATTTGTGAATATGTGTGGACTCTACTGCACTATACTACTGGCGGCTAGCTAGCCCAATCGGGATTTATAGGTTTTTCTTCATCTCCCTGAGTGATCTGATTTTTGTAATACGCTTAGAGGGCTATACGTCCTGAACATTGTTGCCTTACAACGGGCCTGTGGACATAAATCTGCGCTTCATCTACTTGTTATAAGCAGCGAGTTGGGCTTTATCTCCCATTTCCATATACCTGGAGTGCAAGTTTATGTGTCCTGTACGTTGTGGCCCAATCATGGGTCTGCTAATACATATATTTTTTCGGATGTATATGCTTCACCTGCCTGTTATAGACAGCAAGTGAGGGCATATATCTTACCTAGGGATAAATAGTGATACCTGTATGCCAGTAGGCTTACGTAGATTGGTCGGCTCAAGGTACCTTATATGTTGTTTACATATATTCATATTTAGCACCTTTCCTTAGGAGGGCTCTTCTCTCTTTTTTTATATATCCTTGTTTCTGGCCATGGTGTGTGCCGTTGCAGCATGTTCCCTTGCGACTCTTTTCATGCATTTTGTTTTGACTTATTTTTTCAAGGACTATTCTCCTAAATCATCTTTGGATATAGGTAGTCGCATCCGGAGGTTTCTTCTATGTATCCAGTGATTTATGATTGTACTGATGCTGGGATACTTTACAATAAATTTTGTTGTTTACTTATTCTCAATTTTTCTTTCTTTTTTCAGGTTGTATTTCTTTATTTATTATCTTCATTTACATTTTATATTTTCCTTTTATATTTTATTTTTTGTTTATTCTTGTTTGGCTCTGTTCTTTTCATTTATTGTTCTTTCATTTATTATATTTTTTTAATGTAATTTTCACTTTTTATATTTCTTCATTATATTCTTTTGTCTTTATAATCCTGATCTTTCTTTTACAGGTTTCTATTTATTTACAACCCCGCTATGGATGCCTGATATTTTGTTGGTTTTCCCATTCCCCCTATATTTCGGCGATCTGCGGCCCCTCTATCTGTATCTATTGAATAGCGCTATTCATTACATCATGCGCCGCACTGAATATTCTTTTCAGCGCATGCGCACCTTGTACTGTTCGGCAGGGACGCCTGCTTGCCCTTTGGCTCCTCCTCCTCGCTGGTCACTTCCGGTTCCAGCCTCCCGATCTGATTGCGCGCTCACCCACGCTCATTCCAAGGTATTTAAGCTTTTATTGTTGGCTGTCTGTTCACCTTCCCCTGATGAAGCCGTCCTTGTGACGGCGACACGCGTAGGGTCCTGCCCCACGCTTACTTCTGCCGCCTCATTCTCCCAGGTGACCTCCTCGACATCCTTTGGGTCTTATGTCTGGCCCAGGCGCTATACTTCAGATTGGCACCAGTAGCTATTTATCTCCGTATTGGGACCTCTGCTATTACCGCTGCCATTTAACCCTTGGTTTGCCATCAGGATTTCATAGGAGTTTATATCTCGGTTATTATCGCTGTCACCAGGTGATTTAACCCCTCTTATGCTATCAGGACTTGATACGATCTTATACCAGCACCTGACGTTTCCTGATCCGCTCATTTTTTACTGGCATACAGGTTGTAGCATCTTTATTGATAGAGGGTAGGTCATTAGGCTCTCACATATGGGCTGTTGTCCACCATTACTCATATATTATTTCTGGTGCACTCTTAGCGATTTAGGTTGCCACAGCAGGTTATATTACAATATACATGCTATGTTTTGGGAGGTATGCTATACTAACTGTTATTTTACAGTGTTCAGCTTTTTGTATGTTTGGCAGAATTTTGGTTTTTTTTGTGGGGATGTTTTAAATGTTTTTAACATCATGTATCAATAAAAGTTTACCTTTTATACATTTATACCTTATTGTGGTGTGCGGATTTTTGTAGAGTGGCTCTTTCTCTTTTCTTTGGTTATTGAGTGAAATAGTGAAAATACTCTATCAGGACTTTTACTATAATTCTATAGTTGTTCACTACCTCTAAGTTGACGGAGCTAAGGAAATCAAAAAGTTGCAATGTTGGTATGCCTATAGCTTGTAATGTTCTCTACGGTTTACGACTGTATGAATGTTCCCTTTTTTCTGTTATGTTTAATAAAGATTGAACAATAAAAAAAAAATATATGTTTAAAAATAATAGAGATGTAAAGTAGACATGTGGGAAATGGTATTTATTAACTATTTTGTGTGACATGACTGATTTAAGGGCATAAAAATTGAAAGTTTGAAAAATGCAAAAAAATTTAAATTTTCACCAAATTTCTGATATTTTCACAAATAAACGCAAGTTATATAAAAAATGTTACCACTATCATAAAATACAACAGGTAACTCACTCCGTTACCGCCGCTATTAACCCTGTGTGACCAAGTTTTTACTATTGATGCTGCGTATAGTAAAAATATATAATGTTACTAATAATTTAAAAAAACGTCATTCTCACCCTCCGACGTGCGCACTCTCCTCGGCAGTGCAAGCGGCAGGTTCCGATGCCGAAGATGCTATGCGAGAAGGACCTGCCATGACGTCACGGTCATGTGACCGCGACGTCATCACAGGTCCTGTGCTCATACCAACCCTGGGACCGGAAGCTGCCGCGTGCACCGCACACAGGCGACAGGTGCCCTCGGAAGGTGAGTATATGTTTATTTTAAGTCTTTTTTAACCTGTTACATACGTGGCTGGGCAATATACTACGTGTCTGTGCTGTATACTACGTGGCTGGGCAATATACTACGTAGACATGCATATTCTAGAATACCAGATGCGTTAGAATCGGGCCACCATCGTGTGTGCGTGCGTGCATATATATATATATATATCTATATATATCTATATATCTATATATATATATATATATATATACACACACACACACATATACATACACACATATACATACACACATATACATACACACATACACTAGATGGTGGCACGATTCTAACGCATCGGGAATTCTAGAATATGTATGTATGTATGTATGTATGTATATAGCAGCCACATAGTATATAGCAGAGGCCACGTAGTATATAGCAAATACTACGTGGCCTGTGTTTTTATAATAACATATAGCAAGGAGTGGTTTGGGCGGTTAGTTAATTAACATACAATTCAGTTATTGGTTATCTGATATATATGGAATATTGTGATTAATGCTCATATAACTGCTGATTATGCAACTAAAATGTAGCTCTCGGTATGTAGGGCAAAGTTGAGGCATCTGACCAGAACTTAATACATTTGGCACTTGTTAATCTGCCATTTCAGAAGACTCAGCGGTATCAGTCCCGAACATCTGGTCCAACTTCCCGTTTTAAAGGTGTTTGAGACATAGCGGAAAGTACCGAGCACAATCTGGCCTAGCTCATGTGGTAAAGTTGAGCAATTGATTATAAAGTAGCTGAGTAGATAGATATATATTTGCTTTTGTGTAAGTATATGTGATTTAAAGGAATATATATATATTTAAAGGCGTATACATGCAAGTGAGATCTACATGATATACATATTTCTATCACACTATATACTATGTGGCTGCTATACATATTGTTGAATACCTGATGCGTTAATACAGGCCACGCAGTATATAACACAGCCCAAACAGTATATAACACAGCCCACATACTATATAACACTACCCACGCAGTATATAGCAGCCACGCAGTATACAACACAGGCGACGTAGTATACAACACAGGCGACGTAGTATATAACACAGGCCACGCAGCATATTACACAGGTCACGCAGAATATAACACAGGTCACGCAGTATATAACACAGGGCACGCAGTATATAGCACAGCCCACGCAGTATATCACACAGCCCACGGAGAATATAACACAGCCCACGTACTATATAACACAGCCCACGTAACATAACACAGGGCACGTAGTATATAGCACAGCCCACGGAGTATATCACACTGCCCATGTAGTATATAGCAGCCACGCGGTATATAACACTGCCCACGTAGTATTTAGCAATGTGGGCACCATATCCCTGTTAAAAAAAATAATTAAAATAAAAAATAGTTAGTTATACACTCACCCCCTGGGCTCCAGCGAATCTCTGGCGATGCGCTAAGTCTTCTGGGTAATTTCGCAATGCATCTCTGGGAACGGAAGATGGCGGCCGGCGCGAGCGCATCGTCAGACGACGAAAGGTGAGAATAGCAGGTTTTTTGTTTTTTTATTATTTTTGACATTACATCTTTTTACTATTGATGCTGCCTAAATAGGCAGCATCAATAGAAAAAAGTTGGGGACACACAGGGTTAATAGCAGCGGTAACGGAGTGCGGTACCCGCGGCATTAACCCTGTATGGAAAAAACAAAGATGTTCGAGCTCCAAATGAGTAAAATAGAAAAACTTTAATGAAAAAATATAAAATCATGAAAATCACATGCTCCATAAAGACAACAACATGACCTGCGTGAGTTTGGCAACGCGTTTTGACCGGAAAGGTCTTTGTCAAAGCACAACTACCAAGATTCCTATGGGAATAAAAGGAATCTTTCTGCCAATCTGGCAGCTTCAAAAAGGTCACATGTTCTAAGGTCCTATAGGACATGATTTATCCAAACTTAATTAATAAAACGAACAAATACAAAACAAGACGAATAAATACATGAATAACAACATGAATATAAAATAAAATTATCATGCAGGACATATCTCAATAGTGAAACAATTTCATGATGTTTATTTAACCCATCAGGAAATCTAGTCCCTAGATTAAATATCCAAAATGCTTCACGTGTGAGTAAAGTTCTGGCCAGATCATCGCCGCGAGGAGGTTTTTTCACTTTTTCAATGCCAGTAATTGTTAATGAACTGGTATTCCGTGCGTGTACGTCTATAAAATGTTTTGCTGCAGCAGACACGTTACGATTAATATTCCTGATATTAGAAATATCATAAAGGTGTTCCGTAAAACGTGTTTTCAATTTTCTGGTAGTGCAACCTATATAAGATTTATGACAAAGGTTGCAATCAATTTTATAGACAACATATTTTGAATTGCAATTGATAAAATCATGAATATGAAAAGAATTGGTTTTATTAGAATCATAAAACATTTTTGTAACAGCCATATGTTTGCATGTAGTGCAATTAACGGTGCCGCATTTGTAATTGCCCTTGCAGTCTAACCACGTTTTAGATCTGCAGTTATTCTGTGATATGAATAAACTCATAGATAGAATATTACCGAGAGTTGGAGCTCGTCTTGCCACAATATTACAGCCTCTGTCCAGTATTTTCGCTAAGATGGGATCCTCATACAATATAGGTATGGATTTATTAATAATAGCTTTGATGGCATTAAATTGAGGACTGTATTGCAGGCACACAAATGGCTTGTTCGAAAATTCTTTCTTTTGTCTATGTGTTTTATGACCCCCTTGAGATGAAATAAGGTCTTTTTGATTTTTGTTTGAGACAATGTTATAGGCTCGATTTAGCATCCAATTTGGGTACCCTCTATCATGAAATTTTTTGCAAGATCCTATTAAATCATTATTGAGCTGATAGTTATTATTGCAATTCCTGTATGAGCGGTGACTGGAGGGGATTACGGAGCGGGTGCCTAGCACTGACTGCAGGGGAGTAGGGGAGGGACTAATCGGACTGTGCCCGTCGCTGATTGGTCGTGGCAGCCATGACAGGCAGCTGGCGAGACCAATCAGCGACGCAGGATTTCCGTTACGGAAGTTGACGACAGAAAGACGGAAGTACCCCTTAGACATATACTATATATATATATATATATATATATATATATATATATATATATATATATATATATATATATATTACATTACATATACACAGTTGTGGCCAAAAGTATTGAGTTTCTTACAATGCTCTTCTGCTGGAATTTTAGACCATTCTTCTTTGGCAAACTGCTCCAGGTCCCTGATATTTGAAGGGTGCCTTCTACAAACTGCCATTTTTAGAACTCTCCACAGGTGTTCTATGGGATTCAGGTCTGGACTCATTGCTGGCCACCTTAGAAGTCTCCAGTGCTTTCTCTCAAACCATTTTCTAGTGCTTTTTGAAGTGTGTTTTGGGTCATTGTCCTGCTGGAAGATCCATGACCTCTGAGGGAGGCCCAGCTTTCTCACACGGCCTTACATTATGCTGCAAAATTTGTTGGTAGTCTTCAGACTTCATAATGCCATGCACACGGTCAAGCAGTCCAGTGCCAGAGGCAGCAAAGCAACCCCAAAACATCAGGGAACCTCCGCCATGTTTGACTGTAGGGACCGTGTTCATTTCTTTGAATGCCTCTTTCTTTCTCCTGTAAACTCAATGTTGATGCCTTTGCCCAAAAAGCTCTACTTTTGTCTCATCTGACCAGAGAACATTCTTCCAAAACGTTTTAGGCTTTTTCAGGTAAGTTTTGGCAAACTCCAGCCTGGCCTTTTTAAGAAATGGGTTCTTTCTGGGTCTCCTACCATACAGTCCCTTTTCATTCAGATGCCGACGGATAGTACGGGTTGACACTGTTGTACCCTTGGACTGCAGGCAGCTTGAACTTGTTTGGATGTTAGTCGAGGTTCTTTATCCAACATCCGCACAATCTTGCGTTGAAATCTCTTGTCAATTTTTCTTTTCCATCCACATCTAGGGAGGTTAGCCACAGTGCCATGGGCTTTAAACTTCTTGATGACACTGCGCACAGTAGACACAGGAACATTCAGGTCTTTGGAGATGAACTTGTAGCCTTGAGATTGCTCATGCTTCCTCACTATTTGGTTTCTCAATCCTCAGACAGTTCTTTGGTCTTCTTTCTTTTCTCCATGCTCAATGTGGTACACACAAGGACACAGGACAGAGGTTGAGTCAACTTTACTCCATGTCAACTGGCTGCAAGTGTGATCTAGTTATTGCCAACACCTGTTAGGTGCCACAGGTAAGCTACAGGTGCTGTTACTTACACAAATTAGAGAAGCATCACATGATTTTTCGAATAGCGCCAATACTTTTGTCCACCCCCTTTTTTATGTTTGGTGTGGAATTAAATCCAATTTGGCTTTAGGACAATTCTTTTTGTGTTTTTTCATTTAAGACAAATTAAAGAAGATAATAATACCAAAGAATTTGTGTTTGCAATCATTTTCAGGAAGAAACTGAGTATTATCTGACAGAGGTGTGGGTGTGTGTGTGTGTGTGTGTGTGTGTGTGTGTGTGTGTGTGTGTGTGTGTGTGTGTGTGTGTGTGTGTGTGTGTGTGTGTGTACACCCAGAGTAATGACATCTCTCCTTCACACAATATATGAATAAATGCCAAACTGGCACAGGCTACAGGCAGATCTAAAATGGAAGGTTATAAAATGCAATTGAAAAAAATAATTCAAAATACAAATAATCTTATCAATACATGATATATGATACCGAGATGGAGTTGTTAGGGGAGTTTACCATTGTAGATGAAACTCTGTATGAATGTGATGCATGCACAAAAAGGAATAAAACCACAAGAACCTAATAATGGAAAGCATAGTTACTTACCGATAACGGTATTTCTCAGAGCCCATGACAGCACTACCAGAGAGAGGGATCCGCCCTTCAGGGACAGGAAACCTATAGGATAAAAGGGCGGTACCTCTCTCCTGCGTCAGTTTGGTTTACAGAGCATCAGATGTCCTCCAGGTCCTCCTGTTAGTGACAACAAGAAAATATACACTTTTAACATATTGCTTAACAGGTACACACCGTGTCTATAATAAAAATCCACATTTCATATAAGATGCTCACTGCACACGTGACAAGGGGGGGGGGGGGGGAAATAAGCAGTTGCTGTCATGGGCTCTGAGAAATACAGTTATCGGTAAGTAACTATGCTTTTCTCAGTCGCCCATGACAGCACTACCAGAGAGAATTTCAGAGATTGTTGCTTAGGGAGGGACCACAGCCTGCAGAACCCTTCTTCCGAAGGTTAAGTCAGATGAAGAGGCTAGGTCTAAGCGGTGGTGTCTAAAAAAGGTTGAAGGTGATGACCAGGTGGCCGCCTTACAGATTTTGTCTATTGATACCTCCGACCTTTCAGCCCAGGAGGTCGACATAGCTCTTGTAGAGTGCGCTTTGAGCCCCTCAGGAACTGCGTTTCCAGTGGACGAGTACGCCAAGGCTATCGCATCTGTTACCCAGCGAGCTATAGTGCTTTTGGAGGCTTTGAATCCTTTCCTGGGTCCCTGAAAACAGATAAAGAGAGACCCTTCCTTCCTATGCTGTTGGGTGGATTCTAAGTATTGAGCTAGACACCTTCTCACATCTAATGTGTGGAATTTTTCCGCTTTCTTATTTTTAGGATTTGGGCAGAAGGAAGGAAGGATTATCTCCTGGGACCTGTGAAAGTTGGAAGCAACCTTGGGTAGATAAGCAGGGTCTGTTCTAAAGGTAACCTTCACACTAAACAACTTTCCAACGAGAACGACAACGATCCGTGACGTTGCAGCGTCCTGGATAGCGATCTCGTTGTGTTTGACACGCAGCAGCGATCTGGATCCCGCTGTGATATCGCTGGTCGGAGCTAGAAGTCCAGAACTTTATTTGGTCGTCAGATCGGCATGTATCGTCGTGTTTGACAGCAAAAGCAACGATGCCTGCAATGTTTCTTCATGGAGCGAACCACCAGCAAGAACGATAAGTACGTCACTGGATCGCTCCTGCATCGTTCTGCTGTTGCCGGTGTCTGACGTCTCCTAGCGACCTAAACAGCGACGCTGCAGCAATCGGCTCGTTGTCTATATTGCTGCAGCGTCGCTAAATGTGACGGTACCTTTAGTATTACCCTATCATCCATGATTTGCGTGAAGGGAGGATTTGCAGATAGGGCCTGGAGATCACTTATTCTACGGGCAGATGTTAAAGCTGTGAGAAGGGCCGTTTTAAGTGATAAGGTTTTAAGTGGTATCGAATCTATTGGCTCAAAAGGGGGTTCTGTTATAGCTGACAAGACTAAATTTAAGTCCAAGGTTGGTAGTCTTTTTATGTTAATGGGTTTAGATCTTACAGCAGCTTTAATAAACCTTGTTACCCATGGATTAGAGGCTATATTCTCACTGTATAATGCCCCTAAAGCCGCTATTTGCACCTTTAATGTGCTTACCGAGAGGCCCAGATCTAAGCCTTTTTGTAGGAATTCGAATACTTTAGCAACTTGGACCCCATCTTGTAATTTTACCCCAGGAGGTGGACAGAAACTTTTTGCAGGTTTTGCCATAGATTTTAGTTGTTACTGTTTTCCTACTTTTCAATAGTGTGGACACTAATTTATCCGAAAAGCCCCTTGCCTTTAGTAGTGACCTCTCAAGTTCCATGCTGTCAAGTGGAGACTCTCTGACTGAGGGTGGAACACCGGTCCCTGCGATAGGAGGTCCGGAAGATCCAGAAGAACCCAGGGATTGGTGACCGATAGCATCCTCAGCTAGGAAAACCAGGTCCTTTTGGGCCAGAAGGGGGCTATTAGGATGAGTCTCGCCCTGTCCTGTCTGATTTTCTGCAGAACTTCCAGGATAAGTATATGATGGGAAAAGGCATAAGCGAGACCCTGCATCCAGGGAATTGTGAATGCATCCAGTGCCTGAGGGCCTCCTCTGGGGTCTAGAGAACAAAATTCTTTTACTTTCCTGTTCTCTACATTGGCAAAAAGGTCTATTACAGGGACCCCCCCATAGTTTGGTGATCTGATCAAAGACGCTTTGATTCAGTGTCCATTCCCCCTGCTTTAAAGGGAACCTGTCACCCTGAAAATCGCGGGTGAGGTAAGCCCACCGGCATCAGGGGCTTATCTACAGCATTCTGTAATGCTGTAGATAAGCCCCCGATGTTACCTGAAAGAGGAGAAAAAGACGTTAGATTATACTCACCCAGGGGCGGTCTCGCTGCTGGTCAGGTCGGATGGGCGTCTCTGGTCCGCTGCGGCGCCTCCCATCTTCATTCCAAGACGTCCTCTTCTGATCTTCAGCCACGGCTCCGGCGCAGGCGTACATTGTCTGCCCTGTTGAGGGCAGAGCAAAGTACTGCAGTGCGCAGGCGCCGGGCCTCTCATACCTTTCCGGCGCCTGCGCACTGCAGTACTTTGTTCTGCCCTCAACAGGGCAAAGTACGCCTGCGCCGGAGCCGTGGCTGAAGATCAGAAGAGGACGTCTTGGAATGAAGATGGGAGGCACCGCAGCGGACCAGAGAGACCCATTTGACCGGACCAGCAGCGGGACCGCCCCTGGGTGAGTATAATCTAACGTCTTTTTCGCCTCTTTCAGTTAACATCGGGGGCTTATCTACAGCATTACAGAATGCTGTAGATAAGCCCCTGATGCCGGTGGGCTTACCTCACCCGCGATTTTCGGGGTGACAGGTTCCCTTTAAACGAATACGGCTTAAGAAGTCTGCTTTTTGGTTCTCTACTCCTTTTATATGTAACGCAGAGAGGGATAGGAAGTTGTTTTGTGCAAAAGTGAAGATTTAGGAAGTGGCCTTCATTAGGGCTTGAGACCTGGTCCCCCCCTGGTGGTTCAGGTAGGCTACCACCACCTGACTGTCCGAGAAAACCCGGACATGATGGCCCTGCAGGCTGGGAAGGAAGTATGATAGAGCGTGGCTCACCACCCAAAGTTCTTTTTGGTTTGAGGACGCCCCGTATTCTTGACCTGTCCAGACTCCGAGTGATACTGTTGCCCAGGTGAGCTCCCCACCCCGTGGGACTCACATCCGTGGTAACTATGCGAGATATGTCTATTAACCAAGGAACCCCCTTTGATAGGTTGTTGGAATCCAACCACCAAGCTAGGGAATGAATAGTGTCTAAATTTAGAGTCATATGCCCTTCTAGATGTCCCTTTAGTGTAATCTGATTCCTCAGAACATCCCACTGTAGGATTCTTGTGTGGATTTGTGCCCACTGGATTGCTGGGAGGCAGACAGAAAGGGACCCCAGTAATGACATCGCCCCTCTCTCAAGGTCATATGAGGGTTTGAGCAAGCTCTTGAGACAAGATTTAATATTTTTTGTTTTTTTCTGGTCTGGAAGACGATATTCCTGTGTTATCGAGTCCAAAGTTAGGCCCACAAGCTCTTGAATTCTGGTCGGTTTTAGTTTTGATTTTTGGAGATTTAGAAGCCAGCCCAACTCTTAAGAGTTTTTATTACTCTGTCGCATTGTTGGCGACAGTGTTGGGCTGAATTGATGACAATTAGAAAGTCGTCCAAGTATGGTACTAGTAAAATGTCTTTCTCTTAAACGGGCCATCATTTCCGCTATCAATTTGGTAAATATACGGAGTGCCACTGAAATGCCAAAGGGAAGGGCTTTGTACTGGTATTCCCTTACTTCTCCTCCCATGACCACTGCTAGTCTGAGGTATTTCTGGAAGTTCTTGTGGATTGGGACGTGATAATACGCGACGCTGAGATCCAACACTATCATGAAGCAATTCAGAAACAGGTTTTTGATTGTTGATTTTATTGATTCCATTTTGAAACTTTGGTTCTTTACATAACCGTTTAGTTTCCGCAACTTTATAATTGTGCGGAAGGAACCATCCGGTTTTGGAACCAGAAACAGTGGGGAATAAAACCCTGTCCCTCTTTCCAGTGGGGAAACTTCTTGAATGACGTCTTTGTTTATGAGATTTGTAATTTCTTGTTCCAATGCATGTTGTTGCTGAGGTGAGGATTTTAGTGGGGTAACCACATAGTTTTGGGGAGGATGGGAAGTAAACTTTATTTGAAGTCCCATTTTTATCAAGTTCAAAATCCAGATGCTGGTTGAGATTTTTTCCCAGGCCGGAAGGTATTGAGATAATCTCCCTCCCACCCTGGGGGAGGTGTCACTTAGGGGTCTTTTTATCTCTTGGGGAATTAGCGAAAAGGAACCCCCTATTCTCTCCTTTTTCCATCATCCCATCTGTTCTGTTCCCTTGGGGGACGTCTCCGAAAAAAATTCCTATTCCGAAAGGGCCGCTTAACAATTGGTGTGGCCAGGTTAGGGAACCCTTTTTTCTTATCTCCTGCCTTTTGTAAAATGTCATCCAGGGTCTCCCCAAACAAAAATTTCCCTCACATGGAATTGAGCAAAGTTTTTGTTTAGTCTGTAGGTCGCCTGGCCATCTTTTTAGCCATAGCGTCCTACGAGCTGCATTAGATAAAGCTGCTGATTTAGAAGTGAGTTTAATAGAGTTGGCTGACGAGTCCGCCAAAAAAGCTGCCGCCCCTCTAATCATGGGAATCGATTCTATCACTTTATTTCTGGATACACCATCTCTTAGTTGTTTCTCTAAGGCTACG
Source organism: Ranitomeya imitator (assembly GCF_032444005.1). Taxonomy (NCBI): domain Eukaryota; kingdom Metazoa; phylum Chordata; class Amphibia; order Anura; family Dendrobatidae; genus Ranitomeya; species Ranitomeya imitator. The sequence continues at coordinate 185,958,931 of NC_091288.1, forward strand.
TTCACATTAGCGTTACGCTAATGTGCGTCGCTGTTGCGTCGGCGACGCAGCGGCGACGCGCCCCTATGTTTAACATAGGGGACGCGTGCGTCTTTTTGCACGCGTTTTCCGACACGTGCGTCGTTTTAGACGCTAGCGTCGGACGCAAGAAAACGCTACAAGTTGCATTTTTCTTGCGTCCGATTTCGGCAAAAAACGACGCACGCGTCGCAAAACGCGCGCGTTTTTCCGTGCGTCGCCGACGCAACGGCGAAGCGACGCTAATGTGAACGTAGACTTAGTTATCTACCCAAATCATTAGAGATCTAGAAGTACATTCGGCTGCAATTGCAGGCCTTAAACATCCCCCTGCCGCTTCCCAGGCCCCTTTAAGGAAGGTATCGGCTCTTTTGTCAAGGGGATTTTTCAGAGTTCCCATGTCCTCAAAGGGTAACGCAAATTTTTTTGAGGCCTTAGCTAAAGCTACGTCAAGTTTAGGGGCTTTGTCCCATGAAGTAGAAGCCTCTTCCTCGAAGGGATATTTCCTTTTAAGGGAGGGTACAGATGAGTTTTTTCCTTCTGGCTTTTCCCACTCCTTTTTAATGAATGCTTGAACATTTTCGTTAAGTGGAAAGACTCTGCACTTTTTCTGACTTAATCCTCCAAACATGATGTCCTGTACCTTTTTGTCAGGATGGGGATCCAGGACCCCCATGGTCGATCTTACAGCCTTCACAAGGAGATCGACTTCATCTAAAGGGAAGCAGTGGCGACCTCCGCTCTCAGAATCCGAAGAGGAGGAGGAGGAACCCTGCCTATCTGAATCTCCATCTTCAGAACTAGAGGAATTGGAGTGGGAATAGGGTACAGGTGTTTTTTCTTTAACCCTTTCCCCTTTAAGGGATTTAAACGCTGTCTCTACCTCTGATTTGATTACAGATCGTAACTCAGAGGCGAAATTAGGGGTTTCCTCACAAAGGACTTGTCCTATACAGGAATCACACAAATTCTTATCCCAGGTTTGCGACAAGGGTTTTCTGCACAGGGGACAGGACTTGTGCTTAGTTTTCTCCGTTCTTTTTTTCGCCTAAAAATAAATGGAGAAGAGGGGACCCCAATTATTTGGTGAACTTTCACGAAGATCACTCACCCATCTTACGCAGCCACAGGTACCGATTCTGGAGGAGGTATAGGATCCTGTATGAGATCCGTAGGCGGTGGTGTCGGCTGGTTAGCCATACTGGAGCCTTTACTCTGCGGTGTGGAATGGCTGCTGGAGCGAGTACTGCGGGTGCCGGAAGAAGATCGCTTTCTTTCCGCATCCGGCTTCCGCATGATGCTGCTGCTGCGGCTGTAACTGCTGTGGCAGCTGGAGCTACTGATCGCTGTTCTCCATTATTAGGACTGCATGCAGCAAGGAGATACTTCCATGTGACTTTATAATAGAAATTTGGCGCCAATCCACCCCCTCCTCCAGGGCTGCGTCATCGGGAAGCGCTGATCCCCATGCATTCATCTGCGCACGCGCGTGCTGTCTGGGACCCGGAAGTAGAGATGTACTAGATCCGGGAAGGCGGCCATCTTGGTGCACCTCGCACACCATGCGCATGCGCCCGGCCCTGAATCAGGAAGTGCTTGAATGCGGAAGACAGGCATACCGGGTCTCCGAAGCCCCTACCCCAATCCGGTGAGGCGGCCGCGCTTCCCTCCGAGCACTCTGCAGACCCATCGGTCCCAGCAGAGGCGGCGTCGGACACCGCACCAGCCGTGACAGGGGCCTCCCCACCGTCATAGCTCGACTGGCCGGCTCCAGATCTTCAAGGTACCAATCCTAGAGGGATCCCTGTTAGGGACAGGAAACCAAACTGACGCAGGAGAGGTACGCCCTTTCATCCTATAGGTTTCCTGTCCCTGAAGGGCGGATCCCCTCTCTCTGGTAGTGCTGTCATGGGCGACTGAGAAATATAACATCGCCATGTAAATTTAATCCATACAGGAATCCAGGTCTCACGTTAAGAAAGCCTTATTAAGGCTATGTGCACACGTTCAGGATTTCTTGCAGAAATTTCCTGAGCAAAACCGGACATTTTCTGCAAGAAATCCGCATGCGTTTTTTGCATGTTTTTGACTCGTCTTTTTCCGGCGCTTTCCAATGCATTAAATAGCGGGGAAAAACATGGAAAATCCGCAAAATTAATGCACATGCTGCGTTTTTTACCACGCTGCGCTTTCTTCGCGGAAAAAAAACGCATCATGTTCACAAAAATTGCGGAATGCATTCTAAATGATGGGATGCATTAAAACGTGCAAAGTGAGAAAAAATTTTTAAAAAAAGTTATACAAAAAATAATCAATCAAAATGCGGCAAAATAACCACTACAATATCCCTCTAAGGCTAGAGTCACACAGAACGTATTAAAAAAAAAATAAAAATCAGTCCGTTTCTCACTGCCGAGAGCCGCACGAGCGTAATGCAAGTGTCACATGTTTTCCATGGGAGTACAATCTGATTTTTCACACCTAACATCCGATTTACATCAGAATGCAGTGCGATTGCTTTCTGATTGCAATGCGATTTTAACATGCGATTTACATTGAGAATTTCTCTGTCATTTACACATACCGTATATACTCGAGTTTAAGCCGAGTATTTCAGCCCATTTTTTTTAGCCTGAAATTGCCCCTCTCGGCTTATACTCGAGTCATTCCCAGGGTCGGCAGGGTGAGGGAGCGGCAGCTGTCTAATAATACTCAACTGCTCCTGGCGCGGTCCCTGCACGTCCCTGGTTCTCCGGCGCCGGCAGCTTATTCCTGTATGGAGCGGTCACATGGTAGCGGTCATGACAGTAATGAATATGGACCCGACTCCAGCCGCATATTCATTACGGTAAAGAGCAGTACCATGTGACCGCTCAATACAGGAAGAAGCTGTCAGCGCCGGAGAAGCAGGGATGTGCAGGGACCGCACCAGGAGCAGGCGAGTATAACGGGGGCATATTCACCTGTCCCACTTTCCACCGTCGGCGCCGCTCCGTCATCCGCGTCCTCTGCAGTGACGTTCAGGTCAGGGGGCGCGATGACGCGATTAGTGTGCGCGCCGCCCTCTGCCTGAACTTCAGTGCAGAGGACGCGGAAGACACAGCGACGCGGAAGACACAGCGGCGCCGACGGTGGAACGGGGGACAGATTAATATAGCAAGTGCCGGAGGCCTGAGCGATGAGAGGTGAGCATGTGATTTTTTATTTTATATCGCAGCAACAGCATATGGGGCAAATATCTCTATGGACCATCTAATGGGGCCATGTACAGCATTATATTGGGCAAATATTTCTATGGAGCATCTTATGGGGCCATGTGCAGCGTTATATGGGGCAAATATTTCTATGAAACATCTTATGGGGCCATGTGCAGCATTATATGGGGCAAATGTCTGTAAGGAGCATCTTATGGGGCCATAATCAGCATTTGTGCATAATTGTATGGGACAAATGTCTCAATGGAGCATATTATGGGGTCATAATTAACACAGGCTGAACTGGATGGACAAATGTCTTTTTTCGGCCTTACTAACTATGTTACTATATTTGTGCAGCATTATATGGGGTATATTCTAATATGGAACATCCTATGGGGCCCATCATGAACTGTATGGAGCATTATATGGGGCTCCTGATTCAATATGGATACTCAAAAACACTTAACCTACTGATGTCTCAATTAACTTTACCTTTATTGGTATCTATTTTTATTTTTTAAATTAACCGGTAGCTTCTGCATTTTCCACCCTAGGTTTATACTGGAGTCATTAAGTTTTCCCAGTTTTTTTAAGGCAAAATTAGGGGAGTCAGCTTATACTCGAGTATATACGGTAGCTTTCAAAGGAAATAATCTTCAAAACACACATTAAATATATATATATATATATATATATATATATATATATATATATTTTACACATACATACACAGTCATATGAAAAAGTTTGGGCACCCCTATTAATCATAAGCTTAATGTTTTGTAAAAATGGTTTATTTTGCAACAGCTATTTCAGTTTCATATATCTAATAACTGTTGGACACAGTAATGTTTCTGCCTTGAAATGAGGTTTATTGTACCAACAGAAAATGTGCAATCTGCATTTAAACAAAATTTGACAGGTGCATAAGTATGGGCTCCCTTATCATTTTCTTGTTTTAAATACTCCTACCTACTTTTTACTGACTTACTAAAGCACTTTTTATGGTTTTGAGTTTTGAACTTCATAGCTAGGTGTATGCAATCATGAGAAAAGCTACTTAAAGTGGCCACTTGCAAGTTGTTCTCCTGTTTGAATCTCCTCTGAAGAGTGGCATCATGGGCTCCTCAAAACAACTGTCAAATGATCTGAAAACAAAGATTATTCAACATAGTTATTCAGGGGAAGAATACAAAAAGCTGTCTCAAAGATTTAACCTGTCAATTTCCACTGTGAGGAACATAGTAAGGAAAATGGAAGAACACAGGTACAGTTCTTGTTAAGGCCAGAAGTGGCAGGCCAAGAAAAACATCAGAAAGGCAGAGAAGAAGAATGGTGAGATCAGTCAAGGACAATCCTCAGACCACCTCCAGAGAGCTGCAGCATCAACTTGCTGCAGATGTTGTCACTGTGCATCGGTCAACTATACAACGCACTGTGTTTTTTTGCCGCCATGTATAACGCCTTTTTGTATTACCAAACAACTCAATCTTGGTTTCATGAGTCCACAGGACCTTCTTCCAAAAAGAAATTGGCTTCTCCAAATGTGCTTTTGCATACCTCAGCCGACTCTGTTTGTGGCGTGCTTGCAGAAACGGCTTCTTTCGCATCACTCCCCCATACAGCTTCTCCTTGTGCAAAGTGCGTTGTATAGTTACAACAGAGTATTTTTTTACCTCTCTGTGCGCTTTGGAGTTTTCTAGTTCTTTGGTGGTGTGAACAGGTTTTTACAGACTTGTTCACTGTGCAAGTAGCCCATGTGTTTTTGGTTTTATACCTGTCAAATTTTGTTTGAATGCAGATTGCACATTTTCTGTTAGTCCAATAAACCTCATTTCAAGGCAGAAACATTACTGTGTCCAACAGTTATTAGATATATGAAACTGAAAAAGCTGTTGCAAAAAAAACATTTTTATAAAACATTAAGCTTAAGATTAATAGGGGTGCCCAAACATTTTCATATGACTGACATACTAATATATATATATATATATATATATATATATATATATATATATATATATATATATATACAGCGTACAGTAAAATCAGTGTGGCAGGTTAGAATAGAAAAGATATATACACTTAGAATGGGTAGATATAAAGATGTCACTGATGCGCAAGCTGACTTCAGAAAGGTGAAGCTAGTTCATTGGCTATGAACTCGCACGACCTTTCTGATGGCACCGAGAAGAACTTTCTCACACTTGCGGTGCCATCAGACAGGGAATAGGAGTTCACAGGGAGACACTGAGCACATGCTGCTCAGTGTCTCTGCTGGATGACAGGCTGTGTGGCCGCATCATGCAACCTGTCATCTAGATGTAGAAGAGCTAGACCCGTCGTGGGACAAATGGATTTTCATCTTCTCAGCGGAAAGGTGAGGAATATTGTTGTTTGGTTTAACTCTTTTGCAGAAGACAATGGCATCGGTGGAATGGGCGAGCTCGCAAGTATGGTTTGACTAAGATTTACTACAGGAGTCTGTGTTATTCTTTCAATTAAATGACTTTATTCTGGGTGTCTGTGTTTTTATACAATATGACTATGGGGCTATATGACTAATGGGGTGTCTTATAGACACCTCTCCGTTACTAACCTCGGGGCTTCATGTCACCTGACAATACAAAGGTGAAATCAACCCCCCAACTATCACCCCACTTGCCACCGCTACAGGGCAAGTGGGAAGAGCAACGCTAAGTGCCAGAATTGGCAAATCTTAGAGATGCTCCTTTACTGGGCCGGCTGAGAGCTGATGCTTTTAGTCTGGGGGCCTAGTATCCATAGTCTCTTCCTAGGATATTAATATCAGCACGCAGCTGTCTGTTATTAATTATAAGGGGAACCTACATCTTTTTTTTTTTTTTTTTTTGGGGGGGGGACACATTTTAAAAGTCATTAAAGGTTAAAAGTATAGAGCTGTGAGCTGATATTAATAGCCTGGGAAGATCCATGGGTATTACCCCCTTCCCAGGCTATAAACATCAGCTCGCAGCCGTCTGCTTTCCCACTGCTGGTTAAGAAAATTACACGGGAGCCCACGCCATTTTTTTCAGAGAAATAATCTTTTATTAATTAAACACATGTGCAGTAAGCTGCACACACTGTACTAATTTTATATGTCACTAACATCTATATATCTATTCTATGTGTATATCCTGTATGTAATCCATCTAAGAGACGCCTCAGTCCGATATGGGCAGCACTGATTATCCAATGTCAGAGCACTAGGGACCCGCATCCAGCTGTCTTTTTGCTCCAAAATTTACAAGAATAACAGATGTTATGAGAAAAGTTGCGCCCCAATTTTTGATGAATATTTACTAAAGCAGATGTCAGGAGTGAGGACGGGTCCTTTTTAACCCCTTAATCCCATATGACGTACTATCCTGTCAAGGTGACCTGGGACTTAATTCCCAGTGACGGGATAGTACGTCATATGCGATCGCCGCGCTCACGGGGGAGCGCGGCCGAGTGTCAGCTGACTATCACAGCTGACATCCGGCACTATGTGCCAGGAGCGGTCATGGACCGCTCCCGGCACATTAACCCCCGGCACACTGCGGTCAAACATGATAGCAGTGTTCCGGCGGTACAGAGAAGCATCGCGCAGGGAGGGGGCTCCCTGCGTGCTTCCCTGAGACGATCGGTACAAGGCGATGTTACTCACCTCGTACCGAGCGTCTCCTCCCTGCAGGCCCCGGATCCAAAATGGCCGTGGGGCTACTTCCGGGTCCAGAGCAGGCGCTGGTAAGCGAGGAGCACTCTCTTGTCAGATCGCTGATCTGACACAGTGCTCTGCAAAGTGTCAGATCAGCGATCTGTCACCATACAGTTATGTCCCCCCTGGGACAAAGTAAAAAAAAAAAAAAAAAAATTCCTAAATAAAGAGAAAAAAATATATATTGTTCCCATAAAAACATTTCTTTATCTAAATAATAAAAAAATAAATAAAAGTACACATATTTAGTATCGCCGCGTCCGTAACGACCAGACCTATAAAAAACTGTCCCACTAGTTAACCCCTTCAGTGAACACCGTAAAAAAATAAAAAAAACGAGGCAAAAAACAACGCTTTATCATAACAACGAACAAAAAGTGGAATGACACGTGATCAAAAAGACGGATATAAATAACCATGATAACGCTGAAAACGTCATTGTCCCGCAAAAAACGAGCCACCATACAGCATCATCAGCAAAAAATAAAAAAGTTATACTCCTCAGAATAAAGCGATGCAAAATTAATTATTTTTTCTATAAAATAGTTTTTATCGTATAAAAGCGCCAAAACATAAAAAAATAATGTAAATGAGGTATCGCTGTAATCGTACTGACCCGAAGAATAAAACTGCTTTATCCATTTTACCAAACGTGGAACGGTATAAACTTCCCCCCCCCCCCCAAAAGAAATTCATTAATAGTTGGTCATTGGTCATTCTGCCTCACAAAAATCAGAGTAAAAAGCGATCAAAAAATGTCACATGCCCAAAAATGGTACCAATAAAAACGTCAAGTCGTCCCGCAAAAAATAAAAGACCTCACACGACTATGTGGACCAAAATATGGAAAAATTATAGGTCTCAAAATGTGGGAAAGCAAAAAATATTTTTTGCAATAAAAAGCATCTTTTAGTGTGTGACGGCTGCCAGTTATAAAAATCTGCTGAAAAACCCACTATAAAAGTAAATCAAACCCCCCTTCATCACCCCCTTAGTTAGGGAAACATAAAAAAATTATTTTTTTTTTTATTTATTTCCATTTCCGGGCTGGGGCTACAGTTAGGGCTGGGGTTTGGATTACATTTACGGTTGGGATTAAGGTTAGGGGTGTCAGGGTTAGGGGTGTCAGGGTTAGGGGTATGGTTGGGATTAGGGGTGTGTTTGGATTAGGGTTTCAGTTAGAATTGGGGGTTTCCACTGTTTAGGCACATCAGGGGCTCTCCAAACGCGACATGGCGTCCGATCTCAATTCCAGCCAATTCTGCGTTGAAAAAGAAACAGTGCTCTTTCCCTTCCGAGCTCTCCCGTGCGCCCAAACATGGGTTTACCCCAACATATGGGGTATCAGAATACTCAGGACAAATTGGACAACAACTATTGGGGTCCAATTTCTCTTGTTACCCTTGGGAAAATAAACATTTTGGGGCTAAAAAAAAAACATTTTTGTGGGAAAAATTTTTTTATTTTCACGGCTCTGCGTTATAAACTGTAGTGAAACACTTGGGGGTTCAAAGTTCTCACAACACATCTAGATAAGTTCCTTGGGGGGGGGGGGGTCTAGTTTCCAATATGGGGTCACTTGTGGGGGATTTCTACTGTTTAGGTGCATCAGGGGCTCTGCAAATGCAACGTGACGCCTGCAGACCAATCCATCTAAGTCTGCATTCCAAATGGCGCTCCTTCCCTTCCGAGCTCTGCCATGCACCCAAACGGTGGTTTCCCCCACATATGGAGTATCAGCGTACTCAGGACAAATTGGGGTCCAATTTCTCCTGTAACCCTTGGGAAAATACAAAACTGGGGACTAAAAAAATTTTTCACGGCTCTGCGTTATAAACTGTAGTGAAACACTTGGGGGTTCAAAGCTGTCAAAACACATCTAGATAAGTTCCTTAGGGGGTCTACTTTCCAAAATGGTGTCACTTGTGGGGGGTTTCAATGTTTAGGCACATCAGTGGCTCTCCAAACGTGACATGGTGTCCCATCTCAATTCCAGTCAATTTTGCATTGAAAAGTCAAACAGCGCTCCTTCCCTTCCAAGCTCTGCCATGCACCCAAACAATGGTTTACCCCCACATATGGGGTATCGGCGTACTCAGGGCAAATGGCACAACAACTTTTCGGGTCCAATTTCTTCTCTTACCCTTGGGAAAATAAAAAATTGGGGGCGAAAAGATCATATTTGTGAAAAAATATGATTTTTTATTTTGACGGCTCTGCATTATAAACTTCTGTGAAGCACTTGGTGGGTCAAAGTGCTCACCACACATCTAGATAAGTTCCTTATGGGGTCTACTTTCCAAAATGGTGTCACTTGTGGGGGGTTTCAATGTTTAGGCACATCAGGGGCTCTCCAAACGCAACATGGCGTCCCATCTCAATTCCAGTCAATTTTGCACTGAAAAGTCAAACTGCGCTCCTTCCCTTCCGAGCTCTGCCATGCGCCCAAACAGTGGTTTACACCCACATATGGGGTATCAGCGTACTCAGGACAAATTGCACAACAACTCTTGGGGTCCATTTTCTCCTGCTACCCTTGGTAAAATAAAACAAATTGGAGCTGAAGTAAATTTTTTGTGAAAAAAGTTAAATGTTCATTTTTTTTTTTTTAAACATTCCAAAAATTCCTGTAAAATACCTGAAGGGTTAATAAACTTCTTGAATGTGGTTTTGAGCACCTTGAGGGGTGCAGTTTTTAGAATGATGTCACACTTGGTTATTTTCTATCATATAGACCCCTCAAAATGACTTCAAATGTGATGTGGTCCCTAAAAAATATTGGTGTTGTAAAAATGAGAAATTGCTGGTCAACTTTTAACCCTTATAACTCCCTAACAAAAAAAAAAAAATTGGTTCCAAAATTGTTCTGATGTAAAGTAGACATGTGGGAAATGTTACTTATTAATTATTTTGTGTGACATATCTCTGTGATTTAAGGGCATAAAAATTCAAAGTGGGAAAATTGCAACATTTTCGCCAAATTTCCGTTTATTTCACAAATAAACGCACGTTATATCTAAGAAATGTTACCACTATCATGAAGTACAATATGTTACGAGAAAACAATGTCAGAATCGCCAAGATCCGTTGAAGCGTTCCAGAGTTATAACCTCATAAAGGGACAGTGGTCAGAATTGTAAAAACTGGCCCGGTCATTAACGTGCAAACCACCCTTGGGGCTTAAGGGGTTAAAGGCGGCATTTTGTACTACGGGGTGATGGAAAATCTGCACCCCCTGTAAATTGTGCCTCTATCCAGGCAATGATTCTAGCATCACTTGTGGGACCCCCAAGCACGATCAGGGTGGGGGGACAGGAGCTCCATCCCCATTCTACCCTCTGGGTTCAGGGACTGTTTTATATTCAGCTTTTTGTCATATAGATTTAGTCACCATCAGTATCTGGTATGGGGGTCTGACTGCAGGATTGGGGGGCACTGCCCAGTCTGACGCTGGGGTTATGTGGCCACTCTCCATTATATGGATATAGAACAGCCCAGCTACAGCCTGCAGTGAAGGAATTGTTACAGCCCCTTCAATTAAAGGACATGTAAGAGGCCTGCAACCAATCACAAGTGCATTGTGGGATTTGTAGTCCCACAGCCCTAGAACACTACAGACACCAGAATCAGTAATAAACAGCAATGATCAGCTGAAGTATGTGCTGAGCTCAGCAGGCACGTTACCACAGCAACCACCACTACAAGTCCCAGCATACTCACCAGATGAACCTAATCAGCAGCTCAAAAGCTCCGGGAAACACCAGATGATCACTGGCCGTGGCCCAGCGCCGGGCGAAGAGCTGCAGCCCCGGCTTGGTGATGGCTGCTGGTCCGCTTCACACAGGACGGAGCACGAGCTCTGCCGGCAGCGAACTGCTCCTTTCCCGCAGACCGACTGACAGTCACACGACAGCTTCCGTATCCGCCCGTGTGCACCGCTCAGGACATTCCGACCGGAAACAGAGGAGCCTGCGCCAGGTGGCCGCTGGGAGACGTGCAGCAACGTCACGTGACCGCCAGACACTGTTCCCTTGTTTCTCTTGACTCCTCTTCTTCCCACAACTTTCTCCTTTATTTCATTTTCCAAAATCTTCAATTGAATTTATATTAATGGGAAAGTTGTAAACCTGAACCAAAAACACCAAATCTCAAACGTAACCTGTTCGTTGCCCATAGCAACCGACCACACAGAGTCTATGTTTGTTAACTCGACTTTCTAGTATAATTAGTTGTCTGGAGTGGGTTGTCTATGTATTTTCTGCCTCCCACACTGGCGGAGCATTATGTCCCCACCACTTGTCCAGTAGTGACCCTTGATGAAAAACCTCTTCCCCCCAGAACATGAATAGTGAAGTTTTTATTTGTCCCGTCCCTGGTTAAAAAAGCCAGCCCTCAGCTCCCTCAGAAATAGCACTTCATATGTGAAACGCCAATTCCAGCACTTAGCCCAGGCTCTTCCAGATACCCTGGTGCAGTGGCATTGGGGTAATGAGATTAGGGGTTGGTGTCCACAACTGTCGCTCACACCAAGCCCTAGGTTTATAGAGAAGGCTACGCGGCACACTCTACGTGTTCAGGGTGCACAAATAGGAATGCACTCCAATAAATTTAGTAAAAGAATTTGGCACTCCGGAATATGATGCAAATAGATTTATTTCACATAGTGTTAATTGTGTTGCAAGAAAATATTTTTGACGTTTAGGCCCAAAGGCCTTCCTCAGAACTACAAAAAGATACTACAATAAGTGTATTATAATACAGAAATAAACAACACAAGAAATAACTGTAGCCACTATAAAGCAATAGAAGAAAAATCAAATAACAGAATAGAAACAAATATAAGTATTGTGCCGAGAGAGGGACTATACATATAGATAGACCAAAGTGAAGAAAGAAGATTAGAGTTAGACAAAAGTTGGTGGAGCACCCATCAGTGCAAGGGGTACTCGGTACCGGGTCCGGTATTCACAGGGGGATGTCACGGCGGTGACCCGGTCTGTGGCCCTGGGATGTCCATGTAAAATGGAAAGGTCTTTAAAGGGATAAAGTTTGTGTTTGTGACGCCACCTGTGGTATTTGGTCAGGGTGACGGATGCTGCTTTAAAGGGGTCTGCTGGGGTGAAGTTATGGCAGCCAGATGATATACCTTCCCACAGGTGAAGTATGTCTCCAGGGCTTCCCCGTGAATGGATGATGGAATGGTGACAGGTGCAATGAAGAACAAAGACACAGGGTTGCAGTCTCTTTACCTTGTTTACTGTTGGTTTCAGCAGCCACAGTCCAGAGCACCAGATCACAGGACAGGCAGAGTCCGGTCGGTTTGGAGGCAAGTCCAGAGTCCCCTTATCCAGGTGGAAATCAGAAGCCTTCCTTTGCGCTGTAGTGGTGTAGTCCCTTACTGCTTAAGCTCGAATAAGGCCCTCACAGACGTTATATCTCTCTCTCTGTCTCCCGTGGTCGGATAGGACAATACCCGTATGACTGGTGGCTTGAGCCTGTTTATAGAATCTCTTAGATGACCCGGCTCTGTGGGGTGTCACTGTGCCTCCTGGGTGTAGGTGCGGACAGGTAACGTGCAATTAGCTGTCCTGACGGTCTCTGAAGTAAGGCGTAGAGGTCCTTACAACCTCGTTATTCCAGCTACCGGTGTTCTGCGCCTCAGAAGGAGGCAGCCTGCTCCTGGCTGGTCCCCCTCTGGTATCTTCTCCTGTGCTTTGCTTTCCTGCACGCTCACTGCAATATATTCAGCTTTCTATGTGTCTCTTACCAGGAGCTGCAGCACATCAGGCTACAGGGCTCCTCTCCTTCCTTTCCCTCTGTCTCTCTGACAGGAACTGACTCCTTTCCTTCCAGATCAGGATGTCTTATAGGGGAATATAGTAATCATACGAAAAAAAACAAGGAGCCAAGAAAATCCCAAGTATGCCAAGAAACAAGGAGCCAAGAAAATATGTAACATATACCATGAGAAATCTTCATAAAAAATTACAACATTTTATTGAAACATTTACACAGAAACATATACAAAAAATAAACATATAATAAATTAGGACAGGTGAGTAATGTGACAATGCATACAGGCAGTGCCAAAACTGTCTATATTTGAAAGGGTTCCCAAATATATCACCACAATAATACATGTGCCTAGACCACAGTATCATAATTATAAGTAACCCAATGAGACCCATATACATCAGTGGGTGAGCCGCAGATATATAACACCAGACTCCATAACTCCATATGTGGAATATATACAAGACCCATAATGAAGATAGGGTATATGCAAAAAGTCACTGGAGGAGAGAGGCTGGAGAAAGTAAGGTCTCTCCCATTATGACAGAAATGGCGCACTGCTCCGATACCCCAACGCGCGTTTCGCTGCTTCCTCAGGGGGCAGTGACGTGTGCACATACCCTTATTGTTCAACCTTTCAGTGTAGGACTACTGCACCCAGCCACTGACATCTCATACCCATGTTAAACACTAAGGTACAGTATGTATCAGACAATGGATTCTTGGAGTCATCTGGCACATTAGATTTTCCGTCACCCATTCACACATTCTCCTTTGAGAATTCTTTCAGACATTCTGTCGTAGTAGATTGCATCCGAGTGTTGCCTCCAGTAGGCGTATAAGTCTGAAAATGATGCACATCAGAGCCAAGTTGACTCTATCGCACCATTATAGTCTATGGCCCTGTCAGCGCCTATGTCCAAATCCTGTTTTGAAGGGGTTCAGATGGAGACCCCAAGGGACCCCTGAAATTCTGCAAGAATGCAATGTGAAAGGAGCCTAAGAATCTTTTTCAGTAGATGATAATATGGAATTAGTTTCTAGATTGTAAGCTCACACGAGCAGGGTCATCTTATTTTGCTTTAATTATTATATTGCTAACGTTATTACTTATGACTGTTGTGTTTGAAACTGTTAAGCTGTAAAGCACTGCAGAATATGTTGGCGCTATATAAAGATTATTATTATTATAGTGAAACAACTCTGCTGGCATCATGGCATGGCCTCACATCTCTCACACAATCTTACCCACTGCTCCAGGCCATGATGTGGTTTCTGTTTCATGCCAGCTCCATGTTCTGTGTCTCTGCTCTGTGCATGCTTCATGGCTATGTGTATAGGGGGCCGGCGCCTGAACTCTCTGGTTCTTATAGGAATCAGGTGCATCTGTCTAATCAGTTCCTGACCAATTACCAAGAGGCCTCCTGTATATAGTGCAGCTCCACCCTGTAGTCTGGGCCTGTGCAATGTGTTAGCTCAGTTAGTGTTTAGCTGCTGAGTTTGCCTAGCCTTGCTCTGAGTTACTCCCTCTGAGCTTTTCTCTGTGCTATTGCCTTGATCTTGTAGTCCGCCCTCCAGGAGGCAGAATATCCTGGTCCCTGTGTCTTTGTCCCTGTGTCTTGTTCCATTGCCTTGTCTGTACTTTGTCTTTTCTCAGTCTCCTTGTCTGTGGCTTCCTTCCCTGCTTTGTCTTTCCTTGTGTTCTCAGTCTGCTTACACTCCGCACTCTTGCGGCTCTGCACTCAGACCTTGCTTCGCACTCTCTGGCTTTGCTCTGTGGCTCCGCTCTTTGCGGTTCTATCTGGCTCCGCTCTTTGCGGTTCTATCTGGCTCCGCCTCCTGTTTTTACACTTGGCTCAGTCTCTGCTCTTGGCTCCGCCTCCAGCGTCTCCCCTCTTGGCTCCGCCTCCAGCATCTCCGCTCTTGGCTCCGCCTCCAGCATCTCCGCTATTGGCTCCGCCTCCAGCATCTCCGCCCTTGACTCCGCCTCTTGCGGCTCCGCCCTTGGCTCTGCCTTCTCCTTCTCTTAGTTCCACCTTCTACTTGTTACTTAGTCCTCCTGTCTGAACAGGTTCCTACCTGTTTCACATACCGGCCTGCAGACCGGTCCCTACCGGTTCTTCCTATGTTCCAGCCGTACCCGCCTGCCTACCAGAGAGCTAGCCGTGTCCGCCTGCTCGCCAGTGTCTCTGTTGTACCCGTCTGTCTGCCTGTGTCCCAGCCGTGCCCGCCTGTCAGCCAGAGTGCCAGCCGTGCTTGCTCCGTTCCTTAGTGGGATCAGCAGCCACAGCCAGACATCACCCTGGAGTGGCACCTGGTAGCTTCCTATTGCACAAGTCTGACCTCACCATCAGAGACTCCAGCGAACACCTAGGAAGCTACTTAGTTACGCCCCTTCCAGGGAAGTTTGGTCTGTGGTCCAGTGGGGCCACACCCCCGTATGCCCACGCCATCCTGTCTGGGCGCGTGCGTGAAATATAGTTTAGGAAAAACCTATTAAAGAGGTTACCATGGGTAGAATGTCTGGCCCCTTTTCCTTATTACCAATAGATAATTTGAGGGTCTCACCCCTAGGTTTGGTCCTCAAAACGGAGATTGGAAAATTTTATTTGATCCGCTATTTGTCATCTCCTAAAGGGGTATCTGTAAATTATGATATTGATGAATCCTTGTGAAGTGTTTCTTACATTTAACGTGATGAGGCAGTAAAACCGGTTCAGCAGGCGGGTCAGGGTCTGGGTCGGACTGGCCCACCGGGATACCGGTGAAATGCCCGGTGGGCCCCGACCCAGAGAGGAGGAGGAGGAAAAAAAAAAGGACGCGGGCCCTTTAAATCTTCGGGTGGCACCGTCCGCCGCCACGACCAGGGCCCCCCTCCCTGTGCCAGCGCTGGCATTGGGCCCCCTTATAATACTCACCTCTCCTGGTTCCTGCGGCAGCTGCAGCATCTTCAACGCCCTCTGACTCTGCGACCTCTCAGGGCAGAGGGTGCGATGACGTCATCACTGCGCGCTCAGCCTCTCTGTCCTGAGCGTTGCTCTTCATTTTGTATCCTGAAATCTCCAACACACAAAAAATAACCCCATCTCCACTCCAAATCCCCTCACACTAAACACTTCCATGCGCACTCCAATTCTTCCCCCACATAATAAATCACCCCCATCTCCACTCATATTCTCCTCCCCCCTCACACACAATAAATCCCCTGATCCCCACTCCAATTCTTCCCCCACACACATTAAATCTCTCATCCCCCGTGCACTTAATCTTCGGTGTCTTCAGCTCCACTGGAGCACTTACCACCAGTGTTCACCTCTGCAACGTGGGTGAGTAACTTCAGCAGTGTGATCACATAATCTGATCACACTGCTCGAGTCGCTCTGACCCAGCAGTCAGAGCCTCAATTGTACTCGCTTCTGTAAGGTGCGAGTACAATTGATCCCTGGGAGTCGGCGCGCTGCAGTTTCTCTGTGCTAGCTGTCAGCTTGACAGTCAGCACAGAGAACGGCCGGCTCCCAGTCCGAGGGGGGGGGGGGCAGCAGAATGCAGCTGCTGAGGAGACACTGGACAGCCGCATTAGGCGGCCCGACTTCGCCCCACCCTGCTCTGTACACAGGCATCACTAACACATAGCTTCCCCAACAAGTTTTGCCTAGTATGCTGCCTTATAGGGTTGGGGCTATATTTTTATAGAGATTGTTAAAAATGCTTATTTCACACATTTATTTAATCAGGACTATTCACCAGGTGCTTACTCTAAAGAAAAATGTTATGGTATTCTCATAAAAGTATAGTGGTTTATTGAATTGTCCACAGAAAAACCACATTGCAGCAAAACATAAAAGTAGATGAAATAGTTACGAACAGATTGTCCATGTGTAAATATCAGCGCTTGTCTTGTTACTCATCTTTCCCAAAGTCCTGGATGGTAAAACCGTCTGTCTGTGTGAACTCTGAAGTCATCATGGCATGGCTACCAGCTGTTGTTCCTTATGTCTTGTCTCATGTCCATGGAGAGTGATGGTGAAGGCAGGAGGTGGCAGCTCCCACGTGACAAAAAGCCCCCCACCCTCCTAAGAGACGTTATTTATATGTCCCACAGACCACGTGTCCTCTGTATATGGTGTTAACTTATACTCTGAGCTATATATATATATAGAAATAGCTTTTGTAATGTCAGCAAGAAGCAATGTGCTCAGTACAGAATAAGAATAATTCAATTAATAATTAATATTTAACAGAGATTATAATAGTGAGATTGCCCAGGCACACTGCTGGGTGTTTTTTAATTTATGTACCACTATTTTTTAACAAAGTATAATAAAAAAAAAGGTTTTAATGCCTCCCTTAAAGGGAACCTGCCACCCCCAAAATGAAATGTGAGGTAAGCCCACCGGCATCAGGGGCTTATCTACAGCATTCTGTAATGCTGTAGATAAGCCCCCGGATGTTACCTGAAAGATGATAAAAAGACGTTAGATTATACTCACCCAGGGGCGGTCTCGCTGCGATGGGCGTCGCTGGTCCGGTCCGGCGCCTCCAATCTTCATTCCATGACGTCCTCTTCTGGTCTTCACGCCGCGACTCCGGCGCAGGCGTACTTTGTCTGCCCTGTTGAGGGCAGAGCAAAGTACTGCAGTGTGCAGGCGCCGGGAAAGGTCAGAGAGGCCCAGCGCCTGTGCACTGCAGTACTTTGCTCTGCCCTCAACAGGGAGATAAAGTACGCCTGCGCCGGAGCGTGAAGACCAAAAGAGGACATCATCGTAAGAAGATAGGAGGCCCAGGACCGGACCGCGACGCCTATCGGACCGGACCACCCCCAGATGAGTATAGTCATTCAGGATACATCGGAGGCTTACCGACAGCATTACAGAATGCTGTAGATAAGCCCCTGATGCCGGTGGGCTTAGCTTACCTTCCATTTTGGGGGTGACAGGTTCCCTTTAATTAGGGCTTATTTACCCTCAGGGTAATTTGGTATTATGAATTTGCCATCCCTATGAGCCAAATATAATGTTCCATACAGAATAATGGCCTCATATTATGTTCCATACAGGATAATGGCCCCATATGTTCCATACAGAATAATGGCACTCATATTGCCCCCATAATATTGTTCCATAAAGTATAATGGCCCCATATATTGCTTCATGCAGAATAATGGCACTGATATATTGCCCTATACAGTATATTGGCCCTATATAATGTTCCATAAAGTATAATGGTCCCGTATAATGCTATAAAGAAAGAAGAAAAGAGAAGCGCAAAGAGGTGCACACTGAGCCAATGTAATCAATATAAACAAATCTTTATTGAGACCAAAACTTCAGTGCTAAACTTTAAAAACATACATTAAAAACAGCATAAAACATATGCCTATACACACTACTTTCAATGTCCTCTGTATGGGGACATGATAGAAACCAGACCCCCTAGGAAAAATAATCCTGTGGCGTAGCTCCGTGAGTTGCAAAATAGTATAAAGTCAGAGCAATGCAGATAAGTGTCCTGTGGTGCCGTCCTGACGTGGTTTAATAATGTCCAAAATAGATATCCGGCTCTTGTTATATATAATAATACTATGATATCCCAAGGTTTAGATGACTAATTAAGAACATGCAGATATCCATTTAATATGTCCACTAAGTACTAAACAATGAGCCCTTCATATATTGTGGGCATGGAGATGCACATAAACAATATTATGATACATTTAGAAAAAAAAAAAAAAAAAAAACAGAAATGGAACCACAGGCATCACCCACTGCATGTGAAGATAAATAAGTAATATACTCACTAGGAGACAGGGTCTGGAGGCTCCCTACGCGTATCGCCACTCCTGGTGGCTTCGTCAGGGGAAATGATGATATACAAGTCGTGTCCAGCATATATAGCGTAAGTGCACTTACTTATTGGTCAGCTAATGCCGACACCTGTGTTCGGCAGTCTCTGACCAACAGGAACCAGTCAGTAAGTCTTGAGTGGGGATAAGTAAAACCTGTCCTTATTTGTAGACGGTCTAATTATGTCACAGTTCCCCTCCCTTCTCTGCTGTGCAATGTAGACTCCGATTGGTGAAGTGAAACTTGTGAGAAGTTCCCTTGGTTACCGAGCGTCTTAGAGGCCTGACGTCAGTCCAATAGGTGTCCTCCATTTTCCGCGTCTGCGCAATGCGAACAAAATGCATCTTAATTATACAGCGTCCTGGAACCGGACATTTGTCTTTCAATGCAGGCCGCTTTTGCGCCTGCGTGATACGCTATTACTAAAGTCCGGCGCCAGCCCTATAATGACTATTTACTGAATGCGTTTGCGCAGTACTTGCGGAGAAATCATACCTATAAAATACATTTTTCTCTTTTAGAAAACTCCATAGTTAATTAGGAAAAAAAAAAAAAAAAAAAAAAAATTGTTTATCTCCTTTGTGCACCTGCGCAGTGCTATCAAAATCTGGGAAAATCATGTCTATTGTAAAGCCATACAGGCATGAGTTACCAGCTGCAAGATATACTAATTGTGCATCTATGCAATATAATCCCCTAATTGCCTGGCGTCTGGAGATACAGACGCTGGTCCACTAATGTAGATATACTTTACACCTGCACCATATTCCGATAGTAAGCGTCCGCTAGTCGCGCCTGCGCAGTGCGACCAAAATACATCACTTCATAGTTTCTTGGCGTCCTAGAAACCAGACGCTGATCTACCGATATGGTTCGCTTATTGCGCCTGCACGACGCGCTGTTGCTAGAGCCCATCGCCAGCCCTATAACCACCATTACTAAGTATGCCTACGCAATATCTACAGGGAAGTCATTCCTATAATAATTCGTTCTTAGAACTCCATTTTTGATGAGGTAATAGTAAATCTCTTGTTATTCCTACACAGTGTTTATTAAGATCCAGAAAAGTCCTATCTATTGCCTTACGGGCATCAGTTTTCCACTAGATGATAAACTGTTTGTGCATCTATGCAATACAGAACGCTGTTAACCAAGCGTCCAAAAATACGGACTCTGGTCCACTAGTGTGAGTAATATTTTACCATGTTATCCCAAGAGAGAGAAAAAAAAAAAAAAAAAAAAAATTTAAAAAATGATGATGAACCCATCTAGGGCAGAAGGAATCCTGTATAGAGGAGATCCTCATTGAGGCCCCCTGGTGATACTGATCCCAACTGGTATATCCAGCGGGCCTCTAGTCTGAGCAATTCCCCCTGTCTGTCCCTTCTGCGGATATTTGGTGGAATTTTCTGCAGGCCGGTAACCCGCAGATCCCGAGTATTGCTAGAATGAACCTGCAAAAAATGCATGGCTACTGTGGAAACCATTTTGCCTTTGGATATATCTTGTTTGGCGCAATTAATATTAGAGATATGCTGTTGTACTCTTTTGCGAAGCTCCTGGGAAGTCTGTCCTACATAGGTCTTGGGGCAAGAGCATGTCAAAGCATAGATCACATTAGATGTTTTACAGTTCATATAGTCCTTTAAATTATACTCAGTCCCATCTAGGGGATTGGCAAAGCAGGAGCCCCTGCTTACCAACGAGCAAATATTGCATTCCCCGCATGGATACATACCTCTGAGGGTACATCCCCTGCCCAGTTTCAAAGTTGGTTTAATAAAGTGGCTCCTTGAGAGGGAGTCTCGTAAATTTGGTGCCCTCCTAGCTGTAATTAGAGGGCGCTCTGGTACAAGGTCTGTCACCTTAGGGTCTGTTTTCAGGATGTTCCAGTGTCTCCTGAATAATTCGGAGACTTCCTTCCAATGATTGTGGAATGTAGTTATATACCTGAGTTCGTTATCCACTTTCCTGTTTCTCGGTTTTAACAGTTGTGTCCTTGGGATAGATTTAGTTTGCTGTAGGGCATTTTTTATAATCGATCTCGGATAACCTCTTGCCTGCAGACGCGTTGAGAGGGCCTTAGCTTGAGAGCAAAAATCACTCTGTAGGGTACAGTTCCTCCGGATTCTGTGAAATTGACCAGTAGGTAAATTTTTCTTCAGATGATGAGGATGGAAACTTTTAAAATCCAATAATCCATTAGCTGCCGTGTTTTTCCGGAACAGGTCTGTATATATGATGTCATTTTGACGGATGAGTCTTAGATCTAGAAATCCCACTGTAGACAAGGATATTTCAAAGGTTAAATAAATGTTATATACATTATCATTCAGCATCCGGAGGAAGTCCTCACATCCCTCCCTTGAGCCTGCCCAGATAAAAAAAATGTCATCGATAAACCGAAACCAATATAAAACATTTTCTCTAAAGGCCCGCGACGGGTACACGCTGGTCTCCTCCCACCAACCCATGAAAAGGTTGGCAAAGGAAGGAGCACAGCGGGCACCCATCGCGGTACCCGATAACTGTTTGAAAAAAGAAAAATCAAATATAAAATAATTGTGTGTTAACACAAACCTGAGCAGGCTCAAAAGGAAGGAATTATGTGGGAGCTCCCCAGGATGCACTCTTCTTAGAAAATGATCTACTGCCCTTAATCCGTCATCATGTGCAATGCTGGTGTAAAGAGCAGAAACATCGGCTGTCACCAGCCAGGCCTGCTCTGGCAGTCTCACATCTTTCAATTTCTCTATGAGATGTGTTGAATCTCTGATATAGGATGGCAAATCCTGTACCAACGGCTGAAGAAAAAAGTCTATGTATTCACAGGCTCTTTCCCCTATACCTCCAATACCCGAGACGATAGGTCTTCCAGGAGGGCACGTGAGATTTTTATGGACTTTAGGTACCAAGTAGAATGTGGGAATCACTGGTTTTTTTACAAATATATAGTCTCTTTCTCTTTTTCTAATCACTCCCTCCATCAGTGCTGCATCCAGTAGCCTTTCCAGCTTCCCATTAAATACTAGTGTAGGATCCGACGGCAATTTCACATAGTTTTTAATGTTGGTCAGTTGTTTAGACACCTCTTCCAAATACATCTCTATTGGCCACAGAACTACATTCCCCCCTTTGTCTGCCTCCTTTATAAGGAATGTCTTGTTGGTTTTTAAGCCAGCCAAGGCCTTCCTGTCAGTCACTGACAAATTTTGTTCTTTATTTTTGATTATTGGTAGTTTATGTATATCTGCCTTGACCACTTCAAAGAAGGTTTTAACCGAAGGTACGAGAGACAAGGGAGGAGTAGTAGTAGAGGGTAGTCTATGAGGAAAGCTTTTCCTACCTGCAGTGTCATCGTTTTCATTCAGGAGTTCCAGGAGATCGTGAAAAACCCGTCTATCTACTGTCGCTGTGGAGTCCGGAAAAAGTTCTGGTTTATGATGTAATGCTTTCAAGACAATTTTTCTGCAAAATAGATATAGATCTTTAATAACGGTAAACTTATCCGTAGTTAGCATGGGAGAAAAAGTGAGACCCCTCTGAAGAACTGACCTCTCTGCCTCAGACAAAGTATATGTGGATAGGTTAATGATTTGGAGCTGGTTATTAGTTATTTCTGGCGCCTGCTGCTCTTCTTCTGCCCTAGCATGGGCTGATAGCGTGGTCGCCTGTTTTTTCTTATTTCTCTTTCCCCGCCTTGTCCTCCGTCCGTGTCGCTTGTGTCTGAGGCTAAAAAATCGCTCAGACTGCTCTCAGCTGTGGCCCCCATGTCCTGTTGATTTGTTGCAAAAAATGGTCTTTTATTACCCGAATGTTTCCACCTGTAGGCTGTACCCTTTTCATAATCCTGTTTATCCCGTTGTAATTTAGTTTTCTTTCCTGTCATGATCTCCTGCTCAAATTTCGTAATCGTGTCCTTTAGATTTTTTTGAAAAGGCTGTACTTGTGTTATAGGGTCATAGGTCGACAGTTGTGCCTCCAGATTCTTTATTTTTTGTTTAAGTGTTGATAACGTCTCATTATCATGTTGTAATAACAGATTAAGCATGATTCTTGAGCACTGTGCCAGGCCTGCCTCCCAGATGCTTTTAACCCCTTCCCGACCCATGACGCCACGTAGGCGTCATGAAAGTCGGTGCCATTCCGACCCATGACGCCTATGCGGCGTCATGGAAAGATCGCGTCCCTGCAGGCCGGGTGAAAGGGTTAACTCCCATTTCACCCGATCTGCAGGGACAGGGGGAGTGGTAGTTTAGCCCAGGGGGGGTGGCTTCACCCCCTCGTGGCTACGATCGCTCTGATTGGCTGTTGAAAGTGAAACTGCCAATCAGAGCGATTTGTAATATTTCACCCATTATAACGGGTGAAATATTACAATCCAGCCATGGCCGATGCTGAAATATCATCGGCCATGGCTGGAAATACTAGTCTCAGTGATCAAAATAAAAAAAATAATAAATGACCCCCCCCCTTTGTCACCCCCATAGGTAGGGACAATAAAAAAATAAAGAAATTTTTTTTTTCCCACTAATGTTAGAATAGGGTTAGGGTTAGGGGTAGGGTTAGGGTTAGGGGTAGGGTTAGGGGTAGGGTTAGGGTTAGGGGTAGGGGTAGGGTTAGGGTTAGGGGTAGGGTTAGGGTTAGGGGTAGGGCTAGGGTTAGGGCTAGGGTTAGGGTTAGGGTTAGGAATGTGCACACGTATTCTGGTCCTCTGCGGATTTTTCCGCTGCGGATTTGATAAATCCGCAGTGCTAAACCGCTGCGGATTTATGGCGGATTTACCGCGTTTTTTTCTGCGCATTTCACTGCGGTTTTACAATTGCGATTTTCTATTGGAGCAGTTGTAAAACCGCTGCGGAATCCGCACAAAGAAGTGACATGCTGCGGAATGTAAACCGCTGCGTTTCCGTGCAGTTTTTCCGCAGCATGTGTACAGCGATTTTTGTTTCCCGTAGGTTTACATTGAACTGTACACTCATGGGAAACTGCTGCGGATCCGCAGCGTTTTCCGCAGCGTGTGCACATACCTTTAGAATTAGGCTATGTGCACACGGTGCGGATTTGGCTGCGGATTCGCAGCAGTGTTCCATCAGGTTTACAGTACCATGTAAACATATGAAAAACCAAATCCGCTGTGCCCATGGTGCGGAAAATACCGCGCGGGAACGCTGCGTTGTATTTTCCGCAGCATGTCAATTCTTTGTGCGGATTCCGCAGCGTTTTACACCTGTTCCTCAATAGGAATCCGCAGGTGAAATCCGCACAAAAAACACTGGAAATCCGCGGAAAATCCGCAGGTAAAACGCAGTGCCTTTTACCCGCAGATTTTTCAAAAATGGTGCGGAAATATCTCACACGAATCCGCAACGTGGGCACATAGCCTTAGGGTTAGGGTTGGAATTAGGGTTGTGGTTAGGGTTAGGGGTGTGTTGGGGTTAGTGTTGTGGTTAGGGGTGTGTTGGGGTTAGGGTTGTGATTAGGGTTATGGCTACAGTTGGGATTAGGGTTAGGGGTGTGTTGGGGTTAGTGTTGGAGTTAGAATTGAGGGGTTACCACTGTTTAGGCACATCAGGGGGTCTCCAAACGCAACATGGCGCCACCATTGATTCCAGCCAATCTCGTATTCAAAAAGTCAAATGGTGCTCCCTCACTTCCGAGCCCTGACGTGTGCCCAAACAGTGGTTTACCCCCACATATGGGGTACCAGCATACTCAGGACAAACTGCGCAACAATTACTGGGGTCCAATTTCTCCTGTTACCCTTGTGAAAATAAAAAAATGCTTGCTAAAACATAATTTTTGAGGAAAGAAAAATGATTTTTTATTTTCACGGCTCTGCGTTGTAAACGTCTGTGAAGCACTTGGAGGTTCAAAGTGCTCACCACATATCTAGATAAGTTCCTTGGGGGGTCTAGTTTCTAAAATGGGGTCACTTGTGGGGGGTTTCTACTGTTTAGGCACACCAGGGGCTCTGCAAACGCAACGTGACACCCGCAGACCATTCCATCAAAGTCTGCATTTCAAAAGTGACTACTTCCCTTCTGAGCCCCGACGTGTGCCCAAACAGTGGTTTACCCCCACATATGGGGTATCAGCGTACTCAGGAGAAACTGGACAACAACTTTTGGGGTCCAATTTCTCCTGTAACCCTTGGGAAAATAAAATATTCTGGGCTAAATAATTATTTTTGAGGAAAGAAAACGTATTTATTATTTTCACGGCTCTGCATTATAAACTTCTATGAAGCACTTGGGGGTTCAAAGTGCTCATCACACATCTAGATAAGTTCCTTTCAGGGTCTAGTTTCCAAAATGGGGTCACTTGTGGGGGGTTTCTACTGTTTAGGCACATCAGGGGCTCTGCAAACGCAACGTGACGCCCGCAGAGCATTCCATCAAAGTCTGCATTTCAAAACGTCACTACTTCAATTCCAAGCCCCGGCATGTGCCCAAACAGTAGTTTACCCCCACATATGGGGTATCACCGTACTCAGGAGAAACTGGACAACAAATATTGGGGTCAAATTTCTCCTGTTACCCTTGGGAAAATTAAAAAATTCTGGGCTAAATAATTATTTTTGAGGAAAGAAAACGTATTTATTATTTTCACGGCTCTGCATTATAAACTTCTATGAAGCACTTGGGGGTTCAAAGTGCTCACCACACATCTAGATAAGTTCCTTTGGGGGTCTAGTTTCCAAAATGGGGTCACTTGTGGGGGGTTTCTACTGTTAAGCCACATCAGGGGCTCTGCAAACGCAACGTGACGCCCACAGAGCATTCCATCAAAGTCTGCATTTCAAAACGTCACTACTTCACTTCCGAGCCCCGGCATGTGCCCAAACAGTGATTTACCCCCACATATGGGGTATCAGCGTACTCAGGAGAAACTGGAAAACAACTTTTGGGGTCAAATTTCTCCTGTTACCCTTGGGAAAATAAAAAATTGCAGGCTAAAAGATCATTTTTGAGAAAATAATTTTTTTTTTTATTTTCATGGCTCTGCGTTATAAACTTCTGTGAAGCACTTGGGGGTTCAAAGTCCTCACCACACATCTAGATTAGTTCCTTTGGGGGTCTAGTTTCTAAAATGGTGTCATTTCTGGGGGATCTCCAATGTTTAGGCACACAGGGGCTCTCCAAACGTGACATGGTGTCCGCTAATGATTGGAGCTAATTTTCCATTTAAAAAGCCAAATGGCGTGCCATCCCTTCCGAGCCCTGCCGTGCGCCCAAACAGTGGTTTACCCCCACATATGGGGTATCAGCGTACTCAGGACAAACTGGACAACAATATTTGGGGTCCAATTTCTCCTATTATCCTTGGCAAAATAGGAAATTCCAGGCTAAAAAATCATTTTTGAGGAAAGAAAAATTATTTTTTATTTTCATGGCTCTGCGTTATAAACTTCTGTGAAGCACCTGGGGGTTTAAAGTGCTCAATATGCATCTAGATAAGTTCCTTGGGGGGTCTAGTTTCCAAAATGGGGTCACTTGTGCGGGAGCTCCAATGTTTAGGCACACAGGGGCTCTCCAAACGCGACATGGTGTCCGCTAACAATTGGAGCTAATTTTCCATTCAAAAAGTCAAATGGCGCGCCTTCTCTTCCGAGCCCTGCCGAGTGCCCAAACAGTGGTTTACCCCCACATATGAGGTATCGGCGTACTCGGGAGAAATTGCCCAACAAATTTTATGATCCATTTTATCCTACTGCCCATGTGAAAATGAAAAAATTGAGGCGAAAAGAATTTTTTTGTGAAAAAAAATTACTTTTTCATTTTTACAGATCAATTTGTGAAGCACCTGAGGGTTTAAAGTGCTCACTAGGCATCTAAATTAGTTCCTTGGGGGGTCTAGTTTCCAAAATGGGGTCACTTGTGGGGGAGCGCCAATGTTTAGGCACACAGGAGCTATCCAAACGCGACATGGTGTCCGCTAACGATGGAAATAATTTTTCATTCAAAAAGTCAAATGGCGCTCCTTCCCTTCCGAGCCTTACCATGTGCCCAAACAGTGGTTTACCTCCACATGTGAGGTATTGGTGTACTCAGGAGAAATTGCCCAACTCATTTTAGGATCCATTTTATCCTGTTGCCCACGTGAAAATGAAAAAATTGAGGCTAAAAGAATTTTTTTGTGAAAAAAAAGTACTTTTTCATTTTTACGGATCAATTTGTGAAGCACCTGGGGGTTCAAAGTGCTCACTATGCATCTAGATAAGTTCCTTGGGGCGTCTAGTTTCCAAAATGGGGTCACTTGTGGGGGAGCTCCAATTTTTAGGCACACGGGGGCTCTCCAAACGTGACATGGTGTCCGCTAAAGAGTGGAGCCAATTTTTGATTCAAAAAGTCAAATGGCGCTCCTTCCCTTCCAAGCCCTGCCATGCGCCAAAACAGTGGTTTACCCCCACATATGAGGTATCAGCGTACTCAGGACAAATTGGACAACAACTTTCATGGTTCAGTTTCTCCTTTTACCATTGGGAAAATAAAAAAATTGTTGCTAAAAGATAATTTTTGTGACTAAAAAGTTAAATGTTCATTTTTTCCTTCCATGTTGCTTCTGCTGCTGTGAAGCACCTGAAGGGTTAATAAACTTCTTGAATGTGGTTTTGAGTACCTTGAGGGGTGCAGTTTTTAGAATGGTGTCACTTTTGGGTATTTTCAGCCATATAGACCCCTCAAACTGACTTCAAATGTGAGGTGGTCCCTAAAAAAAATGGTTTTGTAAATTTCGTTGTAAAAATGACAAATCGCTGGTCGAATTTTAACCCTTATAACTTCCTAACAAAAAAAAATTTTGTTTCCAAAATTGTGCTGATGTAAAGTAAACATGTGGGAAATGTTATTTATTAACTATTTTGTGTCACATATCTCTCTGGTTTAACAGAATAAAAATTCAAAATGTGAAAATTGCGAAATTTTCAAAATTTTCGCCAAATTTCCGTGTTTATCACAAATAAACGCAGAATTTATTGACCTAAATTTACCACTAACATGAAGCCCAATATGTCACGAAAAAACAATCTCAGAACCGCTAGGATCCGTTGAAGCGTTCCTGAGTTATTACCTCATAAAGGGACACTGGTCAGAATTGCAAAAAACGGCAAGGTCTTTAAGGTCAAAATAGGCTGGGTCTTGAA
Source organism: Ranitomeya imitator (assembly GCF_032444005.1). Classification (NCBI taxonomy): domain Eukaryota; kingdom Metazoa; phylum Chordata; class Amphibia; order Anura; family Dendrobatidae; genus Ranitomeya; species Ranitomeya imitator. The sequence goes on from NC_091288.1 coordinate 185,986,648, forward strand.
GGGGTTAAAAACCGGAGTGACTTCCCAGGCCGGAAAAATTTGCACCCTCAATCCTCGAGGAAAAATGGATAATTTTAGATACTGTTCTAAAGTTCGAACATTCCACCAGATTTTCGTGATGGTTTTATGTGTGTCCATGAGTTCTCGGGTAAGTTTATTAAAATCCGAACCTTCATTTACTGGTGTATCAAGAAAAATATCCCCACTCTGACTGTTCCATAAGGCCTCCCGGGTGTTGAGATCATAAGCCATATTGTAGACTGCTAATGAATAAACGTGAAGATAATTATTATTTAATGCTCTCTATATATATACACATATATGGGCGTGCCACCACTCAGAACCCCAAACAAATGGGAAAACACCATAGGCAGAAAAAGAAAGTCGAGCGGGCACCACCTAAATATTTCTCACCATATATGCCCGGTGCTACCAATGCGCTTATAAATACAGTACTATAAAGAAAGAAGAAAAGAGAAGCGCAAAGAGGTGCACACTGAGCCAATGTAATCAATATAAACAAATCTTTATTGAGACCAAAACTTCAGTGCTAAACTTTAAAAACATACATTAAAAACAGCATAAAACATATGCCTATACACACTACTTTCAATGTCCTCTGTATGGGGACATGATAGAAACCAGACCCCCTAGGAAAAATAATCCTGTGGCGTAGCTCCGTGAGTTGCAAAATAGTATAAAGTCAGAGCAATGCAGATAAGTGTCCTGTGGTGCCGTCCTGACGTGGTTTAATAATGTCCAAAATAGATATCCGGCTCTTGTTATATATAATAATACTATGATATCCCAAGGTTTAGATGACTAATTAAGAACATGCAGATATCCATTTAATATGTCCACTAAGTACTAAACAATGAGCCCTTCATATATTGTGGGCATGGAGATGCACATAAACAATATTATGATACATTTAGAAAAAAAAAAAAAAAAAAAAACAGAAATGGAACCACAGGCATCACCCACTGCATGTGAAGATAAATAAGTAATATACTCACTAGGAGACAGGGTCTGGAGGCTCCCTACGCGTATCGCCACTCCTGGTGGCTTCGTCAGGGGAAATGATGATATACAAGTCGTGTCCAGCATATATAGCGTAAGTGCACTTACTTATTGGTCAGCTAATGCCGACACCTGTGTTCGGCAGTCTCTGACCAACAGGAACCAGTCAGTAAGTCTTGAGTGGGGATAAGTAAAACCTGTCCTTATTTGTAGACGGTCTAATTATGTCACAGTTCCCCTCCCTTCTCTGCTGTGCAATGTAGACTCCGATTGGTGAAGTGAAACTTGTGAGAAGTTCCCTTGGTTACCGAGCGTCTTAGAGGCCTGACGTCAGTCCAATAGGTGTCCTCCATTTTCCGCGTCTGCGCAATGCGAACAAAATGCATCTTAATTATACAGCGTCCTGGAACCGGACATTTGTCTTTCAATGCAGGCCGCTTTTGCGCCTGCGTGATACGCTATTACTAAAGTCCGGCGCCAGCCCTATAATGACTATTTACTGAATGCGTTTGCGCAGTACTTGCGGAGAAATCATACCTATAAAATACATTTTTCTCTTTTAGAAAACTCCATAGTTAATTAGGAAAAAAAAAAATAAAAAATTGTTTATCTCCTTTGTGCACCTGCGCAGTGCTATCAAAATCTGGGAAAATCATGTCTATTGTAAAGCCATACAGGCATGAGTTACCAGCTGCAAGATATACTAATTGTGCATCTATGCAATATAATCCCCTAATTGCCTGGCGTCTGGAGATACAGACGCTGGTCCACTAATGTAGATATACTTTACACCTGCACCATATTCCGATAGTAAGCGTCCGCTAGTCGCGCCTGCGCAGTGCGACCAAAATACATCACTTCATAGTTTCTTGGCGTCCTAGAAACCAGACGCTGATCTACCGATATGGTTCGCTTATTGCGCCTGCACGACGCGCTGTTGCTAGAGCCCATCGCCAGCCCTATAACCACCATTACTAAGTATGCCTACGCAATATCTACAGGGAAGTCATTCCTATAATAATTCGTTCTTAGAACTCCATTTTTGATGAGGTAATAGTATTATTATTATTATTATTATTTATTGTTATAGCGCCATTTATTCCATGGCGCTTTACATGTGAGGAGGGGTATACATAATGAAAACAAGTACAATAATCTTAAACAATACAAGTCATAACTGGTACAGGAGGAATGAGGACCCTGCCCGCGAGGGCTCACAATCTACAAGGGATGGGTGAGAATACAGTAGGTGAGGGTAGAGATGGTCATGCAGCGGTTTGGTCGATCGGTGGTAGCTGCAGGTTGTAGGCTTGTCTGAAGAGGTGGGTCTTCAGGTTCTTTTTGAAGGTTTCGATGGTAAATCTCTTGTTATTCCTACACAGTGTTTATTAAGATCCAGAAAAGTCATATCTATTGCCTTACGGGCATCAGTTTTCCACTAGATGATAAACTGTTTGTGCATCTATGCAATACAGAACGCTGTTAACCAAGCGTCCAAAAATACGGACTCTGGTCCACTAGTGTGAGTAATATTTTACCATGTTATCCCAAGAGAGAGAAAAAAAAAAAAAAAAAAAAAAAAATTTAAAAAATGATGATGAACCCATCTAGGGCAGAAGGAATCCTGTATAGAGGAGATCCTCATTGAGGCCCCCTGGTGATACTGATCCCAACTGGTATATCCAGCGGGCCTCTAGTCTGAGCAATTCCCCCTGTCTGTCCCTTCTGCGGATATTTGGTGGAATTTTCTGCAGGCCGGTAACCCGCAGATCCCGAGTATTGCTAGAATGAACCTGCAAAAAATGTCAGTTCTTCAGAGGGGTCTCACTTTTTCTCCCATGCTAACTACGGATAAGTTTACCGTTATTAAAGATCTATATCTATTTTGCAGAAAAATTGTCTTGAAAGCATTACATCATAAACCAGAACTTTTTCCGGACTCCACAGCGACAGTAGATAGACGGGTTTTTCACGATCTCCTGGAACTCCTGAATGAAAACGATGACACTGCAGGTAGGAAAAGCTTTCCTCATAGACTACCCTCTACTACTACTCCTCCCTTGTCTCTCGTACCTTCGGTTAAAACCTTCTTTGAAGTGGTCAAGGCAGATATACATAAACTACCAATAATCAAAAATAAAGAACAAAATTTGTCAGTGACTGACAGGAAGGCCTTGGCTGGCTTAAAAACCAACAAGACATTCCTTATAAAGGAGGCAGACAAAGGGGGGAATGTAGTTCTGTGGCCAATAGAGATGTATTTGGAAGAGGTGTCTAAACAACTGACCAACATTAAAAACTATGTGAAATTGCCGTCGGATCCTACACTAGTATTTAATGGGAAGCTGGAAAGGCTACTGGATGCAGCACTGATGGAGGGAGTGATTAGAAAAAGAGAAAGAGACTATATATTTGTAAAAAAACCAGTGATTCCCACATTCTACTTGGTACCTAAAGTCCATAAAAATCTCACGTGCCCTCCTGGAAGACCTATCGTCTCGGGTATTGGAGGTATAGGGGAAAGAGCCTGTGAATACATAGACTTTTTTCTTCAGCCGTTGGTACAGGATTTGCCATCCTATATCAGAGATTCAACACATCTCATAGAGAAATTGAAAGATGTGAGACTGCCAGAGCAGGCCTGGCTGGTGACAGCCGATGTTTCTGCTCTTTACACCAGCATTGCACATGATGACGGATTAAGGGCAGTAGATCATTTTCTAAGAAGAGTGCATCCTGGGGAGCTCCCACATAATTCCTTCCTTTTGAGCCTGCTCAGGTTTGTGTTAACACACAATTATTTTATATTTGATTTTTCTTTTTTCAAACAGTTATCGGGTACCGCGATGGGTGCCCGCTGTGCTCCTTCCTTTGCCAACCTTTTCATGGGTTGGTGGGAGGAGACCAGCGTGTACCCGTCGCGGGCCTTTAGAGAAAATGTTTTATATTGGTTTCGGTTTATCGATGACATTTTTTTTATCTGGGCAGGCTCAAGGGAGGGATGTGAGGACTTCCTCCGGATGCTGAATGATAATGTATATAACATTTATTTAACCTTTGAAATATCCTTGTCTACAGTGGGATTTCTAGATCTAAGACTCATCCGTCAAAATGACATCATATATACAGACCTGTTCCGGAAAAACACGGCAGCTAATGGATTATTGGATTTTAAAAGTTTCCATCCTCATCATCTGAAGAAAAATTTACCTACTGGTCAATTTCACAGAATCCGGAGGAACTGTACCCTACAGAGTGATTTTTGCTCTCAAGCTAAGGCCCTCTCAACGCGTCTGCAGGCAAGAGGTTATCCGAGATCGATTATAAAAAATGCCCTACAGCAAACTAAATCTATCCCAAGGACACAACTGTTAAAACCGAGAAACAGGAAAGTGGATAACGAACTCAGGTATATAACTACATTCCACAATCATTGGAAGGAAGTCTCCGAATTATTCAGGAGACACTGGAACATCCTGAAAACAGACCCTAAGGTGACAGACCTTGTACCAGAGCGCCCTCTAATTACAGCTAGGAGGGCACCAAATTTACGAGACTCCCTCTCAAGGAGCCACTTTATTAAACCAACTTTGAAACTGGGCAGGGGATGTACCCTCAGAGGTATGTATCCATGCGGGGAATGCAATATTTGCTCGTTGGTAAGCAGGGGCTCCTGCTTTGCCAATCCCCTAGATGGGACTGAGTATAATTTAAAGGACTATATGAACTGTAAAACATCTAATGTGATCTATGCTTTGACATGCTCTTGCCCCAAGACCTATGTAGGACAGACTTCCCAGGAGCTTCGCAAAAGAGTACAACAGCATATCTCTAATATTAATTGCGCCAAACAAGATATATCCAAAGGCAAAATGGTTTCCACAGTAGCCATGCATTTTTTGCAGGTTCATTCTAGCAATACTCGGGATCTGCGGGTTACCGGCCTGCAGAAAATTCCACCAAATATCCGCAGAAGGGACAGACAGGGGGAATTGCTCAGACTAGAGGCCCGCTGGATATACCAGTTGGGATCAGTATCACCAGGGGGCCTCAATGAGGATCTCCTCTATACAGGATTCCTTCTGCCCTAGATGGGTTCATCATCATTTTTTAAATTTTTTTTTTTTTTTTTTTTTTCTCTCTCTTGGGATAACATGGTAAAATATTACTCACACTAGTGGACCAGAGTCCGTATTTTTGGACGCTTGGTTAACAGCGTTCTGTATTGCATAGATGCACAAACAGTTTATCATCTAGTGGAAAACTGATGCCCGTAAGGCAATAGATAGGACTTTTCTGGATCTTAATAAACACTGTGTAGGAATAACAAGAGATTTACTATTACCTCATCAAAAATGGAGTTCTAAGAACGAATTATTATAGGAATGACTTCCCTGTAGATATTGCGTAGGCATACTTAGTAATGGTGGTTATAGGGCTGGCGATGGGCTCTAGCAACAGCGCGTCGTGCAGGCGCAATAAGCGAACCATATCGGTAGATCAGCGTCTGGTTTCTAGGACGCCAAGAAACTATGAAGTGATGTATTTTGGTCGCACTGCGCAGGCGCGACTAGCGGACGCTTACTATCGGAATATGGTGCAGGTGTAAAGTATATCTACATTAGTGGACCAGCGTCTGTATCTCCAGACGCCAGGCAATTAGGGGATTATATTGCATAGATGCACAATTAGTATATCTTGCAGCTGGAAACTCATGCCTGTATGGCTTTACAATAGACATGATTTTCCCAGATTTTGATAGCACTGCGCAGGTGCACAAAGGAGATAAACAATTTTTTTTTTTTTTTTTTCCTAATTAACTATGGAGTTTTCTAAAAGAGAAAAATGTATTTTATAGGTATGATTTCTCCGCAAGTACTGCGCAAACGCATTCAGTAAATAGTCATTATAGGGCTGGCGCCGGACTTTAGTAATAGCGTATCACGCAGGCGCAAAAGCGGCCTGCATTGAAAGACAAATGTCCGGTTCCAGGACGCTGTATAATTAAGATGCATTTTGTTCGCATTGCGCAGACGCGGAAAATGGAGGACACCTATTGGACTGACGTCAGGCCTCTAAGACGCTCGGTAACCAAGGGAACTTCTCACAAGTTTCACTTCACCAATCGGAGTCTACATTGCACAGCAGAGAAGGGAGGGGAACTGTGACATAATTAGACCGTCTACAAATAAGGACAGGTTTTACTTATCCCCACTCAAGACTTACTGACTGGTTCCTGTTGGTCAGAGACTGCCGAACACAGGTGTCGGCATTAGCTGACCAATAAGTAAGTGCACTTACGCTATATATGCTGGACACGACTTGTATATCATCATTTCCCCTGACGAAGCCACCAGGAGTGGCGATACGCGTAGGGAGCCTCCAGACCCTGTCTCCTAGTGAGTATATTACTTATTTATCTTCACATGCAGTGGGTGATGCCTGTGGTTCCATTTCTGTTTTTTTTTTTTTTTTTTTTTCTAAATGTATCATAATATTGTTTATGTGCATCTCCATGCCCACAATATATGAAGGGCTCATTGTTTAGTACTTAGTGGACATATTAAATGGATATCTGCATGTTCTTAATTAGTCATCTAAACCTTGGGATATCATAGTATTATTATATATAACAAGAGCCGGATATCTATTTTGGACATTATTAAACCACGTCAGGACGGCACCACAGGACACTTATCTGCATTGCTCTGACTTTATACTATTTTGCAACTCACGGAGCTACGCCACAGGATTATTTTTCCTAGGGGGTCTGGTTTCTATCATGTCCCCATACAGAGGACATTGAAAGTAGTGTGTATAGGCATATGTTTTATGCTGTTTTTAATGTATGTTTTTAAAGTTTAGCACTGAAGTTTTGGTCTCAATAAAGATTTGTTTATATTGATTACATTGGCTCAGTGTGCACCTCTTTGCGCTTCTCTTTTCTTCTTTCTTTATAGTACTGTATTTATAAGCGCATTGGTAGCACCGGGCATATATGGTGAGAAATATTTAGGTGGTGCCCGCTCGACTTTCTTTTTCTGCCTATGGTGTGGTCCCGTATAATGCTCCATACAGTAAATTAGCATCATACGGTATATTGTTCCACACTGTATATTTGGCCCCATATGAATCTACATATAGAATAATGGCCCCATATAATGCTCCATATAGAATAATGGTGCCACATAATGCTCCATACAGAATAATGGACCCCCATATAATGCTCCATACATGATAATAGACCCCATATAGTGCTCCATACTGAATAATGGTACCACAATGCTCCATACAGAATAATGGACCTCATATATTGCTCCATACAGAATAATGGACGTATATATTTCTCAATACAGAATATTGGGTCCCATATATTGCTCAATTTATAAAAAAAACAACAAATACTCATTTCACAGTCGACCACTGCCTACTGCTACAGATTCTTTCTTCCCTTGGCATCAAAGGCCTTGCCTCATACCTTTCCGACTGCACATTTAGCGCTTCCAACTCCCACCTTATCCCACCCTCTCTCTGTTGGAGTCCCTGAAGGCTCTATCCTAGGGCCCCTACTTTTTCACATCTATACCCTTGGCCTAGGACAACTCAAAGTCCCATGGCTTCCAGTACCACCTTTATGCGGACGACACTCGGATCTACCTCTCTGGCCCAGATGTCACCTCTCTGCTGTCCAGAATCCCAGAGTGTCTATCAGCCATATCCTCCTTCTCCAACTCTCGCTTCCTAAAACACAATGTAGACAAAACCGAACTCCTCATCTTTCCCCTATCTCGCGTATTCCCCCTACCTGATCTATCTATTATGGTAAATTATGGCATCACGCTCTCTCCCGCACCTGAAATCCGCTGCCTCGGGGTACCTCTCGACTCTGCCCTGTCCTTCAAACTGCACGTCCAAACTCTTGCCACCTCCTTTCGCCTCCAACTCAAAAATATTGCCAGAATCTGTCCCTTCTTCAGTCCACAATCTACTAAAACTCTTGTACATGCCCTCATCATCTCTCGCCTCGATTACTGCAATACCCTCCTCTGTGGTCTCCCTGCTAACTCTCTTGCACCTCTTGTGCAGCCATAATACAGTATGGAGCATCATGTGCAGCCAATATACAGTATTGAGCATCATGTGCAGCCAATATACCGTATGGAGCCTCATGTGCAGCCAATATACAGTATGGAGCCTCATGTGCAGCCATTACACAGCATGGAGCATCATGTGCAGTCATTATACAGTATGGAGCATCATGTGCAGCCATTATACAGTATGGAGCATCATGTGCGGCCATTATACAGCATGGAGCATCATGTGCAGCCATTATACAGCATGGAGCATCATGTGCAGCCATTATACATCATGGAGCATCATGTTCAGCCATTATACAGTATGGAGCATCATGTGTGGTCATTATACAGTATTGAGCATCATGTGTGGCCATTATAAAGTATGGAGCATCATGTGTGGTCATTATACAGTATTGAGCATTGTGGGGCCATTATACAGTATGAAGCATCATATGTGGCCATTATACAGTATGGAGCATCATGTGCAGCCATTATACAGCATGGAGCATCATGTGCAACCATTATACAGCATGGAGCATCATGTGCAGCCATTGTACAGTATGGAGCATCATGTGTGGTCATTATACAGTATGGAGCATTGTGGGGCCATTATTGTTAAGGACTGGCGGAACGCACCAAGAATAAGATGTTATGGAATTAGGTGCGTTCGCAGTCCGAGGTCCACCGTGCAGGTAAAAACCCTGCTGCTAGTAGAGACAGACTATATGGCGGTACTATAAAAATACACACATGAGTTAACTTCACCCTGTGTGCTGGAAGCGAACCCTGTTGAGTCACAGGACCGCGGTACCGCACATAGAGCGCAAGCAAGGAGTCTCTAATCTCAATCCCAAGACAGAGGATTTGAGTTCAAAGACCTCATGCGCTCGACACCGCAACTGGGGTGTCAGAGAAACAGAAATAATAATATACAAAGGCACGAGAGTGCGTGCGGTGCCGCACTGATGGACGCCACTAACCACCCAGGCTTGGGTCAGGAAAGCGCAGAGAAAGCGCACGGCGCCGTACTGGCGGACACATCAACTGGACGCTGTAATGTGTGTTACGTGCTGATGGCTAGTCAGGCGCTAGATAGCTACCACCATTCACAAACAGACAACAACACTAGGAATGGGATATTTAGGAGCGTTCATCTTTCGACATACATCCATCTACACACACACATAATATTAAGACAATACTAGCGCATGGCCGTGCGGTCATGCGCAGCTTATATAGTTGCAGCACAGGAAACTGCTACCGAAGTTTTGCCCTTTCAGGACCTTCCTGGAGGACCAATGGGATGTGCTGCAGTACCTGAGCATGTGACCCTCGATCTCCAACGGGAGATCTTGCCCTGGGCATGCTCAGTGTGTGTAAATAAGGACTTAGTCCCAGAGAAGCCTGCTCGCTGCAGATCAGTGCAGGGCAGATCAGTGCAGGGCACAACAGGAGGGCCAGAAAAGGCAGTAGTAACCCTTTGCACAGAATCAGTCCCAGCGAGACGCTGGGAGCGACGCCTCCGCTGAGCAGACCCCACTGCGGCCGATGCAGAATGGGAGACCGCAGCAGACACGGATCGATATTCCCCCAGTGCAGCAGAGGAAACTCGACTCCTAACAATTATACAGTATGAAGCATCATATGTGGCCATTATACAGTATGGAGCATCATGTGCAGCCATTATACAGTATGGAGCATCATGTGCGACCATTATACAGTATGGAGCATTGTGGGGCCATTATACAGTATGGAGCATCATGTGTGGTCATTATACAGTATGGAGCATTATATGTGGCCATTATACAGTATGGAGCATCATGTGTGGCCATTATACAGTATGAAGCATCATATGTGGCCATTATACAGTATGGAGCATCATGTGCAGCCATTATACAGCTTGGAGCATCATGTGAGGCCATTATACAGCATGGAGCATCATGTGCAGCCATTATACAGTATGGAGCATCATGTGTGGTCATTATACAGTATGGAGCATTGTGGGGCCATTATACAGTATGGAGCATCATGTGCAGCCATTATACAGTATGGAGCATCATGTGCGGCCATTATACAGCATGGAGCATCATGTGTGGTCATTATACAGTATGGAGCATTGTGGGGCCATTATACAGTATAAAGCATCATATGTGGCCATTATACAGTATGGAGCATCATATGTGGCCATTATACAGTATGGAGCATCATGTGTGGCCATTATACAGTATGGAGCATCATGTGTGGCCATTATACAGTATGGAGCATCATGTGTGGCCATTATAAAGAATGGAGCACTGTGTGGCCATATTTTTTTGTTTATAATTATTTTTACTAGATGGTGGCCCGATTCTAACGCATCGGGTATTCTAGAATATGCATGTTCACGTAGTATATTGCCCAGCGACGTAGTATATTGCCCAGTCACGTAGTATATTGCCCAATGACGTAGTATATTGCCCAGCCCACGTAGTGTATTGCCCAGCCACATAGTATATTGCCCCGTCACGTAGTATATTGCCCAGCCCACGTAGTATATTGCCCAGTCACGTAGTATATTGCCCAGTCACGTGCGGTCATGCGCAGCTTATATAGTTGCAGCACAGGAAACTGCTACCGAAGTTTTGCCCTTTCAGGACCTTCCTGGAGGACCAATGGGATGTGCTGCAGTACCTGAGCATGTGACCCTGGATCTCCAACGGGAGATCTTGCCCTGGGCATGCTCAGTGTGTGTAAATAAGGACTTAGTCCCAGAGAAGCCTGCTCGCCGCAGATCAGTGCAGGGTACAACAGGAGGGCCAGAAAAGGCAGTAGTAACCCTTTGCACAGAATCAGTCCCAGCGAGACGCTGGGAGCGACGCCTCCGCTGAGCAGACCCCACTGCGGCCGATGCAGAATGGGAGACCGCAGCAGACACGGATCGAGATTCCCCCTGTGCAGCAGAGGAAACTCGACTCCTAACAATTATACAGTATGAAGCATCATATGTGGCCATTATACAGTATGGAGCATCATGTGCAGCCATTATACAGTATGGAGCATCATGTGCAGCCATTATACAGTATGGAGCATTGTGGGGCCATTATACAGTATGGAGCATCATGTGTGGTCATTATACAGTATGGAGCATTGTGGGGCCATTATACAGTATGAAGCATCATATGTGGCCATTATACAGTATGGAGCATCATATTTGGCCATTATACAGTATGGAGCATCATGTGTGGCCATTATACAGTATGAAGCATCATATGTGGCCATTATACAGTATGGAGCATCATGTGCAGCCATTATACAGCTTGGAGCATCATGTGCGGCCATTATACAGCATGGAGCATCTTGTGCAACCATTATACAGTATGGAGCATCATGTGTGGTCATTATACAGTATGGAGCATTGTGGGGCCATTATACAGTATGAAGCATCATATGCGGCCATTATACAGTATGGAGCATCATGTGCAGCCATTATACAGCATGGAGCATCATGTGTGGTCATTATACAGTATGGAGCATTGTGGGGCCATTATACAGTATGAAGCATCATATGTGGCCATTATACAGTATGGAGCATCATATGTGGCCATTATAAAGTATGGAGCATCATGTGTGGCCATTGTACAGTATGGAGCATCATGTGTGGCCATTATAAAGTATGGAGCATCATGCGTGGCCATTATAAAGAATGGAGCACTGTGTGGCCATATTTTTTTGTTTATAATTATTTTTTACTAGATGGTGGCCCGATTCTAACGCATCGGGTATTCTAGAATATGCATGTTCACGTAGTATATTGCTCAGCGACGTAGTATATTGCCCAGTCACGTAGTATATTGCCCAGTGACGTAGTATATTGCCCAGCCCACGTAGTGTATTGCCCAGCCACGTAGTATATTGCCCAGTCACGTAGTATATTGCCCAGCCCACGTAGTATATTGCCCAGCCCACGTAGTATATTGCCCAGTCACGTAGTATATTGCTCAGTCACGTAGTATTTTGCCAAGCCCACGTAGTATATTGCCCAGTCACGTAGTATATTGCCCAGCCACGTAGTATATTGCCCAGCCTCATAGTATATTGCCCAGCCACGTAGTATATTGCCCAGCCACGTAGTATATTACCCAGCCACGTAGTATATTGCCCAGCCCACGTAGTATATTGCTGAGCCCACGTAGTATATTGGCCAGCAACTTAGTATATTGCCCAGCCCACATAGTATATTGCCCAGCCACGTAGTATATTGCCCAGCCACGTAGTATATTGCCCAGCCCACGTAGTATATTGCTGAGCCCACGTAGTATATTGGCCAGCGACCTAGTATATTGCCTAGCCCACATAGTATATTGCCAAGTCACGTAGTATATTGCCCAGTCACGTAGTATATTGCCCAGCCTCATAGTATATTGCCCAGCCACGTAGTATATTGCCCAGCCACGTAGTATATTGCCCAGCCCACGTAGTATATTGCTGAGCCCACGTAGTATATTGGCCAGCGACCTAGTATATTGCCTAGCCCACATAGTATATTGCCAAGTCACGTAGTATATTGCCCAGTCATGTAGTATATTGGCCAGTCACGTAGTATATTGGCCAGTCACGTAGTATATTGGCCAGTCACGTAGTATATTGGCCAGTCACGTAGTATATTGGCCATTCACGTAGTATATTGGCCAGTCACGTAGTATATTGGCCAGTCACGTAGTATATTGGCCAGTCACGTAGTATATTGCCCAGTCACGTAGTATATTGCCCAGCCTCGTAGTATATTGCCCAGCCACGTAGTATATTGCCCAGCCACGTAGTATATTGCCCAGCCCACGTAGTATATTGCTGAGCCCACGTAGTATATTGGCCAGCGACCTAGTATATTGCCCAGCCCACATAGTATATTGCCAAGTCACGTAGTATATTGCCCAGTCACGTAGTATATTGCCCAATCACGTAGTATATTGCCCAATCACGTAGTATGTTGCCCAGTCACGTAGTATATTTCCAAGCCACGTAGTATATTGCCCAGTCATGTAGTATATTGCCCAGTCACGTAGTATATTGCCCATAGTCCAAAGAGAAACAAAAGACCAGCGCTCCATCCGGGTGTAATATTCCAAGGTGCAAACTTTATTGGGCCATGTTACAGCAACGGGAAGGTTCCCTGGATGTGGACCTGGCGCCCCAATAAGTGAGTGCTGTCAGTCTCCTTTTTCTTCTTTGTAGTATATTGCCCAGTGACGTAGTATATTGCCCAGCCACGTAGTATATAGCAGAGCTATGTAGTATATTGCCCAGCCCACGTAGTATATTGCCCAGCCCAAGTAGTATATTGCCCAGCCACATAGTATATTGCCCAGCCCACGTAGTATATTGCCCAGCCACATAGTATATTGCCCAGCCACGTAGTATATTGCCCAGTCACGTAGTATATTGCCCAGTCACGTAGTATATTGCCCAGTCACGTAGTATATTGCCCAGTCACGTAGTATATTGCCCAGTCACGTAGTATATTGCCCAGTCACGTAGTATATTGCCCAGTCACGTAGTATATTGCCCAGTCACGTAGTATATTGCCCAGTCACGTAGTATATTGCCCAGTCACGTAGTATATTGCCCAGTCACGTAGTATATTGCCCAGTCACGTAGTATATTGCACAGCCCACGTAGTATATTGCACAGCCCACGTAGTACATTGCCCAGCCCACGTAGTATATTGCCCAGCCACGTAGTATATTGCCCAGTCACGTAGTATATTGCCCAGTGACGTAGTATATTGCCCAGTCACGTAGTATATTGCCCAGTCACGTAGTATATTGCCCAGCCACATAGTATATTGCCCAGTCACGTAGTATATTGCCCAGCCCACGTAGTATATTGCCCAGCCACGTAGTATATTGCCCAGCCACGTAGTATATTTCCCAGCCATGTAGTATATTGCCCAGCCCACGTAGTACATTGCCCAGCCCACGTAGTATATTGCCCAGCCACGTAGTATATTGCCCAGCCACGTAGTATATTGCCCAGTCACGTAGTGTATTGCCCAGTCACGTAGTATATTGCCCAGCCACATAGTATATAGCAGAGCTATGTAGTATATTGCCCAGTCACGTAGTATATTGCCCAGCCCACGTAGTATATTGCCCAGCCACATAGTATATTGCCCAGCCACATAGTATATTGCCCAGCCACATAGTATATTGCCCAGCCACGTAGTATATTGCCCAGTCACGTAGTATATTGCCCAGTCACGTAGTATATTGCCCAGTCACGTAGTATATTGCCCAGTCACGTAGTATATTGCCCAGTCACGTAGTATATTGCCCAGCCCACGTAGTATATTGCCCAGCCCACGTAGTACATTGCCCAGCCCACGTAGTATATTGCCCAGCCACGTAGTATATTGCCCAGTCACGTAGTATATTGCCCAGTGACGTAGTATATTGCCCAGCCCACGTAGTATATTGCCCAGCCACGTAGTATATTGCCCAGTCACGTAGTATATTGCCCAGCCCACGTAGTATATTGCCCAGCCACATAGTATATTGCCCAGCCACGTAGTATATTGCCCAGCCCACGTAGTACATTGCCCAGCCCACGTAGTACATTGCCCAGCCCACGTAGTATATTGCCCAGCCACGTAGTATATTGCCCAGCCACGTAGTATATTGCCCAGTCACGTAGTGTATTGCCCAGTCACGTAGTATATTGCCCAGCCACATAGTATATAGCAGAGCTATGTAGTATATTGCCCAGTCACGTAGTATATTGCCCAGCCCACGTAGTATATTGCCCAGCCCACGTAGTATATTGCCCAGCCCACGTAGTATATTGGCCAGCCCACGTAGTATATTGGCCAGCCCACGTAGTATATTGGCCAGCCCACGTAGTATATTGGCCAGCCCACGTAGTATATTGGCCAGCCCACGTAGTATATTGCCCAGCCCACATAGTATATTGCCCAGCCCACATAGTATATTGCCCAGTCACGTAGTATATTGCCCAGCCATGTAGAATATTGCCCAGCCACGTAGTATATTGCCCAGTGATGTAGTATATTGCCCAGTCACGTAGTATATTGCCCAGTCACGTAGTATATTGCCCAGTCACGTAGTATATTTCCCAGCCCACGTATTATATTGCCCAGGCACGTAGTATATTGCCCAGCCACATAGTATATTGCCCAGCCACATAGTATATTGCCCAGCCACATAGTATATTGCCCAGCCACATAGTATATTGCACAACGACGGAGTATACAGCACAGAGCCACGTAGTATAGAGACTTAAAAAAAATAAACATATACTCACCTTCCGAAGGCCCGTTGAAGTCCTGCTATACTCACCATCCGCCGCCTTTCCCGCTCCTCGCCACGCTCCCGGGACCGCTCCATTGCAAGCGGCAGCTTCCGCTCCCAGGGCTGGTGTGAGCAGGACCTATGATGATGTCACAGTCACATGACCGTGACATCACGGCAGGTCCTTGTCGCACACCAACCCTGGGAGCGGAAGCTGCTGCTTGCAATGGAGCGGTCCCTGTTATGATCCGGTGACCTTGGAGCAGCATGAGAACCTACACTGGAGTAAGTGGTAACTATACTGACCGCAAATCCTGAACTTAACACTGCAACTAGAAGTAGCCGTGGGATGTACCTAACAAAACCTAGACACCTCGTCACAGCCGGAGGACTAATTACCCCTAAAGATGGAAATAGGATTACTATCTTGCCTCAGAGCAGAACCCCAAAGTATAGGCAGCCCCCCACAAATATTGGCTGTGAGTAGGAGAGGAAAAGACGCACACAGGCAGAAAAACAGGATTTAGCACAAGAGGCCCTTCTAGCTAAAATAGGAAAGG
The DNA here is from genome assembly GCF_032444005.1 of Ranitomeya imitator. Classification (NCBI taxonomy): domain Eukaryota; kingdom Metazoa; phylum Chordata; class Amphibia; order Anura; family Dendrobatidae; genus Ranitomeya; species Ranitomeya imitator. Next base: position 186,002,587 of record NC_091288.1, read on the forward strand.
ATAGGACAGAGTTCTGTGCGGTCAGTATTAAAACCCTTCATAAATATCCACTGCAGATAATACAAAAAATCCCACCATCCAACTAAAGACGTGGGACGTATATCTGCAACTCCAGAGAAAAATATACTCAAAGCAAGAATGCAATCAAAAAACAAGCACACTGCTTGTGTGCCATGGAAAAAGAAACAGACACTTATCTTTGCTGAATTGGCAGCAAGGCAGGAAAAGCCAGACAGGGATCCAACACTTCACAAGAAACATTGACAACTGGAAAGGACTAATGAGTCCAGGAAACCTAAATATCCCAGTCAGAATTGCAATTAGCAGATACACCTGTCCAGGACTGCAGCCCAGGCACAACTGCATTACCACCTGCCACCACCTGAGGGAGCCCAGAAGCAGAATTCACAACAGGTCCCGGGAGCGTGGAAGGAGTGGGAAAGGCGGTGGATGGTGAGTATAGCAGGTTTTTTTTTTGGTTTTTTTTAATTATTTTTAACATGACATATTTTTACTATTGATGCTGCATAGGCAGCATCAATAGTAAATAGTTGGGGACACACAGGGTTAATAGCAGTGGTAACGGAGTGCGTTACACCGCGGGCCGTTACCGCTGCCATTAACCCTATGAGAGCGGTGAGTGGAGAGGATTATGGAGCGGGCGCCGGGCAGTGAGTGCAGGGGAGTAGGGGAGGGACTAATCGGACTGTGCCCGTCGCTGATTGGTCACGGCAGCCATGACAGGCAGCTGCCGAGACCAATCAGTGAATGAATAACCGTGACAGACAGACAGACGGAAGTGACCCTTAGACATTTATGTATATAGATGAAACAGTGTGATCAGCAGTGCTAAATGGGTATGGGTGTGACTAGTTATGAATGGGTGTGGTCAGAGGTGTGGCCTAAAGTTTGCCACGTTGCGCCGCAAACTTTATCACTCTTTCCCATCTTCAAAAGTTGGGAGGTATGGCAGATGGCCACAGTGTATGGGGCACAGAAACAGAACAAATCCCCGCTAATATCCGCCCACAACTGTGAGGAGAGGCCTCCAGATCCGCTTAGATGGCGCTTATTACTGCAGCATTTCCTTCTTCACACTATGAGGAATACAGGCGCCATCTAGTGTGAGCAGCGCGGTGTGGGGAGAGATCCGGGCAGGATGCCCGGGCACCGGCCCCAAGCACGTCCCCTGTACAGCCAGGCAGGATGGTGCTGCAGCCCCGGGGAGAGCTCCGGCCTCACGTTCGCCCGCTCAGCATTATCACATCGTATGGGGACGAGAAACAGAAAACCGCCGTCACCCCCAGAAAGCGCCATTCATAAATCTCACAGTGGTGATCACCGCATATAACTACAGGCCCGACATTCCGCCCAAGCACCAGCTACGGGGAGTGGAACCTTCCGTCTTCTCTCGCTCACCACACGAGGCCACGACCAATCAGCGACAGGCACAGTCTGGCCGCGACTTGGCCCCACCCTCCTCCCCTGCAGTCAGTGTCTCCTTCATACTCCCCCCCTGTTGTGAATTCTGTTATCGAACTCACTCCTGTGGTCATGAATGGTACTTCGGCGAGTTCTATCCATGGACTCCCTCTGGTGGCTGTGAGTGGAGCTGCTGCTTCTGAGGTTCCTTCCACAGGTGACGTAGTTTATTCTTTGGCTGGCTGCTCTATTTAACTCCACTCAGATCGTTACTCCATGCCAGCTGTCAATGTTCTTGTACTGGTTCAGTTCGCTCTTGGATCTTTCTGGTGACCTGTGTACTCCAGCAGAAGCTAAGTCCCTGCTAGTTAATTATTTGTTCATTGTTTTCTTGTCCAGCTTGCTATCATGATTTTGCCTTGCTAGCTGGAAGCTCTGGGATGCAGAGTGGCACCTCCGCACCGTGAGTCGGTGCGGAGGTCTTTTTGCACACTCTGCGTGGTCTTTTTGTAGTTTTTTGTGCTGACCGCAAAGATACCTTTCCTATACTCAGTCTGTTTAGTTAGTCTGGCCTCCTTTGCTGAAACCGGTTTCATTTCTGTGTTTGTGTCTTTCATCTTAACTCACAGTCAATATATGTGGGGGGCTGCCTTTTCCTTTGGGGAATTTCTCTGAGGCAAGGTAGGCTTTATTTTCTATCTCTAGAGCTAGTTAGCTCTTAGGCTGTGAAGAGGCGTCTAGGCAGAGTTAGGTACGCTCCATGGCTATTTCTAGTGTGTGATAGGATTAGGGGTTGCGGTCAGCAGAGCTCCCACTTCCCAGAGCTTGTCCTGTGTTAGTTTAACCATCAGGTCGTTCTGGGTGCTCCTAACCACCAGGTCCATAACAGTACAGCTGGCCCAAAGTGTTAATGCATCTCAATAGAGGGATAAGAGAAGTTCTGAGACCATTTTTTTTTCTCTGCAGTGTGTTTTGTCTTTCTTTTCCCCTTAACCTCTGGGTGGTTCAGGACACAGGTGTAGATATGGACATTCAAGGTCTGTCCTCTTGTGTGGATCATCTCACTGCAAGGGTACAAAACATTCAAGATTTTGTGGTTCAGAATCCGATGTTAGAGCCTAGAATTCCAATTCCTGATTTGTTTTCTGGGGATAGATCTAAGTTCCTGAATTTTAAAAATAATTGTAAACTGTTTCTTGCTTTGAAACCCCGCTCCTCTGGTGACCCCGTTCAACAAGTAAAAATCGTTATTTCTTTGTTGCGTGGCGACCCTCAAGACTGGGCATTTTCCCTTGTGCCAGGAGATTCTGCATTGCGTGATGTAGATGCGTTTTTTCTGGCGCTTGGATTGCTTTATGATGAACCAAATTCAGTGGATCAGGCAGAGAAAATCTTGCTGGCTTTGTGTCAGGGTCAGGATGAAGCGGAGGTATATTGTCAGAAGTTTAGAAAGTGGTCTGTGCTTACTCAGTGGAATGAGTGTGCCCTGGCGGCAATTTTCAGAAAGAGTCTTTCTGAAGCCCTTAAGGATGTCATGGTGGGATTTCACACGCCTGCTGGTCTGAATGAGTCTATGTCCTTGGCCATTCAGATCGATCGGCGCTTGCGTGAGCGCAAAGCTGTGCACCATTTGGCGGTATTTTCTGAGCATAGGCCTGAGCCTATGAAACGTGATAGGACTTTGACCAGAGCTGAACGGCAAGAACACAGACGTCGGAATGGGCTGTGTTTTTACTGTGGTAATTCCACTCATGCTATCTCCGATTGTCCTAAGCGCACTAAGCGGTTCGCTAGGTCTGCCACCATTGGTACGGTACAGCCTAAATTTCTTTTGTCCGTTACTCTGATTTGCTCTTTGTCGTCCTATTCTGTTATGGCATTTGTGGATTCAGGCGCTGCCCTGAATTTGATGGATTTGGAGTTTGCCAGGCGCTGTGGTTTTTTCTTGGAGCCCTTGCAGTATCCTATTCCATTGAGAGGAATTGATGCTACGCCTTTGGCCAAGAATAAGCCTCAGTACTGGACTCAATGGACCATTTGCATGGCTCCTGCACATCAGAAGGATATTCGCTTTTTGGTGTTGCATAATCTGCATGATGTGGTCGTTTTGGGGTTGCCATGGCTACAGGTCCATAATCCAGTATTGGATTGGAAATCTATGTCTGTGTCCAGCTGGGGTTGTCAAGGGGTACATGGTGATGTTCCATTGCTGTCAATTTCGCCTTCCACTCCTTCTGAAGTCCCGGAGTTTTTGTCGGATTACCGGGATGTATTTGATGAGCCCAAATCCAGTGCCCTACCTCCTCATAGGGATTGTGATTGTGCTATTAATTTGATTCCTGGTAGTAAGTTTCCTAAGGGCCGACTGTTCAATTTATCTGTGCCAGAGCACGCCGCTATGCGGAGTTATATAAAGGAATCCTTGGAGAAAGGTCATATTCGCCCGTTGTCATCACCTTTGGGAGCAGGGTTCTTTTTTGTGGCCAAGAAGGATGGTTCTTTGAGACCTTGTATTGATTACTGCCTTCTTAATAAGATCACAGTCAAATTTCAGTATCCTTTGCCGCTGCTGTCTGATTTGTTTGCTCGGATTAAGGGGGCTAGTTGGTTTACCAAGATAGATCTTCGAGGGGCGTATAATCTTGTGCGTATTAAACAGGGCGATGAATGGAAAACAGCATTTAATATGCCCGAGGGCCACTTTGAGTACCTGGTTATGCCATTCGGGCTTTCTAATGCTCCATCTGTATTTCAGTCCTTTATGCATGACATCTTCCGAGAGTACCTGGATAGATTCATGATTGTATATTTGGATGATATTTTGGTCTTTTCGGATGATTGGGAGTCTCATGTAAAGCAGGTCAGACTGGTGTTCCAGGTCCTTCGTGCGAATTCCTTGTTTGTGAAGGGGTCAAAATGTCTCTTTGGAGTTCAGAAGGTTTAATTTTTGGGTTTCATTTTTTCCCCTTCTACTATCGAGATGGACCCTGTTAAAGTTCAGGCCATTTATGATTGGACTCAGCCGACATCTGTGAAGAGCCTGCAGAAGTTCCTGGGCTTTGCTAATTTTTACCGTCGCTTCATCGCTAATTTTTCTAGTGTTGCTAAACCGTTGACTGATTTGACCAAGAAAGGTGCTGATGTGGTCAATTGGTCCTCTGCGGCTGTAGAGGCTTTTCAGTAGTTGAAGTGTCGTTTTTCTTCTGCCCCTGTGTTGTGCCAGCCAGATGTTTCGCTCCCGTTTCAGGTCGAGGTTGATGCTTCTGAGATTGGAGCAGGGGCTGTTTTGTCGCAAAGAAGTTCTGATGGCTCGGTGATGAAACCATGTGCCTTCTTTTCTAGGAAGTTCTCGCCTGCTGAGCGCAATTATGATGTTGGCAATCGAGAGTTGTTGGCCATGAAGTGGGCATTCGAGGAGTGGCGACATTGGCTTGAAGGAGCCAAGCATCGCGTGGTGGTCTTGACGGATCACAAGAATTTGACTTATCTCAAGTCTGCCAAACGGTTGAATTCTAGACAGGCTCGATGGTCGCTGTTTTTCTCCCGTTTTGATTTTGTGGTTTCGTACCTTCCGGGCTCTAAGAATGTGAAGGCTGATGCCCTGTCAAGGAGTTTTGTGCCTGACTCTCCGGGTGTTCCTGAGCCGGCGGGTATTCTCAAAGAGGGGGTGATTTTGTCTGCCATCTCCCCTGATTTGCGGCGGGTGCTGCAGAAGTTTCAGGCTAATAGACCTGACCGTTGTCCAGCGGAGAAACTGTTTGTCCCTGATAGATGGAATAGTAGAGTTATCTCTGAGGTTCATTGTTCGGTGTTGGCTGGTCATCCTGGAATCTTTGGTACCAGAGATTTGGTGGCTAGATCCTTTTGGTGGCCTTCTTTGTCATGGGATGTGCGTTCTTTTGTGCAGTCCTGTGGGACTTGTGCTCGGGCTAAGCCCTGCTGTTCTCGTGCCAGTGGGTTGCTTTTGCCCTTGCCGGTCCCGAAGAGGCCCTGGACGCATATTTCCATGGATTTTATTTCAGATCTCCCTGTCTCTCAAAGGATGTCGGTCATCTGGGTGGTTTGTGATCGCTTCTCTAAGATGGTCCATTTGGTACCCTTGTCTAAATTGCCTTCCTCCTCTGATTTGGTGCCATTATTTTTCCAGCATGTGGTTCGTTTGCATGGCATTCTGGAGAACATCGTCTCGGACAGAGGTTCCCAGTTTGTTTCGAGGTTTTGGCAGTCCTTTTGTGCTAAGATGGGCATTGATTTGTCTTTTTCTTCGGCTTTCCATCCTCAGACAAATGGCCATACCGAACGAACTAATCAGACTTTGGAAACATATCTGAGATGCTTTGTTTCTGCTGATCAGGATGATTGGGTGTCCTTCTTGCCTTTGGATGAGTTCGCCCTTAATAATCGGGCCAGCTCGGCTACTTTGGTTTCACCTTTTTTCTGTAATTCTGGTTTCCATCCTCGTTTCTCTTCAGGGCAGGTTGAGCCTTCGGACTGCCCTGGTGTGGATACTGTGGTGGACAGGTTGCAGCAGATTTGGACTCATGTGGTGGACAATTTGACGTTGTCCCAGGAGAAGGCTCAACGATTCGCTAACCGCCGGCGCTGTGTTGGTCCCCGACTTCGTGTTGGGGATTTGGTTTGGTTGTCGTCTCGTTATGTTCCTATGAAGGTTTCCTCTCCTAAGTTTAAGCCTCGTTTCATTGGTCCCTATAAGATTTCTGAAGTTCTCAATCCTGTGTCATTTCGTTTGGCCCTTCCTGCTTCTTTTGCCATCCATAATGCGTTCCATAGGTCGTTATTGCGGAGATACGTGGCGCCTATGGTTCCCTCCGTTGATCCTCCTGCCCCGGTGTTGGTCGACGGGGAGTTGGAGTATGTGGTGGAGAAGATTTTGGATTCTCGTATTTCGAGACGGAAACTCCAGTACCTGGTCAAGTGGAAGGGTTATGGTCAGGAAGATAATTCCTGGGTTTTTGCCTCTGATGTTCATGCTGCCGATCTAGTTCGTGCCTTTCATTTGGCTCGTCCTGATCGGCCTGGGGGTTCTGGTGAGGGTTCGGTGACCCCTCCTCAAGGGGGGGGGGGGTACTGTTGTGAATTCTGTTATCAAACTCCCTCCTGTGGTCATGAATGGTACTTCGGCGAGTTCTGTCCATGGACTCCCTCTGGTGGCTGCGAGTGGAGCTGCTGCTTCTGAGGTTCCTTCCACAGGTGACTTAGTTTATTCTTTGGCTGGCTGCTCTATTTAACTCCACTCAGATCGTTACTCCATGCCAGCTGTCAATGTTCTTGTACTGGTTCAGTTCGCTCTTGGATCTTTCTGGTGACCTGTCTACTCCAGCAGAAGCTAAGTCCCTGCTAGTTAATTATTTGTTCATTGTTTTCTTGTCCAGCTTGCTATCATGATTTTGCCTTGCTAGCTGAAAGCTCTGGGATGCAGAGTGGCACCTCCGCACCATGAGTCGGTGCGGAGGTCTTTTTGCACACTCTGCGTGGTATTTTTGTAGTTTTTTGTGCTGACCGCAAAGATACCTTTCCTATCCTCAGTCTGTTTATTTAGTCTGGCCTCCTTTGCTGAAACCTGTTTCATTTCTGTGTTTGTGTCTTTCATCTTAACTCACAGTCAATATATGTGGGGGGCTGCCTTTTCCTTTGGGGAATTTCTCTGAGGCAAGGTAGGCTTTATTTTCTATCTCTAGGGCTAGTTAGCTCTTAGGCTGTGAAGAGGCGTCTAGGCAGAGTTAGGTACGCTCCACGGCTTTTTCTAGTTTGTGTGATAGGATTAGGGGTTTCGGTCAGCAGAGCTCCCACTTCCCAGAGCTTGTCCTGTGTTAGTTAAACCATCAAGTCGTTCTGGGTGCTCCTAACCACCAGGTCCATAATACCCCTGTGAAGGATTACCCCTTCCTCCCTCGTCACCAATCCGTGACGTCACTACACAGGCCCAGCTCTCCGGCGCCCCTTTTGTCTCTCAGGTCAGTAAGGAAACTGCACCTAGAGTAAATGGCCGCCGGGGAGACTGCCCTGGTACCCACACTGGGTATTCTAAGATTCGCAATCAGAGTAAAAGGATCAGCCCAAAATTAATTTATGATTTAATTGCCTTAAGGGCGCACTAGATAATTACAAGAAATATACAATCACAATATATCAAGAGTTACAGTCAGAGTACAATATAACAATAATAATACAAGGCTTAAAGGTATAAAGCTGGAGGTCAATTTACCAGGTTGAAGGTCGCTTGTGGAAGCCGGGGGGGCACAGCATTCCGCAGGTCCAAAAAACTTAGTTGCCGGGCAGCCCCCAGAAAGCATGTGCTTGCTCCCCTCTGGCTGGCATACCCTGTTCCTTAAGATATCAGCATGATCTTCTTCTGTGGAGTGAGTGTCTCCCAGAGACCTTAGCTCTTCTTAAACCTGGCTGAGCCCCCCTGCCTGCAGCTGGGTGGGCTTAGCAATCTCCACTCCCTCTGCCTCCCTGCAAGATTTATTCCAATTTCCAATAAATGGGATAACCTCCCTCAGGATGATCGGATCAGCACACGGGCAGTACCAGCACATGTGGTTTGTTCTGCCGGTCATACTGGGATCAAACCTGGACCCATTCGGTCCCTGTGGGAGGCTGATCTCTATATCTCGGGTTTCAGGCCTCCCACCGCCACGGGAGTCGCACTGTTGGATGCACAATTTCTTTAGGGTAAGGAGAATATTTTTTATGAGCCTGTACCTCGGACGATGCGTCCATAATTCACAATTCCATGTTGGAGACGGTTCGGCTGGGCTGCCATAATAGATGTGTATCCAGTGGCCACTTGGCATGCGTGTTTTAATTAAGCCCCCAAGCATTTCCAAGCCCCCTTCCTGGCATGGTTTCCTCATTGAGCTTTGAAATACCGTCTACAGTTTACACTGAGCTCAGTCCGTTAGCATACTAATAGGAACTTTATTCATTAGAAAAGGTGGGGGCCAGAAGCACTCCTGTGACCAGGAGACAAAATGGAGTCACGCCAATCTATGTTAGTATGCCCGTCCAAAGATGGCGGCTGTTCCCTCATCACACCTCCCTGCTTTAGAGGGCGCTAGGGGGCATCACATTCCTGTGTTCCCCCATGCGCCCTTCCGCACCTTCTCCTTGCCGCGACAACCCATCAGCATTACTATGGTCTCGGCCTCTCTCTCCCTGAGCCTGTCTCTGCCTCTTCCTCTCTGAGGCTGACTCTGTCCCTCCTCTCTCTCTGAGGCTGTCTCTGCCTCTCCCCTCTTTCTGAGGCTGTCTCTGCCTCCTCCCCTGTCTCTCTCTGAGGCTGTCTCGGCCTCCTCCTCTCTCTCTCTGAGGCTGTCCCTGCCTCCTCCTCTGTCTCTCTGAGGCTGTCTCCGCCCCCTCCTCTCTCTCTCTGAGGCTGTCTCTGCCCCCTCCTCCTTCTCTCTCTGAGGCTGCCTCCTCCCCTCTCTTCCTGAGGCGGTCTCTGCCCCCTCCTCTGTCTCTCTCTGAGGCTGTCTCTGCCCCCTCCTCTCTCTCTCTCTGAGGCTGTCTCTGCCCCCTCCTCCTTCTCTCTCTGAGGCTGTCTCTGCCTCCTCCCCTCTCTTCCTGAGGCGGTCTCCGCCTCCTCCTCTGTCTCTCTGAGGCTGTCTCTGCCCCCTCCTCCTCTCTCTGAGGCTGTCCCTGCCTCCTCCCCTCTCTTTCTGAGGCGGTCTCCGCCTCCTCCTCTGTCTCTCTCTGAGGCTATCTCTGCCCCCTCCTCTCTCTGAGGCTGTCTCTGCCTTCTCCTCCTTCTCTCTCTGAGGCTGTCTCTGCCCCCTCCCATCTCTCTCTCTCTCTGAGGCTGTCTCTGCCCCCTCCTCCTTCTCTCTCTGAGGCTGCCTCTACCTGTCGGTCCCTGGGCCACGCCTCCGGTGAGCCCTGCTGGACCGATACCCGGTACAGCCGTCCCTGGTCCCAGACCACCCGCTCGCGGTCTGACTCCCCGGGAGGCTGTGCCGCCTGCTCCTTAAGAGCTTTCAGGCTAGCATCAGCTTCCAACGCTGCCTGAAATCCCTGACTCGATGTGGCGAGAATGGACGACACTGCCACATCCGCTGTCAGCTCCCCGGGATCTGTCTCCTGGCCGCTGTCTGACTCGGCAACCACTTGGTCAGAGAAGGGGAAGTCGTCGGACCTCTGCAAGGCTCCTTGGGCTCCGGCGCTCCCACTCCTGGTGACAGCGGCCACGACCGCTGTGCCCACGGGTAGCGCCTGCTTCCCCCCGACTCCTAACCAAGTCGCCGGGTCAGGCAGACTTCTCTGCCCTCCTGACATCCCGGGTGTGGGGAACTCCTGCCCTGGGGTCTTACCTGGTGGCTCCTCTCTCGGGACGCCTCGTCCCCCCATGGCCTGTTCCTCTTCCTGCAGGGGCCCTAGACTCAGCAGGCTGGATTCACTCAGGGGCCCTACACTGCCCGTAGCAGCCCCTCCCTCCACCTCTGAGCTCTCCCCTACAGTCTCCTCACCTGTCCTCACTGTGAGCCCTGTGTGTGTGGTGTCAGTGCATGGAGTACCCTCAGGTTTCACTCCCTCCCCCACTGTTGGAGGCACATTCAACACATCAACATTCACAGTAGAGTCATGACATTCTTGGGGAGCCGAACTTAGGGGTTCAGTGGCCACATACTGAGACACTAGCCACCCCAAATCGGTCCCAAGTAATACATTAGCAGGAATATTTGACGTTACTCCCACCTCCCGCATTCCCCTCCCGGCGCCCCAGTCCAAAAACACCTTTGCGACAGGCAGCGCCGGTTCCACGCCTCCAATTCCGGAGACGGAAAGGGTTTTCCCCGGTACCAAGTCTTGACGGGACACCACCTCAGGACGTACTAGGGTTCATTCAGCGCCTGTGTCCCGCAGTCCCATGACCGCTGAGCGGCCGATAGTGATGGGTTGGTAATTGTCCAGGGACCTCCCACCACCCCCTCCCACACATAAAACAGTGGACGGTTCCGGGGACAGGGATGGGGGTTTAAGACGCTGGGGACATGCTGTCTTGAAGTGTCCCAGCTGGTTGCAGTGATGACAACGTCTGGGTTCTGCGCCTGGCCTGGAGAGGGCAGCAGGGGGGTACACCCCTTGCACTCTGGGGGCTGAAGGAACAGGGGCAGGATTGGGCTTACCCCCTCTCCAGGTGCTGCTGGCAGGCTTCTTCGGCTCAGGCGCCCTGTTATTGGCATACTCATCTGCCAGGGCGGCTGTAGCAGAAGCCGCCTTCGGTTTCCGGTCACGGAGGAACTGCTGGATGTCCTCTGGGCAGTTCCACAAGAACTGCTCCATGACGAACAGTTCCTGGACCTCCTGGCGGGTGGTGAGCGCTAGACCCGAAGTCCAGTGCTCTGCAGCTCTCAGCAGCGCCCGCATGTGGTCGGTTCAGGTGTCCTTTGGGCCCCGCTACAGGCTCCGGAACTTCTTGCGGTAAGACTCTGGGGTGAGGTTGTAGTGTTAGATCAGGGCCCGATTGACGCTGCTGTAGTCCTGCTCCGCCCCGGCAGGTAAGTCCCCCAAAACTTCCAGGGACTTACCCCTCAAACGGGGGGGTCAGGTATCTTGCCCACTGATCCGGGGCCAGATGGTGTTGAAGGCAGGTCCTTTCAAAGGCCAGCAAGAAGGAATCCAGGTCTCCATCCTTCTCAAGCAGAGGGAAGTCCTCGGCCCGGACTTTGGAAACCCTGGACTCTGGCGGTGCTGGGGCGTCCAGCGGGAGCCCGCGTTGAGCCATCTCCAGTCGGTGCTGGCGCTCCGCTGCTCTCTCTGCCGCTGCTTGCTCCGCTGCCCGCTCAGCACCTCTCTCTGCCCGCTCCGCTGCCTCACGGCGTTCTGCCCTCTTTCGCTCTGTCGCTTCACGGCGTTCTGCCCTCTCCCGCTCCTCGGCTTCATGGCGTTCTGCACGCTCGGCCTCCGCTGCTTTCTCTGCAGCTGCCATGAGTCTCATATAGGCGTCTTCATTACCCGCCTCGAGACGTGCTACTGCCGCTGCAACAAGGGCCGCTGATGTGGACAGGCTGGGGCGGGTAGGTGGTGGCTAGTCCCTTGCCGAACTAAGCACGGGTGGCTGGCTCCTTGGGGAGTCTGGGCTGAGCTCCCCCTCGCCTGGAACAGTACCGTTCACCACCACCTCCTCATAGAGCATAGCACTGGCCTGCGCCCTCACTGCACTCCTGGTGCCCTCCGCCATCTTTGGAACCTCTGGTTACTGACACAGCTGTACCCCTGACCTTGCACACAACTTATTATATCTACACTCTGACCGTCTAGTGCTGGGCTGACCTTAAGACCCCAGCAGCGAAAGTTACCACTGGTAGTCTTTAGTGTCTGGGAGTAGGGGTCCCACGCACACTATTACTCTGATCCCACGTACGCTGCCACCACTGTGAAGGATTACCCCTTCCTCCCACGTCACCAATCCGTGACGTCACTAAACAGGCCCAGCTCTCCGGCGCCCCCTTTGTCTCTCAGGTCAGTAAGGAAACTGCACCTAGAGTAAATGGCCGCCGGGGAGACTGCCCTGGTACCCACACTGGGTATTCTAAGATTCGCAATCAGAGTAAAAGGATCAGCCCAAAATTAATTTATGATTTAATTGCCTTTATCGGATCGGATCAGCACACGGGCAGTACCAGCACATGTGGTTTGTTCTGCCGGTCATACTGGGATCAAACCTGGACCCATTCGGTCCCTGTGGGAGGCTGATCTCTATATCTCGGGTTTCAGGCCTCCCACCGCCACGGGAGTCGCACTGTTAAATGTACAATTTCTTTAGGGTAAGGAGAATATTTTTTATGAGCCTGTACCTCGGACGATGCGTCCATAATTCACAATTCCATGTTGGAGACGGTTCGGCTGGGCTGCCATAATAGATGTGTATCCAGTGGCCACTTGGCATGCGTGTTTTAATTAAGCCCCCAAGCATTTCCAAGCCCCCCTGCTGGCGTGGTTTCCTCATTGAGCTTTGAAATACCGTCTACAGTTTACACTGAGCTCAGTCCGTTAGCATACTAATAGGAACTTTATTCATTAGAAAAGGTGGGGGCCAGAAGCACTCCTGTGACCAGGAGACAAAATGGAGTCACGCCAATCTATGTTAGTATGCCCGTCCAAAGATGGCGGCTGTTCCCTCATCACAACCCCCCCAGTCAGCGCCTACATAGCGTTAGACGGACTGCCTTACACCGCAGCATAACGCGGTGTAAGGCAGTCCGTTAACGCTGCCATTAACCCTCTGTGTGACCAACTTTTTACTATTGATGCTGCCTATGCAGCATCAATAGTAAAAACATATGTTAAAAATAACAAAAATAAAAAAATCATTATAAACTCACCCTCCGATGGCCCCCGAATCCAGCCGAGGCCTTTCCCACTCCTCTCGCGCCGCTCCGGTCCCCAGAATGCATTGCGGCAATGACCGAAGATGACGTAGCGTGTTATTGCCGTGTTATTTCTGCAATGCATTCTTGGGACCGGAGCGGCGCGCGAGGAGCGGGAGAGGCCTGGGCTGGATCCGGGGGTTGTCGGAGGGTGAGTATATAACTATTTTTTATTTTAATTCTTTTTTAAACAGGGATATGGTGCCCACATTGCTATACACTACGTGGGCTGTGTTATATACTGGATGGGCTGTGCTATATACTATGTGGCTGTGCAATATACTACATGGGCTGTGCAATATACTACGTGTCTGTGCAATATACTATGTAGGCTATGTTATATACTATGTGGCTGTGCAATATACTATATGGCCTGTGCAATATACTACGTGGATGTGCAATATATTACGTGGGCTCTTATATACTACGTGGGCTGTGCTATATACTATTTGGCTATGCAATATACTACGTGGCTGTGCAATATACTACGTCGGCTGTGCTATATACTATGTGGCTGTGTAATATACTGCGTGGCTGTGTAATATACTGCGTGGCTGTGTAATATACTACGTGGGCTGTGTTATATGCTACGTGGCTACTGCGTGGGTTATATACCACGTGAGCTGTGTTATATGGTACGTGGGCTGTTATATACTACGTGGCTGTGCTATATACCACGTGAGCTGTGTTATATGCTACGTGGGCTGTGTTATATGCTACGTGGGCTGTGCTATATACTACGTGTGCTGTGCAATATACTACGTGGCTGTGCTATATACTAATATACTATGTGGCTGTGCTATATACTATGTGGCTGTGCTATATACTACGTGGGCTGTGTTATATGCTACGTGAACTGTTATATGCTACGTGGGCTGTTAAATACTACATAGCTGTGTTATATGCTACATGGGCTGTTATATACTACGTGGCTGTGCTGTATACTGAGTGGCCGGCCGTGAACAATCAGCGACAGGTGCACTCCGGCCACGAATTGGCACGGGATTTGAACCACGCTTCGCTAATTGGTCGCGTCCGGCCAGCCGAATCCTGTGTATTCATTGTATTAGTCTAAAATCTTCATAAATAAACCACATACATATTCTAGAATACCCGATGCATTAGAAATCGGGCCACCATTTACTTCTTTATATAATCAGTGATACTCGAGAATTAAAAATCATTAACCATTTCACGACCAGACACTTTTTTTAGATCTTTTTATATGCATTTTTGATAGCTCTAAAATGTTTCTCATTTCAGCATTCAAATAATTTTTGCCTCTTTATTTCGTGACTCCTTGTTTGAACCTTATTTTTATGATTTTTTTTTTGTCATTTGTATACTCTTATCTTATTCATTTTATTTCTTTGATATTGAAGAAAAGTGTTGGGGGGAAAAAACGAAATATCTGGCTTGATTTTCAGTTATTTTTTTCACGTTTTTATTTTTTGCCACCACCTGGGACCTCTATCATACATTCTGAATTGGGTTCCCGTTAGGTAGCAATTATTTTTATACATTGAATAGTTGGAGGACGGGGGACTCGGCAGGGCTAGAAACAGGGATACAGATTGGCCTTTCTATTTTTTATTTTTTTCATAATTTATTTTACTTGCTGATATCGCGCCTTTAATTCCACAGAAATTTACAGACATTATCATTAAAGGTAAGTTCAGACAGGGCGTTTTTGCGGCTTTTTTTCTGCAGCAAAACCTGATCTTCTTGGTAGGAAAGAAGCTGTGTCAAAAACGCAGGTTTAGGTGCATTTTTGGTGCGTTTCTTGTGGCGTATTTGGTGCGTTTTTTGTGTCTCTTTGTCCATGCTATTGTCCTTGAATTTTCAGCAGCAAAAACGCAGCAAATAATGATACCTACGTTTTTCTGCGTTTTTTCAACACCCATTCAAGCCAATGGTTGAAAAACTCTGCAAAAACGCAGCAAAAACGCTGAAAGAAGTGACCTGTTCTATTTCCTAAAAACGCAGCAAAGCACAAAATCCTGATCACACCAAAAATTAATGTGTGTGCATGAGATTTCTGAAATCTCATAGGCTTTGCTGGTAATGGAAAAAGCAGCTGACAATTAGCATAAAAAAGCAGCAAAAACGCCCGGTGTGAACTTACCCTAAAGTCTATGGAAATCTGTGTCAAATGGATGAGAAACACAGGGCAGACTTTGTACTTACAGTTTCCCATCCGCTTAAGGGCCAATGCTCACCACCATATTTTTGGCCCGAGTGCTGTCCATCAAAAAATAGGATCGCACTCGGACCAATATTATTCAATGGGGCGGTGCAGATGAGCGACTGTTTTCACTGACCGAATCTGCATGTGATAAAAAAAAAATCACAGCATGCGCACGTTTCCTACAAAAATCGGATGAGTCATTCAAGTTTATGGGTGTGAGAAAAAAAATCCGGATGCCGTGAGGAGCCTCAGCATAGCATCCGTTATTTACGGATACATCGCAATTCTATAATATAGGAAACTGTAAATGATTAATAGCTGCTGCTAGAAAAATACAGATTTATGTGGATAATAATGGTTCCATTTTTCAGAATGATACACTGCTCAAAAAAATAAAGGGAACACAAACAACAGAATATAACTCCAAATAAATCAAACTTCTGTGAAATTAAACTGTCCACTTAGGAAGCAACACTGATTCACAATCAATTTCACATGCTGTTGTGCAAATGAAATAGACAACAGATGGAAATTATTGTCAATTATCAAGACACCCTCAATAAAGGAGTGGTTCTGCAGGTGGGGACCACAGACCACATCTCAGTACCAATGCTTTCTGGCTGATGTTTTGGTCATTTTTGAATGTTGGTTGCGCTTTCACACTCGTGGTACCATGAGACGGACTCTACAACCCACACAAGTGGCTCAGGTAGTGCAGCTCATCCAGGATGGCACATCAGTGCGAGCTGTGGCAAGGTTTGCTGTGTCTGTCAGCGTAGTGTCCAGTGGCTGGAGGCACTACCAGGAGACAGGCCAGTACACCAGGAGACGTGGAGGGGGGCGTAGGAGGGCAACAACCCAGCAGCAGGAGAGCTACCTCAGCCTTTGTGCAAGGAGGAACAGGAGGAGCACTGCCAGAGCCCTGCAAAATGACCTCCAGCAGGTCACAAATGTGCATGTGTCTGCACATACGCTTAGAAACTGACTCCATGAGGATGGTCTGAGTGCCCAACGTCCACAGATGGGGATGTGCTCACAGCCCAACACCATGTAGGACGCTTGGCATTTGCCACAGAACACCAGGATTGGCAAATCCACCACTGGCGCCCTGTGCTCTTCACAGATGAAAGCGGGTTCACACTGAGCACGTGTGACAGACGTGACAGAGTCTGGAGATGCCATGGAGAGCGATCTGCTGCCTGCAACATCCTTCAGCATGACCGGTTTGGCAGTGGGTCAGTAATGGTGTGGGGTGGCATTTCTTTGGAGGGCAGTACAGCCCTCCATGTGCTCACCAGAGGTAGCCTGACTACCATTAGGTACCAAGATGAGATCCTCAGACCCATGTGAGACCATATGCTGGTGCGGTTGGCCCTGGGTTCCTCCTAATGCAGGACAATGCCAGACCTCATGTGGCTGGAGTGTGTCAGCAGTTCCTGCTAGATGAAGACATTGAAGCTATGGACTGCCCCCCCCCCCCCCCCGTTCCCCAGACCTGAATTCGATTGAACACATCTGGGACATCATGTCTCGCACCATCCACGAACATCATGTTGCACCACAGACTGTCAAGGAGTTGGCGGATGTATTAGTCCAGGTCCTGCGGTACCCCACTGGTCACAGCGACCCAGTTAGAGACTATACCATTTATAACCACCCTCTGCTTTCTATCACTAAGCCAGTTACTAACCCATTTACACACATTTTCCCCCAGACCAAGCATTCTCATTTTGTGTACCAACCTCTTGTGCGGCACAGTATCAAACGCTTTGGAAAAATCTAGATATACCACGTCCAATGACTCACCGTGGTCCAGCCTATAGCTTACCTCTTCATAAAAACTGATTAGATTGGTTTGACAGGAGCGATTTCTCATAAACCCATGCTGATATGAAGTTAAACAGTTATTCTCATTGAGATAATCCAGAATAACATCCCTCAGAAACCCTTCAAATATTCTACCAACAATAGAGGTTAGACTTACTGGCCTATAATTTCCAGGTTCACTTTTAGAGCCCTTTTTGAATATTGGCACCACATTTGCTATGCGCCAGTCCTGCGGAACAGACCCCATCGCTATAGAGTCCCTAAAAATAAGAAATAATGGTTTATCTATTACATTACTTAGTTCTCTTAGTACTCGTGGGTGTATGCCATCCGGACCCGGAGATCTATCTATTTTAATCTTATTTAGCCGGTTTCGCACCTCTTCTTTGGTTAGATTGGTGACCCTTAATATAGGGTTTTCATTGTTTCTTGGGATTTCACCTAGCATTTCATTTTCCACCGTGAATACCGTGGAGAAGAAGGTGTTTAATATGTTAGCTTTTTCCTTGTCATCTACAACCATTCTACATTTTCAGTTTTTATTCTTCTACTATTGATATAGTTGAAGAACAGTTTGGGATTAGTTTTACTCTCCTTAGCAATGTGCTTCTCTTTTTTCTTTTTGGCAGCTTTAATTAGTTTTTTAGATAAAGTATTTTTCTCCCTATAGTTTTTTAGAGCTTCAATGGTGCCATCCTGCTTTAGTAGTGCAAATGCTTTCTTTTTACTGTTAATTGCCTGTCTTACTTCTTTGTTTAGCCACATTGGGTTTTTCCTATTTCTAGGCCTTTTATTCCCACAAGCTATAAACCGCTTACAGTGCCTATTTAGGATGTTCTTAAACATTTTCCATTTATTATCTGTATTCTTAATTCTGAGGATATTGTCCCAGTCTACCAGATTAAGGGCATCTCTAAGCTGGTCAAACTTTGCCTTCCTAAAGTTCAGTGTTTTTGTGACTCCCTGACAAGTCCCCCTAGTGAAAGACAGGTGAAACTGTACAATATTGTGGTCGCTATTTCCTAGATGCCCGACCACCTGCAGATTTGTTATTCTGTCAGGTCTATTAGATAGTATTAGGTCTAAAAGTGCTGCTCCTCTGGTTGGATTCTGCACCAATTGTGAAAGATATTTTTTCTTGGTTATAAGCAGAAACCTGTTGCCTTTATGGGTTTCACAGGTTTCTGTTTCCCAGTTAATATCCGGGTAGTTAAAGTCCCCCATAACCAGGACCTCATTATGGGTTGCAGCTTCATCTATCTGCTTTAGGAGTAGACTTTCCATGATTTCTGTTATATTTGGGGGTTTGTAACAGACCCCAATGAGAATTTTGTTACCATTTTTCCCTCCATGAATTTCGACCCATATGGACTTGACATCCTCATTTCCTTCGCTAATATCCTCCCTTAAAGTGGACTTTAGACGAGACTTTACATAGAGACAAACCCCTCCTCCTCTCCGATTTTTACGATCCTTTCTAAACAGACTGTAACCCTGTAAGTTAACTGGCCAGTCATAGCTTTCATCTAACCATGCCTCGGTTATTTCCACTATGTCAAAGTTACCTGTAGATATTTCTGCTTCTAGTTCTTCCATCTTGTTTGTCAGGCTTCTGGCGTTTGCGAGCATGCAGTTTAGAGGATTTTGTTTTGTTCCAATCTCCTCGCTGTGGATTGTTTTAGAAATGTTCTTACCTCCCTTCTGAGTATGTTTTCCTGGGTCTTCTTTGTTCGAGTCTAATGTTTTTCTTCCCGTCCCCTCTTCTTCTAGTTTAACGCCCTCCTGATGAGTGTAGCAAGTCTTCTGGCGAATGTGCGTTTCCCAGGTTTGTTGAGATGTAGTCCGTCTCTGGCGAGGAGTCCATAGTACAAGTAATTCACACCGTGGTCCAGGAATCCGAATCCTTGTTGTCTGCACCATCGTCTTAGCCAGTTGTTCGCATCAAGGATCCTGTTCCATCCCCTGGTGCCATGCCCGTCTACTGGAAGGATAGAAGAAAAAACTACCTGTGCATCCAGTTCCTTTACTTTCTTCTCCAACTCTTCAAAGTCCTTGCAGATTGTCGGTAGGTCCTTCTTTGCCGTGTCATTGGTGCCAACATGTATCAGAAGAAATGGGTGGACGTCCTTGGAGCTGAAGAGCTTTGGTATCCTATCGGTCACATCCTTGATCATCGCACCTGGAAGGCAGCATACTTCTTTTGCGGTTATGTCCGGTCTGCAGATGGCTGCTTCTGTGCCTCTCAGTAGTGAGTCTCCCACCACCACCACTCTTCGTTGCTTCTTGGCTGTACTTTTTGCTGTCACTTGTTGCTGTGTGCCCTTTTCTTTTTTGCTTGCTGGTATTGCTTCATCCTTAGGTGTGCCATCTTCATCCTCTACAAAGATTTGATATTGGTTCTTCAGTTGTGTGGTTGGTGATTTCTCCATCGTCTTCTTGCTTCTTTTGGTCACATGCTTCCACTCATCTGCTTTTGAAGGTTCTCTGACACTTTTTTCACCTTCTGTGACCAGTAGAGATGCTTCTGTTCTGTCTAGGAAGTCTTCATTCTCTTTGATGAGTTTCAAAGTTGCTATTCTTTCTTCCAGACCCCGCACCTTTTCTTCTAAAAGGGCCACTAGTCTACACTTCTGACAGGTGAAATTGGATTCTTCTTCTGGTCGATCTGTGAACATGTAGCACATGCTGCAGCTCACCATGTAGGTTGTCACATCTGCCATGTTGCTCCTAGATCTTGCTGACTTGCTGTGTGTTTTCCTTCTTGTGTAATCTACTCAGCCAAGCTTTCTTGCAATAATGTCCTACAGGCAAAAATTCGCGCCGTAAGGCGCGCGGTTTCGTGATGCTTTCCAAGCAGCTGGTCCCGGCTGTACCCAACGATCTTCTTGCTGAGGGAGACTCTTCGCTTTTCCCAGAAGGCACCTGGAATATGCAAATTATCCTCCTCAAGCTTGAATCCCTGGTTTGGTGATGCTTTCCAAGCAGCTGGTCCCGGCTGTACCCTACGAATTTCTTGCTGAGGGAGACTCTTCGCTTTTCCCAGAAGGCACCTGGAATATGCAAATTATCCTCCTCAAGCTTGAATCCCTGGTTTGGTGATGCTTTCCAAGCAGCTGGTCCCGGCTGTACCCAATAATCTTCTTGCTGAGGGAGACTCCGCTTTTCCCAGAAGGCACCTGGAATATACAAATTATCCTCCTCAAGCTTGAATCCCTGGTTAGGGTAGGGATGTCACAGGATAGAAAGTGAGTAAGCCAGGTGGCAAAGTGGTCTAGAGACAGGCGGGAGGAGCCTGGAGGGCGATAAACAACTGCCACCCGCAAGGAGAAGGGCTTAAAGAGTATGACGGCGTGGACTTCAAAGGAAGGAAATGTAAGTGAGGGAACCGGGGGGATGACCTGGAAAGCACATTGTGATGAAAGGAGCAAACCAACACCCCCACCCTGTCTGTTCTCAGGTCTGGTGGTATGTGAAAATTTCAGCTCACTAAAAGAGAGAGCGGCATCGGCGGTGGTGTCTGAGTGCTGGATCGAGGTTTCTGTAATAGCCAGATGGTTAAGGGAATTAGCAACACATTTTGCAGCATAATGTAGGGCCCAGTGTGAGAAAGCTGGGTCTCCCTCAGAGGTCATGGGTCTTCCAGCAGGACAATGACCCAAAACACACTTCAAAAAGCACTACAAAATGGTTTGAGAGAAAGCACTGGAGACTTCTAAGGTGGCCAGCAATGAGTCCAGACCTGAATCCCATAGAACACCTGTGAAGTGATCTAAAAATGGCAGTTTGGAGAAGGCACCCTTCAAATATCAGGGACCTGGAGCAGTTTGCCAAAGAAGAATGGTCTAAAATTCCAACAGAGCATTGTAAGAAACTCATTGATGGTTACCGGAAGCGGTTGGTCGCAGTTATTTTGGTTCAAGGTTGTGCAACCAAGTATTAGGCTGAGGGTGCCAATACTTTTGTCTGGCCTATTTTTTGAGTTTTGTGTGAAATGATCAATGTTTTGCTTTTTGCTTCATTCTCTTTTGTTTTTTCATTTAAGACAAATTAAATGAAGATAATAATACCAAAGAATTTATGTTTGCAATCATTTTCAGGAAGAAACTGAGTATTATCTGACAGAATTGCAGGTGTGTCAAAACTTTTGGCCACAACTGTATAAACATTCAAAGCTGGAATATTGCATATTTTTACTTACATTTATTACCAAAATAAAGAACAACATACCGTATATACTCGAGTATAAGCCGAGATTTTCAGTCCAAATTTTTGCGCTGAAAGTGCCCCTCTCGGCTTATACTCGAGTCACGGTCGGCGGCAGGGTCGGTGGGTGAGGGGGAGAGAGGTCTGTCATATACTCACCTGCTTCCGGGGCTCCTGGCAATTAATTTCCTGGCCAAAAATAGCATCTCTTGGAGAAATATTTTAATATAATGGTCCCATTTATCTTTTTCCACAACCCCAAACAAGCACACCAAGGGATCCAGGGGAATTGGTATTGCTATTAGGGATGACAAGAAGGTGGTAACCTCCTACCAGAATGTACATATTACTGGACACCTCCACATCATGTGTATGAAGTCGACCTCCAACTCATTACACCTCGGACATTCCGAGGTGTGAGAACGGACCATTTTTTTCTAATTTAGCTGGTGTAAGATATGCTTGATGGATTATATATAATTGGGTCATTTTGTTGTTAGCTGATGGGGAAACCTTGATTGAGGACTCCAGCATCTCCTCCCAGTCCTCCTCCTGAATGTTAGGAATCAAGGGTTGCCATTTTCCCTTAACCGCCAAAGGGGTAGAGTCCATGTTTGCTGACAATAGATAGGTGTATAGAGTGGAGATAAGACCTTGTGGTCCCTGTGATGTAAGCATGCCGATCAGTGGGAGAGAAGATATCTGCGTGCCTGTACCTATGTGGGATTAGATCGCTGACCTAAGTTGTAGGTACCTGAAGAATTGAGCTCTTGGGACTGCGTACTGAGTCTGTATCTGTTCAAAAGACATTAAAATGTTTTGATTATATAAGTCTTTTACTTTCACTACATTTCTGGAGCTCCAGAAAGCAGAGGAGGGATATTCTTGTAGAGAAGGTAAGTACGTGTTGTGCCAGAGTGGCATTTCTGCCACATCATCAGTGAAATCACCTACTTTTTTAGCTTGTCTCCAGATTGTGCGGGCAAGCTTGAGAGGTAACATTCTAGGAATGTTTGGTTTATCGGTCTCCAGAAATCCCAATAAACAGTTCGTCCCTGCCGCTTGTGCCAAGTGATTCTCTGAGTTAGGCAGAGAAGTATCTGGCATCCACGAGTCAATTGACCTAAGTAGTCCCTCTAAGTAGTATGAAAAGAAGTCTGGTAGCGCCTCCCCGCCTTGCTGTTTGGGCCTTTGTAGAGTAGACAGTTTAAGTTTAGGCCTAGAATTTCCCCAGATAAATCCAGTGATTAATGAGGTAAGAGTTGAAAAGAACTTAGGACTGGGTACTCCACTATGCTGAAATATATAGCTAAATTAAAGAGTAGAATCATTTAACTGGATTTATCCTTCCAGTAAGTGAAAGTGGTAATTTGCTCCATTGTGTGAATTTAAGTTTCGTGTGGTCAAGCATTGGGGAGATGTTAGAACTCATTTCTGCTCTATCTTTCTGCATAATAATATCCAAGTATTTAAGTTGAGATACAGTTGGGAGCGGAGATAGCCGCTTGAAATGGACCCCTGCTGAATGTTAGAGGCATAAGTGATTTATCCAAATTTATGTAGAGTCCAGAATATTTGCTAAATGTGTCTATAATGGATATGACCCGTGGTAAAGTTTATTCAACCTTGTCCATAAATATTACCATATCGTCCGTGTATAGGCCAATAGTATCAGTTCGGTCTGCTATGGTAATGCCCATAATTGTTGTTGTGGAGCATACACTACCGTTCAAAAGTTTAGGGTCACATAGAAATTTCCTCATTTTTGAAAGAAAAGCAGTTTTTTCCAATGAAGCTAACATTAAATGATTCAGAAATGCACTATAAATTGTTAATGTGGTAAATGACTATTGTAGCTGCAAACATCTGGTATGTAATTCAGTATCTTCATAGGTGTATAGAGGCCCATAACCAACAACCATCACTCCAGTGTTCTTATGGTACTTTGTGTTTGCTAACTGTGGAAGAAGGTAATGGATGGATAGAATACCCTTGAAAACCCTTGTGCGAGTATGTTATCACAGCTGAAAACAGTTTGGCTGATTAGAGAACCTATAAACCTGACCTTCCTTTGAGCTATTAATCCCATAATCCTATTTAAATTGGCAACAAAAGCACTTCAAATTGTCAATATATCACATTATCTACCAAAAAAGGTATGAAGTGACTAAGAGGTAAATGAATAAAAGAATTCTTTATTGAAACAAAGATTAAAATAGTTTGAAAAGACAGGGAAAAGATGGAAAAAGGGATCTCCAAATGATATCAGGGAAAGGTACAGTCAGGTGGAAAATATACATATTATCTGCATTTAAGACAGTGTTTTCCTGAAAAGGTATATGTGCCTGTTAAATAGAGTTGACTACAGTGTCATATTATCTATTTTTGCACCCCTATTCAGAAAATATAAATGTAAATACAGTCGCATAACAACAGGAATGAAAAGTATATATATTAAGATGTCTGACCAGTAACAGCCTGCTAAGTGGGATGAATCATTATGTATCTCAGTAAACCCTTGCGGCTATTCCCCCCCAAAAAATTTATTTATATATCGGATTTCTGAACAGTAGCAGCCTGCTAAAAGTGATAATAGATCGTTATTTATATCTTAATAAACCCTTGCGGCCATTTCCAAACAGCCCACTGGAGGGCAGTAAATGTCAAATCAAAGAATGGAATGTATAATATAAGCAGTGGCTTTTGGAATCTTAAGGGTATGTGCACACATAGAAAGCTCCTTTCATAAATCCGCATTGCAAAACAGCTGCGGTTTTTACTGCGGATTTATCGCGGTTTCTATTGCAGATTCCTCTGCGGTTTTACATCTGCAGTTTTCTATTGGAGCAGATGTAAAAACGCTGCTGATCCGCAGCAAAATCCGCAACCTGTGCACATACCCTAAGGCTATGTGCACACGATGCGGATTAGGCTTAGGAATTTCTGGTGCGGATTCTGCCTCTCCTGGCAGAAAATGCACCTGCGGATTTGTTACTTTTTTGTGCGGTTCCGCAGCGTTTTTTGTGCGTTTTTGCTGCGGTTTTCTTGCGGATTTGCTGTGTTTTTTAGCCCTGCAGATTTCTATAATGGAATGGGTACAAAACCGCAGCGTTTCCGCAGCTGATTTTCTGCAAAGTGTGCACAGCATTTCTCATTGATTTACTACATTGTACTGTAAATCAATTGCGGATCTGCAGCGTTTCTGCACCTCAAAAAACGCTGCGGATCTGCAGCAAATCCGCAACGTGTGCACATACCCTAAAGCTGTAAGGCTATGTGCACACGTTGCAGATTTGACTGTGGAATTTTCTGTGCAGATTCTGAATTTGGCAGAAAACGCAGGTCAAAGTCTGCACCTTTTTTTGGTATGTGCACACGTTGCAGATTTTTGTGCGGATTTCTTCCTTTTTTTTACCCCTGCAGATTTCTATTATGGAAGAGATACATAAAAGGCATCTGGTCACAGAAACATCTCTTTACCTGACGTTAGATGCTGAAGTAATATGCAGTGTGGAAGGAGGACTGTACCAAAACCCTGCGCCCAACGAGCACCGTTTCGCTATTTAGCTTCTTCACAGAGGGGGCATTTCAAATCCAGAAATTGGGCGTGATGTTTTCGTAGGTCAACCGAAAAGTCAGGAAATATGGAGATTGTGGCGTTATCATGCTTGATGTGGCTTTTTTGTGTCGCCAAGCGTAGAACGGTATCTCGGTCCTTACAATTTAGAATACATGCAACGAATGGACATGGAGGTCACCGGGTGGGAGAGGTCTGGTCGGGATTCTATGCTCTTTCTAACGCAAACTTGAAAATTTGTCCCCAAGTGTGTTCTAGAGCTACTCCTCCAGAAAACACTCAGGTTGTTGCCCTTCTGTGCGCTCTGGTAATCCGATGATGCGCAAATTATTGCGGCGCAGATGATTTTCCAAGTCATCTTTTTGACGCCAGGCGTTTATTGATCCCGACTAGTGATGAGCGAATATACTCATTGCTCGAGTTTTCCTGAGCACGCTCAGGGTTCCTCTGAGTATTTGTTAGTGTTCGGAGATTTAGTTTTCATCGCCGCAGCTAAATGATTTACAGCTACTAGCCAGGCTGAGTACATGTGGGGGTTACCTGGTTGCTAGGGAATCCCCACATGTAATCAAGCTGGCTAACAGATGTAAATCATTCAGCTGCGGGGATGAAAACTAAATCTCCGACCACTAACAAATATTCGGAGACCACCCGAGCAACGAGTATACTCTCTCATCACTAATCACAATGTTTCATGAGCTGTACACTTGTTTTTTCGTGAGTCATCTTTTCTTGTAAAGTGGAGTTGTCAATTTTGGCAACGTCTCAGAAATCGCACAAAAATAGGGGAGTCCTGTCCAACCTCACTGAACGTTTTTCTGTATGTGATATTGGGTTGTCCCATCATTAGAGCTCTGGTATCTAAGAACATCTAGGGTGCGTGGAGGGGCGATAACTGAAAATGAGGTGCGGCTGTGAGCAACGAGTATATTCACTCATCACTATTCCCGAGACTTTTGTTAGTTTAATGGCCATCCACCCTGTCCTCCAAGCTCCACAACCTATTTTTGGCCTCTGTTATACAGCCTCTCAGGGCCTGCATATCTTGTGGAGAAACCCCACTTCAGAATGTACCTCCTCAATCTTCCCTGATAAGGATGTTTTACAGCTAGAGATAGCATGTAGTAGCTGTTCAAGTTACTTGCTTCAGAGTCATATCCTCTTGATTTTCAATCCCCTCATTCTCGCTTATTTGAGATTTGCTCTGGTCTGTATTTTTAGCTGTTGAGGTATGTTGTTCCCTTGAGGCACGGGGGAGTCAGCTTGTTCAGCCCTGGCATATTTTTTAAGCTTTTCTGCCACATTTGAACTCTTCCCAGGACTCATTTTGTATGGGGTGTGAGCAGTCTTTTAATGAAGTGAGTTCAGTTAATGGCTTAGCCCTCTTTCACACTTCAGTCTTCTGGCGTTAGTCAAAATCCACCGTAGCGACGGAGCCGTCAAAAATAGTGAAAAACGGAAACGGATCTGGTTTTTTGACAGATCTGTATAGAGGATCTGTCGAAAAACCAGATCTGTTGCATTCGTCATTTCATCTGTTTCTTCAACAGATCCGTTGGCTGGCAGTCCTCTTGCTTGTATACTTCTTGCTGGCACATTGAGGAATGAAGCCACATGGCAGGTTTAGATTGGGGGCTGTCTGGCCAATTGGCAACTAAATACAGATATGGAGCATGCTCAGTGTAAAACAAATGGAATCCGTCGCTGGATTCCATCATTTGACGGACAGCGACAGACCCTGCGCCCATAGGCTTCCATTATAGCCAACGACGGACGGCACTGGATCCGTCGCAGTTCGACGTTTCAACGCAGACAAAAAACGATACTTTGTCAGTCCTCTCCAGCCGACAGAAATTCCAACGGATCTAGCGCACGGCAGATGAAGCGTGAGGCCATCCTTCGTAATCCGTCGCTAATACAGGTCTATGAGAAAAAGACGGATCCAGCGGGCAAATTAGCTGGATCTGTTTTTTCACAAAACGATGGATTTTGACTGAAACAAAAAGACTGAAGTGTGAAAGAGGCCTTAGGCAATATTGGACTTTGCTCACCGTTTGGGGTTTTCTATATTCCTTGCTAACAGCCTGGCCTATTTGTATGCAATGTCTGTGTTTTGTTATGCACTGTGGGTCCAGTGATACTCAGCAAGCCATATAACTCTCTAACAAACAATAGACACAGGCTATCAGTTCCTTATCACAGGGATCTTTAGCCTAAAGGTACCGTCACACTAATCGACGCTGCAGCGATACCGACAACGACGTCGATCGCTGCAGCGTCGCTGTTTGGTCGCTGGAGAGCTGTCACACAGACAGCTCTCCAGCGACCAACGATCCGAAGTCTTCTGGCAACCAGGGTAAACATCGGGTTACTAAGCGCAGGGCCACTGTGCTTTCCGGCTGGCCGGCGCTCACAGCCAGTGCAGAGAAGCACAGCGCCGGAGGACAGACACCGGAATGTAAGTATGTAGTGTTATGCTGGCAACCAGGGTAAACATCGGGTTACTAAGCACGGCCCTGCACTTAGTAACCCGATGTTTACCCTGGTTACCAGTGAAGACATTGCTGGATCGGCGTCACACACGCCGATCCAGCGATGTCAGCGGGAGTCCAGCGACGAAATAAAGTGCTGGACTTTCCTCAGCGACCAACGATCTCCCAGCAGGGGCCTGATCGTTGGTCACTGTCACACGATTTCCTTAACGATATCGTTGCTACGTCACAAAAAGCAACGATATCGTTAACGATATCGTTATGTGTGACGGTACCTTAAGTCACACTAAACGACTTACCAACGATCACGACCAGCGATAGGACCTGGTCATGATCGTTGGTAAGTCGTTGTGTGGTCGCTGGGGAGCTGTCACACAGACAGCTCTCTCCAGCGACCAACGATCAGGGGAACGACTTTGGCATCGTTGAAACGGTCTTCAACGATGCCGAAGTCCCCCTGCAGCACCTGGGTAACCAGGGTAAACATCGGGTTACTAAGTGCAGGGCCGCGCTTAGTACCCGATATTTACCCTGGTTACCAATGCATGCGCCGCTGCCGAGAGCTTCCCTGCACTGAATGTGTCAGCGCCGGCAGTAACAGCGGTGACGTCACCGCTGTACTCTGCTTTACGGCCGGCGCTGACAGTCAGTGCAGGGAAGTTCTCGGCAGCAGCGCGTGCATTAGCAGCGCTCCTGCCGAAAGCAGTTTTAACCCTGTGGACGCCGGGGGACGTGACAGACATCAGAATGTGAGTATGTACTGTTTTTTTTTTTTTTTAACTTACAATGATAACCATGGTAAATATTGGGTTACTAAGCGCAGCCCTGCGTTTAGTAACCCGATATTTACCCTGGTTACAAGTGAACACGTCGCTGGATCACACACGCCGATCCAGCGATGACAGCGGGTCATCAGTGACAAAATAAAGTTCTGGATTTCTAGCTCCGACCAGCGATATCACAGCGGGATCCAGATCGCTGCTGCGTGTCAAACACAACGAGCAGACGGCAAGGGACCTGACGGACACCAGAATGTAAGTATGTGCTGTTTTTTTTTTTTTAGTTTTACGCTTGTAACCAGGGTAAACATCAGGTTACTAAGCGCGGTCCTGCGCTTAGTTACCCGATGTTTACCCTGGTTACCCAGGGACCTCGGCATCGTTGGTCGCTGGAGAGCTGTCTGTGTGACAGCTCCCCAGCGACCACACTACGATTTACCTACGATCACGGCCAGGTCATATCGCTGGTCGTGATCGTAGGTAAATCGTATAGTGTGACGGTACCCTTAGAGCGTGGACCCAAGATGGCCGTTGACACCTCCAAAGCTGTATTCTGTGTGGTTGATTTGCAGTTCCCTGCCCAACTGAGGCTGAACCAAAACAGCTCCTTTGAAGCCAGGCTAAATCCACCCCAGGATGATGAAGTTTACAGGCTTACCAGAGCCTTAGATGTCAGGTATGATGCAGGATAATGTACAGATGGCTGGAGCTCCTCTCAGATGCAACCTCTCAGTGCTTACATAGCCACGGCCCCGAAACAATCCATCATTATTACTACAAAAAGTGACATGTCAAATTTCAAAAATTAGGTTTGGTCACCAAAGAATTACAATGGATTCTTCCCAATGTGAGTTCTCTGATGTCTAAGAAGTTGAGATTTAGATAAAAAAAATTCCACATTCAGGACATGAAAATGGCTACTCTCCTGTGTGCATTCTCTCATGTGTAGCAAGATGTGATTTTACTGTAAAACATTTTCCACATTCCGAGCATGAAAATGGTTTCTCTCCTGCGTGAATTCTCTCATGTCTAAGAAGAGATGATTTGTTTGTAAAATATTTTTCACATTCCAAACATGAAAATGGCTTCTCTCCTGTGTGCATTCTCTCATGTGTAACAAGAGCTGATTTCAGTGTAAAACATTTTCCACATTCTGAGCATGCAAATGGCTTCTCTCCTGTGTGCATTCTCTCATGTGTAACAAGATTTGATTTCTGTGTAAAACATTTTCCACATTCTGAGCATGAAAATGGCTTCTCTCCTGTGTGCATTCTCTCATGTGTAACAAGAGCTGATTTTACTGTAAAACATTTTCCACATTCCAAGCATGAAAATGGTTTCTCTCCTGTGTGAATTCTCTCATGTCTAAGAAGAGATGATTTCTCTGTAAAACATTTTCCACATTCTGAGCATGAAAATGGTTTCTCTCCTGTGTGAATTCTCTCATGGTTAAGAAGATATGATTTCTCTGTAAAACATTTTCCACATTCTGAACATGAAAATGGCTTCTCGCCTGTGTGAATTCTCTCATGTGTAACAAGAGCTGATTTTACTGTAAAACATTTTCCACATTCCAAGCATGAAAATGGTTTCTCTCCTGTGTGAATTCTCTCATGTCTAAGAAGAGATGATATCTCTGTAAAACATTTCCCACATTGCAAACATGAAAATGGCTTCTCGCCTGTGTGAATTCTCTCATGTTTAAGAAGAGATGGTTTCTCTGTAAAACATTTTCCACATTCTGAACATGAAAATGGCTTCTCTCCTGTGTGAATTCTATAATGTGTGACAAGATGATCTTTTTGAGTAAAACATTTTCCACATTCTGAACATGAAAATGGCTTCTCGCCTGTGTGAATTCTATAATGTGTGACAAGATGATCTTTTTTAGTAAAACATTTTCCACATTCTGAACAGGAAAATGGCTTCTCTCCTGTGTGAATTCTCTCATGAGTAACAAGATGTGATTTTACTATAAAACATTTTCCACATTCCGAACATGAAAATGGCTTCTTTCCTGTGTGTATTCTCTCATGTGTAACAAGAGCTGATTTCAGTATAAAACATTTTCCACATTCTGAGCATGAAAATGGTTTCTCTCCTGTGTGAATTCTCTCATGTCTAAGAAAAGATGATTTCTTTGTAAAACATTTTCCACATTCTGAACATGAAAATGGCTTCTTCCTTGTGGGAGCTTTTTTATTTTTCAAACTTCTGTGACTTTTATTTTGTTTAACAGTCTGTGATGAATTAGGACAGTGTACTTTAAAAGGATCCATGTCTGAGATGTTGGCATGTTCTTCATATGGGTCTTGTGCAATGCTTTTTTGGATTTTGGAGCTGCTGGTACAACCATCTGTCAAGAATATAACTGATGTGATTTTTGAGTCAAATAACCTTAATACTTATATTTATCTAAATATAAGAAAACATTAAAGGGAACCTGTCACCCCGTTTTTTGAGATTGAGCTATAAATACTGTTAAATAGGGCCTGCGCTGTGTGTTCCTATAGTGTATGTAGTGTACCCCAATTCCCCATGTATGCTGAGAAATAACTTACCAAAGTCGCCGTTTTCGCCTGTCAATCAGGCTGGTCAGGTCGGGAGGGCGTGGTGACATCGGTGGTTCTTCCTCAGCTTTACGTTGGTGGCGTAGTGGCGTAGTGGCGAACAAGCAGCGCGCGATCTGCGCTGTAATCCCTGGCGTCGGTGGGGGCGGCCATCTTCCTGGGGCCGCGCGTGCGCAGATCGAGTGCTCTGCTGCACGGGGCTTCAGGAAAATGGCCGCGGGATGCCGCGCGTGCGCATTAGAGATCGCGGCGGCCATTTTCCCAAAGCCGAGATGCAAACTCGGCTTTGGGAAAATGGCCGCCGCGATCTCTAATGCGCACGTGCGGCATCCCGCGGCCATTTTCCTGAAGCCCCGTGCAGCAGAGCACTCGATCTGCGCACGCGCGGCCCCAGGAAGATGGCCGCCCCCACCGACGAAAGGGATGACAGCGCAGATCGCGCGCTGCTTGTTCACCACTACGCCACTACGCCACCAACGTAAAGCTGAGGAAGAACCAGCGATGTCACCACGCCCTCCCGACCTGACCAGCCTGATTGACAGGCGAAAACGGCGACTTTGGTAAGTTATTTCTCAGCATACATAGGGAATCGGGGTACACTACATACACTATAGGAACACACAGCGCAGGCCCTATTTAACAGTATTTATAGCTCAATCTCAAAAAACGGGGTGACAGGTTCCCTTTAAGACAAGTAAAAATAAAATACATAGAAATTGCAAAGTGTGTAGCAAAGTTCTATTATTAATGGACTAAAGGTGTAATTTACATGATGTGATGTTTTGACAAAGAATGTTCATTCTCAATCACTGGCCAGTGCAAACATCAAATATAATATGTGACCAATGACAAATGTTTTATGAGAATAAAAATGATCGTTGTTGACAGCACATCATCCCCTTTGTATAAATTGAGGATGTTCTGCAATAATAAAAAAGCCAAGAGAGAAGGAAACAAATCATCATTCCTTCTTCAAAATGAAAGCTAATAAGCCCCAATCACCTTCCTATACCATCAATCTCTGCTTATTCATGAAATTATATTCGCCTTGCAGCCACTCGATTTTATTCTTCAGGAGAAGTAGTTGGCTGTAGCAGTCACCTCTCTGTTAGAGCTCCATGCCACACCTCAATAACTTTAACCCCTTAACCCCAGGAGCTTTTTTCGGCTTTGAGTTTTCATTTTTCGCTCCCCTATTTCCCAGAGCCATGACTTTTTTTTTATTTTTCCGTTAATACGGCCGTGTGAGTGCTTGTTTTTTGCAGGACGAGTTTTACTTTTGAACGACATGATTGGTTTTACCATGTTGTGCACTAGAAAATGGGGAAAAAAATTCCAAGTGCGGTGAAATTGCAAAAAAGTGCAATACCACACTTGTTTTTTGTTTGGCTTTTTTACTAGGTTCACTAAATGCTAAAACTGACCTGCCATTATGATTCTCCAGGTCATTACGAGTTCACAGACACCAAACAGGTCTAGGTTCATCCAAACTTTGTTAAAAAAAAAAATGCGCCATTTTCCTATACCCGCAGTGTCTCCATTTTTCGTGATCTCGGGTCGGGTGAGGGCTTATTTTTTGCGTGCTGAGCTGACATTTTTAATGATACCATTTTGGTGCCGATACGTTCTTTTGATTGCCTGTTATTGCATTTTTATGCAATGTTGTGGCGTCCAAAAAAAACCATAATTCTGGCATTCAGATTTTTTTCTCGCTACGCCATTTAGCGATCAGGTTAATTTTTTTTTTTTTATTAATAGATCGGGCGATTCTGAATTTGTCGAAACCAAATATGTGTAGGTTTGATTTTTTTTGTTTTATATTGAATGGGGCGAAAGGAGGGGGATTTGAACTTTTTTTTTTTTTTAAATGTTTTTTAATATTTTTAAAAACATTTTTCTTTTTCCTTTTGGCATGCTTCAATAGTCTCCATGGGAGGCTGGAAGCTGCCACAACCCGATCGACTCAGCTACATAGAGGCGATGATCAGTTCGCCTCTATGTAGCTGAATTACTTGTTATGAGTGCCGACCACTGAGTGGCGCTCACAGCAATCCGGCACTGACAACCAAAGAGGTCTCCAGGAGACCTCTGGTTGTCATGCTGACGAACCGGTAACCCCTTATCATGTGACGGAGGGGGTCACCGGTGTGCGTATTTCTGGCACGAGTGCAGGGAGCGCCATTTACATGCTGCGGTCAAGAGTTTGATAGAGGCATTTAACAAGTTAATAGAAGCAGGTGAATTGCGATTCCACCCACGGCTATTGTGGGCACACGTCAGCTGTTCTTAACAGCCGACATGTCCCGGGAAAGATGTGGGGCTCACCGCCGGAGCCAACATCAAAGATAGTCAAGGATACTGACATCGGCAGACCATTACACTCAATGTCAGTAAGAGGTTAAGCGAGAAGCTGCAAGGAACATATTTCCATTTCTCCTGGTAGCCGCTCTCCCAGTAAAACAGCCCAACATGCTTTAAATACTATTTACCTACAGATTACCAATATACCTGCGGGTAAATCGCATTTTTGTAGCTGACATGTTATCTTTAGAGGTTCATTTACACAGGCAGGTAATGACCTGTAACAAGCACTGATTCATGATATGGGAGCAGCTTTGTTCTCTCTCACCATAGGAATGATTGGCCCGAACCGTCATGGCTATGGTGGATTTCAGAGACAGTGCAGTCAGCACTCGAGTACAAGTAATGTCTATACTATCATCTCTAATTACATGTCTAAGGGTACCGTCACACAGTGGCATTTTGATCGTTACGACGGCACGATCCGTGACGCTCCAGCGTCGTAACAATATCGCTCCAGCGTCGTTGACTGCGGTCACACTTTGCAATGTACGACGCTGGAGCGATAATTTCATGACGTATGTGCGATGTAGAAGCCGTTGGTTACTATGCGCCATCGTATACAATATCGTGCACACCTTTGTTACACCATGCGATCATGCCGCCACAGCGAGACACTAGACGACGAAAGAAAGTTTCAAACGATCTGCTACGACGTACGATTCTCAGCGGGGTCCCTGATCGCAGGAGTGTGTCAGACACAGCAAGATCGCTGGAACGTCACGGATATATCGCTGGAACGTCACAAATCGTGCCGTCGTAGCGATCAAAATGCCACTGTGTGACGGTACCATATGTCTGTGGTCTGGACTGTTTTAGAATAATAAAGCACAATTGGTTTCCATATTGCATCCTGTGGTGTGTGCTGTGGAAATCTATATCTCTCTCTCTCTATCTAATATGAGTGCATGTGTGTGGGCAACCAATCACTAAGCATGTGTGTGTATCAGCCACGCCTACTCCACATAGCAACCAGTCACTAAGCAGCCTTCATTTCACTAGAGCTGTTTATAAGAAGCTGAGCGGTGATTGGTTGCTATGAGCAACAGTTTTCCTTGTAGACAGTTGTGGTAACTGAGGCCTATTATTCTTATCATTTCTATGGTGTTATTGTCCCTCTGTAAAGCTGGAAATAATTTATTACCGTGCTGACACAGACCACCCTCTGACACAGACTGCAGGGGGAGCCCAATATCACACAGAATATGATCAGCAATCAGTATCACACAGGAGAGGATTAGATACACGGCTCAGCAGACAGTATCACACAGGATAGAATTAGACACACAGCCCAGCATCACACAGGATAGGGCAATTCCATATCAAGTGATCAAAATATTCATTTTTTTTTTTACCTGACGTCTATAGTTTTTTTTTTTATTATTTAGTACAATTTCAGTTAATTACAAATTAAAAGTTTGGAATTTTTTTCTTCATTAGTTAATTTTTTACAGACTTCTAAAGTTTTGAAAAAGCGCAAATTTTGGCCTGGTATGGCTTTACATTTTTTATCATATCTCGGGCTAGAATTAAGATAAAGAGGTGGGAGAGGCATAATTTTTCTCAGAACTGTACCAGCTGTCATTTGATATGTCACAAGACTATGTTTCTTTATATTTTGTTTTGGAGAAATCAAATTCAAAATTTTGAAGCGCAATTGTGAAAAAACGTATGTTTTAAATTTGTGAAAAAATGCCTGTGTGTTACTTGTGTTCTTGTTTATATTTGTACAGGGATTCAACTTGGGACCTATCAAATTTTTATTTTATTTTTTAAGCCTTGAATCATATGATTTTATGTTTGTGTGAGTTTCTTCCCTTTTTCTTTTCAAATTACAACTTATTGAATTCAACATTTATATGTAACAATAAAGAAACACAAAAAACAAATACCGAAGTGCCAGAATAAATACATCTTAATCATTATAACACAACTTGCACAGCATTTTTAACCTGAATGCATTGAACAAACCAAAAGAAAAAAGGTGATCACTTCCTCAAGTGTGATTTTCGATATTCCGTCTCATCCTAATTATATGTTAAAAACAAGATTAAAAAGAACCAATATTTTTACCACCTATTTATACATGTAAATTATTTTCTACTACCAGATTTTTCGGACTATAAGAAGCACCGGACCATAAGACGCACCCCAAATTTGGGGTGAAAATTGCAGAAAAATAGATTTTTAATAAGATGAGGGTCTGTCTTATTGTCCGAATTTACAGTACCTTACCTGAGGGATGGTGTTGGCAGAGGTGGGGTGATGCGGTACGGCGTGCACCTGAGCAGGGTCCCTTCCTGCTTAGGTGGGCGACGCCACAGCCTGGTGTCCATGGGAGGGTTGCAGCAGATGTGCGGCGGCGGCAGAGGTGCAGGGATGGGGAGGCGCAGTGAGCGGTATAGCGTGAGTGGGGAACCCTTTCACAAACTTACCCACAGTGGTGTGGTGGCGGCGGCAGAGGTGCGGGGATGAGGAGGCGCAGTGAGCGGGGTCACTTTCACTGGTGAGGTGATGCAGCAGCCCGATAAGCAGCAGAGCCGGGTGAATCATGTTGTTATCGGTGGTGGCGGCCATCTTTTTGAGGCCGCGCGTGCGCAGATAGAGTGCTCTGCTTCAGGAAAATGGCCGCGGGAGGCCGCACGTGCACAGATAGAGATCGCGGCGGCCATTTTCCTGAAGCCAAGATCTAAATCTGCGAACTCGGCTTCAGGAAAACGGCCGCCGCGATCTCCATCTGTGCACGCGCGGCCATTTTCCTGAAGCCACGGGAAGCAGAGCACTCCATATGCGCACGCGCAATTAATGCAGCGATAACAGCATGATTCACCCGGCTCTGCTGCTTACCGGGCTGCTGCATCACCTCACCGGTGAAAGGGACCCCGCTCACTGCGCCTCCTCATCCCCGCACCTCTGCCGCCGCCACCACACCACTGTGGGTAAGTTTGCATTACGACTATTAGACGCACCCCCTATTTTCCCCCCTTTTTTGGGGGGGAAAAAGTGCGTCTTGTAGTCCGAAAAATACGGTGCATCACTAAACATGTCATTTATGAAGTGTTTAAGAATAGTACAGTAGTTAAATCCTCGTTCTATAAAATATGAACTAATCAAACAATTAATAGTACGTTTTTAAACTGGCCTTTTATCATCAACTAGATGTTGGCCTGATTCTAACGCATCGGGTATTCTAGAATATGTATGTAGTTTATTTATGAAGTTATCAGAATAATGCAATTTATACACAGGATTTGGCTGGCCGGGTGCGACCAATTAGCGACGCGTGGTTCAAATTCCGCGCCAATTCGCGGCCGGACTGCGCCTGTCGCTGACTGGTCACGCCAGGCTGCGAACAATCAGTGAAGACAGGGCCTGCTCCAGGTTTTTGAGGGCCCCGGGCGAAAGAGTCTCAGTGGGCCCCCTTCTTTAACACAAACCACGATTCATGATGCACAGATACAGCAGAGAAATATAGCACAGCCAAGTAGCATACAGGCCACACAGTATATAGCACAGGCCACAGAGTATATAGCACAGGTCACACAGTATATAGCACAAGCCACACAGTATATAGCACAGGCCACACAGTATATAGCACAGGCCACACAGTATATAGCACAGGCCACACAGTATATAGCACAGGCCACACGGTATATAGCACAGCCCATGCAGTATATAGCACAGCCCATGCAGTATATAGCACAGCCCATGCAGTATATAGCACAGCCCATGCAGTATATAGCACAGCCCATGTAGTATAGAGCACAGCGATGTAGTATATTGCCCAGCCATGTAATATATACCACAGCCACGCAGTATATAACTCAGACGTAATATATAACACAGCCCATGCAGTATCTATCACAGCCCACGTAGTATATAGCAATGTGGGCACCATATCCCTGTTAAAAAAAATAAAATAAAATAAAAAAAAAAATAGTTATATACTCACCTTCCATCGGCCCCCGGATCCAGCCCAGGCGTTTACCATTGCTCCTCGCGACACTCCGGTCCCAAGAATGCATTGCAGTCTCGCGAGATGATGACACAGCGGTCTCGCGAGACCGCTACATCATCTCGCGAGACCGCAATGCATGGACCGGAGCATCGTGAGGAGCAGCGGGAAAGGCGTCAGAAGGTGAGAATATAATGATTTTTTATTTTATTATTTTTAACATTAGATCTTTTTACTATTGATGCTGCATAAGCAGCATCAATAGTAAAAAAGTTGGTCACACAGGGCTAATAGCAGTGTTAACGGACTGCGTTACACCGCGGCATAACGAAGTGTAATGCAGCCATTAACCCTGTGTGAGCGCTGACTGGAGGGGGCACTGACAAAGCTAGGGGCGAATTCGCGGCCGGACTGTGCCCCTCGCTGATTGGTCACGGCCGGCAGCGATGCGTGATTTCTGTGACAGACAGACAGAAAGACAGAAAGACTGACAAACAAACAGACGGAAATACCCCTTCGACGATTATATATATATATAGATGTGTCCCTTCTAGTGGGTGAAATGTAATCTTGTCCATAAGCGCTTACTAGCAATGGCCATTTCCTTTTGAGTCAGAGTATGCACGGCCTGTCATGGTGCTCGGCTCCACCTGAGTCAATATCTGATTTTTGTTCACTTTTAAAATGTCTGGCTATCTTGGATACACAAAGGACGGCGCTGGACCAGAAGGTGCAAAAAAGTCACTTCTACTTCTTCATTTACACAATCTTTGGAGAGTCCAGTAGCCGCCACCAGTGCCAATCATATTCACAGGTCACATAACCAGTTATGTCAGTCATTGCCGATCTTGTGCCGCCTTCTACCACTTCATGGACTTTATGGTCTTTGCCGAATGAAAAAATTCTTTATTTTTATTTCTGTTTCACTACATGGAATGACAGTGCGGTATTGCTGACTCCGTGATGGGTTCTGCTTCCTGTAACCGATGTGTTCACAAACTCTCCTCCTCCTCGTAGTCCTGGTTTGTACAATACATGAACTGAATGTTAAGAATCTTTTTCGCTCTCCATTTGAAGAGTTGCCTGGGTGTTAATATTTGGTCTGAATATGGCCTGTGGAGGCCCGAGCTGCCGGCCTCTCATCTGCTCTGCATTAATTGTCTACCCCTTGTCATTCTCAGGTTGAGCCCTAACAACTGCTTCTAAGCTGTAACATAATAAAATAATACAGTAATATCTAAAAATCATGGATTATTTGGGAAATATAGACCCCACACTTTTAGACCACAGGCTGAACAGATCTGAATTCGAGATTTTTGAGCTGACACTAATAGTTTTACTTTTTAAAATATGATCCCATCACGATCCCAGCTTGTATTTTGGTACAGATGTGACTAGGAGCATAGCAGGCACATGTGCAGTTTTTGAAATTTTTAAAATTAAACTTTTTTTTCGGAAATGCGTTTTAAGGTTTTGCGCTTTCATTCGCATGGGTAAAATATTATCAAAGATACTCTTGTGACATATCTGGTGAAAGGTTGTACAGTTCTGAGTAGAATGGTGATTAATTTGTTTCGCTATCTTTTTTCTAGCCTGAGTTATGAGGAGAAATGTAACGGCAGGCAACACCAAAATTAGCACTTTTT
The DNA here is from genome assembly GCF_032444005.1 of Ranitomeya imitator. Taxonomy (NCBI): domain Eukaryota; kingdom Metazoa; phylum Chordata; class Amphibia; order Anura; family Dendrobatidae; genus Ranitomeya; species Ranitomeya imitator. Next base: position 186,040,997 of record NC_091288.1, read on the forward strand.
CCGAACTTTGAAAATCAATAAAAAAAATTTAAAAAAATCTAGAATTTTTTTTTCTTCACATTTTGCATTCTCTGACACACTATTACCAAATAACAAAATCTCAAAAGAATTAAAAATATAGGGGTAAATATCATTGGTTCACTTGACGTGGAATGACCCGATAGGATTAGATACACAACTCAGCAGACAGCATCAGTATCACACAGAACAAAATTAAATACACAGCTCAGCAACAGAATGTGCCAGAGGAGAGGACCTTTTCATTCCAAGAATTCCTCTCATTCCATCTGATTTGACTTTTGATTTTAAACACCTCCAGTTTCCAGCTGGACTGGCATTTGCAATGTCCATTAACAAGGCTCAGGGACAGTCCTTGAAAGTAGTAGGGATCAATTTGCAATCTCCATGCTTTTCTCATGGTCAACTTTACGTGGCCTGTTCAAGAGTTGGAACAGCCAAAAATCTGTTAATCTTTGCACCGGAAGGAAAAACCAAAAATGTTGTTTATCCAAAAGGCTCTTGAATGAGTTGAAAATAAAATACTATCAATGCTTGGGTAATCGTTTAATTTGTGTTGCAAATCTGTAGTGTTGAGTATATGATGTGAAATGTTTTTATGTGCAATATAATCATTGTAATTTATTATAACTAACCACAGTTAGTTACTGTGCTCGGGCAACGCCGGGCTCTTCAGCTAGTCATATCTATTCTTCAGTGAACACTACACCTCGACCACTGGCACCCCATCTTCCATGTGACAGAGTGCAGGACTTGCTCATATTGTGTTACTTGTGCCTAGAGAAATGCTCAGATGTCAGTACTACTAGGTGGTGTATTAGGAAGTTATGGCCATGGAGCAAATATGAAGCTGGATAAGCCCAGGCAATTCTCTGCTTTCTCTTATAATCTACTCCTGGCTGTGACTATGAGACAATTGTCATAAAACAGTTTTTTATTCTAATCTCCAGCTAGTTCAGTATATCAAATAGGTTACTTAGGTTATATATTAATCCAGGAACCAGAACCATGATGGATATGATGTAAAACACTAAACTAGATACTTTGCCAGTGAGGTTTGTCATGTCTTTGATGATCTATCATCCCAGTCTATTCTTACATCTATATTATAGATACACAACCGGTCTTATTACATATTGCACCATTACATTGTCAGCCCTATATAATCTGTATTTTAGCTGAATGGGGAAATCTATGGCCAAAAAAACAGAGAAAACACATAACAAGACTTCAATTTTCCAGTCCGGTGAATGACGAGAATGTGACTATTCTCTGCTCTATTTAATAGTTACTCCTCACAGCGGCAGTTACCTGTAGGAACGTCCTCTTTGCACCACTCATCCCACACATCATTTTCTCCTTTCTCCATTATGGCCTCAACATCAATATTCTTCAGATATTTGCCTGGATGTCAAAGCTGTGAAAGTAATAATGTAGAAGTCACAAACAGAAGGAAAACTCACATGGAATGTTTCAGATGGAGGATTTAACTACAAGCACATGGGGCACCTGAGCCGCCAAAAGATGCTGACTAGTGATGAGCGAGTATACTCGTTGCTCAGGTTTTCCCGAGCACGCTCGGATGATCTCCGAGTATATGTTAGTGCTCGGAGATTTCATTTTTGTTGACGTAGCTGCATGATTTACAGCTGCTAGCCAGCCTGAGTACATATGGGGGTTGCCTGGTTGCTAGAGAACCCCACATGTAATCAAGCTAACAGTCGGAAATCATGCAGCTGTGGCTAGGAAAACTAGATCTCCGAGCACTTACAAATTCTCGGAGACCACCCGAGCGTGCTCAGGAAAACCCAAGCAACGAGTATACTCGCTCATCACTAATGCGGACATCTCCGCCTCACTGGCGCTGCCCGCAGTCACTAAGGCGGCGTGTAGTGATAGAAGCAGGCGTTACTGTAAGTAATTACATTATGGCAAAGTCATTTCCTTCATTAACCTCTTAGTGACTGGGACAAATGTTTGAATTATGACCAATGTCACTTTATGTGGTAATAACTCTGGAATGCTTCAAGAAATCCCACTGATTTTGAGAATGTTTTTACGTGGCACATTATAATTTATAATAATAATACATTTAGGTTGATATGTCTTGTGTTTATTTCTAAAAATAAAATATAATCAGAAATTTTACTAAAATGTAAAAAAAATTGCAATTTTCAAACTTTCAATCATTATCCCTTTAATCCAGATTGTCATACCACAGAAAAACATTAACCCCTTAATCCCATATGACGTACTATCCCGTCCAGGTGACCTGGGACTTAATTCCCATGGACGGGATAGTACGTCATATGCGATCGGCCGCGCTCACGGGGGGAGCGCGGCCGATCGCGGCCGGGTGTCAGCTGCCTATCGCAGCTGACATCCGGCACTATGTGCCAGGAGCGGTCACGGACCGCTCCCGGCACATTAACCCCCGGCACACCGCGATCAAAGATGATCGCGGTGTGCCGGCGGTGCAGGGAAGCATCGCGCAGGGAGGGGGCTCCCTGCGGGCTTCCCTGAGACGATCGGTACACGGTGATGTGCTCACCGTGTACCGAGCGTCTTCTCCCTGCAGTCCCCGGATCCAAAATGGCCGCCGGGCTGCATCCGGGTCCTGCAGGGAGCACTTCCGGGTCAGGATCAGGCTGCAGCTGCAGCTCTAATCCTGCCCGGCTGTATGTCAGATCACCGATCTGATAGAGTGCTGTGCACACTGTCAGATCGGTGATCTGTGATGTCCCCCCCTGGGACAAAGTGAAAAAGTAAAAAAAAAAATTTCCACACTTGTAAAAAAAAAAATAAAAAAAAAATTCCTAAATAAAGCAGAAAAAAAAAAATATTATTCCCATAAATACATTTCTTTACATAAAAAAAAAAACAAAAAAACAATAAAAGTACACATATTTAGTATCGCCGCGTCCGTAACGACCCGACCTATAAAACTGGCCCACTAGTTAACCCCTTCAGTGAACACCGTAAGAAAAAAAAAAAAAAAAACGAGCCAAAAAACAACGCTTTATTATCATAACGCTGAACAAAGAGTGGAATAACACGCGATCAAAAAGACGGATATAAATAACCATGTTACCTCTGAAAACGTCATCTTGTCCCGCAAAAAACGAGCCGCCATATAGCATCATAACCAAAAAAATAAAAAAGTTATAGTCCTCTGAATAAAGCGATGCCAAAATAATTATTTTTTCTATAAAATAGCTTTTATCGTATAAAAGCGCCAAAACATAAAAAAAATGATATAAATGAGGTGTCGCTGTAATCGTACTGACCCGAAGAATAAAACTGCTTCATCAATTTTACCAAACGCGGAACGGTATAAACGCCTCCCCCAAAAGAAATTCATGAATAGCTGGTTTTTGGTCATTCTGCCTCACAAAAAAATCGGAATAAAAAGCGATCAAAAACTGTCACGTGTCCGAAAATGTAACCGATAAAAACGTCAACTCGTCCCGCAAAAAACAAGACCTCACATGACTCTGTGGACCAAAATATGGAAAAATTATAGGTCTCAAAATGTGGAGACGCAAAAACTTTTTTGCTATAAAAAGCGTCTTTTAGTGTGTGACGGCTGCCAATCATAAAAATCCGCTAAAAAACTCGCTATAAAAGTAAATCAAACCCCCCTTCATCACCCCGTTAGTTAGGCTAGGGTCACATTGCGTTAATGGGTTAACGCTAACGGACAGCGTTGCACGGCGAAAATGTCACAATTAACGCCGTGCAACGGGTCCGTTAGCACAACCATTGACAGCAATGTGATTTTCAGGTGTAGCGCATCGCTAGAGCGTGCCATTTTCGGCTCGCGCTAGCAAGGTGCCATTCTTTTGTGGCGCGCCTCAGACGCTGCTTGCAGCGTCCGCGGCGCGCCCGAGGTCCGATCCCCGATCTTCCAGAGCGGGGACGTTAACGCGACCACTAAACACGACACCTAAAAAGACATTGTGTTAGCGCAATCCGCTAGTGCTAAACGGATTTCCCTAACGCAATGTGAACCTAGCCTTAGGGAAAAATAATAAAATTAAAAAAAATGTATTTATTTCCATTTTCCGGTTAGGGTTAGGGTTAGGGCTAGGGTTGGGGCTAGGGTTAGGGTTAGGGCTAGGGTTGGGGCTAGGGTTAGGGTTTGGATTACATTTACGGTTGGGATTAGAATTAGGGGTGTGTCTGGGTTAGGTGTGTGGTTAGGGTTATAGTTGGGATTAGGGTTAGTGGTGCGTTTGGATTAGGGTTTCATTTATAATTGGGGGGTTTCCACTGCTTAGACACATCAGGGGCTCTCCAAACGCGACATGGCGTCCGATCTCAATTCCAGCCAATTCTGCATTGAAAAAGTAAAACAGTGCTTCTTCACTTCCGAGCTCTCCCGTGCGCCCAAACAGGGGTTTACCCCAACATATGGGGTATCAGCGTACTCGAGACAAATTGGACAACAACTTTTTGGGTCCAAGTTCTCTTGTTATCCTTGGGAAAATAAAAATTTGGGGGGCTAAAAATCATTTTTGTGGGAAAAAAAAGGATTTTTATTTTCACGGCTCTGCGTTGTAAACTGTAGTGAAACACTTGGGGGTTCAAAGTTTTCACAACACATCTAGATAAGTTCCATGGGAGGTCTAGTTTCCAATATGGGGTCACTTGTGGGTGGTTTCTACTGTTTGGGTACATCAGGGGCTCTGCAAATGCAACGTGACGCCTGCAGACCAATCCATCTAAGTCTGCATTCCAAATGGCGCTCCTTCCCTTCCGAGCTCTGCCATGAGCCCAAACAGTGGTTCCCCCCCACATATGGGGTATCAGCGTACTCAGGACAAATTGAACAACAACTTTTGGGGTCCAATTTATTCTGTTACCCTTGTAAAAATACAAAGCTGGGGGCTAAAAAATCATTTTTGTGAAAAAAAAAAAGAATTTTTATTTTCACGGGTCTGCGTTATAAACTGTAGTGAAACACTTAGGGGTTCAAAGTTCTCACAACACATCTAGATAAGTTCCATGGGAGGTCTAGTTTCTAATATGGGGTCACTTGTGGGGGGTTTGTACTGTTTGGGTACATCAGGGGCTCTGCAAATGCAACGTGACTCCTGCAGACCAATCCATCTAAGTCTGCATTCCAAATGGCGCTCCTTCCCTTCCGAGCTCTGCCATGCGCCCAAACAGTGGTTCCCCCCCACATATGGGGTATCAGCGTACTCAGGACAAATTGGACAACAACTTTTGGGGTCCAATTTATTATGTTACCCTTGTGAAAATACAAAACTGGGGGCTAAAAAATTTTTGCGAAAAAAAAATAAATTTATTTTAACGGCTCTGCGTTATAAACTGTAGTGAAACACTTGGGGGTTCAAAGCTCTCAAAACACATCTAGATAAGTTCCTTAGAGGGTCTAGTTTCCAAAATGGTGTCACTTGTGGGGGTTTTTAATGTTTAGGCACATCAGGGGCTCTCCAAACCAACATGGCGTCCCATCTTAATTCCAGTCAATTTTGCATTGAAAAGTCAAATGGCGCTCCTTCCCTTCCGAGCTCTGCTATGCACCCAAAACGTGGTTTACCCCCACATATGGGGTATCGTCGCACTCAGGACAAATTGCACAACAACTTTTGTGGTCTAATTTCTTCTCTTACCCTTGGGAAAATAAAAAATTGGGGGCGAAAAGATCATTTTTGTGAAAAAATAAGATTTTTTATTTTTACGGCTCTGCATTATAAACTTCTGTGAAGCACTTGTTGGGTCAAAGTGCTCACCACACATCTAGATAAGTTCCTTAAGGGGTCTACTTTTCAAAATGGTGTCACTTGTGAGGGGTTCCAATGTTTAGGCACATCAGGGGCTCTCCAAACGCAACATGGCGTCCCATCTCAATTCCAGTCAATTTTGCATTGAAAAGTCAAATGGCGCTCCTTTCCTTCCGAGCTCTGCCATGCGCCCAAACAGTGGTTTACCCCCACATATGGGGTATCGTCGCACTCAGGACAAATTGCACAACAACTTTTGTGGTCTAATTTCTTCTCTTACCCTTGGGAAAATAAAAAATTGGTGGCGAAAAGATTATTTTTGTGAAAAAATATGATTTTTTATTTTTACGGCTCTGCATTATAAACTTCTGTGAAGCACTTGTTGGGTCAAAGTGCTCACCACACATCTAGATAAGTTCCTTAGGGTGTCTACTTTCCAAAATGGTGTCACTTGTGGGGGGTTTCAATGTTTAGGCACATCAGTGGCTCTCCAAACGCAACATGGTGTCCCATCTCAATTCCTGTCAATTTTGCATTTAAAAGTCAAATGGCGCTCCTTCCCTTCCGAGCTCTGCCATGCGCCCAAACAGTGGTTTACCCCCACATATGGGGTATCAGCGTACTCAGTACAGATTGTACAACAATGTTTGGCATCCATTTTATCCTGTTACCCTTGGTAAAATAAAACAAATTGGAGCTGAAATAAATTTTGTGTGAAAAAAAGTTAAATATTCATTTTTATTTAAACATTCCAAAAATTCCTGTGAAACCCCTGAAGGGTTAATAAACTTCTTGAATGTGGTTTTGAGCACCTTGAGGGGTGCAGTTTTTAGAATGGTGTCACACTTGGGTATTTTCTATCATATAGACCCCTCAAAATGACATCAAATAAGATGTGGTCCCTAAAAAAAAATGGTGTTGTAAAAATGAGAAATTGCTGGTCAACTTTGAACCCTTATAACTCCCTAACAAAAAAATTTTGGTTCCAAAATTGTGCTGATGTAAAGGAGACATGTGGGAAATGTTACTTATTAAGTATTTTGCGTGACATATCTCTGTGATTTAAGGGCATAAAAATTTAAAGTTGGAAAATTGCGAAATTTTCAAAATTTTCGCCAAATTTCCGTTTTTTTCACAAATAAACGCAAGTTATATCGAATAAATGTTACTACTAAAATGAAGTACAATATGTCACGAGAAAACAATGTCAGAATCGCCAAGATCCGTTGAAGCGTTCCAGAGTTATAACCTCATAAAGGGACAGTGGTCAGAATTGTAAAAATTGGCCCGGTCATTAACGTGCAAACCACCCTCGGGGCTTAAGGGGTTAATAAATAACATTTCCCTCATGTCTGCTTTACATCAGCACCATTTATAAAATGTTATTTTATTTTGTCAGCCTTTTAGGAGGTTTAAAAATGTTGCAGTAATTTATCATTTTTTCATGGAAAAAGATTTTTTTGCGGGACCTGTCCAGATTTGAAGTGACTTTGGGGGTCCTATATATTGCAAAAAAACCTCAGAAGTGATACCATTTAGAAAACATCTCTCCCCCCCCCCCCCCCCCCCCGACATATTGAAAACTGCTGTCAGGTAGTTTATTAACCCTTCAGGTGAGTTTAAGGAATGTAAAATGGCATGACAGGAATGAAAAAGTTTATTTTTACCACGTAAATGTCCCTAACTTCTGAACAGGCCGCTATAGCCGGGAGACTCTAAGGGTACCGTCACACTGGAACGACGCTGCAACGATACGACAACGATGTCGATCGCTGCAGCGTCGTTGTGTGGTCGCTGGAGAGCTGTCACACAGAAAGCTCTCCAGCGACCAACGATCCCGAAGTCCCCTGGTAACCAGGGTAAACATCGGGTTACTAAGCGCAGGGCCGCGCTTAGTAACCCGATGTTTACCCTGGTTACCAGCGTAAACGTAAAAAAAACAAACACTACATACTTACATTCCGGTGTCTGTCCTCCGGCGCTGTGCTTTCTTGCACTGACAGTGAGCGGCCAGCCGGAAAGCACAGCGGTGACGTCACCGCTCTGCTTTCCGGCTGACCGGCGCTCACAGCCAGTGCAGGAAGCAGAGTGCCGGGGACAGACAGCGGTAGGTAAGTATGTAGTGTTTGTTTTTTTACGTTTACGCTGGTAACCAGGGTAAACATCGGGTTACTAAGCGTGGCCCTGCGCTTAGTAACCCGATGTTTAGCCTGGTTACCAGTGAAGACATCGCTGAATCGGCGTCACACACGCCGATTCAGTGATGTCAGCGGGAGATCCAGCGACGAAAGAAAGTTTCAGACGATCTGCTACGACGTACGATTCTCAGCGGGGTCCCTGATCGCAGTAGCGTGTCAGACACAGCGAGATCGTAACGATATCGCTGGAACGTCACAGATCGTGCCGTCCTAGCGATCAAAGTGCCACTGTGTGACGGTACCCTAAGGCCGCTATTTGGCCGTGAATTGCTATGGCAAACATCAGGATCACACAATCATGATCTCAGGGTGTTGATGAGATTAAAGCTGAAGCGCCAACAATCTGTTAACCATTTATATGATGTAGTCACTATAGACAGCAGCATCTAAGGGGATAAACAGATATGGACGGTGCCAACACTGATCGTGGCGGATACAGCAAGTGGTCAGCTATAGTGTACAGCAGACAGCTGCTGGATTGTCACTTGTATGGGGATGCTAGTCTCTTATATCTCAGGTCAGTAAAAAGACATTAAGGGTATGTGTCCACGTTCAGGATTGCATCAGGATTTGGTCAGGATTTTTCATCAGTATTTGTAAGCCAAAACCAGGAGTGGGTGATAAATGCAGAAGTGGTGGATATGGTTCTTTTATACTTTTCCTCTGATTGTTCCACTCCTGGTTTTGGCTTACAAATACTGATGAAAAATCCTGACCAAATCCTGATGCAATCCTGAACGTGGACACATACCCTAAGGGGTTTAAACGCACTAGCAGTTTTATTTTTGCATTATTTAAGCAATGTTTTGTCTGGAGATGTTGCATTTTTGGGATAAATGCTATTTTTTTGTGAGGTTGGAAGCATTTTTTTTCTTTTTATGGCATTAAATTCTGATCTAAATGTCATGTGAGAAAAGTTGTCCACCCATTTTTTAATATTTCCATGAAGCCCAGTATGGTTTGAACCACATATGTCAAACTCAGGCCTATGGGCCAAATCTGTCTGGCAGGGTGATTATATTTTGCCCACGATGTTCGCACCAATCCCTGCTTCCTCCCCGGCATCACTCCTTCAACTGTTCAGCATCTTAGATACCGATACAGTTGAAGGTAATAATGAATGAGGGATCTCAGCCATAATTCTCCTTCTGCATCTGATGTCTCAGTGCAGCGGGTGCGATAACATCTCTATTCCGCTCCAGCTGTGCAGTGCAGTGAAGAGCTTCAGAGTACTCGCTGTCGAGCCTGGAACATTCTGCAGAGAAATGCAACAATCTCCCCCCTACGGGGATTGCTAGTCATTGATCCGGTTTCTTTCTTTCTGCCGAGGAACGACGAAACATGAATCCTGTACCACGTTTTAGTTTATCATCCCATCTGGATCTATCTCTCACTGGCGAGAAGGTACGCTTCCTTCCTCAATTCAACTTCCTTTTGTTGAAGGGACGACGATATGAACCAAATAGGTTTGGAAATTTCTTCTTGTCATCTCCCGCTTTCTCTAATAGTTCATCCAAAGTGGATCCAAATAAATATTCACCTTTACAAGGGATAGTACAGAGCTTTGCTTTCGCTTGTATATCCCCAGACCAGCATTTTAACCATAAGGCTCTTCTAGCGACATTAGAGAGTCCCGCTGCTCTGGCTGCCAGTTTAACGGAATCAATGGAGGCGTCTGACAAAAAAGCTGCCCCCTCCTGAATTACTGGTAATGCTGCGAGTATGGAGTCTCTAGAGGCTCCCTGTTTTAACTGTTCCTCCAATTGGTCCAACCAGACCATCATTGACCTTGCCGTACAGGTCGACGCCACCGCAGGTTTCAAGGAGCCGGCAGCCATCTCCCAAGTACCTTCTAGAAAGGTGTCCACCTTCCTATCTAGGGGGTGTCTAAGTGTTCCCATATCCTCAAATGGGATAGATGATCGCTTCGCCACCTTGGCAATCGCCACATCTAACTTAGGAGCTTTCTCCCAATTGTTGACTGCTGGGTCATGAAAAGGATACGTACGCTTCTGCGCTGGCAGTAAAGACCTCTTTTTCTCGGGTTTTTTTCCACTCTTTGTTAATAAGTTCTTGTATTTTCTCATTCAGAGGGAAAACTCTAATCTTCCTGTGCTCTAGACCACTGAACATCATTTGTTCTTTGGATAGCTGATGCTTGGGCTCAGTTATACCCATAGTACCTCTGACTGCCTTTATTAATTTATCTACCCTCTCTATGGGTGAACAAAAACGAGCAGCGTCTTCTTCCGAAGAGTAGGATGATGCTCCGCTCTTGTCCTTATCCTCAGATGAATCGGATGTCCACTGAGATTTTTGCTTAGAGCCTCCCGCTTGTGAAAGGTTTTTAATGGACTGTTTGACCTCCATTTTAACCATCTCCTTCAGACTGGCCGCAATAGAAGAGGATTCTTCCGCTACCTGAGGGGGCAAGTAAGGCAGACTAGTCTATAGATCTAAATGCCATATCCCCTCCCCCTTTCCAAGACCACACCGTCTGCTGGATACAAGGGTCACATCGTTTTTTTAGGGTGTGAGTCAGGCAAGGGAGCCCCGCAGATGGCACATTCCCTGTTGTGAATTCTGTGGCAGAGCTCCCTCCTGTGGTCACAAGTGGTACTTCGGCTGATTCCCTCTATGAGCTTCCGTTGGTGGAGGAAAGTGGTACTGCGGCTTCTGAGTTTCCTTCCTCAGGTGATGTGGTGAAGTCATTAGGTGCTGCTCTATTTAACTCCACCTAGTGCTTTGATCCTGGCCTCCAGTCAATGTCAGACTTGCTTCCTCCTGGATCGTTCCTGTGGCCTGCTGCTCTGCATAGCTAAGTTGCTCTTTTGTTATTTTCGTTTGCTGTTTTTTCTGTCCAGCTTGCGTATTTGGTTTTTCTTGCTTGCTGGAAGCTCTGGGACGCAGAGGGTGTACCTCCGTGCCGTTAGTCGGTATGGAGGGTCTTTTTGCCCCCTTTGCGTGGTTTTTTGTAGGGTTTTGTGTTGACCGCAAAGTTACCTTTCCTATCCTCGCTCTGTTCAGAAAGTCGGGCCTCACTTTGCTAAATCTATTTCATCTCTACGTTTGTCTTTTCATCTTACTCACAGTCATTATTTGTGGGGGGCTGCCTTTTCCTTTGGGGTATTTCTCTGAGGCAAGGTAGGCTTATTTTCTATCTTCAGGCTAGCTAGTTTCTCAGGCTGTGCCGAGTTGCATAGGGAGCGTTAGGCGCAATCCACGGCTGCCTCTAGTGTGGTTGGAGAGGATTAGGGATTGCGGTCAGCAGAGTTCCCACGTCTCAGAGCTCGTTCTATGTTTTTGGGTTATTGTCAGGTCACTGTATGTGCTCTGACTTCTATGTCCATTGTGGTACTGAATTACCTAATCATAACAGTACTGGAGGCCCAAAGTACTAATGATTCTCAATAGAGGGAAAAAAGAAGTTCTGAGACCATTTTTTTTTCTCTGCACTGTGTTTTGCCTTTTTTTTCCCCCTAGACATTTGGGTGGTTCAGGACACAGGTGTAGCAATGGACATTAAAGGTCTGTCTTCGTGTGTGGATCAGCTCACGGCAAGAGTACAAAATATTCAAGACTTTGTGGTTCAGAATTCTATGTTAGAACCAAGAATTCCTATTCCTGATTTGTTTTTTGGAGATAGAACTAAATTTCTGAGTTTCAAAAATAATTGTAAACTATTTCTGGCTTTGAAACCTCGCTCCTCTGGTGACCCAGTTCAACAAGTTAGGATCATTATTTCTTTTTTACGTGGCGACCCTCAGGACTGGGCATTTTCTCTTGCGCCAGGAGATCCTGCATTATGTAATATTGATGCGTTTTTCCTAGCGCTCGGATTGCTGTACGATGAACCTAATTCGGTGGATCAGGCAGAGAAAAATTTGCTGGCTCTGTGTCAGGGTCAGGATGAGATAGAGGTGTATTGTCAGAAATTTAGAAAGTGGTCCGTGCTCACTCAATGGAATGAAGGTGCGCTCGCAGCAATTTTCAGAAAGGGTCTCTCTGAAGCCCTTAAGGATGTCATGGTGGGATTTCCAATGCCTGCTGGTCTGAATGAGTCTATGTCTTTGGCCATTCAGATCGGTCGACGCTTGCGTGAGCGTAAATCTGTGCACCATTTGGCGGTATTATCTGAGCATAAATCTGAGCTTATGCAGTGCGATAGGACTTTGACCAGAGTTGAACGGCAAGAACACAGACGTCAGAATGGGCTGTGTTTCTACTGTGGTGATTCCACTCATGCCATCTCGGATTGTCCTAAGCGTACTAAGCGGTTCGCTAGGTCTGCCACCATTGGTACGGTACAGTCAAAATTTATTTTGTCCGTTACCTTGATCTGCTCATTGTCATCTTATTCTGTCATGGCATTTGTGGATTCAGGCGCTGCCCTGAATTTGATGGACTTGGAGTATGCTAGGCGTTGTGGGTTTTTCTTGGAGCCCTTGCAGTGTCCTATTCCATTGAGAGGAATTGATGCTACGCCTTTGGCCAAGAATAAGCCTCAGTACTGGACCCAGCTGACCATGTGCATGGCTCCTGCACATCAGGAGGTTATTCGCTTTCTGGTGTTGCATAATCTGCATGATGTGGTCGTGTTGGGGTTGCCATGGCTACAAGTCCATAATCCAGTATTAGATTGGAAATCCATGTCTGTGTCCAGCTGGGGTTGTCAGGGGGTACATGGTGATGTCCCATTTCTGTCCATTTCGTCATCCACCCCTTCTGAGGTCCCAGAGTTCTTGTCTGATTACCGGGATGTATTTGATGAGCCCAAGTCCGATACCCTACCTCCGCATAGGGATTGTGATTGTGCTATCGATTTGATTCCTGGTGGTAAATTTCCAAAAGGTCGACTGTTTAATTTATCTGTGCCTGAGCACGCCGCTATGCGGAGTTACGTGAAGGAGTCCCTGGAGAAGGGGCATATTCGCCCGTCATCGTCGCCATTGGGAGCGGGGTTCTTTTTTGTGGCCAAGAAGGATGGTTCGCTGAGACCTTGTATAGATTACCGCCTTCTAAATAAAATCACGGTTAAATTTCAGTACCCCTTGCCGCTGTTATCTGATTTGTTTGCTCGGATTAAGGGGGCTAGTTGGTTCACCAAGATAGATCTTCGTGGTGCATATAATCTTGTGCGTATTAAGCGAGGCGATGAATGGAACACTGCATTTAATACGCCCAAGGGCCATTTTGAGTACCTAGTAATGCCCTTCGGACTTGCCAACGCTCCATCAGTGTTTCAGTCCTTTATGCATGACATCTTCCGAGAGTACCTGGATAAATTCCTGATTGTATACTTGGATGATATTTTGGTCTTCTCGGATGATTGGGAGTCTCATGTGAAGCAGGTCAGAACTGTGTTTCAGGTCCTGCGTGCTAATTCTTTGTTTGTGAAGGGATCAAAGTGTCTCTTTGGTGTTCAGAAGGTTTCATTTTTGGGGTTCATTTTTTCCCCTTCTACTATCGAGATGGACCCTGTTAAGATCCAGGCCATCCATGATTGGACTCAGCCGACATCTCTGAAACGTCTGCAAAAGTTCCTGGGCTTTGCTAATTTTTATCGTCGCTCCATCTGTAATTTTTCTAGTATTGCTAAACCATTGACCGATTTGACCAAGAAGGGTGCTGATGTGGTCAATTGGTCTTCTGCTGCTGTGGAAGCTTTTCAAGAGTTGGAGCGTCGTTTTTCTTCTGCCCCTGTGTTGTGTCAACCAGATGTTTCGCTTCCGTTCCAGGTCGAGGTTGATGCTTCTGAGATTGGAGCGGGGGCTGTTTTGTCGCAGATAAGTTCTGATTGCTTGGTGATGAAACCATGCGCCTTCTTTTCCAGGAAGTTTTCGCCTGCTGAGCGAAATTATGATGTTGGCAATCGAGAGTTGCTGGCCATGAAGTGGGCATTCGAGGAGTGGCGTCATTGGCTTGAAGGAGCTAAGCATCGCGTGGTGGTCTTGACTGATCATAAGAACTTGACTTATATCGAGTCTGCCAAGCGGTTGAATCCTAGACAGGCTCGCTGGTCGCTGTTTTTCGCCCGTTTTGACTTTGTGATTTAGTATTTTCCGGGCTCTAAAAATGTGAAGGTGGATGCCCTGTCTAGGAGTTTTGTGCCCGACTCTCCGGGTTTGTCTGAGCTGGCGGGTATTCACAAAGAGGGAGTAATTGAATCTGCCATCTCCCCTGATTTGCGGCGGGTGCTGCAAAAATTTCAGGCTAATAAACCTGATCGTTGCCCAGCGGAGAAACTGTTTGTCCCTGATAGGTGGACGAATAAAGTTATCTCTGAGGTTCATTGTTCGGTGTTGGCTGGTCATCCTGGAATCTTTGGTACCAGAGAGTTAGTGGCTAGATCCCTTTGGTGGCCATCTCTGTCGCGGGATGTGCGTTCTTTTGTGCAGTCCTGTGGGATTTGTGCTCGGGCTAAGCCCTGCTGTTCTCGTGCCAGTGGGTTGCTTTTGCCCTTGCCGGTCCCGAAGAGGCCTTGGACACATATCTCTATGGATTTTATTTCAGATCTTCCCGTCTCTCAAAAAATGTCAGTCATTTAGGTAGTTTGTGATCGCTTCTCTAAGATGGTCCATTTGGTACCCTTGTCTAAATTACCTTCCTCCTCTGATTTGATGCCATTGTTCTTCCAGCATGTGGTTCGTTTGCATGGCATTCCAGAGAATATCGTTTCTGACAGAGGTTCCCAGTTTGTTTCGAGGTTTTGGCGAGCCTTTTGTGCTAGGATGGGCATTGACTTGTCTTTTTCCTCGGCTTTCCATCCTCAGACAAATGGCCAGACCGAACGAACCAATCAGACCTTGGAAACATATCTGAGATGCTTTGTTTCTGCGGATCAGGATGACTGGGTGTCCTTTTTGCCTTTGGCTGAGTTCGCCCTTAATAATCGGGCCAGCTCGGCTACCTTGGTTTCGCCGTTTTTCTGCAACTCTGGGTTCCATCCTCGTTTCTCTTCAGGGCAGGTTGAGTCTTCGGACTGTCCTGGTGTGGATACTGTGGTGGACAGGTTGCAGCAGATTTGGACTCATGTAGTGGACAATTTGACCTTGTCCCAGGAGAAGGCTCAACGTTTTGCTAATCACAGACGCTGTGTGGGTCCCCGACTTAGTGTTGGGGATTTGGTTTGGTTGTCTTCTCGTCATATTCCTATGAAAGTTTCCTCTCCTAAGTTTAAACCTCATTTCATTGGTCCGTATAGGATTTCTGAGGTTCTTAATCCTGTGTCTTTTCGTTTGACCCTTCCAGATTCTTTTTCCATCCATAACGTATTCCATAGGTCATTGTTGCGGAGATATGTGGCACCTATGGTTCCATCTGTTGATCCTCCTGCCCCGGTTTTGGTTGAGGGGGAGTTGGAGTATATTGTGGAGAAGATTTTGGATTCTCGTGTTTCAAGACGGAAACTCCAGTATCTGGTTAAGTGGAAGGGTTATGCTCAGGAAGATAATTCCTGGGTCTTTGCCTCTGATGTCCATGCTCCCGATCTTGTTCGTGCCTTTCATATGGCTCATCCTGGTCGTCCTGGGGGCTCTGGTGAGGGTTCGGTGACCCCTCCTCAAGGGGGGGGGGGGGGGGGGGTTCTGTTGTGAATTCTGTGGCAGAGCTCCCTCCTGTGGTCACAAGTGGTACTGCGGCTGATTCTCTCTATGAGCTTCTGTTGGTGGAGGAAAGTGGTACTGCGGCTTCTGAGTTTCCTTCCTCAGGTGATGTGGTTAAGTCGTTAGGTGCTGCTCTATTTAACTCCACCTAGTGCTTTGATCCTAGCCTCCAGTTAATGTTCTTGTATTGGACTTGCTTCCTCCTGGATCGTTCCTGTGGCCTGCTGCTCTGCATAGCTAAGTTGCTCTTTTGTTATTTTCGTTTGCTGTTTTTTCTGTCCAGCTTGCGTATTTGGTTTTTCTTGCTTGCTGGAAGCTCTGGTACACAGAGGGTGTACCTCCGTGCCGTTAGTCGGTATGGAGGGTCTTTTTGCCCCCTTTGCGTGGTTTTTTGTAGGGTTTTCTGTTGACCGCAAAGTTACCTTTCCTATCCTCGCTCTGTTCAGAAAGTCGGGCCTCACTTTGCTAAATCTATTTCATCTCTACGTTTGTCTTTTCATCTCAACTCACAGTCATTATATGTGGGGGGCTGCCTTTTCCTTTGGGGTATTTCTCTGAGGCAAGGTAGGCTTATTTTCTATCTTCAGGCTAGCTAGTTTCTCAGGCTGTGCCGAGTTGCATAGGGAGCGTTAGGCGCAATCCACGGCTGCCTCTAGTGTGGTTGGAGAGGATTAGGGATTGCGGTCAGCAGAGTTCCCACGTCTCAGAGCTCGTTCTATGTTTTTGGGTTATTGTCATGTCACTGTATGTGCTCGGACTTCTATGTCCATTGTGGTACTGAATTACCTAATCATAACAATTCCCTATGCTTCGCCTTACTGACGCTTTTTCTTCAATGTGGTCAAAACATATGAAGGAGAGACTAGTCACTGAGTGAACTTTCTCGAAGATCACTTACCAGTGGTTGCCCACACCCAGAGGGATACCGAAGCACGAGGGGGATCTTTCTTGGCTGATACTCCAGACCCCTGTCTGGAGGAGCTTTTGCGGCCAGATCCATCACTCCTTCTCTCGTGTTCCTTCTCCTTAGGCTTCTGGGATGCTTCATCCAACAGCAAAACCTGCTGTTCTTGGTCAGACTCCATTTTCAGCAATCTGGAGCCAGAAGCAGGGAACATGCAGCTGGAGCGCTCTTATATAGCCCCTCCTTCGGCCAGTACACCTTGCTCAGCGTCTGTCCGGATCTTCCACTCCCACTCACAGCTGCAGGGAATCACCCAAGGCCCTGAGGAATAGCGGCGTGCGATCTCCGGCGGGCGCCGCCATCTTGGAGCCCCCGCGCATGCGAAGGAGCCCCACGACCCGGAAGTCGTCGCCGGCTCCGCCTCCCAACGTCACCACAGCTCACAGCGCTTCCTGTCAGCGCTGCACGCCTCGTGGAACGCTGGGGCTAGCCAGCTGTACTCCGGCCGGCTCCACCTAGACGCTGCCGCCCCACCAGAGCACCACAGCATTCAAGGGAGGGAGGACCCGCATATACTTACCGCACGCTGGCTCCGGAGACAGGACACCCCCTGGCGACTGCTCCATGCTGATCCAGTCACAGCCGTGCATCCCCGCCGGGACCACCGTGACCGCTTCAGGTACCCCGTACCGGCCGAGGTAGGAGACCCCCTCGCTATTTGAATCGGCCGGCCGGCCTGGAATTCCTATAGGAAAACCTTCTGTAGGATCCAGTCCCTTTAGGAACAGGAAATCAACTGATGCATGGGAGAGGTGCCGCCCTTTTTGTATCTGTAGGTTTCCTGTTCATAATGGGCGGATCCCCTCTCTCGTAGTGCTGTCATGGGAGTCCGAATAAAAAAATTTTCTGCTGTAGCCAATGACAGGTCGACTTGGCCTTGTGTTTTGGATCTTTGTCATGTTGGAATGTCAAAGTACATCCCGTACGCAGCTTCCGGGCTGATGATTGCAAATTTGCCTCCAGTATTTGCTGACAACTTGCTGCATTTATCTTTTCTTCAACTTTAACCAAGTTTCCTGTGCCTTTGAAGCTCACACATCCCCAAAACATCAGCAATCCACCTCCGTGCTTTATAGTAGGAACGTTGTTCCTTTCATCATAGGCCTTGTTGACCTCTCTCCAAATGTAACGTTTATGGTTGTGGCCAAAAAGTTCAATTTTGGTCTCATCACTCCAAATTACCTTGTTCCAGAAGTTTTGAGGCTTGTCTCTGTGCTCTTTTGTGTATTATAGGCGAGATACTTTGTGGCATTTGCGCAGTAATGGCTTTCTTCTGGCGACTCAACCATGCTGCCCATATTTCTATAAGTGCCTCCTTATTGTGCATCTTGAAACAGCCATACTGCTAGTTTTCAGTGTCCTGTATTTCAGCTGATGTTATTTGTGGGTTTCTATTTGCATACTTTATTTTAAGCATCATTTTTATAGATTTTTTTAACATAAAATTGGATAGAATAACATAGCATAGGATAGGATATAGCATCAGCAATGACACTGTAAATTACCAAAAGTACGTATACAAATCTTACTTGTCAGAGAACAGGTCCACACAACTTTTTAAAATAGTATATAGATACATAGATAGATCTCCATCAATGCCTTGTAACCCTATTATCAATACTACCGGGCTCCATTAAGTCCCAAACACAGGACATACTCCGAATCTGCCTCACGGTGGCTAGAGCTGTCATCCCAAGACATTGGAAGACACCCCATTGTCCTTTACTGACTGAATGGTTTGAAGAAATGGGTCGGATTTACGCTGGTTTCACATTTGCGGTTTATCAAGTTCAAAATCCAGATGCTGGTTGAGATTTTTTCCCAGGCCGGAAGGTATTGAGATAATCTCCCTCCCACCCCGGGGGAGGTGTCACTTAGGGGTCTTTTTATCTCTTGGGGAATTAGCGAAAAGGAACCCCCTATTCTCTCCTTTTTCTATCATCCCATCTGTTCTGTTCCCTTGGGGGACGTCTCCGAAAAAAATTCCTATTCCGAAAGGGCCGCTTAATTGGTGTGGCCAGGTTAGGGAACCCTTTTTTCTTATCTCCTGCCTTTTGTAAAATGTCATCCAGGGTCTCCCCAAACAAAAATTTTCCCTCACATGGAATTGAGCAAAGTTTTTGTTTAGTCTGTAGGTCGCCTGGCCATCTTTTTATCCATAGCGTCCTACGAGCTGCATTAGATAAAGCTGCTGATTTAGAAGTGAGTTTAATAGAGTTGGCTGACGAGTCCGCCAAAAAAGCTGCCGCCCCCTCTAATCATGGGAATCGATTCTATCACTTTATTTCTGGATACACCATCTCTTAGTTGTTTCTCCAAGTTATCTACCCAAATCATTAGAGATCTAGAAGTACATTCGGCTGCAATTGCAGGCCTTAAACATCCCCCTGCCGCTTCCCAGGCCCCTTTAAGGAAGGTATCGGCTCTTTTGTCAAGGGGATTTTTCAGAGTTCCCATGTCCTCAAAGGATAACGCAAATTTTTTTGAGGCCTTAGCTAAAGCTACGTCAAGTTTAGGGGCTTTGTCCCATGAAGTAGAAGCCTCTTCCTCGAAGGGATATTTCCTTTTAAGGGAGGGTACAGATGAGTTTTTTCCTTCTGGCTTTTCCCACTCCTTTTTAATAAATGCTTGAACATTTTCGTTAAGTGGAAAGACTCTGCACTTTTTCTGACCTAATCCTCCAAACATGATGTCCTGTACCTTTTTGTCAGGATGGGGATCCAGGACCCCCATGGTCGATCTTACAGCCTTCACAAGGGGATCGACTTCATCTAAAGGGAAGCAGTGGCGACCTCCGCTCTCAGAATCCGAGGAGGAGGAGGAGGAACCCTGCCTATCTGAATCTCCATCTTCAGAACTAGAGGAATTGGAGTGGGAATAGGGTACAGGTGTTTTCTCTTTAACCCTTTCCCCTTTAAGGGATTTAAACGCTGTCTCTACCTCTGATTTGATTACAGATCGTAACTCAGAGGCGAAATTAGGGGTTTCCTCACAAAGGACTTGTCCTATACAGGAATCACACAAATTCTTATCCCAGGTTTGCGACAAGGGTTTTCTGCCCAGGGGACAGGACTTGTGCTTAGTTTTCTCCGTTCTTTTTTTCGCCTAAAAATAAACGGAGAAGAGGGGACCCCAATTATTTGGTGAACTTTCACGAAGATCACTCACCCATCTTGCGCAGCCACAGGTACCGGTTCTGGAGGAGGTATAGGATCCTGTATGAGATCCGTAGGCGGTGGTGTCGGCTGGTTAGCCATACTGGAGCCTTTACTCTGCGGTGTGGAATGGCTGCTGGAGCGAGTACTGCGGGTGCCGGCAGAAGATCGCTTTCTTTCCGCATCCGGCTTGTGCTGGTGATGACGCTGCTGCTGCAGCTGTAACTGCTGTGGCGGCTGGAGCTACTGATCGCTGTCCTCCATTATTAGGACTGCATGCAGCAAGGAGATACTTCCATGTGACCTTTTAATAGAAATTTGGCGCCAATCCACCCCCTCCTCCAGGGCTGCATCATCGGAAAGCGCTGATCCACATGCATTCATCTGCGCACGCGTGTGCTGCCTGGGACCCGGAAGTAGAGATGTACTAGTTCCGGGGCGGCGGCCATCTTGGTGCACCTCGCACACCATGCGCATGCGCCCGGCCCCGAATCAGGAAGTGCTTGAATGCAGAAGACAGGCATACCGGGTCTCCGAAGCACCTACCCCAATCCGGGGAGGCGGCCGCGCTTCCCTCCGAGCACTCTGCAGACCCCTCGGTCTCAGCAGTGGCGGCGTCGGACACCGCACCAGCCGTGACAGGGGCCTCCCCGCCGTCATAGCTCGACTGGCCGGCTCCAGATCTTCAAGGTACCAATCCTAGAGGGATCCCTGTCAGGGACAGGAAACCAAACTGACGCAGGAGAGAGGTACGCCCTTTCATCCTATAGGTTTCCTGTCCCTGAAGGGCGGATCCCCTCTCTCTGGTAGTGCTGTCATGGGCGACTGAGAAATATAACATCGCCATTTAAATTTAATCCATACAGGAATCCAGGTCTCACGTTAAGAAAGCCTTATTAAGGCTATGTGCACACGTTCAGGATTTCTTGCAGAAATTTCCTGAGCAAAATCGGACATTTTCTGCAAGAAATCCGCATGCGTTTGACTCGTCTTTTTCTGGCGCTTCCCAATGCATTAAATAGCGGGGGAAAACGTGGAAAATCCGCAAAATTAATGCACATGCTGCATTTTTTACCACGCTGCGCTTTCTTCGCGGAAAAAAAACGCATCATGTGCACAAAAATTGCGGAATGCATTCTAAATGATGGGATAAATAATGAATGCGTTTTTTATGTGTTTTCATAGCGCAAAATCCGCAACGTGTGCACACAGCCTAAAAGACAAATACTTTCATGGATATACATTAAAACGTGCAAAGTGAGAATATTTTTTGTATAACTTTTTTAAAAAAAATTATCAATCAAAATGCGGCAAAATAACCACTACAATATCCCTCTAAGGCTAGAGTCACACAGAACGTATTAAAAAAAAAAAAAAAAAAATCAGTCCGTTTCTCATTGCCGAGAGCTGCACGAGCGTAATGCAAGTGTCACATGTTTTCCATGGGAGTACAATCTGATTTTTCACACCTAACATCAGATTTACATCAGAATGCAGTGCGATTGCTTTCTGATTGCAATGCGATTTTAACATGTGATTTACATAGAGAATTTCTCTGTCATTTACACATACCGTATATACTCGAGTTTAAGCCGAGAATTTCAGCCCATTTTTTTTTAGCCTGAAATTGCCCCTCTCGGCTTATACTCGAGTCATTCCCAGGGGTCGGCAGGGTGAGGGAGCGGCAGCTGTCTAATAATACTCAACTGCTTCTGGCGCGGTCCCTGCACGTCCCTGGTTCTCCGGCGCGGGCAGCTTATTCCTGTATGGAGCGGTCATGACAGTAATGAATATGGACCCGACTCCACTCCCATAGGGGTGGAGCCGCATATTCATTACTGTAATGAGCAGTACCATGTGACCGCTCAATACAGGAAGAAGCTGTCAGCGCCGGAGAAGCAGGGATGTGCAGGGACCGCACCAGGAGCAGGCGAGTATAACGGGGGCATATTCACCTGTCCCACGTTCCATCGTCGGCGCCGCTCCGTCATCCGCGTCCTCTGCCTGAACTTCAGTGCAGAGGATGCAGAAGACACAGCGGCGCCGACGGTGGAACGGGGGACAGATTAATATAGCAAGTGCCGGGGGCCTGAGCGATGAGAGGTGAGCATGTGATTTTTTATTTTATATCGCAGCAACAGCATATGGGGCAAATATCTCTATGGACCATCTAATGGGGCCATGTGCAGTGTTATATGGGGCAAATATTTCTATGGAGCATCTTATGGGGCCATGTGCAGCATTATATGGGGGCAAATATTTCTATGGAACATCTTATGGGGCCATGTGCAGCATTATATGGGGCAAATGTCTGTATGGAGCATCTTATGGGGCCATAATCAGCATTTGTGCATAATTGTATGGGGCAAATGTCTCTATGGAGCATATTATGGGGTCATAATCAACATTTGTGCAGCATTATATGGGGTATATTCTAATATGGAGCATCCTATGGGGCCCATCATGAACTGTATGGAGCATTATATGGGGCTCCTGGTTCAATATGGATATTCAAAAACACTTAACCTACTGATGTCTCAATTAACTTTACCTTTATTAGTATCTACTTTTATTTTTTAAATTAACCGGTAGCTGCTGCATTTTCCACCCTAGGCTTATACTGGAGTCATTAAGTTTTCCCAGTTTTTTAAGGCAAAATTAGGGGAGTCAGCTTATACTCGAGTATATACAGTAGTTTTAAAAGGAAATAATCTTCAAAACACACACATTATATATATATATATATATATATATATATATATATATATATATATATATATATATATATATATATATATATATATATATATATATATATATATATATATATATATATACATACACACACACATAGCAGCAGGAATCGGCGCCTGCGCAGTCCGCGCTTTCCGGCGCCATTTTCTTGAAGACACACTCCGGCTCCTCTGCCTGTGACTGGTAAGTCAGAGGGCGGCGCCGGCGCGCATTAAGCGCGTCATCGCGCCCTCTGAACTGTCACAGCAGAGGAGCCGGGAGACGGAGCCGCACGCAGCGCTGGAACGGGGAAAGGTGAATATACTTACCCTCCTGTGCGGTCCCTGACTCTCCGGTGGAGATCGCGGTATGCGTTCAGTGCTTACGCATACCGCGATCTCCTGGGAGCGTCACTCTGTGGGGGCCAGACTGCGCCGGCGCTTGCGCCTGCGCAGTCTATAAAGGCTTCGGACAGAGTGACGCTCCCAGCGTTATATTATAGATATAGATATATATATATATATATATATATATATATATATATATATATATATATATATATATATATATATATATATATATATATATATATATATATATATATATATATACACATACACATATATACACATACACAGTCATATGAAAAAGTTTGGGCACCCCTATTAATCATAAGCTTAATGTTTTGTAAAAATGGTTTATTTTGCAACAGCTATTTCAGTTTCATATATCTAATAACTGTTGGACACAGTAATGTTTCTGCCTTGAAATGAGGTTTATTCTACTAACAGAAAATGTGCAATCTGCATTTAAACACAATTTGACAGGTGCATAAGTATGGGCTCCCTTATCATTTTCTTGTTTTAAATACTCCTACCTACTTTTTACTGACTTACTAAGGCTACGTTCACATTTGCGTTGTGCGCCGCTGCGTCGGCGACGCAACGCACAACGCAAATAAAAACGCACCAAAACGCACGCAAAAACGCTGCGTTTTGCGACGCATGCGTCGTTTTTTGCCGAAATTTTGACGCAAAAAAAAATGCAACTTGTTGCGTTTTCTTTGCCCGACGCTTGCGGCAAAAAAAAACGCATGCGTCGCACAATGCAGCACAACGCATGTCCATGCGTCCCCCATGTTAAATATAGGGACGCATGCGTCGCCGCTGCGTCGGGAAACGCTAATGTGAACGTAGCCTTAAGCACTTTTTTTGGTTTTGAGTTTTGAACTTCATAGCTAGGTGTATGCAATCATGAGAAAAGCTACTTAAAGTGTCCACTTGCAAGTTGTTCTCCTGTTTGAATCTCCTCTGAAGAGTGGCATCATGGGCTCCTCAAAACAACTGTCAAATGATCTGAAAACAAAGATTATTCAACATAGTTGTTCAGGGGAAGGATACAAAAAGCTTTCTCAAAGATTTAACCTGTCAATTTCCACTGTGAGGAACATAGTAAGGAAATGGAAGAACACAGGTACAGTTCTTGTTAAGGCCAGAAGTGGCAGGCCAAGAAAAACATCAGAAAGGCAGAGAAGAAGAATGGTGAGATCAGTCAAGGACAATCCTCAGACCACCTCCAAAGAGCTGCAGCATCAACTTGCTGCAGATGTCACTGTGCATCGGTCAACTATACAACGCACTGTGTTTTTTTGCCGCCATGTATAACGCCTTTTTGTATTACCAAACAACTCAATCTTGGTTTCATGAGTCCACAGGACCTTCTTCCAAAAAGAAATTGGCTTCTCCAAATGTGCTTTTGCATACCTCAGCCGACTGTTTGTGGCGTGCTTGCAGAAACTGCTTCTTTCGCATCACTCTCCCATACAGCTTCTCCTTGTGCAAAGTGCGTTGTATAGTTGACCGATGCACAGTGACACCATCTGCAGCAAGTTGATGCTGCAGCTCTTTGGAGGTGGTCTGAGGATTGTCCTAGACTGATCTCACCATTATTCTTCTCTGCCTTTCTGATGTTTTTCTTGGCCTGCCACTTCTGGCCTTAACAAGAACTGTACCTGTGTTCTTCCATTTCCTTACTATGTTCCTCACAGTGGAAATTGACAGGTTAAATCTTTGAGAAAGCTTTTTGTATCCTTCCCCTGAACAACTATGTTGAATAATCTTTGTTTTCAGATCATTTGACAGTTGTTTTGAGGAGCCCATGATGCCACTCTTCAGAGGAGGTTCAAACAGGAGACCAACTTGCAAGTGGCCACTTTAAGTAGCTTTTCTCATGATTGCATACACCTGGCTATGAAGTTCAAAGCTCAATGAGGTTAGAAAACCAAAAAAAGTGCTTTAGTAAGTCAGTAAAAAGTAGGTAGGAGTATTTAAAACAAGAAAAAGATAAGGGAGCCCATACTTATGCACCTGTCAAATTTTGTTTGAATGCAGATTGCATATTTTCTGTTAGTCCAATAAACCTCATTTCAAGGCAGAAACATTACTGTGTCCAACAGTTATTAGATATATGAAACTGAAATAGCTGTTGCAAAAAAAACATTTTGATAAAACATTAAGCTTAAGATTAATAGGGGTGCCCAAACGTTTTCATATGATTGAATATATATATGTATATATATACATATATATATATACATATATATATATATATATATATATATATATATATATATATATATATATATATATATATATATATATATAGCGTACAGTAAAGTCACAGTGTGGCAGGTTAGAATAGAAAAGATATATACACTTAGAATGGGTAGATATAAAGATGTCACTGATGCGCAAGCTGACTTCAGAAAGGTGAAGCTAGTTCATTGGCTATGAACTCGCACGACCTTTCTGATGGCACCGAGAAGAACTTTCTCACACTTGCGGTGCCATCAGACAGGGAATAGGAGTTCACAGGGAGACACTGAGCACACGTTCAGACTAGCGTTGTGCTAGAGTGCGTCGGGTTAGCGTCGGGCGACGCAGCGGCGACGCACGCGTCATGCGCCCCTATGTTTAACATGGGGGACGCATGCGTTTTTGTTTGTTGCGTTTTGCGACGCATGCGTCTTTTTTGCCGCAAGCGTCAGACCAAGAAAACGCAACAAGTTGCATTTTTCTTGCGTCCGATTTTCGGCAAAAAACGACGCACGCGTCGCAAAACGCAGCGTTTTTGCGTGCGTCGCGTCACCGAGGCGCACAACGCTAGTCTGAACGTAGCCTAATGGGGTGTCTTATAGACACCTCTCCATTACTAACCTCGGGGCTTCATGTCTCCTGACAATACAAAGGTGAAATCAACCCCCCAACTATCACCCCACTTGCCACCGCTACAGGGCAAGTGGGAAGAGCGAGGCTAAGTGCCAGAATTGGCAAATCTTAGAGATGCACCTTCACTGGGCCGGCTGAGAGCTGACGCTTTTAGTCTGGGGGCCTAGTATCCATAGTCTCTTCCTAGGATATTAATATCAGCACGCAGCTGTCTGTTATTAATTATAAGGGGACCCAACTTTTTTTTTTTTTTGGGGGGGGGGGGGGCACATTTTAAAAGTCATTAAAGGTTAAAAGTATAGAGCTGTGAGCTGATATTAATAGCCTGGAAAGATCCATGGGTATTACCCCCTTCCCAGGCTATAAACATCAGCTCGCAGCCGTCTGCTTTCCCTCTGCTGGTTAAGAAAATTACACGGGAGCCCACGCCATTTTTTTCAGAGAAATAATCTTTTATTAAACACATGTGCAGTAAGCTGCACACACTGTACTAATTGTATATGTCACTAACATCTATATATCTATTCTATGTGTATATACTGTATGTATAATCCATCTAAGAGATGCCTCAGTCCGATACGGGCAGCACTGATTTTCCAATGTCAGAGCACTAGGGACACGCATCCAGCTGTCTTTTTGCTCCAAAATTTCCAATAACAACAGATGTTATGAGAAAAGTTGCGCCCCAATTTTTGATGAATATTTACTAAAGCAGATGTCAGGAGTGAGGACGGGTCCTTTTTAACCCCTTAATCCCATATGACGTAATATCCCGTCAAGGTGACCTGGGACTTAATTCCGAGTGACGGGATAGTACGTCATATGCGATCGGCCGCGCTCACGGGGGAGCGCTGCCGAGTGTCAGCTGACTATCACAGCTGACATCCGGCACTATGTGCCAGGAGCAGTCATGCACCGCTCCCGGCACATTAACCCCCGGCACACTGCGGTCAAACATGATCGCAGTGTTCCGGCGGTACAGAGAAGCATCGCGCAGGGAGGGGGCTCCCTGCGTGCTTCCCTGAGACGATCGGTACAAGGCGATGTACTCACCTCGTACCGAGCGTCTCCTCCCTGCAGGCCCCGGATCCAAAATGGCCGTAGGGCTACTTCCGGGTCCTGCAGGGACTACTTCCGGGTCCAGAGCAGGCGCTGGTAAGCGAGGAGCACTCTCTGTCAGATCGCTGATCTGACACAGTGCTCTGCAAAGTGTCAGATCAGCTATCTGTCACCATACAGTGATGTCCCCCCTGGGACAAAGTAAAAAAAAAAAAAAAAAAAAATTCCTAAATAAAGAGAAAAAAAAAATATTGTTCCCATAAAAACATTTCTTTATCTAAATAATAAAAAAAAATAAAAGTACACATATTTAGTATCGCCGCGTCCGTAACGACCCGACCTATAAAACTGTCCCACTAGTTAACCCCTTCAGTGAACACCGTAAAAAAAAAAAAAAAAAGGCAAAAAACAACGCTTTATTATCATACCAACGAACAAAAAGTGGAATAACACGCGATCAAAAAGACGGATATAAATAACCATGGTACCTCTGAAAACGTCATCTTATCCCACAAAAAGCGAGCCGCCATACAGCATCATCAGCAAAAAATAAAAAAAAGTTATACTCCTCAGAATAAAGCGATGCAAAATTGCCGTATATACTCGAGTATAAGCCGACCCGAGTATAAGCCGACCCCCCTAATTTTGCCACAAAAAACTGGGAAAACTTATTGACTCGAGTATAAGCCTAGGGTGGAAATGCAGTGTTTATACTGGCCCCATAGATGCCCCAATACAGTGCTCTGCAGTGTTTATACTGGCCCCATAGATGCCCCAATACAGTGCTCTGCAGTGTTTATACTGGCCCCATAGATGCCCCAATACAGTGCTCTGCAGTGTTTATAGTGGCCCCATAGATGCCCCAATACAGTGCTCTGCACTGTTTATATTGGCCCCATAGATGCCCCAATACAGTGCTCTGCACTGTTTATATTGGCCCCATAGATGCCCCAATACAGTGCTCTGCAGTGTTTATACTGGCCCCATAGATGCCCCAATACAGTGCTCTGCAGTGTTTATACTGGCCCCATAGATGCCCCAATACAGTGCTCTGCAGTGTTTATACTGGCCCCATAGATGCCCCAATACAGTGCTCTGCAGTGTTTATATTGGCCCCATAGATGCCCCAATACAGTGCTCTGCAGTGTTCATAGTGACCCCATAGATGCCCCAATACAGTGCTCTGCAGTGTTCATAGTGGCCCCATAGATGCCCCAATACAGTGCTCTGCAGTGTTCATAGTGGCCCATAGATGCCCCACATTAATCTGTGCGATGGCCGCTGCTGCTGCAATAAAAAAAAAAAAAAGCCATACTCACCTCGCTACTTGCAGCTCCCAGCGTCTGGTCCCGGCGTCTGTCTGCACTGACTGATCAGGCAGAGGGCGCCGCGCACACTAGTGCGTCATCGCGCCCTCTGACCTGAACAGTCAGAGCGCAGATAGACGCCGGGAAGATGGATCGGCGGCTGGAACGAGGACAGGTGAATATAACATACTCACCTAGTCCTGGCGATCCTCGCGCTGTCCCCTCCTGTCTTCCGCGCTGCAGCTTCTTTCTCTGTCAGCGGTCACCGGCACCGCTGACAGAGAAATGAATACGCGGCTCCGCCCCTATGGGAGGTGGAGCCGCTTATTCATATCTCTAATGAGCGGTCCCACGTGACCGCTGAAGAGAGGAAGAAGCTGCAGCGCGGAAGCCCGTGGGACGGCAGGGACAGCGCGAGGATCGCTGGGACTAGGTAAGTATACCCCAGCGCCCTCAGCCCCTCACCCGCCGACCCTGCCACTACCGTGACTCGAGTATAAGCCGAGGGGGGCACTTTCAGCCCAAAAATTTGGGCTGAAAATCTCGGCTTATACTCGAGTATATACGGTAATTATTTTTACTATAAAATAGTTTTTATCGTATAAAAGCGCCAAAACATAAAAAAAAATCAAATGAGGTATCGCTGTAATGGTACTGACCCGAAGAGTAAAACTGCTTTATCCATTTTACCAAACGTGGAACGGTATGAACACCCCCCCCCCCCCCCCAAAAAAAAAAGAAATTAATTAATAGTTGGTCATTGGTCATTCTGCCTCACAAAAAAAGTAAAAAGCGATCAAAAAATGTCATGCCCAAAAATGGTACCAATAAAAACGTCAAGTCGTCCCGCAAAAAATAAAAGACCTCACACGACTATGTGGACCAAAATATGGAAAAATTATAGGTCTCAAAATGTGGGAAAGCAAAAAATATTTTTTGCAATGAAAAGCGTCTTTTAGTGTGTGACGGCTGCCAGTTATAAAAATCTGCTGAAAAACCCACTATAAAAGTAAATCAAACCCCCGTTCATCACCCCCTTAGTTAGGGAAAAACAAAACAATTAATTTTTTTTTAAATTTATTTCCATTTCCCGGCTGGGGCTACAGTTAGGGCTGGGGTTTGGATTACATTTTCGGTTGGGATTAGGGTTAGGGGTGTCAGGGTTAGGGGTGTGGTTAGGGTTATGGTTGGGATTAGGGGTGTGTTTGGATTAGGGTTTCAGTTAGAATTGGGGGTTTCCACTGTTTAGGCACATCAGGGGCTCTCAAACGCGACATGGCGTCCGATCTCAATTCCAGCCAATTCTGCATTGAAAAAGAAACAGTGCTCCTTCCCTTCCGAGCTCTCCCGTGCGCCCAAACATGGGTTTACCCCAACATATGGGGTACCAGAATACTCAGGACAAATTGGACAACTATTGGGGTCCAATTTCTCTTGTTACCCTTGGGAAAATAAAAATTTGGGGGCTAAAAAAACATTTTTGAGGGAAAAAAAAAATTTTTATTTTCACGGCTCTGCGTTATAAACTATAGTGAAACACTTGGGGGTTCAAAGTTCTCACAACACATCTAGATAAGTTCCTTGGGGGGGTCTAGTTTCCAATATGGGGTCACTTGTGGGGGATTTCTACCGTTTAGGTGCATCAGGGGCTCTGCAAATGCAACGTGACGCCTGCAGACCAATCCATCTAAGTCTGCATTCCAAATGGCGCTCCTTCCCTTCCGAGCTCTGCCATGCACCCAAACGGTGGTTTCCCCCACATATGGGGTATCAGCGTACTCAGGACAAATTGGGGTCCAATTTCTCCTGTAACCCTTGGGAAAATACAAAACTGGGGACTAAAAAATAATTTTTCACGGCTCTGCGTTATAAACTGTAGTGAAACACTTGGGGGTTCAAAGCTGTCAAAACACATCTAGATAAGTTCCTTAGGGGGTCTACTTTCCAAAATGGTGTCACTTGTGGGGGGTTTCAATGTTTAGGCACATCATGGGCTCTCCAAACGTGACATGGTGTCCCATCTCAATTCCTGTCAATTTTGCATTGAAAAGTCAAACGGCGCTCCTTCCCTTCAGAGCTCTGCCATGCGCCCAAACAATGGTTTACCCCCACATATAGGGTATCGGCGTACTCAGGGCAAATGGCACAACAACTTTTCAGGTCCAATTTCTTCTCTTATCCTTGGGAAAATAAAAAATTGGGGGCGAAATGATCATATTTGTGAAAAAATATGATTTTTTTTATTTTGACGGCTCTGCATTATAAACTTCTGTGAAGCACTTGGTGGGTCAAAGTGCTCACCACACATCTAGATAAGTTCCTTATGGGGTCTACTTTCCAAAATGGTGTCACTTGTGGGGGGTTTCAATGTTTAGGCACATCAGGGGCTCTGCAAACGCAACATGGCGTCCCATCTCAATTCCAGTCAATTTTGCACTGAAAAGTCAAACTGTGCTCCTTCCCTTCCGAGCTCTGCCATGCACCCAAACAGTGGTTTACCCCCACATATGGGGTATCGGTGTACTCGGGAGAAATTGCACAACAACTTTTGGGGTCCATTTTCTCCTGCTACCCTTGGTAAAATAAAACAAATTGGAGCTGAAGTAAATTTTTTGTGAAAAAAAGTTAAATGTTCATTTTTTTTTTTTTTAAACATTCCAAAAATTCCTGTAAAACACCTGAAGGGTTAATAAACTTCTTGAATGTGGTTTTGAGCACCTTGAGGGGTGCAGTTTTTAGAATGGTGTCACACTTGGGTATTTTCTATCATATAGACCCCTCAAAATGACTTCAAATGTGATGTGGTCCGTAAAAAATATTGGTGTTGTAAAAATGAGAAATTGCTGGTCAACTTTTAACCCTTATAACTCCCTAACAAAAAAAAACTTTGGTTCCAAAATTGTGCTGATGTAAAGTAGACATGTGGGAAATGTTACTTATTAAGTATTTTGTGTGACATATCTCTGTGATTTAAGGACATAAAAATTCAAAGTGGGAAAATTGCCAAATTTTCGCCAAATTTCCGAGTTATAACCTCATAAAGGGACAGTGGTCAGAATTGTGAAAACTGGCCCGGTCATTAACGTGCAAACCACCCTTGGGGCTTAAGGGGTTAAAGGCGGCATTTTGTACTACGGGGTGATGGAAAATCTGCACCCCCTGTAAATTGTGCCTCTATCCAGGCAATGATTCTAGCATCACTTGTGGGACCCCCAAGCAGGATCAGGGTGGGGGGACAGGAGCTCCATCCCCATTCTACCCTCTGGGTTCAGGGACTGTTTTATATTCAGCTTTTTGTCATATAGATTTAGTCACCATCAGTATCTGGTATGGGGGTCTGACTGCAGGATTGGGGGGCACTGCCCAGTCTGACACTGGGGTTATGTGGCCACTCTCCATTATATGGGTATAGAACAGCCCAGCTACAGCCTGCAGTGAAGGAATTGTTACAGCCCCTTCAATTAAAGGACATGTAAGAGGCCTGCAACCAGTCATCACAAGTGCATTGTGGGATTTGTAGTCCCACAGCCCTAGAACACTACAGACACCAGAATCAGTAATAAACAGCAATGATCAGCTGAAGTATGTGCTGAGCTCAGCAGGCACCAGTGGCGTAACTACCGCGGTCGCAGCGGTCGCCAGTGCGACCGGGCCCGGCAGGTCAGGGGCCCGGGCCCGGCAGGCAGGCTCGGACTGGCAGTGCCTCCCCCCGCTCCAGGGCCCCCCCGCCGCCGCTGCCTTGAATACTCACCCTGCTCCAGCGATGGTCTCGGCGTCTGCACTGCAGCTCGTTCCTGCTTGAGCGGTCACGTGACACCGCTCATTAAGATCATGAATATGCGCATATTCATGATCTTAATGAACGGTGTCACATGACCGCTCAAGCAGGAAGAAGGTGCTGCGCCGGCGCCTGGAGTCGGGGCAGAGCGCGAGGGATGTCGGCACGGCCGTGCAGTGGGAAGACAGGTGAGTATGAGGGCCGGGGGATGAAGGAGGACATAAGCCGGCGCGCCGAGCAGGAGCGGAGAGATAAGCCATGCATACAGGGGGGAATATGAGCCATGCATACAGGGGGGAATATGAGCCATGCATACAGGGGCGGAATATGAGCCATGCATACAGGGGGAGATATGAGTCATGCATGCAGGAGGGGTAATATGAGCTATGTATATGGGATAGGAGGGAGATGAGCCATGCATACAGGAGGGGGGTCATTATACAGTATTGAGCATCATGTGTGGCCGTTATACAGTATGGAGCATCATTTGTGGTCATTATACAGTATGGAGAACTGTGTGGCCGTTATACACTATGGAGCACTATGTGTGGGTGGTCATTATACAGTATGGAGCACTGTCTGGCCATTATACAGTATGGAGCAATGTGTGGCCATTATACACTATGGAGCATCATGTGTGGCCATTATACACTATGGAGCATCATGTGTGGCCATTAGGGTTGAGCGACCTTCACTTTTATAGGATCGGGTCGGGTTTCACGAAACCCGACTTTTGGAAAAGTCGGGTCGAGTGAAATCGGCCGATCCTATAAAAAAGTCGGGGTCGGGGTCGGCCGAAACTCGAAACCCAATGCAGTGCATTGGGTTTCCATGGTTCCCAGGGTCTGAAGGAGCGGAAACTCTCCTTCAGGCCCTGGGATCCATATTTAAGTGTAAAATATAGAATTAAAATAAAAAATATCCTTATACTTACCCTCTGACGCGCCCTGGTACTAACCGGGAACCTTCCTTCCTTAGAATCAGCCTTCCAGGACCTTCGGTGACGTCGCGGGTGACGTCGCGGCTTGTGATTGGCCGCGCGGCCGCCCATGTGACCGCTCGCGCGGCCAATCACAAGCCGCGACGTCACCGAAGGTCCGGGAAGGGCTGATTCTTAGGAAGGAAGGCTGTCGGAAGGAAACAGGGCGCTTCCGAGGGTGAGTCTATTCCTATTAGGTATATACTCACCCTCGGAAGCGCCCTGCTTCCTTCCGACAGCCTTCCTTCCTAAGAATCAGCCCTTCCAGGACCTTCAGTGACGTCGCGGGTGACGTCGCGGCTTGTGATTGGCCGCGCGAGCGGTCACATGGGCGGCCGCGCGGCCAATCACAAGCCGCGATGTCACCGCGACGTCACGGCAAGGTCCTAGAAGCGCGGATTCGAAGGAGGAAGGCTGCCGGTTAGTACCAGGGCGCGTCAGAGGGTAAGTATTGCAATATTTTTTATTTTAATTCTATATTTTACACTTTAATCTGAATTCCGATACCAATTCCCGATATCTTAAACATATCGGGAATCGGGATCGGAATTCCGATTCCAGATTCAAAAGATCGCCGACTTCATGGCCGACCCCCCACTGGGGTCGGGTCGGGTTTCATGAAACCCGACCTTGCCAAAAGTCGGCGACTTTTGAACAATTTCGACCCGTTTCGCTCAACCCTAGTGGCCATTATACACTATGGAGCATCATGTGTGGCCATTATACAGTATTGAGCATCATGTGTGGCCATTATTCTATGGGGGTTACATTGAGTTGTATGGCAGGGCTGCAGGGGGGGGGCCCCATTTGGAAGTTCGCACCGGGACCCCTAACTTTGTAGTTACGCCACTGGCAGGCACGTTACCACAGCAACCACCACTACAAGTCCCAGCATACTCACCAGATGAACCTAATCAGCAGCTCAAAGGCTCCGGGAAACACCAGATGATCACTGGCCGTGGCCCAGCGCCGGGCGAAGAGCTGCAGCCCCGGCTTGGTGATGGCTGCTGGCCCGCTTCACACAGGACGGAGAAAGAGCTCTGCCGGCAGCGAACTGCTCCTTTCCCGCAGATCGTATCGGTAAATGCTAGAGTGTATGGGCTCCTTCCAGGTGTGACGTCATTTCCGGGGGCGTGTCCTATCGGGAGGGGGCGTGTTTTCAGTCACATCATGAAGGCGGCAAAGCAAAGCAGCAGGATTATAGCTTGTGGACGCCATGGCACATGGAGGTTAGTGGTTTCAGGGTGAAAAAATGCTACTTGCTGCTCGCTATTGGGGGGAGGCTCTGTGGTGGGCGACCTGCTTGTCTGTGTGGGGGGCACCGCTGCTGCTGTGGGGGACCCCTGTGGTGGGCTTTGTGGGGGGGGCACCGCTGCTGCTGTGGGGGACCCCTGTGGTGGGCTTTGTGGGGGGGGCACCGCTGCTGCTGTGGGGGACCCCCGTGGTGGGCTTTGTGGGGGGGGCACCGCTGCTGCTGTGGGGGACCCCCATGGTGGGCTTTCTGGGGGGAGCACCGCTGCTGTTGTGGGGGACCCCTGTGGTGGGCTTTGTGGGGGGGGCACCGCTGCTGCTGTGGGGGACCCCCGTGGTGGGCTTTGTGGGGGGGGGGCACCGCTGCTGCTGGCTGTTGTGGGGGACCCCCGTGGTGGTGGGGGGCACCGCTGCTGCTGTGGGGGACCCCCGTGGTGGTGGGGGCACCGCTGCTGCTGTGGGGGACCCCCGTGCTGGGCTTTGTGGGGGGGCACCGCTGCTGCTGTGGGGGACCCCCGTGGTGGGGGGGCACCGCTGCTGTGGGGGACCCCCGTGGTGGGCTTTGTGGGGGGGGCACCGCTGCTGCTGTGGGGGACCCCCGTGGTGAGCTTTGTGGGGGGGGGGGGCACCGCTGCTGCCGGCTGTTGTGGGGGGGGCACCGCTGCTGCTGTGGGGGACCCCCGTGGTGGGGGGGCACCGCTGCTGCTGTGGGGGACCCCCGTGGTGGGCTTTTTTGGGGGACCGCACTGCTGCTGCCGGCTGTTGTGGGGGACCCCCGTGGTGGGGGGGGGCACCGCTGCTGCTGTGGGGGACCCCCGTGGTGGGCTTTGTGGGGGGGCACCGCTGCTGCTGTGGGGGACCCCCGTGGTGGGCTTTGTGGGGGGGGACACCTCTGCTGCTGTGGGGGACCCCTGTGGTGGGTTTTGTGGGGGGGCACCGCTGCTGCTGTGGGGGACCCCCGTGGTGGGCTTTGTGGGGGGGGCACCGCTGCTGCTGTGGGGGACCCCGTGGTGGGCTTTGTGGGGGGGGGCCACCTCTGCTGCTGTGGGGGGCCCCCGTGGTGGGTTTTGTGGGGGGGGCACCGCTGCTGCTGTGGGGGACCCCCGTGGTGGGCTTTGTTGGGGGGCACCGCTGCTGCTGTGGGGGACCCCCGTGGTGGGCTTTGTGGGGGGGCACCGCTGCTGCTGTGGGGGACCCCCGTGGTGGGCTTTGTGGGGGGGCACCGCTGCTGCTGTGGGGGACCCCTGTGGTGGGCTTTGTGGGGGGGGGCACCGCTGCTGCTGTGGGGGACCCCCGTGGTGGGCTTTGTGGGGGGGGGCACCGCTGCTGCTGTGGGGGACCCCCGTGGTGGGCTTTGTGGGGGGGCACCGCTGCTGCTGTGGGGGACCCCCGTGGTGGGCTTTGTGGGGGGCCACCGCTGCTGCTGTCGGGGACCCCTGTGGTGGGGGGGCACCGCTGCTGCTGTGGGGAATCCCCGTGGTGGGCTTTGTGGGGGGGGCACCGCTGCTGCTTTGGGGGACCCCTGTGGTGGGCTTTGTGGGGGGGGGCACCGCTGCTGCCGGCCGGCTGTTGTGGGGGGCCACCTCTGCTGCTGTGGGGGACCCCCGTGGTGGGCTTTGTGGGGGGGGGGCACCGCTGCTGCTGTGAGGGACCCCCGTGGTGGGCTTTGTGGGGGGGCACCGCTGCTGCTGTGGGGGACCCCCGTGGTGGGCTTTGTGGGGGGGCACCGCTGCTGCTGTGGGGGACCCCCGTGGTGGGCTTTGTGGGGGGGCACCGCTGCTGCTGTCGGGAACCCCTGTGGTGGGGGGGCACCGCTGCTGCTGTGGGGAACCCCCGTGGTGGGCTTTGTGGGGGGGCACCGCTGCTGCTGTGGGGGACCCCCGTGGTGGGCTTTGTGGGGGGGGCACCGCTGCTGCTGTGGGGGACCCCTGTGGTGGGCTTTGTGGGGGGGGCACCGCTGCTGCCGGCTGTTGCGGGGGACCCCCGTGGTGGGGGGGGGCACCGCTGCTGCTGTGGGGGACCTCTGTGGTAGGCTTTGTGGGGGGACACCGTTGCTGCTGTGGTGGGCTTTGTGGGGGGGCACCGCTGCTGTTGTGGGGGATCCCCGTGGTGGGCTCTTGGGGGGGCACCGCTGCTGCTGGCTGTTGTGGGGGACCCCCGTCGTGGGCTTTTTGGGGGGGCACCGCTGCTGCTGGATGTTGTGGGGGACCCCTGTGGTGGGATGTTGTGGGGGGACCCCTGTGGTGAGATTTGGGGGGGCACCTACTGCTGCTGGCTGTTGTGGGGGGCACCTGCTGCTGCTGGCTATTGTGGTGGGACCCCTGTGGTGGGATTTTGGGGGGCACCTGCTGCTGCTGACTATTGTGGGGGACCCCTGTGGTTGGATTTTGGGGGGCACCTGCTGGCTGTTGGGGGGGACCCCTGTGGTGGGGTTTGGAGGTGACCTGCTTACGGGGTGGACCCCTTTTAGTGGGGGACCCCTGTTGTGGGATTTGAGGGCTATCTGCTTGTGGGATGTGGGGGGAGACCTGCTGCAGGCTATTGGGGGACCCCTGTGGTGGGACGTGGGGAGGCGACCTGCCTGTGGTGGGACGTGGGGAGGCGACCTGCCTGTGGTGGGACGTGGGGAGGCGACCTGCCTGTGGTGGGACGTGGGGAGGCGACCTGCCTGTGGTGGGACGTGGGGAGGCGACCTGCCTGTGGTGGGACGTGGGGAGGCGACCTGCCTGTGGTGGGACGTGGGGAGGCGACCTGCCTGTGGTGGGACGTGGGGAGGCGACCTGCCTGTGGTGGGACGTGGGGAGGCGACCTGCCTGTGGTGGGACGTGGGGAGGCGACCTGCCTGTGGTGGGACGTGGGGAGGCGACCTGCCTGTGGTGGGACGTGGGGAGGCGACCTGCCTGTGGTGGGACGTGGGGAGGCGATCTGCCTGTGGTGGGACGTGGGGAGGCGACCTGCCTGTGGTGGGACGTGGGGAGGCGACCTGCCGCTTACGGAGGGATCCCCTTTATTGGGGGGCGACCTGCTTATGGGTTGGGTTTGGGGGGCTGATGAGGGCTTAGGCTGGGTGGAGTGGACGTCCGATAAGAGTTTAGGCTGGGTGGAGTGGACGTCCGATAAGAGTTTAGGCTGGGTCGGGGGTGGACGTCCGATAAGAGTTTAGGCTGGGTCGGGGGTGGACGTCCGATAAGAGTTTAGGCTGGGTCGGGGGTGGACGTCCGATGGGGGGTTTGTGCTGGGTGGGGTGTCCGCGTCTGATGGGGGTGTGTGCTGGATGGGGGTGTGTGCTGGATGGGGGGGTCCACGTCTTGTGGGGGTTTGGCCGTCCGGTGGGGGTTTATTATTGGGTGGGCGTGGTGTACGATGGGAGTAATGCTTGGAGGAGGGGTGGACGTCCGATGGGGGTTTATGCTGGGGGGTTAAGCTGGGGTGGCATCCGATTGGGGGGGGTGTCTGATGGGATTTATGGTTGGGGGCAGGGGGCGTCATATGGGGATTTACGCTTGTGGGAGGGAATGTCTGGTGGGCTTTGGGTTTATCCTGTGGGGTCCGCTGGATAATGTGAGGTGGAGGTTTCTGACTGGGGGAGCGAGGTTATGCTGTGTGGCCTTCTGGTTGATGTGGGGGAGCTAATGCTTCATTGGGGTACACAAAAAAAAAAAAATGGGTGTATGCTGCTTATGCTATGCAAAAAAAAATTTTAGGTATTTCCTGTAGAGGAGGGTACACCACCAACTAGTACAAAGCTAATCCGTTTTAACTTAATATCAGTAGGAGGAAGACATGGGTCTTGACCGCCCAGCCCAGTTTAGGCCTTAGGTTTTGAGAGTTTTTTTTATTAACGATTTTTCTTTTTTCATCCCAGATATGGCTTTTGAGGGCGACAGTGGAATTGTCACTCTAATCTCCCACCTAGAATTGTCACTACCATATCATCTGTGGTCTACGAGGCAAGGCCCTAACACATCAAGAGTGTTTGGGGTTCCCCGGAGGACCGTTCATGCCACGAATCGCCCTACCCTCTCGCCTCTCTGCGTCCAGGTTATTCCATGCCCATCTTAATCATCGCTCTGCGAAAAAGGATTTGTGATCTTAAGGACTGGTATATCCTACGAGGCAGTAAGGGGGCTACTTTAAAAAAAAAAAAAAAAACACAGGACAAATATGTCCTAGTTTTCCCCTGAGCAATGTGGATGTCTCCTGAGGAAACCTTCCTATTCATGCAGCCTCCACGTTTTCCAGAGGCTCCTGTGACCTTGCTCTTAAAATATCCAGGCTTTGGTCTAGGCCTTCTCTGGTGGCTGGTCCACACCGCCAGCGCCCTGAACAATCATGCACGCCAACTTTCTAGTGCGTCCTACTCTGCGCCTATCAGTTTAAGAGTACTTCGCTTCTGCAACAGAGGACTAAAGTCTGCCTCCCAAGAGATCTGTTCAAATTTGGTTGTTTTGGAAATGTTCTGTCCAAAAAAAAAAAAACGACGGGACAACTCTCTGACCCGCCAGGAAAAGACGAGACCTTCCTTTAGGCCAGCTCCCTCCTGGCATCCATGAACCCACCAGCACTGGTCTGCTAGGCCTGGATCTAGCAGACTCTCTTCGACATGATGGGGCATTCCCACCTTGGATGTTTCTCAGGATCGGCTGCCGTGTCCTTCACAATTCAAGGCCGGCATTATGATCTCTGGTCCGGGACACCAAAACCTCAGACACCGGAGGCAGGCCTGAGGGGGGGGGGGCTTCAGAGCCGCATACCCTACCGATAGTCCTGCCCGCATGCACCAACAGCATATTACATTTTTACAATACTTTAGAAATGCATAAAATGAAACAAGCAAAGGCATAAAATGAAACAAGGAAAGGCATAAAGTTTTTCTATGCAAAAAAAGGCAGTTTTATAAAATTAGAAATATTTCTATATCTAATGTTAACATGATATTTATCCAGTATTTCTATAAGTAAAAGTCTGAGATTTCTGTGAGAAATGGTAATTGTTTACCTCTAAAACCAGTTCTGAATGTAAATAAAAGATTGCTCTGATTAAGTCTCCACATTGTATTTGTCTTTCATTTCATGCGTAGGGCAGGACAAGCCCATGATGTATCTGTGTAAAGCTAGGTTCACATTGCGTTAATGGGTTAATGCTAACGGACTGCGTTGCACGGCGAAAATGTCGAAATTAACGCCGTGCAACAGGTCCGTTAGCGCACCCATTGACAGCAATGTTACTTTTAGCTGAAGCACATCACTAGCGCATGCCATTTTCGGCACGTGCTAGAGATGTGCCGTTCTTTTGTGACGGACCTCGGACGCTGCTTGCAGCGTCCGAGGCCCGTTCCTCGCTACCGCAGATCGGGTATCTGCGCTAGCGGGGAGGGTGAACGCCGACCCTCTAGAAACATTGCGTTAGCACAATCCGCTAGCGCTATGCGCTTAACGGATTGCACTAACGCAATGTGAACTTAGCGTAAGACGTAAGGTGCTATAATAACAGCCTTGGGCTGGTTTCACACCAGCATTCGGCAGGGCTGCGGATGGCAGCCTTCTTCCTCCGTTAAGCCCCGCCCAATGCCGCACCTCTTCCTTCAGTTTCGCCTACGTCTGCATGCGTCCTGCATCTGCATGCGTCCTGCATACCCTATCTTTAACATTGGGTACGCAGGCCAAGCGGATGCCTCTGCATGCGTTGTTTTAACGCTGCGCCGACCGCAACAAAATGCAACATGTTGCGTTCGACGCAGTTCAGCGCATCGTCAAAACGACACGTGCCTGTATACCAAATGTTAAAGATAGGGGATGCATGCAGACGTAGGCGGAGCTGAAAGAAGAGGTGTAGCAGTGGGTGGGGCTTAACAGAGGAAGAAGGCTGCCGAACGCTGGTGTGAAACCAGTCTTAGGCTGCCATCACACTAGCAGTATTTGGTCAGTATTTTACATCAGTATTTGTAAGCCAAAACCAGGTGTGGAACAATTAGAGAAAAAGTATAATGGAAAAATATGCACCACTTCTGTATTTATCACCCACTCCTGGTTTTGGTTTACAAATACTGATGTAAAATACTGACCAAATACTGCTAGTGTGATGGCAGCCTTAGACAGGTAAACCACTTTTGAAACAATGTTCACTTGTACAAGCATTTAACCCCTCAGTGACGGGGCCAATTTTTTAAAATCTGACCAGTGTAACTTTATGTAGTAATAACTCTGGAATGCTTCAACATATTCCATTGATTTTGAGGTTGTTGTTTTTCCTGACATATTGGACTTTATGATAATGGTAAACTTGGGCTAATGATAAACGTGGGTTAATATGTTTTGCTTTATTTTGTAAAAATATCAGAAACTTTAAAAAATAGAAATTTTCAAATTTTGAATGATTTTCCCTTTAAGGCCGGAGTCACACTAGAGAGGAATACGGACGAGTGCTATGCGAGAAAAAAAAAAATTGCATAGCACTCGGACCAATGTTAATCTGTTGGGCAGCTCCCATCACTTTTTTTTTTTTTTCCACGGCCGTATTATATGTGCGAGTGAAATTGCACTATGCTGCGATTTGCACCGTATATCAGCCGAGAATCCCCAATGAAAGTCTGTTTATGCAAGAAAAACTCATACCACACGGGCCATCAGTGTGACTTGCGAGAAATACGCAACGGTGTCCTTTTAAAGGCTTGCAATTCAGGTGCAGTGTACAGTAAAATCACACTGACAGCTTACAATATTTACAAATAGTTAATTTGTCGGCTTCTGTCAAATCATTGCAGGATAGGAGACATGGTTTACATACAGTAAACCATTGCAGAACGGTTAGATTTATATAGGTCAGTGACTAATACGGTTAGTAGTATGTGTGTGTGTAAAATTTGGGACCTGTATGTATTTAATAAAAATGTTTTCACTGAAAAAACTGGCGTGGGCTCCCACACAATTTTCTGTGCCACAGAGGGAAAGTCAGTGACTGAGGACAGATATTATAGCCTAGAGAGGGACCATGGTTATTGCCACCCCAGAAAAGGTGCATCTGTAAGATGCGCCAATTCTGGCACTCAGCCTCTGTTCTCACTGCCCTGTAGCGGTGGCATATGGGGTAATAAGGGGTTAATGTCACCTTTGTATTGTAAGGTGACAGTAGGCCAGCTTACTAATGGAGAGGTGTCTGATAGATGCCTCTCCATTACTAACCTGTGGGCTTGATGTTACTTGACAATAAAATAATGACATCAACCCCACAAATCTGAGCCCCACTGCTACAGGGCAAGTGGGAAGAGCGAGGCTAAGTACCAGAATTGGCAGATCTATAAGATGCGCCATTTCTGGGATGGCTGAGAGCTGATGGTTTTTAGCCTCTGGGGCTGCCAATATCCATGGCCTCTTCACAGACTATTAATATCAGCCTACAGCTTTTATAGGGGGACCCCATGTCAATATTTTGTGTCCCACTGTAAAATAGCCAGTAAAGGCTAAGCAAACAGCTGTGAGCTGATATTAATAGCCTGGGAACCTTTATGGTTATTGGCTCCTTTCCAGAATATTAACATCAGCTGTCAGCTTTCCCTCTGCTGGTTATGAAAATTATGCCGTGCTAGATATAGACACTGACATTCACAGCAGCGCGTCCGCCCCGATGCTCTTCTCTGACTCCTTTCTCAGGCCCCCAAAAAAGTGTTAACTAAGTACCCTTTATTTTCTTGCACTGTAGCCGTTCACTTACTACAGGGTATTCAAACATTGTTTCTGTGCCGCCCCCCCCCCCCCCCCACATAAAGTACGACCACTATCTATATGCCTTTATATACAGCATTCTAGAATGCTGTGTATATATAGTAGGCCCACTGCCTGTATACCCTTATATACAGCATTTTTATAAAGCACAACCACTATCTGTATGCCCTTAAGACTTGCCTAGCCCCATACAATGGGCTTTGCTAGTCTTAATCCGGGGCCTTCTCCTCTTCTATCACCGTCCTTCTTTCTTTGAGTCGATGACGCGTCCTATGTCATCCACACGGTGTCTTCCATCGTGCTCCTGTGCATCGCACTTCTTTCTGCCCGTTGCAGTACTTTGCTTTGTGCTCGGCAGAGAAGTGTTCCTGTACAGAAGCGTGATGAGGGAGGTTGTGTGGATGATGTAGAACACATCATCCACGGGAAGGACTGTGCCGGATGATGACCAGCGCCAAACATAACACCGGACCGCCCCGTAGGCGAGTATAAGAAGTTATTTACATTATGCACATTGGCTTAGGGACATACCGTATATACTCGAGTAGAAGCCGACCACTCCCCCCCCCCCCCCTAATTTTGCCACAAAAAACTGGGAAAACTTAATGACTCGAGTATAAGCCTTAGCAATAAAAGTGAAATTAATTGAGACATCAGTAGGTTAAGTGTTTTTGAATATCCATATTGAATGAGGAGCCCCATATAATGCTCCATAAAGTTTATGATGGCCCCATAAGATGCTCCATATTAAAATATGCCCCTATTAAAATATGCCCCATATAATGCTGCACAAATGTTAATAATGGCCCCATAAGATGCTTCATAGAAACTTTTGCCCCATACAATGCTGCATAAAGGTTGATGGCCCCATAAGATGCTCCATAGATTTTACTCCATAGATTATGCCCCATGAGATGCTCCACACATTATGCCCCATTTGCTGTTGCTGCGAATAAAATAAAAAAAAACACATACTCGCCTCTCTTCGCTCAGGCCCCCGGGCACTTTCCACTGCTGCGCGCTGCTCTGTCTTCCATCCTCTGCACTGACTGTTCAGCCAGAGGACAGAGCGGCCCGCAGTGGTGGAAAGGGGAGAGGTGAATATCGCGCAATGCTCACCTCCCCCGTCATACTCACCTGCTCCCGATGCGGTCCCTGGCAGCTTCTCACTGTCAGATGGTCTCCGGGAGTCGGCAGCGTCTTCCTATGTTCAGCTGTCACAAACA
Organism: Ranitomeya imitator; assembly: GCF_032444005.1. NCBI lineage: Eukaryota > Metazoa > Chordata > Amphibia > Anura > Dendrobatidae > Ranitomeya > Ranitomeya imitator. Next base: position 186,083,967 of record NC_091288.1, read on the forward strand.
GCTCATTAAAGTAATGAATATGCATCCATATTCATTAATGAGCGGTTCCATGTGACCGTTGAACAAAGGAAGAGCTGCCCGGAGACCATCGGACATGCAGGGACCGCGCCGGGAGCAGGTGAGTATGTGACAGCCGCCGCTCCCCTGCCGACAATGACTTGAGTATAAGCCGAGAGGGTCACTTTCAGCCCAAAAAAGTGGGCTGAAAATCTCGGCTTATACTCGAGTATATACGGTATGTACGGTACAGCACTGTAGAAGGGTGTGTATAAGGGCATATAGGTTCTGGTGGTACTATATATGGGGAAACCCTGGTGACAGGTTCCCTTTAAGAAACCTATGGAACTAGGTAAAAAATAGCATTTTTTGGATGGTGAAAAACTTGTAATTTAAATATTGATGAAGGCTGAGCTGCAGGTGGTCTGTGTCTCTTCATAAGTTTAAGGCCGGGGTCACACTAGCGTAGAATACGGACGAGCGCTATGTGAGAAAACATCGCATGGCACTCGGACCAGTGTTAATCTATGGGGCAGATCACATCTGTGATTATTTTTTCATGCCGAATCGGCAAACGAGAACAATCGCAGCATATATACCTGACAGGGGCCCATAAATTCTGATATCATCAGTAATATATACCTGACAGGGGCCCATACATTCTGATATCATCACTAATATACACCTGACAGGAGCCCGTACAGTCTATATCTACAGTAATATATACCTGACAGGGGCCCATACATTCTGATATCATCACTAATATACACCTGACAGGGGCCCATACATTCTGATATCATCACTAATATATACCTGACAGGAGCCCATACATTCTGATATCATCACTAATATATACCTGACAGGAGCCCATACATTCTGATATCATCACTAATATATACCTGACAGGGGCCCATACATTCTGATATCAGTAATATATACCTGACAGGGGCCCATAAATTCTGATATCATCAGTAATATATACCTGACAGGGGCCCATACATTCTGATATCATCACTAATATACACCTGACAGGGGCCCATACATTCTGATATCAGTAATATATACCTGACAGGGGCCCATACATTCTGATATCAGCAATATATACCTGACAGGGGCCCATACATTCTGATATCAGCAATATATACCTGACAGGGGCCCATACATTCTGATATCATCACTAATATATACCTGACAGGGGGCCCATACATTCTGATATCATCAGTAATATATACCTGACAGGACCCATACATTCTGATATCATCACTAATATATACCTGACAGGGGGCCCATACATTCTGATATCATCAGTAATATATACCTGACAGGGGCCCATACATTCTGATATCATCAGTAATATATACCTGACAGGGGCCCATACATTCTGATATCATCACTAATATATATACCTGACAGGGGCCCATACATTCTGATATCATCAATAATATATACCTGACAGGAGCCCATACAGTCTAGTGTCTTCACCAGTGAGCTGACTAGACTGTATGGGCTGCAGTCAGGACCTGGCAGGAGCCCATATATTCTGCTGGTTTTAATAATTTATACCTTGAAGGAGCACATACAGTCTAGTGTCATGTATAGGCTGCAGTCAGGGCCAGGCAGCAGCCCATAAAGTCTGCTATCTTCAAGAATATATACCTGACTGCAGCCCATACACTCTAGCGTCTTCAGTACTGAGCCGGCTAGACTGTATGGGCTGAAGTCAGGACCTGGAAGGAGCCCATACACTCTAGCATCTTCAGTACTGAGGCGGCTAGAGTGTATGGGCTGCAGTCAGGAAACCAGGAAGGAGCCCATACACTCTAGGCTAAGGGTAGAGGCTAAATCCAAGTCGGCTAAGGCAGGGGTCCCCAACTCCAGTCCTCAAGGCCCACCAACATGTCATGTTTTCAGGATTTCCCTAGTCTTGCCCAGGTAATAATTGCATCACCTGTGCAATGCAAAGGAAATCCTTAAAACATGACCTGTTGGTGGGCCTTGAGGACTGGAGTTGGGGACCCCTGGGCTAAGGGACCTCTGCTGACGTTGTGCCCATGTGACCGGAAGGGGCGGAGCTTCTTCCTCCATAGAGCAGACAGAGCAGACATGAGGAAGCTGTGGATGTCATGGCGGGATTTCGTGCAGGATTTAGATTTTGAGTGTTTTGTGCAGGATCTGCCTCTTCCTCCATAGAGCAGAGCAGACAGGAGGAAGCTGTGGATGTCATGGCGGGATTTCGAGGATTTTGTGCAAGATTTGGAGTGTTTTGGGTCGTTCTCCATAGTCACAGATCAGGTAAGTGCCTGGGGAGAAAGGAGTGATGCTGCTTGCATGGGGCTGCATGCGCATGCTGGACGGGGGTCTGCCTGGGGAGAAAGGGGTGATGCTTGCATGGGGCTGCATGTGCATGCTGGACGGGGGTCTGCCTGGGGAGAAAGGGGTGATGCTTGCATGGGGCTGCATGCGCATGCTGGACGGGGGTCTGCCTGGGGAGAAAGGGGTGATGCTTGCATGGGGCTGCATGTGCATGCTGGACGGGGGTCTGCCTGGAGAGAAGGGGGTGATGCTTGCATGGGGCTGCATGTGCATGCTTGAGGGGGCTTGCATGGGGCTGCATGTGCATGATGGAGGGGGTCTGCCTGGAGAGAAGGGGGTGATGTTTGCATGGGGCTGCATGTGAATGCAGGACGGGGGGTCTGCCTGGGGAGAAAGGGATGATGCTTGCGTGGGGCTGCATGTGCATGCTGGAGGGGGGTCTGCCTGGGGAGAAGGGGGTAATGTTGCTTGCATGGGGCTGCATGTGTATAGTGGAGGGGGGTCTGCCTGGAGAGAAGGGGGTGATGCTTTCATTGGGCTGCATGTGCATGCTGGAGGGGGGTCTGCCTGGGGAGAAAGGGGTGATGCTTGCATGGGGCTGCATGCGCATGCTGGACGGGGGTCTGCCTGGGGAAAAAGGGGTGATGCTGCTTGCATGGGGCTGCATGTGCATGCTGGACTGGGGTCTGCCTGGGGAGAAAGGGGTGATGCTTGCATGGGGCTGCATGCGCATGCTGGACGGGGGTCTGCCTGGGGAGAAAGGGGTGATGCTTGCATGGGGCTGCATGTGCATGGGGCTGCATGTGCATGCTGGACGGGGGTCTGCCTGGAGAGAAGGGGGTGATGCTTGCATGGGGCTGCATGTGCATGCTGGACGGGGGTCTGCCTGGGGAGAAAGGGGTGATGCTTGCATGGGGCTGCATGTGCATGGGGCTGCATGTGCATGCTGGACGGGGGTCTGCCTGGAGAGAAGGGGGTGATGCTTGCATGGGGCTGCATGTGCATACTTGAGGGGGCTTGCATGGGGCTGCATGTGCATGATGGAGGGGGTCTGCCTGGGGAGAAGGGGGTGATGTTTGCATGGGGCTGCATGTGAATGCAGGATGGGGGGTCTGCCTGGGGAGAAAGGGGTGATGCTTGCGTGGGGCTGCATGTGCATGCTGGAGGGGGGTCTGCCTGGGGAGAAGGGGGTAATGTTGCTTGCATGGGGCTGCATGTGTATAGTGGAGGGGGGTCTGCCTGGAGAGAAGGGGGTGATGCTTTCATGGGGCTGCATGTGCATGCTGGACGGGGGTCTGCCTGGGGAGAAAGGGGTGATGCTGCTTGCATGGGGCTGCATGTGCATGCTGGACTGGGGTCTGCCTGGGGAGAAAGGGGTGATGCTTGCATGGGGCTGCATGCGCATGCTGGACGGGGGTCTGCCTGTGGAGAAAGGGGTGATGCTTGCATGGGGCTGCATGTGCATGCTGGACGGGGGTCTGTCTGGAGAGAAGGGGGTGATGCTTGCATGGGGCTGCATGTGCATGCTTGAGGGGGGCTTGCATGGGGCTGCATGTGCATGATGGAGGGGGTCTGCCTGGGGAGAAAGGGGTGATGTTTGCATGGGGCTGCATGTGAATGCAGGACGGGGGGTCTGCCTGGGGAGAAAGGGGTGGGGCTGCATGTGCATGGGGCTGCATGTGCATGCTGGAGGGGGGTCTGCCTGGGGAGAAGGGGGTAATGGGGCTGCATGTGTATAGTGGAGGGGGGTCTGCCTGGAGAGAAGGGGGTGATGCTTTCATGGGGCTGCATGTGCATGCTGGAGGGGGGTCTGCCTGGGGAGAAAGGGGTGATGCTTGCATGGGGCTGCATGCGCATGCTGGACGGGGGTCTGCCTGGGGAGAAAGGGGTGATGCTGCTTGCATGGGGCTGCATGTGCATGCTGGACTGGGGTCTGCCTGGGGAGAAATGGGTGATGCTTGCATGGGGCTGCATGCGCATGCTGGACGGGGGTCTGCCTGGGGAGAAAGGGGTGATGCTTGCATGGGGCTGCATGTGCATGGGGCTGCATGTGCATGCTGGACGGGGGTCTGCCTGGAGAGAAGGGGGTGATGCTTGCATGGGGCTGCACGTGCATGCTTGAGGGGGCTTGCATGGGGCTGCATGTGCATGATGGAGGGGGTCTGCCTGGGGAGAAGGGGGTGATGTTTGCATGGGGCTGCATGTGAATGCAGGACGGGGGGTCTGCCTGGGGAGAAAGGGGTGATGCTTGCGTGGGTCTGCATGTGCATGGGGCTGCATGTGCATGCTGGAGGGGGGTCTGCCTGGGGAGAAAGGGGTGATGCTTGCGTGGGTCTGCATGTGCATGGGGCTGCATGTGTATAGTGGAGGGGGGTCTGCCTGGAGAGAAGGGGGTGATGCTTTCATGGGGCTGCATGTGCAAGCTGCAGGGGGGTCTGCCTGGGGAGAAGGGGTGGTGATGTTTGCATGGGGCTGCATGTGCATGCTGGAGGGGGTCTGCCTTGGGGGAAGTGAGTGTTGCTCGCATGGGGCTGCATGTGCATGCTGGAGGGGGGTCTGCCTGGGGAGAAGGGGTGGTGATGTTTGCATGGGGCTGCATGTGCATGCTGGAGGGGGTCTGCCTTGGTGGAAGTGAGTGATGTTGCTTGCATGGGGCTGCATGTGCATGCTGGAAGGGGGGGTTTGCCGGGGGAGATGGTGCTTGCATGGGACTGTGTGCTGGTGGTCTGCCTGGGGAAGCTGGTGATGCTTGCATGGCACTGCGTGCTGGTGGTCTGCCTGGAGAAGGGGGTACGTTGCTTGCGTGGGACTGTGTGCTGGGGGCGCTACCTAGGGAAGGTGGTGACGTTGCTTGCGTGGGACTGCGTGCTGGGGGTCTGCCTGGGGAAAGGGGTGATGCTTGCATAGGACTGCACGCTGGAGGGGCCTGCCTGGGGACAGGGGTGATGCTTGCATGGGACTGCACGCTGGAGGGGCCTGCCTGGGGAAGGGGGTGACATTGCTTGCCTGGGACTGTGTGCTGGAGGGGCCTGCCTGGGGAAGGGGGTGACGTTGCTTGCCTGGGACTGCGTGCTGGAGGGGCCTGCCTGGGGAAGGGAGACTGCATGCTGGGGGTCTCTGTTGGAAGGGGGTCATGTTCCTTGCGAGCGGGGCTGGGTGTCTGTTGGGAAGGGGGGCAGCGTGCTGGGGGTCTCTGGGGAAGAGAGGCTGTGTGCTGGAGTCTCTGTTGGGAAGGGGGTCATGTTGCATGCGTGGGGGATCTGTGTGCAGGGGGGTCTACCTGCTGAGTGGGGCTGTTATTTGCATGGGTCTGCATGGTGTGGGGGGCTGTTGTCACATACTGTGCAGGTCAGTGTGTGATGTCACTTGCGGTGGGGGGTGTGTAGGGAAGTATAGTGCTACCAGTGAGGGGGCGAACAGGGGAGGGGATGAATGATGATGGAGATCTGAGGGATTGATATTACTTAACATGAGAATCTCTGCCTGATGGTGAGTCGGTCCTGTTGTGTTTTTTTTTTTTTTATTTAACATAAAACTCTCTCATTAATATTATTGGGCGCACATGATGTCAGGATGACGACTGACCTATGACCTCTGGGAGCAAAACTGCGTGATAATGTCTCCAGATCCCGGGCTTTATTCTCTCCTCGCACGCTATTCTGTTCAGTATTAGCCCGGTGGCCACTGGTGTCAGCCACTACTTGTTTTCTGCATGATTTTTTCTGTTTTATTCTAGGTATTGTAGCTTTTCCCCATCCTGTGTCCTCCAGAGCAGTGACCTCCCTGCAGATGTAATTTCATCACTGGACTTCTCTTCACCAAGTGGAATGCTTGTGCCCCCACAATCCATGCGAGGACCCAAAGTGATGGCACTGTGGGTGTCTGATAATGTCAGATAGATGAGTATATTTCCTACAAAAAAAACCCCAAGAAAGCAAAACGTCCCTCTGCCTCCCCGGCCCCGTCGGGTCCCTCTGCCTCCCCGGCCCCGTCGGGTCCCTCTGCCTCCCCGGCCCCGTCGGGTCCCTCTGCCTCCCCCCAAAATTCAAGTTGAGCTAAGCCAACCAGCATCAGGGGCTTATCTACAGCATTCTGTAATGCTGTTGCTGTAGATAAGCCCCCGATGTATCCTAAAAGATGAGAAAAAGAGGTTATAATATACTCACGCAGGCAGTCCGATCTGATGGGCGTCGCGGTCCGGGGCCTCACATCTTGTTAGGATGACGTTCTCTTCTTGTCTTCACGCTGCGGTGCGCAGGCGCCGGGAAAGGTCAGAGAGGCCTGGGGCCTGCAGTACTTTGTGCTGGAGCCGCAGTGAGAAGACAAGAAGAGGACGTCATCTGATGAAGATAGGAGGTGCTGGACCGGACCGCGATGCCCATTGGACAGGAACGTGCTGTCCCTGGGTGAGTATAATCTAACCTCTTTTTCTCATTTGTTTAGGATACATCGGGGGCTTATCTACAGCATTACAGAATGCATTACAGAATGCTGTAGATAAGCCCCTGATGCTGGTGGGCTTAGCTCACCCTTGATTTTGGGGGTGACAGGTTCCCTTTAAGCACCACAATACCATTTTTGCAGCTAAAGCACAGGGGATTTTGGCACAAAATGTGTTTTGCTTTTTTATCATTAATCTGTCTTTAATGTTTAATTTATTGTTTTGATTTCTAAAACACAACTTATTCATTTGTATTTATGCATATATTTATATATCTCTTTTATTTCTAACTATTTGACTTGTAATAAAATTGTTTGACAGCTATGAGTTGAATTTTCATTTCTATAATTCTTAAGCGCGGGGTGACATTAGTGGAGAGTAAGGAGTTGGATCTGTATCAGGCTGAGTTTACACATTGCAGGTTATTGGGGAAACTATCTGTAGGGACGTCCTCACCAGTAGACCGGACCCGCACTTGGGTGTTTTTTTTTAAATCCATAATTGTTTTTTCTGTAAAAGATATAAGCTGGCTTCCTCTGAGGGTGCTGCTGCCACCACTGATGGGACAGGCTGTGACATATTTTCCAGAGGAATAATGTATCTCTGGAATGTTAGGCAATATTTACATACTTTTTTATTTTTTTTTGTACTAATGGTTTACAAAATTCTGACGACCTGTGACACAGCTGGAATGAATGTGTCGCATGTATTTATCTTGCTCCATCAATTAAGGAATGTTTCCCTCAGACCTCCTGGAGACTTCACAACCCTGGATCAGACCTAAATCACAGGACAATAAAACCTCCTCATCTATGATGGCTGAGAGCGCCTCTAGTTCCTTCCACTGGGCCCACTGCTGAAAGCGCAGTTTTCACCTGAGGACCGTGGGCATCTTTCTACCACCTCACCCCTTTGCAAATCGGCCAAGCAGTATCAGCCCAAAGTCATGAAGCAGTCTCTTCTGATTTTTTTTTTTTTTTTTTAACATTTTCTTAACCTGAGCACCACCTGCATCTGAGTTCTAAGTACGAGCAGCAGTAGAGTAGACACCTTAAAAAAAAAACATGACAGATGTGAGCTTTCCTCCTGCTCCCTCTTCTGCTGCTGTCTTGACCTCTTCATCCAGCTCACGAACAACAGCCTACCCGCAAAGACAGGATGTGACAGCACCAGCAGTGTCACCAAGCATCTCCACCCTGTCCCATTGAAGTGTTCATCTCTCCATCACCCAAACCCCATAGAGAAAGAGGAAATACCCCACTACCCGCCCACAGGCCCTGGTCCTGAATAACAGCATTTACCAATTCCTGGCCTTTGAAACACTGCCATTCCAGCTGATGGAGAAAAAACATTTTAAATAAATGATGGTGGTGGCTGTTGCTAAGTACGTGGTTCCCATCCACCACTAATGTTTCAAGTTGGCCATCCCTGCCCAGCACACACATGTTGCAACCAAAATCAGGTGTGCACTGTGCAACGCCATCAGTGGCAAGGTCCAGATAACTACCGATACGTGGACCAGTAAGTATGGGCAGGGACGTTACATCTCCCTATCTGCACACTGGGTAAATGTGGCAG